>NC_135961.1:47478592-48678592 GCF_053455715.1 Rhinoraja longicauda | reverse complement strand
AATCTATGTCCTCTGGTCTTAAATTCCCCTATTCTGGGCAAAAGACTGTGCATCTACCCGATCTATTCCTCTCAAGATTTTGTACACCTCTATAAGTTCTCCCCTCATCCTCCTGCGCTCCATGGAATAGAGACCAGCCTACTCAACCTCTCCTTATAGCTCACACCCTCTAGTCCTGGCAACACCCTTGTAAATTTTTAAAGAACCCTTTCAAGCTTGAAAATACATTTCCTGTAACATGGTGCCAAAAACTAAACACATTATTCTAAATGTGGTCTCACCAACGTCTTATACAACTGCAACATGACCTCCCAACTTCTATACTCAATACTCTGATTGATGAAGGCCAAAGTGGCAAAAGCCTTTTTGCCCACCTTATCTACCTACTACTCGACCTTCAAGGATCCCTCTGCTCTACAACACTACCCAGAGGCCTACCATTTACTGTGTAGGTCCTGCCCTTGTTCGATGTCCCAAAGTGCAACACCTCACACTTTCTGTATTAAGTTCCATAAACCATTCCTCAGCCCACCTGGCCAATCGATCCAGATCCTGCTTCAATCTTTCACAACCATCTTCACTATCTGCAAAACCACTAAATTTCTTATCGTCAGCAAACTTGCTAATCTTGACCTGCACATTGATGTGGATGACAAACAGTAACGGGCCCAACACCGAACCCTGGGGCACACCACTAGTCACAGGCCTCCAGTCCAAGAAGCAACCTTCCACCATTACTCTCTGCTTTCTTCCATGGACCCAATTTGCTATCCATTCAGCTATCTCTCCTTGGATCTCATGCGATCTCAACTTCCAGAGCAGCCTACCATGCGGAACCTCATCGAATGCCTTACAGAAATCCATGTACACAACATCTACAGCTCTGCCCTCATCAACCTTTTTGGTCACGTCTTCAAAAAAATCAATCAGATTTGTGAGACACGACCTCCCACGTACAAAACCTTGCTGACTTTCCCTAATCAGCCCTTGCCCATCCAAATGTCTGTATAATGGGTGGAAGGAATGGGAGGCCCATGACAGAAAGGTCAGACTGGGATTGGGAGGGGGAGTTGAAGTGCTCGGCCACCGGGAGATCAGTTTGGTCAATACAGACCGAGCGCAGCTGTTGAGCAAAGCGATTGCCGAACCTGCGCTTGGTTTCGCCGATGTAGATAAGTTGACATCTAGAGCAGCGGATGCAATAGATGAGGTTGGAGGAGGTGCAGGTGAACCTTTGTCTCACCTGGAAAGACTGTTTGGGTCCTTGGATGGAGTTGAGGGGGGAGGTAAAGGGACAGGTATTGCATCTTGTGCGGTTGCAGGGGAAAGTGCCCGGGGATGGGGTGGTTTGGGTAGGAAGTGACGAGTGGACCAGGGAGTTACGGAGGGAACGGTCTCTGCGGAACACAGAGAGGGGAGAGGATGGGAAGATATGGCCAGTAGTGGGGTCCCGTTGTAGGTGACGGAAATGTTGGAGGATAATTTGTTGTATACGCTGGCTGATGGGGTGGAAGGTGAGGACAAGGGGGGCTCTTGTCTTGAATATTAACTGCATCTCTCTCCACTGATACTGCCTGACCAGCTGAGAATATCTAATACTGTCTGCATTTTTCTATTTTAGATTCCTTGGAGCTACCCTATTTAGGACCTCTGAAAATACACAAGGAATTTTGAAAAGAATTCATGGGATTTTGTTTAATAAAACAACACTGACTTGCTAATTATAATTTGATAACATCACTCACTCTGCCCAGAACCTCACTTGCAAGGCACATTACTGCCATCTGGCAGTCAGTTAACAATGGTTCAAATACAGGTAGTTTGCTGTAACACCTGAAGTTGTGTTCCTAAGATTAGTATAGATGAGTACTCGCTGGTAGCATTTAGATGATGGGCCAAATGCCTGCATTTTGCTGCATAACTATGAAATGGATTTCCAGATCAACACAGTGGAAAAGGCTACACCAGATGTAGTACTAGGCAAGAGAGATGGTTAGTTAATTATCTCATGAACAATGGAAAAGGTTAATAAACAACTGGTGTTCCCTACAGACAGAAATGGACAAATTTATGATGGGGTATAAGCAAATAACACAAGAAATAATCAAATGCTTTGTACTGCCCTTCATATAAAACACACAAAACAACGATCAGAGATATGTAAACCAAGCTTCCAGTAAAAACAAGGAAGTCAAAGGAATTATTATTACTTTTAAAAATACCATTGGGGAAGTTAATGAGTCAGAAAATCTGCACCATTCTCATCATTTAAAGGAAGCAGGTTTTGAATGTAATACAGGGAAGTGTTCACGTGTTTGATGAAAAGGCAGATGTCTGAACCAAAGTATTACCAATGCCTGATCCTATCTCAGTAGCTGAACACTACGGACCACGATCATGGGCTTTTTCCTAATTTTGTATTTCTGCACTCATGTCTTGTTTCATTTTGTGCAGTCTTTTTCTTTTCAATGTCGAAGGATTTACGTGTAATTTCTAAATGTGTAGAGTCTATGTGTGAGAACATTATTCACTGTATCTGTTCACCACCATACTGTTCACCACCATACTTGTGCATATGGCAATAAATTTATTGTGATTTGACTTGCACTTTCATGAACGTGAATAGATGTGACATTTATGCTTGAGACAGGGTGCACCTGTGATACGGACGAACTAGCATGAATATGCAGCCAAGTGACCAGAAAACACAACACCTGGATTTAAGAAGCCACAGGTAAATCTGAAACCCTAGAGTGGTGAAACCATTGAAGTAGTTGGAGCTACTGATGAGACAATGAAATACCAGGCAGGTTGAAACATTATGAGTAATTGCTGCAGGCTCCAAACAAACCTGTTCAAAGAGGTTGGCTGAAACCAATCCTCCTCGTTTGAAAGAACATGTTAGGGAGTTGACAGGAAGTCAGAGAGTTATACCACACAGAAACAGACCATTTGGCCCAACATATTTATGCCAATGATGTTGCTTAATTCAGTTAGATGCCTATTGCAGTTGTCTAATGTCTAATTGTGTAATGCAGCTGCATTTGGCCCATATTCCGCTTAGGAATGCCTGAATGTCTTAGTTTAGAGATACCGAGCAGAAACAGGCCCTTCAGCCCACCGAGTCCGCTCCGATCAGTGATTCATGCACATTAACACTACACACATTAGGGACAATTTTTGCAATTTTACCAAGCGAATTAACCTAAAAACCTGTACGTCTCTGGAGTGTGGGAGGAAACCGGAGATCCTGGGGAAAACCCACGCAGATCATGGGGAGAACATATAAACTCCATACAGACAGCACACGTACTCAGGATCGAACCTGGGTCTCTAGCGCTGAGAGACAGCAAATCTATCAACGCGCCACCATGCCGCCATGCCAATGTGCCATGCCACTGTCTTTTCAATGCTCTCATTGTACCAACCTCCACCAGTCCAAATGTACCAATTTCCGCCACTTCTTAAAGCTGTTTTAGAATACCCACTATGAGAAAAACATGCCCCCCCCCCCCCAGGTCCCCTTTTAAATCTAACCCGATCACCTTAAATCTATGCCCTTCAGTCTGGGAAAAAGACCAAGCATCCACCTCACAAGATTTTAAAAATCTCCAAAATTACAACTGGCCTCTTCGCTCCAGAAAAAAACAGTCCTAGCCTATCTCGTCTCTTCATATCAAGAGAGACATGAAGTGGTTTTCAAAGCTAAGCTGTGCACATTGAAAAAATATAACACCAATTTCAATTAAACTTCTTCCATTAGCACCAAAGGGACGACGGTGAGTAAGGTGGGCCTAAAATTGTTGCGCTATCGTGTACTGTTTTGGCTGTAGTTCAGGAACAAACAAACAAACAAACGAGAGTTTTAGTATATAGATAAATGCGAGGTGTTGCATTTTGGGAAGTCAAACCAGGGTAGGACCTTCACAGTGTATTGCAGGACTTTGCGGATTGTTGTAGTGCAGAAGGATCTAGGAGTGCAGGTACATAATTCCCTGAAAGTGATGTCACAGGTAGATAGGATGGTCAAGTAGGATTTCAGTACATTGGCCTTCATCAGTCAGGGTATTAAGTATGGCAGTTGGGATGTTATGTGACAGCTGTACAAAACGTTGGTGATGCTGCATTTGCAGTATTGTGTTCAGTTTTGGTCATCCTGATGGATGTCGCTTAGATGGAAAGAGCGGAGAGAAGATTTACAAGGATGTTGCTAGGAGTTGATGGCTTAAGTACAGGGAGAGGTTGAACAGGTTTGGGCTTTATTCCTTGTAATGCAGGAGGCTGAAGGGTGATCTTATAGAAATGTATAAGATCATGAGGGAAATAGATAGGGTAAATGCACAGTCTTTTACCCAGAATAGGGCAATCAAGAACTAGAGGACATGGGTTTAAGGTGAGAGGAGAAAGATTCAATGGGAACCTGAGGAGGGTTGGTATATAGAACAAGCTGCCAGAGGAGGTAGTTGAGGCAGGTACTATAACAACACTTAAAAGACATTTGAACAGGTACAAGGGTGGCAATGGTTTAGAGGGATTTAGTTAAACATGGGCAGCTGGGACTAGTATAGATGAAGCATCTAGGTTGGGCTGAGGGACCTAATTCCATTCTGTATGACTTTATGACTATTACCGAAAGAAGCCAAAGCAACATGATTGCCTTTGTGGGTGACTTTAACTTATTCAATATTGACTGGGAACTGCTCAGTGTCAAAGGCTTAGACGGAACAAGTATGTGGATAGCTCAGCCTGAGATTGAATCATATTATTGTACTACATAAGATTCTGAAAGAAAATAAGATTCAGGATTAATACTGAAAGATGTTTTCTCTTAATGAGCATACCTACATCAAGGGGAGAGTCTCAGAAAAGATGGATCAACGACTTAATTCTTGAGATTTCATCTCTCGGACACGTAAACAAGGATCCCTGGCTCAAGACTGCTTGGACATTAAGTTTGCACAGCGTTAAGGCAGTTAAATGTTCTGTCTACAGAAGGATCAAAGGTCCTATGGATCCACCAGGAGCTGAGGCCAAAGTTCAGATTAAATAGCATTTTTGAATATGGAGTTGGCTCAAAAAGGATGGCCTAAATTTTCTATTATTTGGCAGTTAAGGACAGTGAAGAGGAATATCAAAGGATACAGTGGGATACAGATTAGTTAAAGATGTAAATGGAGAAATGGCAGGCGGAACTTAATCCAAGCAAGTATGCGATGTTGCATTTTGTGATGCCATATTGACTTAATTGTCATGCCACCCGCTTGGTCTGCTCAATGTAGATAATCGTAGTATTATATAAAACATATATTGCATTCAGTGTTTAATCCCGATGGTATCTAATTGCAGTTCAATATTAATGTTTTGTTCACTGAGTACAGTCGCATCATTCCTTGGTTAAATACTTGTACATTCCAGTAAGAGGAGTCAGGTCCTCCATTTAGAAGAGCTAGTTTCATATGATCTGGGCAAGGTTGGTCCAGTGATTTTATAGCGACTTCTTTCGTCTACGTAATCCTTTATATCTGAAGGATATTTGAAAATTGGACATTCTGCCTCGATTCCAATTATTCCAGTAATCATAATTTTCCCTGTCAGATCCCCAAGTTCATTGTTTTTAATAAAATCAGAATTCACTTCGGAGATGTCTGCACCTGCATCAAAATGGTAGGGTCAGGTATGTCCACAAATATGAGTCTTAGCATAAGCAAAGGCAAGACCTCTATTCTATTGATGGACACAAAATGCTGGAGTAACTCAGCGGGACGGCAGCATCTTTGGAGAGAAGGAATGGGTGACGTTTTGGGTTGAGACCCTTCTTTATCCTATTCTTCAGTTTGGGCACTTTGATTCACTACTAGAATAGATGGTTCTATTCTAATGACATAATGAGTCAGTAACGTTTCTGTCATTATTGAGGAATGAGGAAAAATGTGTACTTATATTAATTCACAGCAAGTCTTTGAACTTTCAGGGTTAGGGTAGGTCAACTTCCGCTAGTTCCGGTACCAGCCCCAGCTTTGCACTATCAGTCTATGCCATTTTTAATGGCTTTTAATTATTGTTGCACTGTCATAGGTTCATAAGTTCATAAGTCCTAGGAGCAGAATTAGGCCATTTGGCCCATGAAGTCTACTCTGCCATTCAATCATCTTTCTTTGCCTCTCTACACCAATTTTCTGCCTTCTCCTCATAACCCCTGACACCCTTACTAATCAAGAATCTGTCAATCTCTGCTTTAAAAATATCCACTGATGGCCTCCACAACTGTCTGTGACAATGAATTCCACTGATTCACCAGCCTCTGACGAAAGAAATTCCTCCTCGTCTCCTTTCATTTTATTCAGAGGCCATGGTCGCTGGTCCAAGACTCTCCCACTCGTGGAATCATCCTCTCCACATTCACTCTATCTGGGCCTTTCACTATTCGATAAGTTTCAATGAAACCCCCCCTCATTTTTCTAAACTCCAATGAGTAGAAGCCCAGTGCCTTCAAACTCTTATCATATGTTAACCAAACCATTCCTGGGATCATTTTCGTAAATCCCCTCTGGAACCTCTCCATCGCCAACATATCCTTCCACAGATATGGGGCCCAAAACTGTTCACAATATCATGTCACAATATCGTCATATGCCGAGTTCAGAATTATTTCTGTGTAATTAATTGCGTTGTTTGCAATGGATGCAAATTAACTGTATAATTGATTTGCCAATTACTTGTTTTCCACAACTAATTCTGGAGATTTGCTTTGTTAACCTTCTTTTTAAAATATCTAGAGAAATTTTGTCGATCGTTGGTTTCATTGATCCATGAAAGCCTTATACGGAGTGAAGCTGCTTTGTTTGCAAGCACATTTCCTCTTTCTGAAGCCTGCGTTCAATTTCTGACAGTATGACCGTGCATTTAATGAATTTAGAAAGATGTTTGATCCTTGAAGTTGTTTTGGGGCTTTACCAATTAACCAAAATTGCATTGGACGAACTAAGAGACCAATTCATGTCTCACAATCACGAGCACTTCTCATACATTTTAAGAATACGGGCAATTCTTCATATTAATTCTAAGAGAAAGGGTAACTAGTTCAATATCGAAAGGACAATGTTAAAACATTTAGCTTAGTTTAGTTTACCTTAAACAAGAGATGGTGGAAGAAGTCTCTTCCTGGTCAACAGAAACTATTTCGAGAGTGTCTTGTGCTCTCATTTTCTACCATGCTCTCCACGAATACATCTTCACCAGCCTGAAAAGATTAACTTGAGTCCTAGATTCCTCACCAGTATACTGTGACTAGCTTTTTATTAACGTACCAGTCCTCGACGATATCATATAAATGCCCCTATTGTATCACCCCCCCCCCCCCCCCCCCCACCACCAGGGCCGTCTTTACAGCATTATGGGCCCCGGGCAAAGCAGTGTACTGGGGCCCCTACGACAACTACTCACAGGAATAAAAATGTAAATGGTCGATAAAATTAAACGTATATTTATTTTATTGGCACTTCCAACAAAATCGGTGTTGAAACATTAAAAACATGCTGTACAGCAACAACTAATCAACATGATAAACATTTGAACAATACAGGAGGCTTGAAAAACACAATAATACTCAGTAAGCCATACAGATTAGATGTCACAGTATGAAATTACTACGAATTTCTCATTATAACAAGCATTTGCGGCATTTCTTTGCAGAGAATTGCTTTATTATTGGCTTGAAGTCAATGGTCTTTAGGATGTCATTTTCCATGCACATGAGTGAAAGCCAGTTCAAACGATACTGCCCCATTGTGCTACGAAGCTGATTTTTTAATAAGTTTCAGTCTTGAAAAAGAACGTTCTCCTGTACAGTTCGTCACCATCATGCACATGAACACTCTGCGTGCAATTTCAACATTCGGGAATACAGATTTCAAATTGTCGGAAATTATTTTTCTGTACAATGCAGGGAGAGTCTCACAATTTTCATCAAGAGCCATGTAGTGCTTGAGATGCTCACATTCATTTAATAAAGGTCATCATAATTAAGATCTTTGTGATACATATTAGCCAGATGTTCACATTTTTTCTTTAGTGCATCAGAAGCAATAGTTTTCAATTCACTGAAGAAAGAAAACAGATTTGCAATCTGTGAATAAGCTTCTGCACGTTTTGTCAGTTCAAAGATTAGAGTGTCCAGAATAGGGAGGAAAGTTTCTACCTTGAACTTTCCGCTTTTACTGAGAAGTACCTCTGCTGATGATGATTAAGTTAATGCAGCACAGGTCTGGGGAAGTTTTAAGGGGGATTAAGGGGGGAATGGAGTGCATGAGTGGGGCTCTGAAGAAAAATCCTAAACACAATTTCACGACCCCTGTTGTCCCCCTCCCCAGTGCCCATTCTCAGACCCCGCCATTCTCTCTCCCCCAGACCAACTGTTACTCTCCGCCACCCCCCTTTCCCCAGCACCCCCATTTCCCCCACTCTCTCTTCCCCCCCACCACCAACCCCCACCCTTGCTGTCCCCCTCCCCAGTCCCACTCTGCCACCTCCCACCCCCACTCTCTCCTCCTCCCACCCTCCCCGTCGCCCCCACCGTTACTCTCCCCCACCCCCCTTTCCCTACCAGCCCCCCCTGTCGTGCCGGCGAAAAGCACTTACCGAAAAGCACTTAGCGATGGACTTAGGGTGCTACATTGTTGCGAAAAGCACTTGCAGATCGCTGTGAGAAGCACTTAGGGATGGAAAAGCAAAGCACTTAGGGAGCTAATTGTTGCGAAACAGATCGCTGTGAGAAGCACTTAGGGATGGAAAATGTTGCGAAAAAAACACTCAGGGACCGAAAATGTTGCGAAAAAAGCACTTATTGAACCTACATTTTTAAAGTAGTATTTATTTATTGCAAGTCACTTAACATACACAGATCAGCATGGGGCCCCTATGCTGGTGGGGCCCCGGGCAAGTGCCCATCAGGCCCATGCGTTAAGACGGCCCTGCCCACCACCACCCCTGGCACCCACCACCTTCTGCGTAGAAATCTTGCCTCGCACAACTCTTTGACCTTTTCAGCTCAAGGCTATGCCCTCTAGACTTTGCTATTTCTACCCTAGGATGTTCAGGATGATAGATTAATTGGCCCATGTAATTTATCCAAACATGGAGATGACTGGTAGATACTGAGGGGAGTTGTTGATGATTTTGTGTGAATAAAATGTAAATAAAGTGCCTGAGTTTAGTTTAGTTAGTTTAGTTTAGAGATACAGCATGGAAACAGGCCCTTCAGCCCACCAAGTCCGCGCCAACCATCGATCCCAGCACATTCATGCTATCCTACAAAACACTAGTGACAATTTACAATTATAACAGGCCAATTAACTTACAAACCTTTTTATCTTTGGAGTGTGGGAGGAAACCAGAGATCCACACAGGTCACAGGAAGAACGTATAAACTCTGTACAGACAAGCACCCATAGTCAGTATCGAACCTGGGTCTCTGGCGATCTAAGGCAGCAACTCTATCGCTGCACCACCGTGCCACCCCTTCTTGATGATTCTTGATGGTTGGTGCAGACCCCATGGGGCAAAGGTTGGAATGGGAGAACTATTCGCTGACTCTCAATGATGAACCTTTTACATCCTGGTGATCATTAAAATCCCATTCATAATGAACCGACTGGAGAGTTGGGCTTCATTCAATGTTCATCAGGTCCTTTAATAAGGACTTGTTAAACAAGAAAGCAGATCAGAGATTGGTCCCACATAATCGAGACTGGAACATCTGGATAACAGGAACACATACATCAGGCTGCTGTTCACTGATTACAGCTCGGCATTCAACGCTATCATCCCCTCCAAACGCATTGCCAAGTTTAAAGGCGTGGGCCTCCCTTCCGCTATTTACAATTGGATCCTTGACATTCTCATCGGCAGATCTCAATTACTGTGGACTGATAACATCTCCTTATCACTGAATATCAACACAGGTGACCTCAATGCTGTATCCTTAGCCCCCTACTCTATTCCCTTTACACCCATGACAGCTTGTCTATGCACAGTTCTAATGTCCTCGAAAAATCTATAAATATTGTGAGCCATTTTGGGTACCATATCTGAGGATGGACGTGCTCGTTCTGGAGACGGTCCAGAGGAGGTTTACAAGAATGATCCCAGGAATGAGTAGATTAACATATGATGAGCGTTTGACGGCACTGGGCCTGTATTCAGTGGTGGCTTCTGCCATTCAGGAAAGGACCAAATGTCCCCATGGAAACGCAGGAGTGTAGAGCAGAGGGTTGATAGGAAGGATGCTCAGAGATGGCATCTCCTCGAGAGCATATCTACTTCTGGGAGACTTCCTCAGAAAAAAGGTATCAACCAGTTATTGCTTGGGATGAACAATTTCTACCCTTGGCTGAACCTTCATGATTCTCTACTCTAGACTTCTGGGCCATTAGGTCTCCTCAGCCAAGTGCATTTTGAGAAGTTAAACCTGGTCAGGACATACATAGTGAATGGCAGTGCCCCAGGGAGTGTTGTAGAACAGAGAGGCCCAGGGCTACAAATATACAGTTCCTTGAAAGAGGCGAGAAAATGTGGTGAATAAGGTTTTCTTCTTCAGATGGAGAATTGAATACTGGCATTGTTACAATTTGATAAAGGAGCGTGCAATTATAATGTTTAAAATAATTTGGAAGGTAAGTAGATAGGAAAGATTCAGAGGGACATGGGCCAAATGCAGGCAAATGGGACTGACCTACCTGGGGACCTTGGTCAGCATGGATAGTTTGGGCTGAAGGGCCTGATCCTGTGCTGTATGACATCATGACTCTACAGTGTTGAGACAGAGACATTTTCTGATGATAGAAGGATCAAAGTCCTGTAGATTGACAGCTTAGGCCAAAGGCCAAATCAAGAACTCTCACAGAATGGTAGAGTGTACTTCTGTTCTGAGACGATGCAAGTTCTCAACATTTCAGATTGGTGATCTCTTGGTGAACTGGGGCTGACAAACTTCGGGAACGATGCAGGGGCAAAATTAGTGGAGTTGTTGGCTCACAGGGTCAGCAACTCTGGGTCAATGCTGAGCTCTGGTACTGTCTGTGTGGAGTTTGCATGCTCTCCCTGTGACCATGTGGGTTTCCTTCCACTTCTTAAAGATAAAACATAGAAAAGTACAGCACGGAAGCAAGTCCTTTGGCCCAAATGTCCGGGTCAGACATGAAGCCAAGATAAATTAAGCCTGCACATAATCAATGCCCTGAATATCCCATGTTCCCATCTGAGAGCCACTAATGCCACTATCATATCGGCCTTCACCACCACCCCTACATCGCATTTCAGGCACCCAACACCCTCTGTGTAAAACGCTTACCCCACACATGTCCTGTAAACTTTGCCCCTTTCCCCTTAATGCTATGCCCTCTAGTCTTTGATATTTCTACCCTGGGATATTCAGGATGCGTGATTAATTGGCCTGTGTAATGTATCCAAATATGGAGATGACTGGTAGACGCTGGGGAGTTGTTGATAATTGTGGGTGAATAAAATAGAAATACTGTGCCTGGGTTCTTGATGGTTGGTGCAGACTCCATGGGGTAAAGGTTGGAATGACTGGAGGACTAGGCCACAACACTCCATAATGAACATTGTGTATACGGGTGATCATTAAGATCCCGTCTATGCACCTACCAGAGAGGTGGGTTCCATTCAATGTTCCCCAGGACCTTTCTTAAGGACTTATTATGCATGGTAGCTGATCAGAGATTGGTTCCAGATTTGGAATCTGAGTGCATTAACTAGACTGGGCCATCTGGAAAATAGGAACACATACATCAGGCTGCTGTTCACTGATTACAGCTTGGCATTTAACGCTACCATCCCCTCCAAACCCATCACCTAGCTTAAAGGCATGGATTTCTCTACCGCTGTTTACAATTGGATCCTCTACATTCTCATCGGCAGACCTCAATTAGTGTGGATTGGTAACAACACGTCCTTGTCAATGCTGTATCCTTAGCCCCCTACTCTATTCTCTGTACACCCATGACAGTTTGGCAATGCACAGTTCTAATGCCATCGAAAAATCTAGAAATATTGTGAGCATTTTAGGGCCCCATATCTGAGGAAGGACGTGCTGGGTCTGGAGAGGGTCCAGAGGAGGTTTACAAGAATGATCCCAGGAATGAGTAGGTTAACATATGATGAGCGTTTAACGGCATTGGGCCTGTACTCGCTGGAGTTTAGAAGAATGAGAGGGGACCTCATTGAAACATGCAGAATCGTGAAAGGTTTGGATAGAGTGGATGCAGAGTGGATGTTTCCACGAGTGGGAGTGTCTAGGACTAGAGGTCATAGCCGCCGAATTAAAGGACGTTCTTTTAAAAAAGAAATGAGGAGGAATTTCTTTACTCAGAGAGTAGTGAATCTGTGCAAATCTTTGACACAGAAAGCTGTAGAGGCAAAGTCAGTGGATATATTTAAGGCAGAAATAGATAGATTCTTGATTAGCAGGGGTGTTAGAGGTGATGGTGAGAAGGCAGGAGAATGGGGTTAGGAGGGAGAGATAGGTCAGCCATGATTGAATGGCAGAGTAGACTGGATGGGCCGAATGGCCTAATTCGACTCCTATCACTTTCGATCTGATGAAATTCACTGACTACACCACTGTTGGGTGAATTTAATAACAATTCCTGTTTCATGATAACTACTTCTATCTACTAGGAATTTGAAGATTTCCTCACTGTAGCTAGAGAAATATTAACTAGTTCAATGCTTGAAGTCTAATCCATCACAGAGTCATTGAGTTACATGGCACAGAATGAAGCCATTTTGCTGAACTTTACAGATAATGCTAGTAACTTCACAGAAATAATTCTGCACAATCTCACCTAAGATGACAGTGTAACAATAACTCTAAGCCGTTAACAACGCCATAGGCTGATAGTGCAATATGAAGGCTGGTAGGGCAAGCCTTCTGTTGGTCTGGAAGTGACTTCTTCCACCATCTCCAGTGTGCAGTTTTAAAGTTTTAACGTTGTCCTTTAAACATTTAACTATTTACCACTACTCTTACACTGATGAAGTCCTCATATTCTTAGGAGCTAGACGTGCTCGTGAGTGTCTTGCAATCTAAATTTCTACCATCCTCTCCACGTACCCCTCTTCACCAGCCCTGAAAAGGGCTAGATTCTTCATCCAGGCTCTTATTGACCGATCAGTTCTTTTCAATATTTCCCTGAATGTAGATGATTTCCACACATCTTTCCACATTTCCTTACAACATAGAGGAGACCATCATGACCCATCAAGTCTAATGCTTGAGATGAACAATATCTACTCTTAGGTGAACCTTCATGATCCTTTACTCTAGACTTTTGGGCCGTTAGGTTTCCACAGAAGTTAAATCAGGTCAGGACATACACAGTGAATGGCAGTGCCCAGGGAGTATTGTAGAACAGAGAGGCCCAGGGCTACAAATACATAATTCCTGGAAAGTGGCGAGACAAGTTGGTGAAGAAGGTTTTCCTTCTTCAGATGGAGAATTGAATACTGGAATTGTTACAACTTGATAAAGGGGTGTGCAATATTAATGTTTAAAATAATTTGGAAGATAAGTAGATCAGAAATATTTAGAGGGATATAGGCCATATGCAGGCAAATGGGACAGACTTAAGCGGGCACCTTGGTCAGCATGGATAGTTTGGGCTGAAGGGCCTGTTCCTGTGCTGTATGACATCATGACTCTACAGTGTTGTGGCAAGAGATTTTCTGATGATAGAAGTATCAAAGTATTATGTATTAATAGCTTAGGCCAAACGTCAAATCAAGCTTAGGCCAAAGGCCAAATCAAGAATGGTAGAGTGTTCTGCTGTTCTTAGAAGAAGCAAGTTCTCAACATTTCAGATTGGTGATCTCATGGTGAGATGGGGCTGACAATCTTTGGGATGGTGTGTAGGAAGTAACTGCAGATGCTGGATTAAGTTGAAGATGGACACAAAATGCTGGAGTAATTCACCAGGACAGGCCGCATCTCTGGAGAGGAGGAATGGGTGACGTTTAGGGTCCTGACCCTTCTTCAGACTCTGGGATGTTGCAGGGGCTTCAAACGTTGGGAGCCTCGATCGCCTCGTGGCACCACGGGAGAAGAATGAGGAGGAGATAACACTTTTCTTTGCCTTCCATCACAGTGAGGGTGTGCCTGGAGCAATCACTGTGATGGCTGTTTGTGTTAAAATTGTAATTGTGTGTCTTGTGTTCTTTATTGTCTACTGCCGGACCCTGACGTGAGAGGACGCTGGCGCTATTTGTTCGCCGCTTCTCCGTCAGGACAGTTCGTTTGTTTGTTTTTATGTCTTGACTGTTTTGTAAAGCGTCTTTGATCATTTGGAAAAGCACTATAAAAAATAAATGTTTATTATTATTATTATTATTATTATTATTATTATTATTATTATTATTATTAGTGGAGCTGTTGGCTCACAGGTGCAGTGACCCTGGGTCAATGCTGAGCTCTGGTGGAGTTTGCATGATCTCCCTGTGCCTTCCCACTTCTCAAAAGATAGAACACAGAACATGGAAAACCATAGCACAGAAAGAATTCCTTTGGTCCAAATGTCCGTGTCAGACATGAAGCCTAGATAAATTAATCTCATCTGCCTGCACATAATCAATAGACAATAGACAATAGACAATAGACAATAGGTGCTGGAGTAAGCCATTCGGCCTTTCGATCAAGCACCGCAATTCAATGTGATCATGGCTGATCATTCACAATCAGTACCCCATCCCTGACCTCTCCCCATACCCCCTGAATACCCCCCCATCCCTTGAATATCCCATCTTCACATCACAAATGCCAGTATCATATTGGTCTTCACCATTACCCCTACGTCGCGTTCAAGGAACCCAACACCCTCTGTGTAAAACACTTGCCCCACACATCTCTTTTAAACTTTGCCCCTATCCCCTTAAAGTTATGCCCTCTAGTCTTTGATATTTCTACCCTGGGATATTCAGGATGCTAGATTAATTGACCTGTGTAATGTATCCAAAAACTAGTAGAGACTGGGGAGTTGTTGATAATTGTGGGTGAATAAAATGGAAATACTGCGCCTGGGTTCTTGATGGTTGGTGCAGTCTCCATGGGGTTAAGGTTGGAATGACTGGAGGACTACACCGCAACTGTCCATAATGAACATTGTGTATACAGGTGATCATTAAGATCCCGTCCATGTACCTACCAGAGAGGTGGTTTCCATTCAATGTTCCCCAGGACCTTTCTTCAGGACTTATTATGCATGGTAGCTGATCAGAGATTGGTTGCAGTTTTGGAATCTGAGTGCCTTAACTAGACTGGGCCATCTGGAAAATGGGAAGACATACATCAGGCTGCTGTTCACTGATTACAGGTCTGCATTCAATTCTATCATCCCCTCCTAACTCATCACCGAGCTTAAAAGCGTGGGCCTCTCTACTGCTGATTACAATTGAATCCTTGAGACTTTCTCATTGGCAGATCTCAATTAGTGTGGATTGGAAACAACATCGCCTTGTCACTGAATATCAACCTCAATGCTGTATCCTTAGCCCCCTGCTCTACTCTCTCTACACCCATGACAGTGTGGTTAAGCACAGTTCTAATGCCATCTATAAATTCACCGACGACAGCACTTTTGCACAAATTTAAGACCAATTCCTGTTTCATAATGATTACTTCTAACTAGCAAGAATTTAAAGATTTCCTCACCTCAGTTTTAAGAGAAATATTAACTAGTTCAATGCTTGAGGTCTAATGGATCACAGTGTCATTGAGTTATTCGGCACAGAACAAAGCCATTTTGCTGAACTTTACAGTTCATGCAGGTAACTTCACAGAAATAATTCTGCACTTTACATTGGATGAGAGTATCACAATAACGCAAAGCCTTTAACAATGTCCTAGGCTGATAGTGTAATGTGAAGGCTAGTAGGGCAAGCTTTCTGTTGGTCAGGAAGAGATTTTTCCACCGTCTCCTTGTAAGGGGTTTTCTGCGCCGAGCTTTCGCCCGACCTAAGGTCCCCGTGCCTTGCTCTGATCCCTTGACCAGGCCGCGCACACTGGTTCCCCGTGAGTGGTTCGACCCACTCACCCCCTACGGTTCTAGACACTGGACTTAGATGCAGGAGCGTTGATAGTGCAGAAAAACTCAACCAGACCAGATTTGAAGACCAGGGTTTAAATGGAAAAGGCTTTTATTGAGCGCTTGGGACTATTGTACATGAATGCTCTTCACAGTTCTATAAGACATATCTATAAGACACATACCGAATTACATGAATACTTTTGACTATGAATCATAAAACGTACAGTTCTACAAGACATATACATGAATACTTTTGACTCTGAATTCTAAAACGTACAGTTCTACAAGACATATACACGACTGTAAGATGGGGAACGTACGACACATCGCAAAATTGGCCAACACATATTTACTTATACACCCACGTTAAATAAACCACCCTCCCCTCTACACTAAACTATGTCCAGGATGTGCAGGATCGGGGTACATGCTCACCATGGGGCTATTACTGGGGTTACTGGCTGTTCGCGCTGCTTCTCCGCTGCTTTCCGTGAGGGTCGTGCTTGTCCCGTGAGTTTCTTCCTTCCGTTTCTTGCGTTCCTGGCCAGTCGTTGCGAGCGTTGCTGTCCCTGCTGCGAGCGTGCCTGGCCAGTCGTTGCGAGCGTTGCTGTCCCTGCTGCGAGCGTGCCTGGCCAGTCGTTGCGAGCGTTGCTGTCCCTGCTGCGAGCGTGCCTTTCTTGCCTGTCTTTTCGTCTTCCTCCTGGCTTGCGTTCCTTGCAGGTTTCTTCTTGCATGAGTTTAAAACCCAAAAATCATGGCCAGTTATACTAATTCTGGCCCGTCCTATCTCCCGCCAGATCTCGGGATCTCTGTTTAAAAGATATGTATTGAGTTTTCCCTTTGTCCTGCGTTATGTCCGGGGGTACCGGGGATGGCCAGACGGTATGTTAATTGGTATTTCGTTGCGAGGTGATGGGTTTAACTGGTTTCCCATCACCTACCAGGCAGTTTTCTATGGGTTATTGTGCCCCCTTAACGAGATTAACTGTGTAGGTCTGCTTGGGGCATTGTGAGTATGCTGATGTCAGCGCCCCAGTGTCTGGACTTCGACCTGGTTTCGCAGGTTTCTGCATGGCCAATATCCATCCATTGTTCTGGCCGTGGCTTTGCAGAAACCTAGAGACTGGGCTGTAATGTTTTTGCTTTTGTGGCTGGTCACGAGGTCCCGCGGCCATCTTAGGACCCACGGATTGTGACATCCCTTGGTAAACTGACCGCAGCCTTTCTCCGCTATCAGCCCCAGTCTCCCGTTTAAAATGTCCAAACTGCAGCTCTTTGGTTTGGTGTTGCTTGCAGAATGAGGGAAAACTTCTCAAATCATACAGTCCCTCCTGTTGATTTGCATAATCCCAGTTTATCGAATCAATTAAATAATGTGGTTGAGCAATGTTTTCCCGATTCTCCACATCCAGACCCCTGAGGTTTTAACTAACTAGTGTTCCATTGCGAACGTACAGTCCCCATCTTTTTGGCTGACCTTTACTGCCCGTGTCCCGGGCAAAATACATTACAAGTATTTGCATTTTCATGTCAGACATATACACCTACACCTTGTCCCAGGCCAATGCCTCCGCCATCCTCCTACTGGTGTCAGCTTTAATGTAGGACATGAAAACAACACAACAGCAAAACGATACATTTTGTACATTCCTTCAACACAATCATTCTTTATACAATTTTGAAAAAGGACAATGCAAAACACAGTTCACTCGGTGCGGAGGGGGCCCGTCCTCCTAGCAGCTTGCGGCTGGGTCCTGCTCGCCCACCCGCACGTAACGGTCTCTCCATTCTCCTTGATATACCCGGTTAGTCTTTCAGTTTCCCTGGGGCACCACTCCGGCAACCGCACCTCGGTGAGGTTTAAAATCACCGAGGCTACCGTGTAGTGCACCCCCTGGTACAATACCTGGTCAGTCGGTATCAGTACCAGGCCATTCCCGGGTCCCTTAGTGGTTTTAGGGCACTCACCCTCCTGTGCTACTGCCAGCGGAACTGTGGGAGGTGTCGTGCGTGGCCGTGTGATGAGTTCAGTGGCGTTTACCGGGGTCGGGGAAAGGGGGGACCGCACAAGCCCGCGAGCTAACATCCCACCTCATCCCCTTACCGTCATCCTGCCACTGTCTCTGGAAAAATATGCTGTTGCCCGTGGGGCAGCGATATCTCGAACCCCACATACACATATAAATCCCCTCATCCGGTTCCCACCATTTGTCCCAACACACACTCAACTGTTCATTAGTCCCAGAAATAGTTCTGTGAGTGTTGTTGTCAAGTCTCTCCCACTCAACAGTGGAGTTGGCCATTGTCCTGCTCGTTTTCCTCAGCCACCACCGCCTGCTTGCGGGGACCTTCCCCGTGCATACCTGGCAGATCCTTTTGCCAACGGTGGCGCTTACCCTTTGGGCGATGATCTTGACTCTCGGGCACAATAACGAAGTGTCCCGATAAGCAAAGCCTGAGGCGCTGGAATACTCTGAAGAGTTCGATCCCAGCCACCCCAGCCACCGGCCTTCATGGAAGTGAACTACGGTCTCCTCCGCTTCTCTCCTTCCAGTCCCATCGGTCGCGATGGGAGCCGTGTCCCCGGAGCAGCCGTAGACGATGATGTCCTTGGTGCGGCCCCGATAGGCCCACCCACATCCGATCGCCGTGGCAACGATCCACCATAC
This sequence comes from Rhinoraja longicauda, assembly GCF_053455715.1. NCBI lineage: Eukaryota > Metazoa > Chordata > Chondrichthyes > Rajiformes > Arhynchobatidae > Rhinoraja > Rhinoraja longicauda. The sequence goes on along the minus strand of NC_135961.1, from coordinate 48,659,826 downwards.
GAGTGCCTCCTTCCACTCCAGAAAAACAGATAAAGAAATATGGTATAGCCAGCCTCTTGGGGAGCGCTTGGCTTTGTTAACGCCTCTGCGGGCGAGTCTCTTGACCCCCAGCCTGCACCCCACACCCACACATCCTGGACGCATCAACTTTATTTACAACTATCCCCACAAAACTTATCTAAATTACTTATCCTTATCTATACTACCAAATCCTTATCTATCTAAAATATAATACAGCGCCGCCTTCCCAGGGCGGCTCAGCTAATCCCTGTCAGGGCTGCAGCGGGTCGTCTCCTGCGGCTGCACCACACTGTCTCCCACCTTTGATCCTCCGCAGCCTGTCGCTGCCCGTCGGGGGCTAAACGTCCGCTGAAACGTAAGCTCCCTCCTCCTCACTTGGCTCCCGTACCTCGGGGCGTGATTGACCTCTGGCCAAAACTTTCTAGGTTGGGGTTCCCTGCTCGACCTACAGGGAGTCACCTTAGGCACTGCCCCCTGGACAGCCTGGCTGAGGACCGGTTCCTGCCGTGCCGCAGCTCGGGTACCCCCCGCAGCTGCTGACCCTGGCCCCTCCTCATCCAGCTCTGCCCCCTTGGTGCTGGGTATACCCGCGGCATCCGGCCTCACCCTGCCCGTACCTACAGGTGGTGAGCCTCCGCCCGCTACCCCCGCCTTCCTGGTGCTTGAGTCGAGGACGTTACTGTCGACCCCCTCCGAATCCGACTCCTCCGTAATGGGATCCAGCCCCTGGTCGAGCTGATCAGGCTCTTCCTCGTCTGAATCCCACCCAAAACGCGAGACTCTCCATTCCTGGAGAACGTCCTCCCCCCTCACGCAGGCAACCTTGCCTGTCTGCGTGACCTGCCTCATCCTTGGCTGTGAGTCCCCACTCACAGGGCTGGCCCCTGTGCTTGACCCCTGTGCTCCAGGCTTATAACTACCTACCCTACCACAATCGTGTTTGTGGGTCGCAAACGCGTTCAGGTTGTTCCCCACACACTCTTGCAGTTCGGCCGGGACCTCCTCCACCATGCGCGCGAGGTCGTAACCCTCGGGCGGCTTCATGGTGCACAGAGTCCCTTTCCCCTCTTTTCCCCTAATCCCCTTCCCACCCCCTTCTGTCCACTTCATCAGGTTACACTCCCATGTGGTATGGAGTGCTCCCAAGTGAATGGACAGCGGGATGGAACGCGCGATAGCCTGTTCCTTCCCTGTGAACCCCGCCAGTGCGAAAGGGACCCCTGTGGACAGGGGAGAGTCAAAGGGTTCCTCTGTGTGGACCACGGTGCATGAAGCCCCCGTGTCCAACAGGTAACTGCCCCTTTGCCTCTCCACTACCATCTCCACAAGCGGCCTCTTCCACGCATCGTAGCGGAGCGGACACAGATAGGCGGGCTGCGTGGGCTGATGTCATTGGGGAATGTCCAGTGCCCCCCAGGGAGCCGGTAGCGACTGCCACCTTCCCCTGTGCGGCCATGAGGGACCGCATCACCTCGATCATCGTTTCGATAATCTCGGGCTTAACTGGGACCTCGGTGCGCTGGGTGGTGCCAACCCTATCTTCCTTGGTGTGGGCCCTGCAATCCTTCTGCCAGTGCCCCACCTTACCGCACCTGAAACACTTGGACTGTGCGGTAGGGTTACCCTCCTGTCGCCACCCCCTTTGGGCCGGTGCAGTAGCCTCCGCTACGTGCACCTTCCATTTTACGAGTCGAGTAGACATTCTCCGGGTGTTCCTATACCCTACCGTGAGACGGTCCAAAACCGTCTCCTCTGTACTATTTGTGGGATCAAACCAGGCTTTCGCCTGCTCCCTGACGGCCGCCAGGCTGTTTGACACCAAACATCGGAGCCACTGGGCTCTCCCATTCCCGACCAGGACATCCCACGCGGGGACGTGCGGGCAGCTGCTCTGGTATACTGACCACAGTCGCGCCGCAAAAACCTTTGGGGGTTCTCCCTCCATCTGGAGGGTCTTCCCCAATCGGGCAAATGGACCCTCATCGCCCATCCCCAAAACTTCCAGGACCTCGTCCCGTAGGAGATCGTAGGTCCTGGTCCCTCTTTTACTTTCATCTGAGAGGCACTGGGGAGTTGTGGGTGAATAAAATGGAAATACTGTGCCTGGGTTCTTGATGGTTGGTGCAAACTCCACGGGGTAAAGGTTGGATCGACTGGAGGATTATGCCACAACTCTCCATGATGAACATTGGGTATACGGGTGATTATTTAGCTCCCGTCTATGCACCTACCAGAGAGGTGGGTTCCATTCAATGTTCCCCAGGACCTTTCTTATGGACTTATTATGCATGGTAGCTGATCAGAGATTGGTTCCAGATTTGGAATCTGAGTGCATTAACTAGACTGGGCCATTTGGAAAATAGGAACACATACATCAGGCTGCTGTTCACTGATTACAGCTTGGCATTTAACGCTACCATCCCCTCCAAACCCATCACCTAGCTTAAAGGCATGGATTTCTCTACCGCTGTTTACAATTGGATCCTCTACATTCTCATCGGCAGACCTCAATTAGTGTGGATTGGTAACAACACGTCCTTGTCACTGAATATCAACACAGGTGACCTCAATGCTGTATCCTTAGCCCCCTACTCTATTCTCTGTACACCCATGACAGTTTGGCAATGCACAGTTCTAATGCCATCGAAAAATCTAGAAATATTGTGAGCATTTTAGGGCCCCATATCTGAGGAAGGACGTGCTGGGTCTGGAGAGGGTCCAGAGGAGGTTTACAAGAATGATCCCAGGAATGAGTAGGTTAACATATGATGAGCGTTTAACGGCATTGGGCCTGTACTCGCTGGAGTTTAGAAGAATGAGAGGGGACCTCATTGAAACATGCAGAATCGTGAAAGGTTTGGATAGAGTGGATGCAGAGTGGATGTTTCCACGAGTGGGAGTGTCTAGGACTAGAGGTCATAGCCGCCGAATTAAAGGACGTTCTTTTAAAAAAGAAATGAGGAGGAATTTCTTTACTCAGAGAGTAGTGAATCTGTGCAAATCTTTGACACAGAAAGCTGTAGAGGCAAAGTCAGTGGATATATTTAAGGCAGAAATAGATAGATTCTTGATTAGCAGGGTTGTTAGAGGTGATGGTGAGAAGGCAGGAGAATGGGGTTAGGAGGGAGAGATAGGTCAGCCATGATTGAATGGCAGAGTAGACTGGATGGGCCGAATGGCCTAATTCGACTCCTATCACTTTCGATCTGATGAAATTCACTGACTACACCACTGTTGGGTGAATTTAATAACAATTCCTGTTTCATGATAACTACTTCTATCTACTAGGAATTTGGAGATTTCCTCACTGTAGTTAGAGAAATATTAACTAGTTCAATGCTTGAAGTCTAATCCATCACAGAGTCATTGAGTTACATGGCACAGAATGAAGCCATTTTGCTGAACTTTACAGATAATGCTAGTAACTTCACAGAAATAATTCTGCACAATCTCACCTAAGATGACAGTGTAACAATAACTCTAAGCCGTTAACAACGCCATAGGCTGATAGTGCAATATGAAGGCTGGTAGGGCAAGCCTTCTGTTGGTCTGGAAGTGACTTCTTCCACCATCTCCAGTGTGCAGTTTTAAAGTTTTAACGTTGTCCTTTAAACATTGAACTATTTACCACTACTCTTACACCGATGATGAAGTCCTCATATTCTTAGGAGCTAGACGTGCTCGTGAGTGTCTTGCGATCTAAATTTCTACCATCCTCTCCACTTACCCCTCTTCACCAGCCCTGAAAAGGGCTAGATTCTTCATCCAGGCTCTTATTGACCGATCAGTTCTTTTCAATATTTCCCTGAATGTAGATGATTTCCACACATCTTTCCACATTTCCTTACAACGTAGAGGAGACCATCATGACCCATCAAGTCTAATGCTTGAGATGAACAATATCTACTCTTAGGTGAACCTTCATGATCCTTTACTCTAGACTTTTGGGCCGTTAGGTTTCCACAGAAGTTAAATCAGGTCAGGACATACATAGTGAATGGCAGTGCCCAGGGAGTATTGTAGAACAGAGAGGCCCAGGGCTACAAATACATAATTCCTGGAAAGTGGCGAGACAAGTTGGTGAAGAAGGTTTTCCTTCTTCAGATGGAGAATTGAATACTGGAATTGTTACAACTTGATATATGTTTGTTATATGTTATATGATAAAGGGGTGTGCAATATTAATGTTTAAAATAATTTGGAAGATAAGTAGATCAGAAATATTTAGAGGGATATAGGCCATATGCAGGCAAATGGGACAGACTTAAGCGGGCACCTTGGTCAGCATGGATAGTTTGGGCTGAAGGGCCTGTTCCTGTGCTGTATGACATAATATATTAGTGGAGCTGTTGGCTCACAGGTGCAGTGACCCTGGGTCAATGCTGAGCTCTGGTACAGTCTGTGTGGAGTTTGCATGATCTCCCTGTGCCTTCCCACTTCTCAAAAGATAGAACACAGAACATGGAAAACCATAGCACAGAAAGAGTTCCTTTGGTCCAAATGTCCGTGTCAGACATGAAGCCTAGATAAATTAATCTCATCTGCCTGCACATAATCAATAGACAATAGACAATAGACAATAGACAATAGATAATAGACAATAGGTGCTGGAGTAAGCCATTCGGCCTTTCGATCGAGCACCGCAATTCAATGTGATCATGGCTGATCATTCACAATCAGTACCCCATTCCTGACCTCTCCCCATACCCCCTGAATACCCCCCCATCCCTTGAATATCCCATCTTCACATCACAAATGCCAGTATCATATTGGTCTTCACCATCACCCCTACGTCGCGTTCAAGGAACCCAACACCCTCTGTGTAAAACACTTGTCCCATACATCTCTTTTAAACTTTGCCCCTATCCCCTTAAAGTTATGCCCTCTAGTCTTTGATATTTCTACCCTGGGATATTCAGGATGCTAGATTAATTGACCTCCATGGGGTTAAGGTTGGAATGACTGGAGGACTACACCGCAACTGTCCATAATGAACATTGTGTATACAGGTGATCATTAAGATCCCGTCCATGCACCTACCGCAGAGGTGGTTTCCATTCAATGTTCCCCAGGACCTTTCTTCAGGACTTATTATGCATGGTAGCTGATCAGAGATTGGTTGCAGTTTTGGAATCTGAGTGCCTTAACTAGACTGGGCCATCTGGAAAATGGGAAGACATACATCAGGCTGCTGTTCACTGACTACAGGTCGGCATTCAATTCTATCATCCCCTCCTAACTCATCACCGAGCTTAAAGGCGTGGGCCTCTCTACTGCTGATTACAATTGAATCCTTGAGACTTTCTCAATGGCAGATTTCAATTAGTGTGGATTGGAAACAACATCGCCTTGTCACTGAATATCAACCTCAATGCTGTATCCTTAGCCCCCTGCTCTACTCTCTTTACACCCATGACAATGTGGTTAAGCACAGCTCTAATACCATCTATAAATTCACCGACGACAGCACTTTTGCACAAATTTAAGACCAATTCCTGTTTCATAATTATTACTTCTAACAAGCAAGAATTTAAAGATTTCCTCACCTCAGTTCTAAGAGAAATATTAACTAGTTCAATGCTTGAGGTCTAATGGATCACAGTGTCATTGAGTTATTCGGCACAGAACAAAGCCATTTTGCTGAACTTTACAGATCATGCAGGTAAACTTCACAGAAATAATTCTGCACTTTACATTGGATGAGAGTATCACAATAACGCAAAACCTTTAACAATGTCCTAGGCTGATAGTGTAATGTGAAGGCTAGTAGGGCAAGCTTTCTGTTGGTCTGGAAGAGATTTTTTCCACCGTCTCCTGCGCAATATTTTAAGAGGGATATCTCATCTCCCCTTTTTACTCCCCTACTTTCCTTCGTAAGATGTATTCTACATCTTAAGTATTAAAACTTTAGAATACGAGACAGTGGAATAGAGTTTGCTTGGATAGGTTGGGTGAGTGGGCAGATGCATGGCAGATGCAGCATAATGTGGATAAATGTGAGGTTACACACTTTGGTGGCAAGAACCTGAAGGTAGATTATTATCTGAATGGTGTCAGATTTGGAGAGGGAGAGATGCAACAAGACCTGGGTGTGCTTGTGCATCACTGAAAGTAAGCATGCAGGTACAGCAGGCAGTGAAGAAAGCAAAAGGCATATTGGCCTTCATAGGGAGAGGATTTGAGTATAGGAGCTAGGAGGTCCTACTGCAGTTGTACAGGGCACTGCTGAGACCACAACTGGAGTATTGTGTGCACATTTTGGTCTCCAAATTTGAGGAAAGACATTCTTGCTATTGAGGGAGTGCAGTGTAGGGTCATCAGGTTATTTCCCAGGATGGCGGACTGACTTACGATGAAAGAATGGGTCGACTGGACTTGTGTGGGGGCATGGCTGCGTTCTGCAGCTGCGGCTCACCGGCAGTCTCTCTGTCTTTTTTTTTTTTTTTTGTCTTTGTTATCGTTTAAATGTATGTTTTGATCTATTTTTAACTCTGTATATGTGGGGGGTGGTGGGGGGTGGGGGAAACCTTTTTTTCCAATCCCCTCCTCAACGGAGATGCGACCTTTACCGTGTTGTGTCTCCGTTCGCGCTACGGCCTAACACCGTGGAGTCGGCGGCCTCCAGCTGGGATCGACTTTGAAGACTCCGGTCGCAGGGCCTGGACATACTATCTCGGAGGCTTCGGCCGTGGGCCCTGCAGACCGCAACATCTGGAGTTCGCAGGTCCCTGGCTGGCGACCGGCTTTCGGGAGCTCCAGCCGTAGCAGCTTCGACCGCCCCAAAGCGCAAGGTTTGATTGACCCGCTCGCAGGCCCTTCATCGCCCTGCGTGGCCTGGCCGCGGCACTTTCCATCGCCCGGTGGGGGCTCAGGACCTTCATCGGCCTGCTCGGCTCGGCCCTGGGACTTTCCATCGCCCGGTGGGGGCTTCAACTGTTGGGAGCCTCGATCGCCTCGATCGCCTCGTGGCACCACGGGAGAAGAATGAGGAGGAGATAAGACTTTTCTTTGCCTTCCATCACAGTGAGGGTGTGCCTGGAGCAATCACTGTGATGGCTGTTTGTGTTAAAAATTGTAATTGTGTGTCTTGTGTTCTTTATTGTCTACTGCCGGACCCTGACGTGAGAGGACGCTGGCGCTATTTGTTCGCCGCTTCTCCGTCAGGACAGTTCGTTTGTATGTTTTTATGTCTTGACTGTTTTTGTTAAGCGTCTTTGAGCACTTGGAAAAGCGCTATATAAAATAAATGTTTATTATTATATTATTATTATTATTATATTCATTGGAAATTAGAAGAATGGGAGGGGATCTTATAGAAACATATAAAATTCCTAAGGGATTGAACAGGCTGGATGCAGGAAAAATGTTCCCGATGTTGGGTGAGTCCAGAACCAGGGGTCACAGTTTAAGAATAAGGGGTAAGCCATTTAGGACTGAGATGAAGACATACTTTTTCACCTAGAAAGTTGTGAATCTGTGGAATTGTCTGCCACAGAAAGCAGTGGAGGCCAATTCACTTGATGTTTTCAAGAGAGTATAACGGCTAACGGAATGAAGGGATATGGGGAGAAAGCAGGAAAGGGGTAGTAATTTAGGATGATCAGCCATGATCATATTGAATGGCGGTGCTGGCTCGAAGGGCCGAATGGCCTATTCCTGCAACTATTTTCCATGTTTCTATGTCTGGCGCCGACAAAGTTACAAAAGTTCACCAAACAGTCCCATCTAATCCCTGTTGTCACACATGGCAGTAATCAAATCCCCCCTCCCCCCACCCTCTCCCCCCCACCCCCCTCTCCCCTACCCCCACCACCAGGCCCCCTCATTGTTTGTGGCAGCTCCCTGCCCCCCATTGTTCTCGACCGGGTCCGAAGGAGCATGTGGGAATGCACTGAAGTTCTTCAAGGTGAACAAAGTGAAATCACAAGAAGTCATAGCAGGACGAGATCATTCAGCCCCTCATGGCAGCTTTGTCAATCAGTAAGATCATGACTAATCCTAGCGTTAACTCCACATTCCCTCAACAATTGTCAACTCTACCTTGATTATGCTCAGTGATTGTGTCCCCACAGCCATGTTGGGCAGGGAATTCCAAAGATTCAGCATCCTCTGGATTGGCCCAATTTTAAACGGCCATCTCCATATTCTGAACCTTTGGCCCTTTGTGGAGACAGCGATGTCAAAGGGAGGATTGAAGTCACCTCCAAACTCAGCCTCAGTTGCACAAGTCAGCATTTCCTTCAGAAGAACAAGCAGGAGGAACCAACTCATTTGTGTCACGTCACAGAAGAATATTATTAGAATTCCTGGTAACTTTCTTCTCTCAATATAAAAATGGGATTGAGGAACCTAACTGAGGAACAGAACATCGGCGGTCTTGAATTCTTTTTTTCACTCGAACCCAGAGTGCAGTTTTGCACAAGATTCCTCCTTGTGGAATTTAGCTCTGAGAGACTGTGTTAGAGGAGTGAGAGCGAGTCTGATCACCCATTTACCAAACAGGTGATGAAGTTTACTCTGTGCATTCTGCCCATGGGGTTTGGTAGTCCGGCCTGGTTCCTGCTCTTGGCAATCACCTACCCTGGGACAGTGCAGGGGAAAGTGGTTGCAGATTTCCAACCATGTCAGCAGTTCTTCAAGGATGGGTTCGCGCCCCGGGGATTTGAAAATGACGAAAACAAGCACAGCATAGTCAAGATCTGCCAGATGTACAAAAATGTCTCTCACTTTGCCACCCTGTACCGAAAGGACCTGCGGATCCCAGTCTATTCTGCCTACAGTTATACCTACTCCAATCCACCAATTGACCCTTGCAGACCTGGCTGCTGGTTTTATGAGCCTCAGGTAAGAGCAACTGGTTAAGTCTGTGCCCATGGGCATTCTCTTTGTTTTTGCGTAATGCATTTGGTATGTTTCAATGAAATCCCTGTCATCCTTCTAAATTCCAGTGAGTACAGGTGCTGAGCATTCAAACACTCCTTATAGGTTAAACTAATCATCCCAGGAATCATTCTCACATGGCAGCAGATCCTTCCTCAGATATGGGGCCCCAAACTGCTCACAATATTCCAAATGTGGCCTGACCATCATCTTATAAAGCCTCAGCATTGCATCTTTTTATATTCTAGCCTTGAAATGAATGCTAACATTGCATTTGCCTTCCTTACTACCGACTCAACCTGCAAATTAACCTTTTGGCAATCCTACACCAGCACTCTCAAATCCCTTTGCACCTCTGATTTCTAAATCCTTTCCTCATTCAGAAAATAGACCTTTATTCCTTCTACCAAAGTGCATGACTGTACACTCCGCTACCCTGTTTTCCATTTGCCATGTCTTTGCCCACTCTCCCAACCTATCTGAGACCTTCTGCAGACTCAACACTACCTGCCCCACCACCCATCTTCATATCATCCGCAAACCAGGTCACAAAGCCATCAATTCCTGGACCTGGTTCAGTGCAGTGGGATTCTATATAGGAACAGCGACTTTCCTTGATTTTGTCAGCTGCTGCCAGCAATGATGTCTGAAGGTGTGAAAGGACAGAGAGACTGAACGAAAATTAGCCACAGGCATCACTACTGACTGAGTCAAAGCACCCAGCAAGATTCCACAAATAGACAATAGACAATAGGTGCAGGTGTAGGCCATTCGGCCCTTCGAGCCAGCACCACCATTCAATGTGATCATGGCTGATCATTCTCAATCAGTACCCCGTTCCTGCTTTCTCCCCATACCCCCTGACTCCGCTATCCTTAAGAGCTCTATCTAGCTCTCTCTTGAATGTATTCAGAGAATTGGCCTCCACTGCCCTCTGAGGCAGAGAATTCCACAGATTCACAACTCTCTGACTAAAAAAGTTTTTCCTCATCTCTGTTCTAAATGGCCTACCCCTTATTCTTAAATTGTGGCCCCTGGTTCTGGACTCCCCCAACATTGGGAGCATGTTTCCTGCCTCTAACATGTCCAACCCCTTAATAATCTTATACGTGATAAATGATCTGAGGCAAGGTTTGAATCGGGAAATAGATACACTATCACATGTGCTTGTGTGTAAGTATTCATGTGTGTGTTTCAATGAACTATGAACAGTATAACTCGGAAGGAGTCTTCTCCCCAAACTTGCCATTTCACCTCTCTTTTCTTTTAGGTCATGAATTAAAACCTGATGTTTTTCTCTGCCCTAATATATCCTATCAGACTTGCTATTGAATTTTGTTTTAAGTACTGTTTCTTTTGGCAGAGAACTTTATATTTTTACACAAAATGCTGGAGTAACTCAGCAGGACAGGCAGCATCTCTGGAGGGAAGTAATGGATGACGTTTCGGATCGAGACCCTTCTTCAGACCCGAAACATATATAGACCTGAAAGGCATCCCTTCCTTCTATCTAGGGATGCTGCCTGTCCTGCTGAGTTGCTCCAGCATTTTATGTCTATTTTCAGTGTAAACCAGCATCTACAGTTCCTTCCTACACATTATATTTTTACATATTACAGGAAATAATGGATATTAGATTAATGTAGGGAAGTGGCATGGAAATAGAAGATCAGTCATAGTCTTACTGAATTTCAGAGCAGGATGAAATTGATTCCACATTACAGCCACTCTCTGACTGCAAATTGTCCTCTCCAAAACCACTGAAGGACATGGAACTATAGAAATGTCATTGTAAGAAGGAGGGTATTCAGCCCAATTTCCTGCCAGTTCTTGGTAAAGCAATCCTATTGGTATCATTGGCCTGTTGAGTGGTTCCATTATTTTACCTGATTTTCAGCATCTGCAGTTTTAAAATAATTCTCAGTCCAATTCCTTTCCTGTCCCTAGAGTTCCAAAATTACCCCCTCTGATGCCCTTCATCCCACACTCAGCCGCCCTTGCTGAGTTTAAAAATATTTCTTCACACCCACCCAGTGACTTTGCTCATTCAATCCTCCAGATCTGTCCCCGAATTGTCAGACGTGATTTAGAGCAGCTTAAAATCGGCTATGCAGTGATCACAAGTTGAGTTTAGTTTAGAGATACAGAATGGAATCAGGCTCTTCGGCCTACCGAGCACCCTGACCATCGATCAACCATTCACAATATTTCAAAGTCATCCTACCTTCGCATCCACTCCCTACAAATTAGGGGCATCTTTTACAGAGGCCATTTAAAGTAGAGACCCTCATGTCTTTGAGATGTGGGAGGAAATCAGAGCACACAGTGAAAACCCACGTGGTCACAGGGAGAACGTGCAAACTCCACACAGACAGCACCCAAGGTCAGGTTCGAACCGGGGTCTCTGGCGTGTCGGTCAAATAATAGACAAAGTATAATTACAAAATAATAATAATTATAACTTTTTAAAGGATTACCTTTAGCTTTCATTCAGTTTTCGTTGACCACCTATTTCCCTCCACGAGCAATTTTATCCATAACAGTTGATCCAGGAACTGATATTAATTGAGATCTCTTACTTGCTGATTATATCAATATTTCAAATACTGTACACTGATCTCTGTTGGTTTTAGATTGAAAGTCTTTCCAACAACGCTAATATGCAGAACACCCCAATAAAGACCAGTGAAAAACAGGCAATGGATGCCAATTACAAGCAATCAGGTTACGATCGAGGGCATCTGTATCCGTTCTCCTTTAACCATAAAGATAGTGCGACAGCCAGCTGTACCCTCACTAATGCCGTTCCCCAGAAACGATCAGCCAACGTGAAATGGTATCATTACGCTGAGAAAGCCGTGAAGGGACTGACAAAAGATTGCCACAACACCGGCCGTCGGATGTACCTGGTAACAGGCTCTGGCGATTACAATCATGGGAAGATGAATGGTACGGTTTCAATACCCGGGCTGCTCTGGACGGCAGCTTGCTGCACGTCGACCAACAACCAGAACGATGTCTGCCTGGCTGAAGAGGTGAAAGCAAACCGAAATCCACAAACTACCAATGAAGATTTCTCCATTGCGTTCGTGGGAACGTTTTTCCCGAATGTGAGCATTGTCAACATGTCGGTGTCGACGCTGGAGAGAACGCTGAGAGTGAGGATCTTTAACAAGTGCAAGGGTGCAACCAGCGAAATCCATGAAAGGGTGCAACGTTTGCTCAGACACAACGTGAGTGACAAGAACACGAGGCGTCAGAGAAGAAAAGACCTGCGGAGATTTGTCAGCCACTCAAAAAGAGGAAGGAGCCAGCTGAGAACCCGAGCGGCGCTCTGTTGAAGCCGGTAGTTTGTTAGCTGGGTCACACAGAGCCTTGAAGACTCGATGGTCCGAATGGTCTTCCTTCTCCTCCTTCAACCTCCCTCTAGCCCTCTAGCCCTGTCGCGTTCACCTACTCTCTCTAACTTCAAGTGATCCTTGCTTTCCCTCTCTCTCTCCATCCCTCCACCATCCTAGTTCTCCGATCAGTCTGACCGGCCTGATTAAATGTGTATCTTTATATCTTTACCTTGTCACCCTCCCGTAGCTAAGAGACACACACTTATGAAATGGTGAGGGGTGAAAACGAGATATCAAAGGGGAGGGGGGTTCAAGGAAAATGTAGAATAGATCTTGCTTTCCCCTGACCCTCAGTCCCGAAACGTCATCCATTCCTTCTATCCAGAGATGCTTCCTGTCCCGCTGAGTTACAGGCATTTTGTGTCTACCTACTCAAGGGGATGTTTGAGACGGAGGGGGAGCTTAGGTCGTCATTCATCTGGTCAGGCTGGTCTATCATCAAGTCCATCCACCCACCTTGCCTCTCACCCACTAAGACCATAAGACAGAAGAACAGAATTAGGCTATTCAGCCCAACGAGTCTGCTCCGCCATGCGATCATTGCTGATCTATTTTCCCCTCTCAACCGTATTCTCCTGCCTTCCCCCCATAACCTTTGACGTCCTTACTAAGCAGTAAACTTGCCTAACATTGCTTGCTTAACAGTACATTCAAATTTCAGGCTCTGCATTTGCAATTCACCTCCAGCCTTTTGAGAGGAGCGTTTGTTTTAGATTTCAAAAATAAACTTTTATTCGCAATAAAAAATATATACAAAAACAAAAACCATGCAAAGGTCTTTATGCATTGTCTCTGGGATCAATATTGCTGAATTGAATTACCTTTATTGTCATTCAAAATTAATTGAACGAAAATCATTTGCCACGCAGCCACAACAGTACAGAGTAAAAGACACAAGACACACAATTTTAACACAAACATCCATCACAGTGACTCCTCCAGACACCCCTTCACTGTGATGGAAGGCAAAAAAAAATTCTTCTCTCTTCCCCCATGCTTCTCCCACGGACAGATAGTTCGACTTCTGCCGAGGCTCCCGACTCGCGCAGCCCCCGCCGGGCGATGGAAGGCCCCGCGGTCGAGCCGTGCGGGGCGATGGAAAGTCCCGTGGCCGAGCAGCGCCGGGCGATGGAAAGTCCTGCGGCCGAGCAGCGCCGGGCGATGGAAGGCCCCGCTGCTGAGCCGCGCCGGGTGCTGAAAGGCCCCGCGGCCGAGCCGCGCCAGGCGCTGAAAGGCCCCGCGGCCAAGCCGCGACGGGCCGAGCCGCACCTCGAGGAAGAGATTTAAAACAAAAGAAAGGTTTCCCCCACCACCCCCCACATATACACAGCTAAAAATAAACTACTACACACATCTAACACTAACACATAGACAAAAAAAGAAAAAGGACAAACAGACTGCCAGCGAGCCGCAGCCGCATGGCAGCGCACCATCTTGCTGGTGTTATACTCAGTAGTGTTATCAGCTTCCTTTACCCCTACACATTGCAACATTGACACTCGAGTGGACCCCTGGAGTGGCATCCCTTCCCTGTTTGGGGGATGTCCCCATCGGATTCAGCCCTTCAATGTCCAGCGGCGCAAGGACCCTAGCTGTGGTCTTCCCCCTGTTATGGGAATAGCGCACCCGGTGATGCAGTACCGGGGATATATTACCCATGGGGCTGTAGCCAAAGGGATCCTGAATTAAAATGGCTGAACCCAAGACTCCAGTGTAAAGCCTCTGTTAATTAGTTGTGTAGCTGTACTGTAGCAGGTTACAGAAAGGAAACACACTAACAAAACACCCCCCACAGAGCCTTCAGGTTGGCTGCACTGAGCTTCAGAGCGTCCCTCAGCACGTATTCCTGAAGTCTGGAATGGGCCAGTCGGCAACATTCCATTTTGCAGACATGACACTGTGGTTCAATGGTTCATGGTAGAAGACCAGCAAGTTTCCGGCAGACCAAAAAACGTCTTTCACTGAAATAATGGTCTTCCAGCAGCACTTGGCGTCCATCTCTGGGGCTGTCCCTGGGAATAGGCGCTAATTCAGAGACTCCTCTGTTACACAGCTGCACAGGGCGAACCGTGACAAGGACCCTTGTGTCTTTCTCCAGACCTTCTTGACAAAGTCACCCTCTGCTAAGAGTGGGCAATCGTCTGTCCTCCATAGCAGCCATCCCGAGGGCATCGTACTTTGGGAATAATATGGACTGATGGTAGAAGAAGGGTCTGACTGGGAGGGTCCTCTCAACACCAGCCATGTGAACTCTTGGTGCTTGTTGGTGAAGTCTGGCATTGAGGCATTTTGCCAGACAAACTGGGCAGTCTGCTCAGGAAACCACCCGACAGGATCCATTGAGTCTGCAAGATATTCCCTGCTAACCACTGCCCATGGGCTTGTGATGAAAGATATTGGTCTGGAAAAACTTTTTCACAAAGGGCAGGTAATGCGGCGATGTCCACCTGACTGGGCACATTGTACAGGTAATGACGCGACGTTCATGTTGTTTGACTCCACGCACAGCCTGATGCAGCCATGCACAAACATGACCATCAGAATGAGGGCGATGTTGGGTAAGCCTTTGCCCCAGCTGTCTGTGGACTTGTGCACAGTGCCCCATGGAACCCATTCACACCTTTGATCTCAGATAAACTGAAGACAGCCCAAACAACCCCTTCCCCAGGGACTTTCCCCAGCACCTGCAGGAGATGCAACACCTTATACCTCCTCCCTCGACTTCATCCAGGGACCCTAACAGTCCTTTCAGGTAAGGCAAAGGTTTACCTGCACCTCCTCCAACCTCATCTACTATATCCGATGCTCTGGGTGTGGCCTCCTATATATCGGCGAGACCAAGCGTAGACTTGGCAAACATTTGAATATGTTTGAATATTATTAATTCAGTGCATTTGAAATAGTTTTTATTCCATATCAAAATCAAGAGTCAAGAGTGTTTTCATAATAGGTTCATAGGTTATGGGAGCAGAATTAGGCCATTCGGCCCATCAAGTCTACTCTGCCATTCAATCATGCTGACTAATCTTTCCCTCTCAGCCCCATTCTCCTCCCCACACCCTCACTATCCGTCACTCTCCACCCGACACCCTTACTATCCGTCGATCTCTTCCTTAATTTTATTGTCACGTGTCCCCAAATGGAACAATGAAATTCTTACTTGCAGCAGCACAACAGATATGTAAACTTAGTACTCAATAGACTCCTCAATAAACAACACAGAGTTCAATACATAAAAATAAACAATATAAAGCAAAGACTAAAGCGATACCCCTAAGTCCTGAGTGTAATCAAGGCAGTTTGCAGTTCAGAGTTTGTAGTGTTCAAGAGGCTGATGATTGTAGGGAAGAAGCTGTTTCTGAACCTGGAGGTTACAGTTTTCAGGCCCCTATACTTTCTTCCCAATGGTAGGAGAGAAATGAGAGTGTGATCAGGGTGGTGTGGGTCCATGATGATGCTGGCTGTGTTTTTGAGACGCAGATCCTATAGGTCCCTTTGATGGTGGGGAGAAAAGAGACTTAGTTATGAAAGTAAAGCCTGGGCTCAGCATGAATATTTCAATCTACAGCCCTTCAAAGCACAAACAGCAAGGTGCCTAGCACTGATCCCTGACGCACACCACTAGTCACAGACCTCCAGTTCAAAAAACAACCTTCCACCATCACCCTCTGCTTTTTTTGATGAAGCTAATTCTCTATCTAGTCATCTAGCTCTCCCTAAATCCCATGCAATATAATCTTTCAAAATAACCTATCATGTGGAACCTTGTCAAATGCCTTGTTGAAGTCCATATTTGCAACATCTTCGGCTTTGTTCTTATCAGCCTTTTTGGTTACTTCTTAAAAAGCTCTATCAGATTCACAATAAATGATTTTCCATGTACAAAGCCATGCTGACTATCAGCCCCTTAATATCCAAATGCATATATATCTTATCCCTCAGAATCCTCTCCAGTAACTTGCCTACCCGAGGGGCGGCACAGTAACGCAGCGGAGAGTGGCTGCTTTACAGGGCCAGAGACTCACGGTTCAATCCTGGCTATGGGTGCTGTCTTTACGGAGTTTATACGTTTTCCCCTGTGAGTTTTCCATGGGTGCTCCGGTTTCCTCCCACACTACAAAGACATATAGGTATTTAGGTTAATTGGCTTTAATAAAATTGTAAATTGTCCCTCGTGTGTAGAATAGTGTTAGTGTACGGGGTGATCGTTGGTCAGCGTGGGACTGGTGGGCTAAAGGGCCTGTTCCCGTACAGTATCGCAAAAAAAAAAAAAGGGGGAAAGGAAAGTGGGGTGAGGGGGTAAAAGCATGTCAATTTAGTGTATTACGGTTTTTTGGAAGGCTTTCAATAAAGTCCCATGCAGGAGGTCGGTTGGCACCTTCAGAGCACAGAGAATGTGAGGTAATAGATTGACCTGGATTAGGAATTGATTATTGTAACAGAAAGTAAAGCATAGGAATTAACAGGTCATGATGTTATAGAGACGTACAGCATTGAAAATGGTTCCACAGCCCCCTGAGTCTACGCTGACCTATGTAGGTTAATTGGCTGGGTAAATGTAAAAAATTGTCCCTAGTGGGTGTAGGATAGTGTTAATGTACGGGGATCGCCTGTTTCCGGCTGTATATATATGATATGATACGATATGATATATGCAACAATATATGACACAAAACAGGGTATCTTGGGGAATGGTGGAACAGCCTGAAAGGACTGGTGGGTGACTCCTAATTTATGTGCTCTAATAAATCCATTTGTTTTACCATACCCTTGCTCACAGAGTCCAATTTGTCTCACGATCAGTTTTATTGTCCTCTGCCTGGTTTACAACCTCCTATGTTGTTTATCTTTACTCCAGCGAAATATGCCTTCTAATCTAAACACACCCTAGGCAGTAGACCTATTCTACTGCCCCTCTCCGCATGATCTTTAAGTTACTTTCAGTGTTGGCCTCGTTACCCATCATGCTTCTCTCGCATGTAACAAAAGCCCAAATTTCTTATCATTTTCAGAATTTCCTATATCACCCTACCGCAGCCTACAGTAAACATTGCTCAGCATTCCAGTTGTGGAAAAGAAAACTGCTGGTTTCGATAGGGTGTGAACCACATCAGAGAGACAATAACTGTGTAGGAAGGGACTGTAAATGCTGGTTTGAACCGAAGATAGACACAAAATGCTTGAGTTACTCAGCGGGTCAGGCAGTATCTCTGGAGAGAAGGAATGGATGAGGTTTCGGGTCGAGACTATTCTTCAGGCTTGTATTCACTGGAGTTTAGAAGGATAAGAGGGGATCTTATAGAACATACAAAATTATAAAAGGACTGGACAAGCTAAATGCAGGAAAAATGTTCCCAATGTTGGGGGAGTCCAGAACCAGGGGCCACAGTCTTAGAATAAAGGGGAGGCCATTTAAATCTGAGGTGAGAAGGAACTTTTTCACCCAGAGAGTTGTGAATTTGTGGAATTCTCTGCCACAGAGAGCAGTGGAAGCCAAATCACTGGATGAATCTAAGAGAGAGAGAGTTAGATAGAGCTCTAGGGGCTAGTGGAATCAAGGGATATGGGGGGAAGGCAGGCACGGGTTATTGATTGTGGACGATCAGCCACGATCACAATGAATGGCGGTGCTGGCTTGAAGGGCCGAAGGGCCGAATGGCCTCCTCCGGCACCTATTTTCTATGTTTCTCTATGTTTCTATCACCCATTCCATGCTCAATAACTTTGTCTATCCTAATGACATTAGTCGATCCTGTGAGATCAGCCAAGATCAAGATGGCGCTCAGCAGTGATAAGCGAGTGAGTACAGGCCACCATCTTTCAGTAAGACCGGCTCCTCGTGGGAATGGGGAATACTGGGTGACAACCACACACTTTAAGCAGCAGTGCACCAGGAACGATGAAATGGCACAGTTTGGTCTGCCTGAAGCAGTTTGGTCTTCCATAGTAAGGAGTTGCCTGTAACCAAATACTACAGACCATCACATTCCAAGGTTCAGGAATCAGTGGTGTAGCGGATGGTGCAGTGGTGGAGCTGTCACTAAGCCTCTCTGGCAAATCACTGCAGCCTAGGTTCCACTTGCATCACTCACTGAGGAGCAGGGTCCATATATTAACCTCTCACCTATTTCAGCGATGGACCATTTTGCAATAAAACATTTGTGTGAATATTTTAAGTGAGATGTTTGCTACACTGAGTGGAGAGAATGCCAAGCCCCACTTGCATAATTTATCAATTAAGTTTATTTTCACGAGTACCTCAACAATCTGATATCCTATTCCGCCAGGAACTGTTGCTTTACATTGTCAGCTAAGATGAAGAGTGTAATCTGAGACATTAGCTCTAGTTAACTCGATGGCAAGTGTTTGCAACATGCTTCTTTTGACACCCAGACACACAACGCACGAAACATTTGCACCCACAGAATAAACAACACACATGCTCAAGCATATCTACCAATGAACTGAAATGATATAATCTACAAATACCCATTATTTGTTAAAACCGCAATAAGATCATAACTTGAAGAACAAAGATATGTACACAAGTTGGTAATGTGGCCAGTGGAATGGTAGTTGAAGTATGGAAAAGTTGAAATGCTGCACCATGGGAGGGCAAAGACAAGGGGATAGAATGCAATAAATGGCAGGACTATTCGGAGCATTGAAGTACAGAGGGATCTTGGGGTGCATCCCCATTTCCCTGTAAGAGGCAACACAATTAAAAAAGGCGTACACCTTAGTTTGGCTGGTGAATGTAAAAATCGGAAAGTCATGTTGTAGCTAGTAAATTCTTCTGTAATGCACGACCAGAGCTGTAGAAAGTTTTTTTGAAGACGTGACCAAAAAGATCGATGAGGGCAAAGCTGTAGATGTGGTATATATGGACTACAGGAAAGCATTTGACAAGGTTCCGCATGGTAGGCTGCTCTAGAAGATCAGATCGCATGGAATCTAAGGAGAGATAGCTGAATGGATAGAAAATTGGCTTCATGGAAGGAAGCAGAGGGTGATGGTAGAAGGTTGCTTTTCGGACTGGAGGCCTGTGACTAGTGGTATGCCTCAGGGTTCGGTGCTGGGCCCATTACTGTTTGTCATCTATATCATTGATTTGGATGAGAACATACATGGCAAGATTAGCAAGTTTGCAGATGATACAAAAGTGGGTGGTTTTACAGATAGTGAAGATGGTTGTGAAAAATTGCAGCAGGATCTTGATCGATTAGCCAGGTGGGCTGAGGAATGATTGATGTAATTTAATACGGAGAAATGTGACGTGTTACATTTTGGGAAGTTTTTGGGCAGGATCTACACAGTGAATGGTAGGGCTCTGGGGAGTGTTGTAGAGCAGAGGGATCTAGGAGTAGAGGTGCATGATTCTTTGAAGGTGGAGTCAAAAGGGCATTTGGCACATTGGCTTTCATCAGTCAGAGTATTGAGTTATAGAAGTTGGGAGGTCATGTTGTAGTTGTATAAGACATTAGTGAGGCCGCATTTAGAGTCTTGTGTTCAGTTCTGGACACCATGTTGTAAGAAAGATGTTGTCAAGCTGGAAAGGATGCAGATAAGATTTACAAGGATGTTGCCAGGGCTAGAGGATATGTAGAGAGAGGTTGAGTAGGCAGGGACTCTATTCCTTGGAGCGCAGAAGGATGAGGGGTGATTTTGTAGAGGTGTATAAAATCATGAGAGGAATAGATTGGGTAGATGCACAAAGTCTCTTGCCCAGAGTAGGTTAATCGAGGACCAGAGAACATAGGTTTAAGGTGAAGGGGAAAAGATTTAATAGGAAGCTGAGTGGTAACTTTTTCACACAATGGGTGGTGGGTGTATGGAACAAGCTGCCAGAGGAGATAGTTGTGGCAGGGAATATCCCAACATTTAAGAAACAGTTAGACTGGTACATGGATGGGACAGGTTTGAAGGAATATCAACCAAACGTGGGCAGGTGGAACTAGTGCAGCTGGGACATGTTGGCCGGTGTGGGCAAGTTGGGCTAAAGGGCCTGTTTCTACCTCTGACTCTAAAGTCATTGTGGCTGGGGGGTGGTAGAATCTGGGAAGAGTTGATGGGCGGAATGAATAAAAAAATACATTAATGTATGGCCACTGTGAATGAGTGGTTAATGGTCAGCAATAATTCAGTGGATTGAAGGTCCTGGTTCTGTACGGCATCTCTCAACAACTAAATGACTACCTAGAAAGAAATGAGAGAAAGCCATGCAGCCCCTTTAACCTGCTCCTCCTTTTATTGTCAATGCACAATGAGGCACAATGTCACCGCAGGTTGTGCAGCTGCCTCACAGCTCCAGGGTTCAATCCCGACCTCTGGTGCTGTATATGTGGAGTTTGCATGTTCACCGTGACCTCCCACATCCCCAAGACAAGCAGGTCAGCAGGTTAAATGGCCATTGTAAATTGGCCCAAGTGTAGAATGGGAATAGGGATGGGGAGGAGGAGACCTAAATGGGCACAGCGAAGGTATAGGTTACAGGAGATTAAGGGTCAATAGTCAATAGTCCTTTATTTGTCACATACATATAAATGTGTAGTGAAATGAAAAATTACCCGCAGTTCAACAATAAGACCAATAAGAATAATCAATAAAAATGCAATAACACATCCAATCATAAACCAACACTGATGGGATCACTCTGAGAGCCGGTATAGCGGCTGAATGATCTTATTCTTTGCTACAAGGAAATGAGAGGCAGATACCGTTTCTTATCCATTTACCCATCTGATCCCCAAATGATATATTTGGTATCTAAAAATCTAACAATCAAAATACAAAACAGAACATCCTGATGTAGAGATCGCAGGAAGAAAATTTGAACATTATCACTAAACAGAAAGGACTGTTCCATCATTGCCTTAACCAGGATAAATCTTTGCTGGCAGACTGATATCTTCCTCCAACGTTGGCCATCCCAGGGCTGTGAACCATTTCTTTGGGTACTAATCTGCAGCACACAACACACCAACCTTCTCTACCCTAATCTGCAGCACACAACACATCAAGCTTCTCTACACTAATCTTTGGAACAGCTGTCCTACAGTTAGTTGTAATTTCAGATACAGTTACCATATGTAGATAGTTTGGCACTGTATCTAAGTGCTTGTGTATAATGATACTTGTATAGAACTGTGTACAAAAATGAATATCACTGTACCTCGGTACATGTGATAAAGTATCCTAACATACCATACTTTGGAGATAAACATGAAGTTGGATTAATATTAAATTAAAATCCTGGCTTTGAAGTTATATGGACTTCAGCGTCAGATGCAGCGTCAAATTTCCTGCTGGTTCACTGAGCTTTTACCACGAATCCACAGTAACTATCCAATAAGAATTCCTTTATAAGATCTTATTTCATTTGTATCCTCGGGATATGCACGAATCAGCTGCTGCAAGTTGCTGTATAAAAATCTCGCTGAGGACTTAGTGTAGGAAGGAACTGCAAATGATGGTGTAAACCGAAGATAGACACAAAAAGAACGGTCTCGGCCAGAAACGTCACCCATTCCTTCTCTCCAGAGATGCTGCCTGTGCCGCTGAGTTACTCCAGCTTTTTGTGTCTATCTTCGCTGAGGACTTTTTTTGTTTGTTTGGCAATTTGTCGCCGGGCAGAGTTGAAGCCCGAGTGAAGAGCTCCCCACTGCGATGGAGAAAGAGCGTCGGCTGGGAAATAACGCAATAACGCTGGCAACCTTCAGCCGGGGGGGACGGGAACGGACGTGTTTCATTGTGAGGATTGGACAATAGACAATAGACAATAGGTGCAGGAGGAGGCCATTCGTCCCTTCGAGCCAGCACCGCCATTCAATGTGATCATGGCTGATCATTCTCAATCAGTACCCCGTTCCTGCTTTCTCCCCATACCCCCTGACTCCGTTATCCTTAAGAGCTCTATCCAGCTCTCTCTTGAATGCATTCAGAGAATTGGCCTCCACTGCCCTCTGAGGCAGAGAATTCCACAGATTCACAACTCTCTGACTGAAAAGGTTTTTCCTCATCTCAGTTCTAAATGGCCTACCCCTTATTCTTAAACTGTGGCGACCTTGTTCTGGACTCCCCCAACATGAGCATGATCAACATGCTGATCACCCAGAAAGTGTCAGGTCAAGCTAACCCCGGGGGTTGTTGATGAGCACACCCAAGGCAGTGACAACGAGAAGCGCACCCACCACGGTGGCGGCGCCGTGCAAGACTGGAGCTGCTACCCAAGCGAGGTGCAACATGCCCTGGGACACGGCGAGGGCGGCGTTGCGACCGGGGACCAGCAGGTAAGAGCAGACGGCCTGGAAGGTGACCGAGGTCGCTTCATAGCCAAACGGCCGGAGCGCGGGGCTGCCCGTGTTGTTGATGGGATTGATTATTTTATTCTCAATCAGTCCCTCCACTTCCAGGAAAGTTTGCCGCTCGTCGCTGTCGCTCGTCCCTCTGCAGCCGAGGAAGAGACTACCCACCCGCAGTTTCTCCTGCAGCCCCCTCACCGTCAGGTGTTTCGCGGCTCGCTCGGGTTTCATCTCCTTCGTGAAGGCGAAGGAAAAGTCCCTGTTGTAGAGCAGGACGTCGTGCCCCTCGGGCGGAGCAGGTTGATCCAGGCAGGGGTCGAGGCTTTGGGCCGGCGAGGTGCAGCAGAGAGCTGTCCACACTGTTCTGGGCACCGACACCTTGTTGTTGATCTTGATCCTGGTGGGGTTGGCGGAGCCAGTCAGCAGGTACATGGTGCGGCCCGACTTGTGGCACACCCGGGCTAATCTCTCGGCCACAGCCTCCACCTCCTGGTACCACTTCACGTTAGCGCCGTGCTCCTCGGGCACCGCGTTGGTCAAGGTGCAGGTAGCAGTGGCGCTCTCTTTGTCGTTCAGGGAGAAGGGGTAGAGATGTCCCCGGTTATACCCCGAGTCCTGGTAATCTGAATCCATCGCCTGCTTGGTGCTGCGATCCTTTGTGCTGCTTCTCATATCATTGCCCGCATTCTGGTCGTCGATCTGCAATCAAAACATTATTGCCCGTTATAACCTGAACGTTACAGACGCGGATACACACGAATTTCAAAAGACATTTAGACATATATAAGATTGGCAAGGGTTTAGAGGGAAATTGGCCAAATGCAGGCAAATGGGACGAGCCCAGATTACCAGTTGGGCTAAAGGGCCTCACTTGATTTGCCACGGTATGGAAGGCTATGGACTAAGTGTGGGTAAACTGGATTAGTATTAATAGTTAATAGCTAATAGTCGTCATGGCCACTGTAGGCTGAAGGGCCGGACTGTATGAGTCTATAAAGTACAGGACCCGCCAGATAATGAGATAGTGAGGCCCACCGGAAATTGGAGGAACAGCACCTCATATTTCGCCTGGGCAGTTTGCAGCACAGTGGTATGAACATCGACTTCTCCAACTTTAGATAGTTCCTCTGTCCCTCTCTTCCCCTCCTCCTTCCCAGATCTCCCTCTATCTTCCTGTCTCCACCTATATCCTTCCTCTGTCCCGCCCCCCTGACATCAGTCTGAAGAAGGGTCTCGACCCGAAACGTCACCCATTCCTTCTCTCTCGAGATGCTGCCTGACCTGCTGAGTTACTCCAGCATTTTGTGAATAAATACCTTCGATTTGTACCAGCATCTGCAGTTATTTTCTTATAGATAATGAGGGCCTGGGAAGCATCGCTGAAGAACATCAAGCAACCAGCTGGATTGTCAGCAAAAGAGCACCGCAGTGAATGAACTAGAGTTTAATGTAGATAATTGCGATGTGTTGCATCTTGATAAGTCAAAAAAGAGAGGATGACCTTCACAGTGAATGACACGACCCTGGAAAGTGTTGTAGAGCGGAGAGATCCAGGAGTGCGGGTACGTAGTTCCCTGAAAGTGGTGTCACAGTGGTGTCATAGGATGGCCAAGAAGGCTTATAGAACAATGGCCTTCATTCTGGCTATTGAGTATGTTGGGATGTCATGTTACAGTTGCACAATTCGTTAGTGAGGCTGCATTTGAAGTATTGTGTTCAGTTTTGGTTACACCGTTACAGGAAGGTTGTTGTTATGCTTGAAAGAGTGCAGAGAAGATTTATGAGGATGTTGCCAGGACTTGAGGGCCAGTGGTATAAGGAGAGGTAGGAAAGGCTCGGACTTTATTCCTTGGAACACTGGAGGTTGAGGTGACCTTATGCAGGTGTATAAAATCATGAGGGGGATAGAGTAAATGTACAGAGTCTTTTACACAGAGTAGGGTCATTAAGAACCAGATGACATAGGTTTAATGTGAGTGAGGAAAGTATTAATAGGAACCTGAGGGGCGACCTTTCCACATTGAGGGTGGTGGATATATGGAACAAGCTGCCAGATGAGATAGTTGAGATAGGTCTATACAACATTTTAAAGACATTTAGGCATATATGTGGATCGGAAAAGTTTAGAGGAATATGGGCCAAACGTGGCCAGGTAGGACAAGCATAGCTGGGGCATCTTGGCCTGCATGGGCAAGTTGGGATGAAGGGCTTCTATGTGTGTTGTATGACTCTATTTAATTAACTGTGGCAAAAGCAGAACCAGGTGGTTGGGTGAAAAGAAATCTCTCCCTTGTCGCTTTATATTCATTTACTCATCATCTTCACACGGATGATGGAGCAGGAAAAGGTCAATTAGTTCCTCGAGTATTATCTGCTCCGTATTCCTTAATATTCCTCAATATTCCTTCTCTCCAGAGATGCTGCTTGTCCCGCTTTGTTACTCCAGCATTCCGCCACTCAATAAGTTGTCTGATCCAATCTTGGCCTCACACACCAATTCCCTGTTGCCTCCCCACACTTCTTACAGCTTAACTATCCATCGGCGTCCACCGTGAACATATTCAATGGTTCCGCCTTCACATGCAGCCCTGGTTCTGAGCACGCATGGCCCAACCCCGTCATCCCAGCAAGCCATCTAGTGGAAAGTATCCGCGTTGCCTTCAATGGCGAGTGCATTCTTGTTTTTAAGTGGAAGCCAAAGTTGTTTGCAGACTCCGCGTGAGTTCAGCAAAACGTTCCTATTTATAACCCACGTCCCTGCAGAAGCATATTGGGCGCATGTAAATACTAGACTGTGGTCTTTCTTTCGTACGAAAATGCATTGAGCAATAGTTCTAAGAACCGATCTGTTTCACTGCCGTCCCCAGAGACGGAATTCCGACTTCCTCGCGGTTCTGTCCTTCATTAGGCTCAAGACTGACCGATGTGCTGCCTGTAAAAATAACCTCCAGTTCGGGAATGCGCGGTAAATTGCGGGGATTGACCGGTGCCCGCTGAAGGATTAAAAAAAAAAGTTACACAAGCTTTCACTTGGAGGTAATAATCACCTCCCATGTTGGCGGCGAGTCGGAGCGGGCACAGGCGTGAGAGGAACGCACTTTGATCCGGGAACAGGGACTCGTTATAAAACTCTAGCTAATATGCCCTGAGGGTTCATGTTTAAGCTGGGACCCCGGTCGCTGTCTGGGACCCCGGTCGCTGTCTGGGACCCCGGTCGCTGTCTGGGACCCCGGTCGCTGTCTGGGACCCCGGTCGCTGTCTGGGACCCCGGTCGCTGTCTGGGACCCCGGTCGCTGTCTGGGACCCCGGTCGCTGTCTGGGACCCCGGTCGCTGTCTGGGACCCCGGTCGCTGTCTGGGACCCCGGTCGCTGTCTGGGACACTGGCCACTGTTTGGGACCCTGATCACTGTCTGGGACAGTGGAAGTGGCACCTCGAAGCAAGCAGCCAGCATTCTGGCATGTTTACCTGCGGTTCGTGAAACCAAGGACTGGGTCTGTAAGCTTCGCTCTGTCCCATGGAGCATGGATACCTGTAGGCGGAGTACACCGGGATCCTCAGGTCTGTCCGGTACAGTGTGGCGAAGTGATAGTGGTTCTTGAAGCGCTGACAGATCCTGAGCCGGCTTCTGCCGAGGAATCCCTGCGGTGGGATCTTGTTCTGAAAGAACCAGCCACACTCCTGGAAATCCTGCACCACTTTGCCCCGCACCGTCCCGGGGCGACCAGCCGCCCACACCAGGAACAAGAGGAGAACGGGCGCCACCATGTCAAAGTGCTGTCTTTCCCGGTTTACAAATGCCTTCCGTCTTGTGCTGCATTGGCAAATATGACCCCACTTCCTCTGGTGTTTACCACAGCTGACGATAACATTCCCTCCCTCAATCATGGGACAACTGCTACTCAAACCAAACCCTCTGTCCTTCTATGGCGGGACACAGCCCATCCCTGATCACTGGGAGATTCAACTCCCTCCCCCTTCCATTTAGACTGGAGAGATACAGCGTGGAAAAGGTTATTCTATCCTACACACTTGGGAACAATTTACAATTTTATCAAAGCCAATTAACTTCTTTGGAGTGTGGGAGGATACCAGAGCACTCGGGAAAACCTCACACGGTCACGGGGAGAACGTACAAAGTCCATACAGACAGCACCCGTAGTCAGGATCGAACCTGTGCCTCCGGTGCTGTAAGGCAGCAACTCTGCCGCTGCACCACTGTGCCAACCATTTTATTTCATTTCCATAGAACATTCAGTCCATCTAGTCTATGCCGGATCACACGGCAACACACATTCCACATTAATTTTTTTATGTGATCTATTCTGCCTTAGACAATAGACAATAGACAATAGGTGCAGGAGGAGGCCATTCGGCCCTTCGAGCCAGCACCGCCATTCAATGTGATCATGGCTGATCATTCTCAATCAGTACCCCGTTCCTGCCTTCTCCCCATACCCCCTGACTCCGCTATCCTTAAGAGCTCTATCTAGCTCCCGTACTATGAACTCCCCAGATTCCACAACTCACCCACACATCGGTGCAGTTCCCTGCAATCCGACGTCTTTGTTGTGCATGAGGAAATCGGAGCACTCGAGAAACCCACACGGCCACCAAGGACAACATGCAGACACAACAGGCCAATTCTCTGAATGCATTCAAGAGAGAGCTAGATAGAGCTCTTAAGGATAGCGGTCAGGGGGTATGGGGAGAAAGCAGGAACGGGTACTGATTGAGAATGATCAGCCATGATCACATTGAATGGTGGTGCTGGCTCGAAGGCCTGAATGGCCTACTCCTGCATCTATTGTCTATTGACTCCACACAGTCAGCGCCCGAGGCCAGGATCGAACCAGCTCTCTGGCGCTGTGAGGCGGTGGCCCTCCGTTCTGCACCATGTACCCCCCACCCACCCACCCACCTTCTCTCCTCTCAACAACAGCTTCCCTTTGTAAAAAAAAACCATAACAAACGGGAGTCCCAACAGACCTTTTGACCCCTCCACCTTTCTCCAACAGGAAGGCATTCTCTGCCACTGTTTCCTGTGCTATCCTCATATCCCTTGATTTCCCCCCATTTCCAGACATCTATTTATCTCAGTTGAATGGAGTAATAGAGCCACAGTCATATGGCACACAAACAGGCCCTTCACACAACACCTCCATGCCTACCAAGATGCCCCTCTAAACTAATCACACTTAGCCGCATTTGGCCTGTATTCCTTTAAACTTTAAAAAAACCCATAAAGTGATAGAAACATAGAAACATAGAAAATAGGTGCAGGAGGAGGCCATTCGGCCCTTCGAGCCAGCACCGCCATTCACCGATGATCATGGCTGATCATCCACAATCAATAACCCATGCCTGCCCTCTCCTCATATCCCTTGAATGGCGGGACTGTCGTATGTTGAAAGGCTGGAACGATTGGGCTTGTATACACTGGAATTTAGAAGGATGAGGGGGGATCTTATTGAAACATATAAGATAATTAGGGGATTGGACACATTAGAGGCAGGAAACATGTTCCCAATGTTGGGGGAGTCCAGAACAAGGGGCCACAGTTTAAGAATAAGGGGTAGGCCATTTAGAACGGAGATGAGGAAGAACTTTTTCAGTCAGAGAATGGTGAAGGTGTGGAATTCTCTGCCTCAGAAGGCAGTGAAGGCCAGTTCGTTGGATGCTTTCAAGAGAGAGCTGGATAGAGCTCTTAAGGATAGCGGAGTGAGGGGGTATGGGGGGAAGGCAGGAACGGGGTACTGATTGAGAGTGATCAGCCATGATCGCATTGAATGGCGGTGCTGGCTCGAAGGGCTGAATGGCCTACTCCTGCACCTATTGTCTATTGTCTATTGATTCCACTAGCCCCCAGAGCTCTATCTAACTCTCAAATCCATCCAGTGATTTGGCCTCCACTGTCCTCTGTGGCAGAGAATTCCACAAATTCACAACTCTCTGGGTGAAAAAGTTCCTTGGCACCTCAGTTTTAAATGGCCTCCCTTTTATTCTAAGACTGTGGCCCCTGGTTCTGGACTCGCCCAGACATTGGGAACATTTTTCCTGCATCCAGCTTGTCCAGTCCTTTTATAATTTTATGTATCTCTATAAGATCCCCTCTCATTCTTCTAAACTCCAGTGAATACAAGCCTAGTCTTTTCAATCTTTCCTCATATGACAGTCCCGCCATCCCAGGGATCAATCTCGTGAATCTATGCTGCACTGCCTCAATTACAATATCAATAGTCGTTTATTTGTCACATACACATAAATGTGTAGTGAAATGAAACATTACCCGCAGTTGAACAATAAGACCAATAAGATTAATCAATAAAAATGCAATAACACATACAATCACAACTAACACCAAACAAAAAGAAACATCCATCACAGTGAGTCTCCTCCAGTCCCTCCTCACTGTGATGGAAGGCCAGAATGTCTTTTCTCTTCCCCTGCCGTCTTCTCCCGCGGTCAGGCTGTTGGAGTTGCCACGCCGGGGCGGTCGTGGCTCCCGACATTGAAGCCCCCGCTGGGCGGTGAAAATCCCGCGGCCTATTTCAGGTGAAAGGTCCGCGGCGGGTTGACCCAAGCCCCGCGATTCGGGGCGGGCGAACACGCTGCCTCTGCCGCTGCCGGAGGTCCCGATGTCGGCCCCCACCCAGGGGCCTGCGGGCTTCCGACGTCCACGCGGCCCGCGGCCGGAGCCTCCGGAGACGAGTCGCAGCCGCTCCCGCAGCATCCGAAGGCGGCCAGCGCCGCAGTTGGTGAGTCCGGGCCGCGGGCTCTGCGAACCAGAGCCCCAGGTGGTCCCAGGTGCATGGACGGTGGTAGGCCGCAGCGGGAACGGAGACACGACACAGAAAACAAGGTCGCGTCTCCGTTCGGGAGAGAGAATTTTACAGTTCCCGTTCCCTCTATAAGGTGCTGGTAAGGCCGCATTTGGAATATTGTGAACAATTTAGGGCACCATATTTGAGGAAGGATATGCTGGCTCTGGTTCGATTATGTTGCCAGGACATCCTGTTGACAGCACGGAGGCACGGTTTATGGCTAAGTGCATCCTTTGATATGGGCAACTGGCTTTAAGGCTTTGATGGTTGACCATCCTTTGATATGGGCAACTGGCTTTAAGGCTTTGATGGTTGACCATCCTTTGATATAGGTAACTGGCTTTAAGGCTTTGATGCTTAACCATCCTTTGATGGTTAAGGGGAACATTTAGTCATATCGACTGTTCTTTGGTCCTGGGAATACCGAGGACATGTAGGTCACACAGGACACGGAGGACATGGGGGGTCCTAAAGGGGACATAAAGATTTATAGGACATTGTAAAACTTGCCATATAAGGTAGCAACAGGAAATGTACTGGCACATGTATTTCGGGTATAAATATGTGTAATTGTTAGCATTCGGGGAGAGAGACTACACTAGCTTCCTGAGTGTTTCATATCATATCATCATATCATATATATACAGCCGGAAACAGGCCTTTTCGGCCCTCCAAGTCCGTGCCGCCCAGCGATCCCCGTACATTAACACTATCCTACACCCACTAGGGACAATTTTTTTTTAACATTTACCCAGCCAATTAACCTACATACCTGTACGTCTTTGGAGTGTGGGAGGAAACCGAAGATCTCGGAGAAAACCCACGCAGGTCACGGGGAGAACGTACAAACTCCTTACAGTGCAGCACCCGTATTTCTAAACGCTCCGGTTTCTAGACTCTCTCCCACCTGGGTGAGTAGAATAAAGAGGTTATACGAATTCGGTTGTCTGACTATTCTGTTCATAGGGCACGAACTACAACATTTGGCGTAGTCGGCAGGATCTCTTTGGCACTGTCAACCACGAACGACTAAGAGGCAGCGGTGACTGAAACACGTCCGAAGGGGACAGAGTGCACTTCTCGACCGTTGTTCGAGACCCCGGACGTTGACGTCTTTCAGACACTGAAGTCCCTCGTTTGGGGTTGATTTCGTGTCCAACTGAGATTCACAGACGAACCGATAAGGATAAGGACAAGGATTTGAAAGGTAAGGGGCAGTCACTTTTGTTGACATTGTCTTGGTCTGGGTAAATTGATCGTTTGATAATTGGATGTCAGACATGTGAGACGGACTTTGGATAAGGTGACGGCGGTGCCCCGGTATTATAACGTAAAGGGCGGTCACTCTTGTTGACATTGTTCTGGTCTGGGTAAATTGATCGTTTGGTAAAATTTATTGATAACATAATTTCGGGTAATTGGATGTCAGACAAATGGGACAGACTTTGGATAAAAGTGATGGCGGTGCCCCGGTACAACACATGTGTTATTTACTGCCAGAAAATGGTAAAGATTATAGAATGTTATCTGCTGCATTAATGAGAAGGTTGGGAAACGAAGCCTGGCCAGTGGGAGGTACGTGGAATGTAGAGACTATCAAAGCGGGGGAGCAATTAATTTGGGAGCGGGAGGGAGCGAAGAAATGGAAAAAGAGGATTAAAGAATGGAAAGAGGAGGCGCAGAAGCGCCACCAGGAGTCGAGAGAGCGAAGTTGGAGGGAAAATGCAAGTAGTAGAGGGATGTCAGTGTGTGATAAGAGGGGAATACCGAAAACATGGGATATTCTGCAAGCGGAATGTAAGGTGCATGATTTAAAATTTGACCGTGATACCCGAGCTCGAAGGGAAGTTAAAACCGGTACCAAAGGGATATATCCCGCCCAACAACAACAAAAGTCAGAGTCCGAACCACTGGAGTCCATAGCGGCTTTATTAGGTAATCAGGAATCCGAGGGTGACGAGGAACCCTGGACACGTCCGATCCCCACAGCCCCACAGGGAGAGCCACCGGTTGCGGTGATGCTAGTCCCGGCCCTACCCTCTGTAAGGGGTTTCTGCGCCGAGCTTTCGCCCGACCTAAGGTCCCCGTGCCTTGCTCTGATCCCTTGACCAGGCTGCGCACACTGGTTCCCCGTGAGTGGTTCGACCCACTCACCCCCTACGGTTCTAGACACTGGACTTAGATGCAGGAGCGTTTATAGTGCAGAAAAATTCAACCAGACCAGATTTGAAGACCAGGATTTAAATGGAAAAGGCTTTTATTGAGCGCTTGGGACTATTGTCCATGAATACTTATACAGTTCTATAAGACATATCTATAAGACACATACCGAATTACATGAATACTTTTGACTATGAATCATAAAACGCACAGTTCTACAAGACATATACACGACTGTAAGATGGGGAACGTACGACACATCGC
Source organism: Rhinoraja longicauda (assembly GCF_053455715.1). Taxonomy (NCBI): domain Eukaryota; kingdom Metazoa; phylum Chordata; class Chondrichthyes; order Rajiformes; family Arhynchobatidae; genus Rhinoraja; species Rhinoraja longicauda. The sequence goes on along the minus strand of NC_135961.1, from coordinate 48,627,976 downwards.
AAAATTGACCAACACATATTCCTTTACACACCCACGTTTATTCAAACCACCCTCCCCTCTACACTAAACTATGTCCAGGATATGCAGGATCGGGGTACATGCTCACCATGGGGCTATTACTGGGGTTACTGGCTGTTCGTGCTGCTTCTCCGCTGCTTTCCGTGAGGGTCGTGCTTGTCCCCTGAGTTTCTTCCTTCCGTTTCTTGCGTTCCTTGCAGGTTTTCTTGCAGTATTTCTTCTCGAGTTGCGTGCCGGTTCCTCTCTCTTGCACTTCGCTTCTTCTTGCCTGTCTTTTCTTCCTCCTGCATCCGTTTGACTTCCAGTATTTCTTCTTGAAGTATTTCTTCTTGAGTTGCGTGCCGGTTCCTCTCTCTTGCACTTCGCTTCTGTCCGGGGGTACCGGGGATGGCCAGACGGTGTTAATTGGTATTTCGTTGCGAGGTGATGGGTTTAACTGGTTTCCCATCACCTACCAGGTAGTTTTCTATAGGCTATTGTGCCCCCTTAACGAGATTAACTGTGTAGGTCGGCTTGGGGCATTGTGAGTATGCTGATGTCAGCGCCCCAGTGTCTGGACTTCGACCTGGTTTCGCAGGTTTCTGCATGGCCAATACCCATCCATTGTTCTGGCCGTGGCTTTGCAGAAACCTAGAGACTGGGCTGTAAGGTTTTTGCTTTTGTGGCTGGTCACGAGGTCCTGCAGCCATCTTAGGACCCACGGATTGTGACATCCCTTGGTAAACTGACCGCAGCCTTTCTCCGCTATCAGCCCCAGTCTCCCGTTTAAAATGTCCAAACTGCAGCTCTTTGGTTTGGTGTTGCTTTCAGAATGAGGGAAAACTTCTCAAATCTTACACCTCTCCGCCAGGATACTCGGGACAACCCCCCGATTATGAGGCGGTATCAGGGAACATAGATGGGTCCCAGACAACCATTGGTGAAAGGGTAAAGTTGCGCCATGAACAAGAATCTGCACGAGCGGCGTTAGAGACTGAGGATACGGCCTTCCCTATTCGCATAGTTCCCAACCCACAGGCCGGACAGAATAACCAACCAGACGTGATTCCTGTTCAATCCCCGTGGAAGCTGTCCAACCTGGTCATTATTGCTCAACAGGCACCAAATAAACAAGCAGATGCCCAGGGATTTGTTAGTCATTTCTGCATTATGATGCAGGTATACAAGGCAAGTCCTGAAGATCAGTTTGATGCCCTGTCCCTTCTCCTCACCCCTGCCGAGTCTCTAAAGTGGAGAGTGGCGATGGCACGTAGGGCTGCGACGCCTCAGGACACTTTTTTACAAATAAGAGGATTCCAAAATCAAGAGCCACAGCAGGTTGAGCACATGTTGGAGGCTTTAAGAACGTCCCTAAGGCCACGGGTTGATATGTCTTGAGTGTTGGAAACTAAACCCAAGCCCGGTGAGGAAGGATCAGATTTTTTCCAACGGTTTTGTAGTGTATATGCTAATTACAGTGGGGACACCAATTACCACACTGGGCAGCCCTCCGCTCAATTTAATGCTATTTTTATGCAATGTCTACCTCCAGCGATTCAAGCCATGGTTAATACTGATCTTGACTGGGCTAAGAGGAGTGTGGAGGAATTCCGTCGATTGGTACTAGCCCACTGGAAAAGAGGTAAGGCAATAACGCCTGTGGGGACTAACACCGGTGGTGTCCAGATAAAACATGAATATTTGTTGAGCCCAGTTTTAAATGATGATGACGACTGGAGGGACAATGGCATGGGAAGTAGTGGTATATTTTACCAACAATGAAGGGGGGATCGCCGTGGTGAGAGACTTGATTTTGGAAGTCCCCCACAACGGCAATGGCAAGGAGGAAGGAACGACCGCCGTAACGCTAACCCTCGCGTATCGGAACCAGATCGCAGTACGTGTTATAACTGCGGAGGTCGAGGTCATTGGAAACGTGACTGCCCCACCAGACAGGGACAGCATGGACAAGATGAGGGCCATGCCCTGCCACGCACCCCGTACACCCTCAGGGAACCAGGGAGACAACAAGACCAAAATCATTATAGCCGTTGAGGGTGCAGTGGGGGCTCTCGAAATCTGCCCGTCGTCTCTACAGCAGAAGGGGAGCCTATGATGGACATTGATGTTGCTGGACACCCGATCCAGTTTTTGATTGATACTGGCGCAACCCTGTCAACCCTGGACAGAATAGTGGTTGAGAGATACCACCTCCCTTTATCTTCCCGTTACACTTATCTTTCCGGCTTAGAAGGACGATCGCAGCGATACCGCCAAACTGAGGTACTTTCGGTAATGGCTTTGGGGATCCAGTGCCAAGTGGCTTTCTCAGTAACCGACGGCATTGGGTGCTGTCTGGCAGGACGTGATCTTTTATGTGCCTTGTGTATTCTCATTATTTGTCACCCTCAAGGTCTGATTGTCGAGCGTACTTATCAGACGCACCTCGTACGCACACCCTGCCCACCTCAAGTGGCCATTGACGTGCCACCATCGGCCCTGTGTGAGGACATCCCGGACCCCCATGTTACCCTTGCCTACGATGCCACCGGCATAGACGCTTCCGTTGCTGATTTCTACACGCCATTCTTAGGGGAAGAACACTGGGTAATTGTTTACGGACATGTTGAAGGACACGCTGGAACGGCTCTTCTAGTAGAAATCCCCTGTATCCTATGGAAACAACCGCCCGGAATATCACCCCACATCACCCTCAGTGTTAATGAAGGATACACAGCAAAGGAGCTTGGTGGACAGGCATTTAAAGCGCAGGTACAAACGGATCAGGCGCTCTACGATGTCTACCAGGAGGTCCCGGACATAGCAGGGATGGTGATGTACTGGAGTCACACCTGCCTTCTCACTGGACGGGTAGCCCATCACCAGGCCCAGGACTGTGAAGTGCCAAAAGGTGATTTTTGGGCGCTCAATGATATTGAAGTTGGCAAGACTATCTGCGATCCTGTGCGGATCCAAATCCTACCAGATGTACGGCTACCCCAGCTACCACAATATCCACTTAAAAAGATAGCGGTGGATGGAATACGGACCCTGGTGATCCGTCCCGATTTACAGCCTGGAGACTATGTATGGATCCATAACTGGAATCGTGAGAAACTAGGAAAAAGGTGGAACGGACCAGTCCAGTTGTTACTAACTACCCCGACGGCTGTGAAGGTGGAAGGAAATCCTCGCTGGATACACTGCTCAGACTGCAAGAGAGATTTGTCCCAGGAGGGAAACCACGGAACAACATGAGGCTGACATGGGGATTGTGTATTATATTAACCCTTGGTAGTCAAGTCAAGTCAAGTCAATTTTATTTGTATAGCACATTTAAAAACAACCCACGTTGACCAAAGTGCTGTACATCTGATTAGGTACTAAGGAAAAAAATGAAACATACAGTAGCACGCAAACAGTTCACAGTGCCTCCTCAATGAGCCTCAAACGCTAGGGAGTAGAAATAGGTTTTGAGCCTGGACTTAAAGGAGTCGATGGAGGGGGCCGTTCTGATGGGGAGAGGGATGCTGTTCCACAGTCTAGGAGCTGCAACCGCGAAAGCGCGGTCACCCCTGAGCTTAAGCCTAGACCGCGGGATAGTCGGGTAGAAGGTCGAACCTCGGGTCTCCGACGAACTAATCATTTTCTTTCTTTATGTCAGACATATGCTTCAAAGGTGGAACGGTCTGCCTGTTGGGTATGTGCCCAGGTTCCAACACATGGTAGAAGCATGATGCCTCTTTACCCGGTCCCCTTTACTCCGAGTGAAGTCAGGTCTGCCCGGGTCTTTTTGAAATCCCTCACAGAGCCCTGGCCCCAATAATTGGTGTACGGATTATGAAAACCAATCGGATGACTGTGGATGTCAGTGTTTTAATGGGTGGTCCTTGAGACCCTATCTTAATCAAACACAGGAAAATTGGCCCCGGATACAGATTAATTCTCCTCATGACTCTCCAGAAACGCCAATAAATACAACCTGTTTCTGTAGAATGGGATCTAGACCAAATGAAGTTAGCCTGTCTGTGGGATTCAGCACATGCACCCATATCAGTACTGCAGTTCCCCCAAGACCTCTTAATGGGACCTGCTTAATATGTGGGAACTGGGCATATGTCTGGTTACCAGGACTTTCGCCACAGTATGATCAAGGATCTTATGAGACCTGGACAGGGTGCTGTTATCTAGCTTTTGTAATCCCACATTTACGAATTATAAATCATCCCCTACAGCATCCAGAGTGGCGCTCCAAACGAGTTGTATCGGAGTTTGAGAGCTTTTGGTGGATAGTATTCCCAAGATGGGGAACCGCTCGAGCGGGAACTGAAATTAGAAACTTAGCTAGTGCCCTGGAACAATTAGCAAATTGTACAGCTGACGGACTGTACGAGACTCAGGAACAAATAGGCCAGCTAACAACTGAAATGGTGGCCCTGCGTCTTGTCGCTCTCCAGAATCATATGGCCCTAGATTTCCTGCTAGCCGAGAAAGGGGGTACCTGTGCTATGATAGGGCAAGAATGTTGTACATTTGTACCAGATGTATCCTCTAATATCACCAATATCGCAGGGCATGTGAGGGAGGTTATAGGAGGGGCTAGGAAGATAGGGGCAGATTTAGCCCAGGATCGAATTAATGCTTCCAGATGGGATTGGTCTGGTTTAGGATATTTGTGGGGGCCGATTTTCCATTATGGCAGTATCTTTCTGTTAATTGTAGTGATTCTGTTAATTTGTTATTGTTTCGGTCCATGTATACGCCAACTACTTGTTAATCGGTCAATTTAAAAAGGAAAAGAAAACAACACAAACGGTGATTATAGTATAATCAAAGAGGGGAATGTAAGGGGTTAAACATTCAAACATTTGGCCATATGGGTTTTATTGCAGGGGTGTAAAAAAGGTGTAAAAGCTCCAGCTCGATTATGTTGCCAGGACATCCTGTTGACAGCACGGAGGCACGATTTATGGCTAAGTGCATCCTTTGATATGGGCAACTGGCTTTAAGGCTTTGATGGTTGACCATCCTTTGATATGGGCAACTGGCTTTAAGGCTTTGATGGTTGACCATCCTTTGATATGGGCAACTGGCTTTAAGGCTTTGATGGTTGACCATCCTTTGATATAGGTAACTGGCTTTAAGGCTTTGATGCTTAACCATCCTTTGATGGTTAAGGGGAACATTTGGTCATATCGACTGTTCTTTGGTCCTGGAAATACCGAGGACATGTAGGTCACACAGGACACGGAGGACATGGGGGGTCCTAAAGGGGACATAAAGATTTATAGGACATTGTAAAACTTGCCATATAAGGTAGCAACAGGAAATGTACTGGCACATGTATTTCGGGTATAAATATGTGTAATTGTTAGCATTGGGGAGAGAGACTACACTAGCTTCCTGAGTGTTTCTAAACGCTCCGGTTTCTAGTCTCTCTCCCACCTGGGTGAGTAGAATAAAGAGGTTATACGAATTCGGTTGTCTGACTATTCTGTTCATAGGGCACGAACTACAACAGTAGCATATTCCATTCCCTTATCGTCCTTGGGTAAAGGGAATATTGGTAGCAAAATGTATTGAAATTCAGCGGGTTGATGATGTACGGACCGGTATTTTGTCTCATTTCATGGCAGTTGGTGCTCTGGGATGACTAGGATTCCCCCACAGGTTTAAGTAGTGAATTCCACAGCCACAAAATGCCTCAAGGATACTCCGACTATTCTGGGGAGAGCTGATGAACGCTCTCTGAATGCAAGTGGTGATTTTCTCATAAAGAATCTAAATTGCGCCAGTTGTTGTAAAGGAAGAGGGCAATAAATAGGTTGGAGGAAACTACAGTTCCCAGCAAACACTGGATTGCTAACAAACCACCATTTCAGGTTCATAGGGACGTTGGCGGGTGATGTCATCCGGCGCAATGCAGTGCTTTGTTTGCCTCTGCACTGGCCACCTGACAATGAGCTGTTGTGTCCCGGTTTGCATTGGGAGCAGCTTTGGTTGGAAACGTCTCCGTTAAACTCCACCCCAGGCTGAGCTGTGATTGACGTGTCGAGTGTGCCCAAGGACCAGAGCAGGGACAACGTCTGCTCCTTCTCTCCCTCTCTCCCTCTCTCTCTCTCTCTCATCGAGATTAGGAAGCAGCACTGAACGAGGCAGCATCTGCCCCCTGGCCCGGCGCACAGCTCGATCTTCAGCCAGGAGATGAAGCTCACTCAGGGGCTCGCTGGACTGCTCTGGCTCCTGCTCTTCCATCTCCGGACGGTGGGTGGGAAAGTGGTCCAGGATTTCCAGGAATGCAGCTGGTTCTTCCAGGGTAAGGTCCCACCCCAGGGATTCGAAAACAACAGCTCAGACAACCTGGTCAGGATCTGCCAGAAATACAAGGACAACTATCACTTCGCCACGCTGTACCGGACAGACCTGCGGACCCCGGTCTATTCCGCCTACAGGTATCCCTGCTCTCTGGGCGAGGAGGAGGAGGAGGAGGAGGAAGCTCACAGACCCAGTCCGTGGTTTCACGAACCGCAGGTAAACATGTCCCCCAACTAGTCTGGTCGCATTTCTGAAAGAACAAAGAAAACAAAAACGTTCCGATCAAATCAAACGTCAAACATTGACATCCACAAATGTACAATCAAAATACTAGGGGATCGGTGTGGAGAAGTTAAGGATAGAGAAGTTAAGGAGGTTAAGGATAAACTCTGCGCTGTCTTAATCATCGGAGCTGACAGATTTAAGATCACTCACATAAGGGGAGTTGAACAGTGTCTTTACAGGGTGAGCTTTTGTTATAGGAGTAGAGGAGGCAGGACAAGTGACATCCCAAAGAAAATTGGATCAATAATTCAAAAGGGGAAAAAAAATGCAGCACATTGGAGGGGGGAGAGGGGGGGGGGGGAGAAACTGGGACTAAATGGTGGGTCGATGCAACGATAAATAATGAATGAATTAAAATACAGTGTTAATTACTATTGGCAATTAATTGTGAAACAGGTTTTTGTTGTAGATGAATGAAATTAATGACTGGAGCATGGGAAATGGTAAGTATTTGGGGATAGTGCAGTGATTCAAGAGATGTGTAGGGAGGAACTGCAGATGCTGGTTTACACCTAAGATAGGCACAAAACGACACAGGCAGTGTCGCTGGAGAGATGTCACCCAATCCTTCTCCCCAGAGATGCTGCCTGTCCCGTGGAGTTACTCTTGCATTTTGTGTCCATCTACAGTGGGGAGATGACTGGCCATCGTAGAGCATAGAACAGTACAACACAGGAACAGGCTCTTCGGCCTACAATGTCTGTGCTGAGCATGATGCCAAGATAACTTCATCTCATCTGCTGGCACTTGATACATACACCTCGATTCCCTGCATTCCCATATGCCTTTCCAAACTCCTCTTAAATGCCACGACCATTTCCGTCCTCATCACCACTGGTACCGTGTTCCGGACACCCACCACCCTCGGTATAAAAAACATCCCCCACACATCGTCTTTAAACTCTCACCTTAAAGCTATGCCCTCTAGTATTATATTTTTCCACCCAGGGTTATGTCTACGCTATCTATGTCTCTCATAATTGTATACACTCCCCTCAGCTCTCCCCTCAACTCTGGCATTCCAGAGAAAACAATCCAACTCTATCCAACCTCTCCTCGTGGGTAATGCCCTCTAATCCAAGCATTATTCAGGTAAGCCTCTTCTGCACCCTTTCCAAAGCCTCCACATCCTTTTGGTAATAGGATGACCAGAACTGCATGAAATAATCCAAATGCGGCCTAACTAAAGTCCTATAAAAAGGCATCCCGACTTCCTGAATCTTATATTCAATGCCCTGACAAATGAAGACAAGTGTATGCCTTATTTAATTCTATCTATTTGTGTTGTTACTTACGTGGAGCTACGGACTCAAACCCCAAGATATCTCTGTACATCAATGCTGTTAAGGGTCTTGCCATTAAATGTATACTTTCTTCTTGCATTTAATCTCCCAAACTGCAACACCTCATATTTGCTCAGATTAAACTCCATCTGCCATTTTTTCATCCACATCTGTAACTGATCCATATCCCATGGTTACAGACCTCCAGCCTGAATAAAATCCTTCCACCTCAACCCTTTGTCTTCTATCAGCAAGCCAGTTCTGAATCTACATGACCAAGTCACTGTGAATCTCATGGGTCTCCTGCATCTTAATCTTGTGGATCAACCTACTTTATCAGATACCTTACTAAAATCCATGAAGACAACATTCACCACCCTACCCTCATTAATCGCTCTCATCACCTCCTCAAAAAACTCAATCAAGTCAGTAAGACATGGCTTGCTGCATACAAAGCTATGCTGACTGTTCCTAATTAGCTTAATCCCTTCCAAATGAGAGTAAATCCTATCCCGAAGACTCCAGTCTAATAACTTCCTTTCCATTATCGTCATCCATCTTTGGTCTCCAGTATGGGCCTGACATATGTTGCCCCCTCCCCATGAGTGTGCCCACTAAATAAGCAGATTGTGAGGCTGAATGTTTCAGCTTAGTTTATTGTCATGTGTACAGTGAAAAGGTTTTGTTTCATGCTAACCAATCAGCGGAAAGACAATACATGATTACAATCGAGCCATTCACAGTGTACAGATATGTGATAAGGGAATAACGTTTAGTGCAAGATAAAGCCAGTAAAGAGGAGTTTAAGAAGGTCATAGTTAAAATAAGAAATATAGGAGTGGAGATTTAAAAGTGTGGTGCGATTGTAATATGTGATTGCAAATCTGCTTCTATGGCTAGCACACGAATAGCCGCTTGGCTTGGATGCTATTTTGGTAGTAGGAATGTTTCTCATCTTTGGATGATGTTGATTTCAGATTGATGATCTAAGTTTACCGGAAGAGATGGTGAACAACATAAATTCTCATGGTGAACTGCAGGCATTGAACTCAGACTATGAGGGCGAAGAGTACCAACGAGGACACATGTACCCATTCAGTCTTAACAACAAGACAAGTGTCACAAGCACCTGCACGCTTACCAATGCAGTCCCCATGACCCAGGGGGCCAACATGAACTGGCACCATGAGGTGGAAGCTGTGGTTGCAAAGCTGGCGAGAACATGCCACAAATCTGGCCGGTTGATGTACCTGGTGACAGGGTCTGCCAATCCCACAGAGAAGAAACTCAAGAACAGGGTTTCAGTACCTGGATCGGTCTGGACAACTCTTTGCTGCACCTTCCCACAGGATCAGAATAACGACCCCTGTCAGAGTAGCCCCGTGAATGAAGAATTGGAAGGAGAAGCGACGTACGACAAAGACTTTTCTTACGCATTCATGAAAGACTTGGAGTCAGAGGCAAAAGCAGAATATCTAACAGTGTCGGAGGTACAGCGCAGACTGGGTGTGGACAATATCTTCAACGGCTGTGGTACAGATAGCCAAGATGAGGGAGAGATTTCTAAAGAGATAGAAGATCTGATAAATCAAATTAAAATGAATATAGATGGTCAGGAGATAAAAGAAGACATTGTACCACAAATGCCTTCAGAAGATAACCTTGCAACTGATGATGATGACCTGGTGATGAAACAAAATGAAACCCCATTGGAACAGACCAGGGAGGAATTTAACGAGGCTATTTCTCCATCTATCATCAGCATACTGTTGGCTCCCTTTGAAATGTTTGCCAACGCAACAATGACCTTGGCCCAGCTCATTGCAGCTGTTCTCCGAGTTTTCAGAGTTTTGGCAGTAACATGTTTAAGGATTCCTTTTGGGATCATCTACAACAGTGCCAGCTGTCTCGTCGTCATGGCTAAATATTTATTTGTCACAGTCTTCTCAGTTCCCCAAGATCTCTTGAGCATTATGCTCAGCATTGCATCAGATACTGCTAATGCCATCTCCTGTGTTGGCCAGTTGCTCAAATATCTCGTCAGAATTATATAAATTTTTGCGCAGAGACTCTCTGGTGCTTTGTGAAGGGGTTGACTTTCATATGGAGAGACTATTTGTCAATTGGTCTCAACTTCCAGGGGTTACTGATGATCACTACGACAGGATTCTACACTTGACCAGTAAATGAAATACTATCCTTAGCCTTCACGTATAGCAGGAAGATTTTCTTCAGTTTTAATATTGGTTGACATATACCCCTCACTAACATGGATTATCTAATCATTGGAGTGCTGTTTGAGAGCTTGTTGTGTTCAAAGTGGCTGCTGCATAATGTATATCTCAACGAGGACTACACTTCATATTTCTCTTATGAAACATTAACAATGTTCTTTCTCGTTCCGCAGATGCTGCCTGGCCTGCTGGGTTTTCCAGTAATTTCTGTTTTTAGTTCACACTCCAAGCATCTGCAGCATTTTGCTTTGGTGTGCTTCATAAATATTTAAAATTAACTGTAAAGCAAATGGGCACATCCTAGCCACATCAATCTTCCAGCATTTAGGTTTACAGCGCATGGAGCTTCATTATTAAATTACTGCAAGGGAGAGTCTCTGAAGGGAATATTAGATTAATTATTTGCACTGATTTGTGAAACCCATGCGGTTATCTACATGGTTAACTAATTTATTTCTGGAAGGGTTGAGAAGGTAATGGTGAGGGTCTTGGTTCCTCTCAGCTGGCAAGCTTGTTCATGAAAGCCCTGTGTTAACTCTGTCATCTTGCATTAATGAAGAGTAGTTAACCATTCAAAGACACTTACCTTCATTCAGACAAAAGTTTGCTCCAACTATAAAAATATCAGAATGGTCAAAGAGGTTGGTCTGAGGAAAAGGTAGATTGATCGGTTTAGGAACCTTTACCTATAAGAAGGAAAGGGTCAAAAGGTATATCCTAAGTGGATACAGTCCTAAGTGGGAAATATATTGCCATTGCTTCATTGTCACTGGGTCAAAATCCCAACAGCAGTATGGGAGTGCTTTTACCAAAAGAACTGTAGCAATTCAACGAGGTGGCTCCCTGTCACTGCCTCAAGATCAGCTGTGTGCAGACAATAACGCTGGCTTTGCCAACAACACCCATCGCTTGAGAACAAATACTACAAATACTACACATAAGTGTTTAAGGGAGGGTTTCTGAATTTCATCAAGCAAGAAGAAACATTATGCATCAAGATCTCGGCACCTAATGTCAGAGACCCTGCAACATGCGGCTGGATATTAGTGCATGCCAGGCTGCCCAAAGGAACTAAACACTTATGTGCATGAAACACATAATTCAAACTGCGAAACTTAGATTTAATAATTGCTATAACAGCATTATTTTGAGAATAACATAGAAAGTGGATAAATGTTGACAAATTCAAAACAGAAAGAGGTGGATATTTGAGGGGATGGGGAAGTACGTGGACCTGTGTGAGCTTAGACTGGTCAAACAGACCATAGTGTTTTCTATTTGTTCCTTACCGTGCAAGAACCCTGAGGTCTCTCAGACTTCACCTCTGTGATATTGAACGGGTTCATGATTACACTTGAAAATCCTTTCCCTCGATTTAGTTTTTGTTACCTCCTGTCATCACCAAAACCTCCCCAAATCTGAAATATAGAAATGTTTAATTTATTTTATTGTAATGGGGTAATATTGTCTGAACTCACACAAGAGTGTAAGGGGAGCAGTTGTTTGTAGTAGATGTTATCTGAATGGATTTTGTGATGGGTTTAACTTATAATAAAAATCTTACAAGGATGCATGTTGTTTTTCAGTTTTGTGGTGTTTACAAAATTTCCCAACTATGGGCCTTGAGCTTGACTAGTATGCAGCAACCTTTAATTTCAGGATGCAGCTTGCAATTTTGGGTGGAGTCAGAGACAGACGTCCGTGGATGGTTGATACGTTGGGAACAACCAGGAAGACGGATGAGACATGGAGAGAGGGTAAAGTGGGGTGGTGTGGGTGCCAGGGAAAGGTTTGTGATCACGAGTGGGGTTGGAGAGAAGGACAAGACCTGGGTAGTCGCCAGAGGCAAGGGTTGGTTAGAACTTTGAATTGAGATCTGAGGGGTGATGGTGACATCAGTAATGGAGGTTGGAGAGCTCTATTCGACCCATCATGTCTGCGCTACCATTCAACATGGTCATGGCTGATTTTCTACCTTAGATACATTTTCCAGCACCAACTCCCTCTGCTTAAATCCTTTAAAATTTGAAAACCTATCAGTCTCTGTCATGAATATATTTAGCAACTGAGCATCCACACATATATCGTATAATTAGAAGCCAATTAACATACAAACATGCATGTCTTTGGAATATGGGAGAAAACTGAAACCCCCAGAATTAATTGGCTTGGTAGATGTAAAAATTGTCCTTAGTGGGTGTAGTAGGATAGTGTTAATGTGTGGGGATCGCTGGTCGGCGTGGACCTGGTGGGCTGAAGGGCCTGTTTCCGCGCTGTATCTCTAAACTAAACTAAACAAACCCATATGGTCACAGGGAGAACGTTCCAACCCCACACGGGCAGCAGCAGTAGAAAGGATGGAACCCGGGTCTCTGGTGCTTTATGGCAGCAGCTCTATTACTAAGCTATAAGAGTGCGTTAGGCAAGCTGTGCAAACATGGGGCACTCAGATGATCTACAGCTTCTCTCTTGTGCAGATACCTTCTATCAGCACTTGAAGGCCTGTGCTCAGACGCTGAGATTCTGATGTATTTTATTTTCATTTCCCTCACATTCCAAGTCAATTACATATTGATTTGGGTGCAAATTTCAGCAATGGCCAAAAATCAAGAAACTGTCAGGTTATACTTGAAATATGAAGAGATTCACGGCTATAAGGTATCTTGATCTTGATAGGCATGGATGAGATGTGCTGAGGGGCCTGCTTCCAAGCGGTATGACTCCATCAGTGCTATACCTGTAAGATGGTGGAAAGTTTTACTTGAAAAAGACAAAGGGTTAAATTAGAAATACTCATCTGTTCAATACTTGGCAGATCTGCTAAGTATTGCTGCGACTTCATTTACTTGTTATGTATTAAGTATCACACGACTTCTAAAGACATTTTGTACACTAATCATCACAGTCCACAACTAATTGTGACACAGCCAGAAGAGCTGCTGCCTCACAAAAAGTAGCAAACCTGGTTCAACGTTGACTTCCATTGTAAAGTTTGCACATGCTCCCTGTGATTGCATGGGTTTTCTCCAGGCGTTCCAGTTCACTCTCACACTCCAAGGACACATGGGCTTGGCATGGCAGTTGTATATTGAATGGCAGTTGTATATTGCCCCGGAAATGTGAGTGGGTGGTAGAACCTGGGAGGATGGGGGAGGTGGATGAGAATATGGGAGGATAACACAGGATTAGTGCAAATGGAGTTTGATGGTTGGCATGGGCCGAAGGGCCTGTTTCCATGCTGCATGATTCTGAAGAATGGTGAGACATTTATTGAGGGAGTTAATTAACCTGATACTTATTCAACAAATTAAAGATATCAGACAAATTAAAATGGAATAGCAGATGTTTTAAAATCTATGACTACACTTAAAAATGATTTGATTGTCCTTATGAATGCCCTGAGAAAGGCAGAATATAAATTATTTTTCATCATAACATAGTTGCATCTTAAGTCGGGGATTTTTAGATGCATTTTCTAAAAAGAAGAAATGATTATTAGTTGTCCTTACATTAAAAGCTTGCATTTGCACAGTGCCTCAACCCTACAAACATCCCTGGAGAAAACGAGCAAGGAGAAAGGAAATAAAGGAATCCACATCCAGAAGCTCAGGATGCCAAAATATCATTAAAGCTGATGCACGTTCTTGCACTCACTGTTAATAAACCACACTATAGAACTCAATTTCATCAACTCTCTGTAACTGAAAGTAGAAGCACGTGTAAATAAAAGCTACATTGCTGAATTAATTGTTTCACTCCCTTTGCAAATTATTTGACTCCCTCGTCACCAAAGCAAGAACATTGTCATTTTTTTTTGTCAAATGGATGACATTAAGACTTTGTCATAATATCTTTAAGGGAATAGATGGTTTGAGTTATTCAAGTGAAATTAATGTCCATTAAACAAACCACTGCTAGGATCTTGTTCTTGCAAGCTTGCTTGACCATTGCGTCAGTTCGCAGAATGACAATGCTGAGGGATGTGGGGAGGTTGGTATTTATTTTGCCATGGAAAGACCTGCCCCTTACTGAGCAATTATTAAAATTGTCTCCATTGGCGTTGGCAATGACAATTCCTATCATAATTGCTCTAATAACGATTGGCCCACTGTTTGAGAAGAATGTACATATGACGGTGTATATTCCTCTGATTAACAACGGGATTGCAATGGGTCTGCCAGCAGTACCCAGTGCCGGAATAAGATTGTAGCAAAAAGTAGCATTTGCTTCAGGACCCGCACTTTCGAGGGCCCCATGCTAAATGTTTCAAATCGGCGGCATCCCACTGAGGGGCGCTGTGTTGTAAAATTGAATCTTCCGAACGGAGACGCGACCTTTGTTTTAGAAACATAGAAAATAGGTGCAGGAGTAGGCCATTTGGCCCTTCGAGCCTGCACTGCCATTCAATATGATCATGGCTGATCATCCAGCTCAGTAACCTGTACCTGCCTTCTCTCCATACCCCCTGATCCCTTTAGCCACAAGGGCCACATCTAACTCCCTCTTAAATATAGCCAATGAACAGGCCTCAACTACCTTCTGTGGCAGAGAATTCCACAGACTCACCACTCGGTCGTGTCTCCGTTCCCGCTGCGGCCTACCATCGGCCAAACACCTGGAGCTGGCGGCCTCCACCTGGGACCACCTGGGCTCCGGTTCACAGAGCCCGCGGACCTGAATCACCATCTGCAGAGCTGGCTGGCTGCGGGAGCGGCTGCGACTCGCCTCCGGTGGCTACTTCGGCCGTGGGCCACGGGCCGCGTGGACGTCGGAAGCTCGCAGCCCCTGGGTGGGGGCCAACCTCGGGAGCTCCGGCAGTGGCAGCGTCTTCGCCCATCCCGAATCGCGGGGCTTGGGTCGGCCTGCCGCGGACCTTTCACCGTCCGGCACAGCGCGGAATAGGCCGCGGGATTTTCTCTGCCCGGCGGGGGCTTTAATGTTGGGAGCCACGACCGCCCCAACGTGGCAACTTCAACAGCCTGACCGCGAGAGAAGACGGCAGGGGAAGAGAAAAGACATTCTGGCCTTCCATCACAGTGAGGAGGTGACTGGAGGAGATTCACTGTGATGGATGTTTCTTTTTGTTTGGTGTTGGTTTATGATTGTGTGTGTTATTGCATATTTTTATTGGTCTTATTGTTGGACTGTGGGTAACCTTTCATTTCACTGCACATTTATGTGTATGTGACAAATAAATTGACTATTGACTAAATTGAGAAAGGGGCGGCAGTACATTGCATTGCACTCAGTAGAAACAAGAAGGGGATGTCAGCAAGAGGTTGGGGTTGGTAATGGCTCAGGGTATGCATCTCCTCCTCCTTCCCAGGGACCCCGGCCAGGTGCTGTACTTTGATCTTACCGGACCCCGTGGAAAGGTCAGCAATTCATACAGCGTGGAAACAGGCCCTTCGACTCAACACCCACACCGACCAACCTGTCCCATCTACTCTAGTTCCACCTGCCAGATTCCGCCGATATGTGTGGTACCAACAGCAATCAGACTAATCAGTCGGCACCCAGGCAGAATAGGCTGAACGGGAGACCAAAGGTGGGCGACCTGGAACAGTCTGGAAGAAACCCATACTGGGCTGACCAGGTCGGCAGGTCACAGGTAAGAGAGCTGATGGTGGAATTCAGTGCGAATTTGGCAACACTCGGGTCGGAAGAGTATGGCCAAGGAATTGGAAACCATTAGACACCACTGCCCAAACCCAGCCACAAATTACAACGACTAATTTGCATTTTAGCGAAATGGTCAAAGCAACGAGAGCCACAGACACAAACAGTCCTAGAGATCAGTTCAAGAACCCATTACCGCTCCCTAACTCCCAACCTACAACCCGAGATGAGAAAGACTAAACTCTCTGTAAAAGCAGAGCATAATCCCACTGATTCTCCTCACTGATCTGCTTCTGAAACCATCAACGATCCCCATTGTACTATACACTACACACGAGGGACAATTTACAATTTTTACCGAAGCCAATTAACCTACAAATCTGTACATCTTTGGAGCATGGAAGAAAACCGGGGCACCTGGGGAAAACCCATGTGGTCACAGGGAGAACGTACAAACTCTACATGCAGCACCCATAGTCAGGAACGAACCCAGATCTCTCGCGCTTTAAGGCAGCAATGCTACTGCTGCTCCACCATGCCATCATTCGTGCCATGCAAGTACATAATTCCCAAAAATGGTGTCACAGATAGATAGGATGGTAAAGGCATTTTTTGTTGTATTAGCTAAATCAATCAAGGAATTGAGTATGGAAAATGGGACATTATATTACAGTTGTACAAGACATTGATGAGGCTGCATTTGGAGCATTGTGCTCAGTTTTGGTCACCCTGCTGCAGAAAGGATGTCATTAAGCTGGAAGAAGTGCAAAGATTTGCGAGGATGTTGTCAGAACTGGAGAGCCTGAGATATAAGGAGAGGTTTGGCAGACTACAACTTTATTCCTTGGAGTGCAGGAGGCTGAGGGGTGATCTTATAGATGTGCATAAAATCATGAGGGGAATAACTAGCGTGAAGGCTGCTTCTACTCAGAGAAGGGAAATCAGGAACTAGAGGACAGTTTAAGGTGAGGGGGAAAGGGTTTAATAGGAACTCATGGGGCAACGTTTTCACTCTAAGGGTGGTGGGTAGATGGAACAAGCTGCTTGATAAAGCAGGTATGACAACAATATTTAAATCACACTTGGACAGGTACATGGATGGGAAAGGTTTCAAGGGATATGGTTCAAATGCAGGCAAATGGAACATCTTGGTCAGCTTGGACCAAAGGGCCTATTTCTATGCTTGATTTCAGCATGAAGATACAGTATTGGCAGGGCGGGGATTTGAACTATTGTTCCAGATACATGGTGGTGAATCCCAGCATTTCAACTCTAGTGCTTCATTGAAAACTTCCATAAATCGGAAATAACTGAAAATACATCAGAAATACTCATTAGGCCAGAGAGAATCTGTGGACAGAAAAAGATGCCAATGATTCAGATCGTAGAAACAATCCATTTGGAAAATCTCTTGCCAAGATAGAGTTCTGAATAAGATTTATTTTGTGCATGCAAATGAAGTGGCTTGCCTATTGGAGTTAACTAGAGCTAAATAAAGTCTACATGCTGGCGATGTTGGCATGGGAGAGGATGTTGAAGAAGGGTCTTTGACCGGTCACCATTTAAAAAGTACTCGCCTTCACTGTTCTGGCACCCAAGTGATAGCCAGACATTCCATTTCATGTTCCCGCTCATTCATATAGCTTGCCTTGAAGCTGTTTTACATCCTTCTCCCCACTCACAATCCCACTAGATTTTGTATCATGGGCAAAGCAGCAGCTAATGCATTTGTCTAAGTTGATGGATCCTGGACTGATTCTAAACTTGACTACAGTGTGCATGTAAGGTATGCAGGCTCTCTCCATGGCCATGTGGGTTTCTGCTGGGGGTGCCAGTTTCAGATGTGTTGGTTTGTTAACTGGCTGCTTAGTGCAGGTAAATAGCATAAAGTTGATAGGCACACAAGTGAAAGGATAGACACAAAATGCTGGAGTAATTCAGCAGGACAGGCAGCATCTCTGGAGAGAAGGAATGGGTGACGTTTTGAGTCGAGACTGAAGGTCTGGACCCAAAATGTCACCCATTCCTTCTCTCCAGAGATGTTGCCTGTCCCGCTGAGTTACTTCAGCATTTTATGTCTATCTTCGATTTAAACCATCATCTGCAGTTCTTTCCTACACAAGTGAAAGGATAAGTTGCAGGGCTACAGGGAAAAGGGATTTGGATTGAAAGGACAGCTCAGCCGTGAGCAGGGATGGGCTGAATAGACTGAATGGCCTCCTGTATGTATTCAGTAAATTTGGAAATGCGGCATTTCCTTTCAATCGAATTGTCAGTATAGATTATGATTCACTGACAGCCAAGTACTGATCTCCATAATATCCAACCAGTTGCATCCTGCCTAACCTGCAAAAGATATCCCATACTGACCTGGGCCTCCTCCATTGTCAAGAGTGAGGCCAAACGCAAATTGGAGGAACAGCACCTCATATTTCTGCTTACAATCCAGTGGTACTAATATTGATTTCTCTAACTTCGTTACCCTTGCATCCCCTCTCTCTGTCCCTCCCCCACCCTAGACAGCATACTAGTTTCACCGACGTCCTGTTGGGTCTATTGTCCATATAACTCGTTATCACCTAGCCCTAAATGGAGAACTTTGAATTTTGCCATTGACTGAGAACTGGTTAATAAATAAGAATGAAGAGAAGATAGACACAAAAAGCTCTCAAGTTCCCCTGTCATAATTATCATGACTGGTTGAAATACAATACAATATATCTTTATTGTCATTGTACAAGGGTACAACGAGATTGGGAATGCGCCTTCCATACGATGCAATAAATTAATTAGCTAATCAGTATAAATTTATACAACCCAGTGAAACAAAATTAGAAACAGTTTTAAAACAGGATAAAGTTCAAGTAGGTCTGTGTCGGTTCACTGTGCGATGTGACCACCCGGCTCAGCAGGACTGGTTCATAGCAGCTATGGACCTGGGGATGAAGCTGTTCCTGAGTCTGGAGGTGCGGGCGTGGAAGGCCTTGTAGTGTCTGCCCGATGGTAGAATTTCGAACAGACTATTGCAGGGGTGTGAGGAGTCTTTGTGAATGCTGGTGGCTTTTCTGAGGCATCTTGTGTTGTAGATGTTCTCCAAGGCTGGTAGCTGTGTTCCCATAGTCTTCTGAGCTCTATGGACTACCCGTTGAAGAGCTCTCCTCTCTGCCTCCGTGCAGCTGAGGTACCACACAGGGATGCCATGCATTAGGATGCTCTCTATGGTGCAGCGGTAGAAGGTCGTCAGCAGCTATTGGGGCAGACCAGACTTCTTCAGTGTTCTCAGGTAGAACAGTCGTTGCTGCGCCTTCTTGACCAGCGCAGCGGTGTTAGTGGACCATGTGAGATCTTCCGAAATGTGAGTGCCCAGAAACTTGAAGCTGGACACTCTCTCCACACTGTCCCCATTGATAAAGATCGGAGCGTATTTGCTGCTCATCCTGTCTTTCTCTAGAGGTGGTGGTGACCATGCATCAACTCCTTCCTCTGCTGCTGCTGGGGAGAGTATTCCAGCAAGAAAGGGATGTTGGCAGTTCAAGGAACATTGAGAGATGAGTGACTGAATAGATTAATCTAAAGAGTGTAGCCAGTGGGAATCTGAAGCAAAACCAGAAAATGCTAGAAATGCTTCAATCAGAAGGTCAAGTAGCATCTTCAAAAAAGGGTAAACAAATTCTTCAGTCCAAGAGCCTTTTCCGGGTGGCATGGAGTTATAATGGTGGAGTAGCTGCCTTACAGCGGCCGCGACCTGGGTTTGATCACAACTTCGGGTGCACCTCTACGGAGATTGTACGTTCCCCGTGTGACTGTATGGGTTTTCTCCGGGTGATCCGGTTTCCTCCCATTTTCCAGACATTCAGGTTTGTTGGTTAATAGGACTCTGTAAATTGTCCTTCGTGTGTAGGAAAGACCTAGTGTATGGGTGATTGCTGGTCAGCATGGACTTCTTGTCCAGACGGCCTACTCCCACGCTGTATCTCTAAACTAAACTAATGACACTAAACTGAGAATTATTTTTTCGCCTTCCTAATTCTGATGAAGGGCGTGGACATGAAATGTTAAGGTTTCTTTCCACACATTTGATTTTCTAATTGAAAGGAAAGCATGTCTTCCATCAACGCCTTCAGCATCGTCTAGTTTGGTTGTCCCAGGTTCTGTCTTCCATGGGTGGGTTCCCACAGCACAACATTGTTTGCTGGTATTACTGGATGGCGGTGGTCTATCTGTCTGTCTATCTTCCATTTATTTATCTATTTATTTACCTATTTATTTAAATTGAAATCGTTGAAAACATTGGCATTAGGTGCTGGTTTCCGACGGGCACTGTGATGGACGCACCACACACCTCTGTCCTCCATAGAGCTGGCAAGCTCCTCCATGGTGTGTTCAAATCAGGACAGGATGTTACTTTAAGAACTTGGGAGATGACTATGTCCCCATTATCTCATCTGTAGGGCAGACGATACAAAAGCTTGAAAGCACTTATAACCAGATTCAAGAACAGATTCTTCCCTGCTGTTATCAGGTTATTGAATGGTCTTCACATAAGTCAAGGATGTAGTCTTACATGCGCCTTCGAGCCAGAGCCCCGATTTCAATCCTGACCGCTGGTGCTGATTGTATGGTGTTTGTACATTCTCCCGTGAGTTTCCTCCAAGATTTTCGGTTTCCTCCCACACTCCAAAGACGTACAGGTTTGTAGGTTAATTGGCTTGGTATAAATGTAAATTGTTCCTCGTGTATGTAGATAGCGTTAATGTGCTGCCCATGCATTTTTCGTAATGTGTACTTTCTCTGTAGCTGTAACACTATATTTTTTCTATTCTCGTTGCATTACCTGTTGTACTTATATACGCCTGACTGTACTCATGTATGGTATGATTTGACGAGACAAGTTTTTCCACAGCATCTCAGTACACATAATATTAAGCCAATACTAATATCATGCATGTGGTGCTATTTGCTACTGTCAATGAAAATTATTGACCAAGAGGTGCCGTTATTGTATAAAATTGTTTGAGATGCAGGGTCAAGAACTTTATTCTCTCAGATCCTTTCACCACTTGCCCGGAGAGCATAGTAACCAGTGTAGTATCTAGCCAGCTGTAGTTCTCACTGAGGTATGCTTTTATAATTTAGACAGAGTAAAGGAACAGCTGCAATCTCTATCTATATAAAGTTAAAATGCGTTGGAAGAATAACTGAGGTAAATGTTTAGGTAATTAATTCAGTACAAATATTGTTTATCTAAGGCAGCAGCAACGATACTGCAACATGAAAAAAAAGATGGATTATTGGAAATCAGCCCAAACCATCTACTAATCATTAAAGACACAGAGTAGCAATAGTCATAGCTAGGGTAGGAATTTGTTAGTGTTACTTTCCTGGAGAGAAGACTATTAAAATTTCCCCCCCAAGTTTTGACTATGATATTGCCCCACCTTTTCCCATGGTTCACTTTTACTTTTGAAGCAAATTTGGAGCTGAAAAATGTAAAGACCAGGTTTCTTACATTCTCTTAATCCATGAGAATATCAAGAGGTCTTTACTGACATGGGTTAATCTATACACATATTCTAGTTTGGTGGGGAAATAATTCCTGACCCCAAAAAAATATTCAAGACCTTGTGATGACAAAAGCAAGTTTGCAACCGTGACAACATTTAGTCGGAAATAATTAGACTAACTATTCACATCAGAATTTTGGAACGAATTGTCATTTATACCACCTTCAATTTCAGCCCATTAAGGGATTGTTTAATGAAGTCAAGAGAAATTTAACAGCCAATTTATGCACAATAAGACCCAAGAGAACAAATTAGATAATTGGGACCATTGATGTAGAAATGTTGGGCAGGTTTCCTGGAAAACTCTCATGGTTGTTACATCCAGAGGGGCAGACAAATGTATCTCTGTAAGATGGCACGCCCATCAATGCAACATGCCATTACCACTGCACCAAAGTTTCAGTCGTGGTGTTGGAGTGCAAGTTAACCTTCAACCATCTGATTCGGAGACAGGAGGGTGAATAACAGAGCTGATGGTTCATGATGCACATTGTGATGTCACACTTTGAGCCCCATACCTAAATAAACAGAAGCTGTGCAGAGATAATTCTTGGAAAGTGTCAAAGAATTGATGATCATATAATGATTATCAGTCAATCATAGTGCTTTACTTAGATGAAACAGAGTACATTTCCATGAAAACTGGCATTACAAATATTGCTGTAATATTACCATAAACACATGGTGATACCAGCTTCTATAAAAAAAAAGGGAAACCGTGTTAATTAAACCAAGCTGAAATGCTGGAATGCCTGCTGGTCAGCACATGACACCTACTGGTCCACAAAATTAAAAAAAAGATTGGAGTGGTCATGATGAACAGCCATGTCAATCCACATCTTTGTCTTCGCAGGAAATGAACAACAAAAATGCAGATGGTAGAAATACAAAATAGAATGCTGTAGCTGTAAAAACCGAACACATCAGAAGCATCCGTGGAGCGAGAGACTGAAATAATGTTTCAGGTTGATGGTCATTTATTAAAACCAATGAAAAGTCACTGACCCAAAAATGCTGGCAGTCTCTCTCTCCACAGGTGCTGTCTGGACTGCTGAACATGTTCTTTCCTTTCTCATCCCAACTGAGCCATCAGCTTATATTAAGGTGAAGCAAGGATATAAATCCGTGAGCCTTTATTGAAACAAAACTGAAGCCCTTACCTCGAGGCTTTTTAAAAAATATTGAAGATGAAAATTAGATTTAAAATGGATTTCAGCACAAAACCCAAAGCAACAAGGGAAATTAATCCTGCATTAACAATGCAATCAGCATTTGGATGTATTAGTTGTGGACCAAATTATATAGAAACTGAACAGCAATGTAAGTTATCAAGGTTTTCAAACAACAGTACTCTGATTATATAATATACCAAATGCAATTGAAAAACAACCATTTAAAAAAAAATTAAAAATCATGTTTTCTTCTAATATATAAAAGTGGTTGAAAGTTGCTTTCAGGTCGAGCAGTCACATAGCTTCAAATCATACTATGACCTCATACCGTTCAGAAGTCTATAATGCTTTTGACATTAATTTTGAGTATATGTAGCTTAACAAAGGAAGTGATAGTAAGCTGAAATCCTTTTCAGGTCCAACACTGCCTTTATGTTTGTAATTTCATATACTTGCAAAAACATTTAATGTTCTCCTGATTTTATTCTTTAGAAAAAAAATTGAAATATTGAAAAAAATTCCAAAGCCTCAATATTTTTCTCCACATCATCCTCCTTCTCTTCCTCGTCCCCAATATAAAAGAATTGGCAGCACAAACACCGACTACAATCTCACTGTGCAACTGTCCCCCCCCCCCACTGTCAAGCATTTACAAACTGCATTCAATTAAATTGTTCACCAGAAATAAATTCAGTCAATGCAAATTCAACCATTGCACTCCTTATATTTTCCCCAAAGGGGTCTTCATTTCAAATTTTGTCATTGAAAAGTATTATCAAGTATGACTTCTGAAGCATTCAGTTGCTTACTGGAGTGAACTTTTCCTGTATCAAAAAATTCTATGAAAAAAGGCGTGGATCCCATTTAATCTCAGACTTTCTCTTCTCCCCGCCCCACAATGAAAAACTCATTCACATGTTTTTGTCTCCAACAGGCTGTGAGTAACAATGTAGGATCCCTGGACTGACTGCTGCTAAAGGGAGTGTGCTTCAGACACACAGTAATCTAGGGTGGCAAACTAAGGCTACATTGTACAATACTGCAGATTTATTTTTATACAATTTCCAGCAATTGCTTGCTATATATTTTTTTAAAAACGATATCAAGTTCTTTAATTACACGATAACGTTGGGTCTCAGTTGATTCCCTATCCCTTTCAAGTTATTCATGTTTCGTCTTTTTCCCATTTTCTTTCTCATCATCTGTTGAGTCAAGGCGTTTTCGCTTGCTGCAGTCAGCCTGGTTTTTCGCAGGCCGTGGTTTAAAGGTGATGATAATACAAGTCATGTTGTCACATCCAGTTCCATCTCCTGACGTATCAGGTGCCAAACAGTGATCCAGCAGCTGTGAACATAGAAAGAGAATGGATGCTGCAATATTTGAAGACTGAACACAAAACCAAATGGAAGGATTTTCTTCAGAGGATATGATTTAAATTGCTCCTACGGCCTTCAACATTGTGTACTTGGTAATTTAGATTCTTGTTCCAGGTCTATATCTGCACATGTAGTACGTACCAAGGGATTGCTTTGAATGAATAATGTAGACTAATGATAGAAAATCACAGAGCATAAAATTCTAACTGCATATTTAGACTATTGTACGCTAATTCTAGTTTAATTTTGCTTGCTTTAAATAGATGGTTTTCTATCATGTGCATATGAATGGCACAGGTCCCTGTGACCATAATACTTTTTACTCCTTTTATTGCCTTGCCCTGACGGGAATAGGATTAGCATATTTGTGCAGGAAGGAACTGCAAATGCTGGTTCAAACAAAGGTAGACTCAAAAAGCTGGAGTAACTCAGTGGGTCAGACAGCATCTCTGGTGAAAAGGAATAGGTGACGTTTCGGGTCGAGAAGGGTCTCCAGCTTTTTGTGTCTATTCACGTATTTTCTGGTTGCTCATCGCCAAGCCACATTGAACCCAGTGGTTGTAATATTGAAATGTACAATATCTAATATACTGATTGACAAGCTATTGTACATGAAAAAGATGTGTAATGGTGGGCATCCAAATCGTTGATATAGATGGCAAACAATGGACCCAGCGTCAATTCCTGAGGCACACCATTAGTCATGGACTTCCAGTTTGAAAAACAACCCTCCACATCACCTTCCACTTCCTCCTATGGAGCCAATTATGTATCCAATTAGCTAGCTCTGCTTGCGTCCCATAGGATCTAACTTTCTCGAGTGACCTACTATGCATAACCTTGTCAAAGGTCTTAGTGCAGTCCCTATAGATTACAGATGTCACACTGCCATCATCGACCTTCCTGGTTACTTTTTTTTTTAAAAAGGTCAATCAAATTTTTGAGACACACACATAAAGGTGACTACCCCAAATCAACCCCTGTCTTTCCAAATGCATCTATATCTTATCCCTCAGAATTATAAATGTCTGGCTTATTGGTCCAATTTTATGCTCTGCAATCCCTCTTAAATAAAGGCTACCATCCAGTCTTCTGGGATCTAATCTGTGACTAGCAACAATGCATATATCTCAGCCATATCCGAGATACATATCTCTATAATTTCTTCTTTAATTTCCTTGTGTTCTTGGATGTCTCCAATTTACAGTGCCCTCCATAATGTTTAGAACAAAGAGCCATCATTTATTTATTTGCCTCTGTACTCTTTTCAGATTTGTAATAGCTAAAGTGCACATTGTCAGATTTTAATAAACGCCATTTTTACACATTTTGGTTTCACCATGTAGAAATTACAGCTGTGTTTATACATAGTTCCCCAATTTCAGGAAACCATAATGTTTGGGACACATGGCTTCAGGTTAATTGCTCAGGTTAATTGCCTCCTTAATGCAGGTATAAGAGAGGTCACAGCACCTAGTCTTTCCTCCAGTCTTTCCATCACCTTTGGAAACTTTTATTGCTGTTTATCAACATGAGGACCAAAGTTGTGCCAATGAAAGTCAAAGAAGCCAATATGAGACTGAGAAACAAGAATAAAACTGTTAGAGACATCAGCCAAACCTTAGACCTACCAAATGAACTGTTTGGATCATCATTAAGAACAAAGAGAGCACTGGTGAGCTTACTATTCGCAAAGGGACTGGCAGGCCAAGGAAGACCTCCACAGCTGATGACAGCTATAATAAAGAAAAATCCCCAAACACCTGTCCGACAGATCAGAAACACTCTTCAAGAGTCAGGTGTGGATTTGTCAATGACCACTGTCCGCAGAAGACTTCATGAACTGAAATACAGAGGCTACATTGCAAGATGCAAGTACTGGTTAGCTGCACAAATAGGATGGCCCCAGATTACCGTTTGCCAAGAAGTACTTAAAAGAGCAACCACAGTTCTGGGAAAAGGTCTTGTGGACAGATGAGACGAAGTTTAACTTATATCAGAGTGGTGGCAAGAGCAAAGTATGGCGCAGAGAAGGAACTGCCCATGATCCAAAGCATACCTCCTCATCTATGAAACACAGTGGTGGGGGTGTTATGGCCTGGGGATGTATGGCTGCTGAAGGTACTGGCTCACTCATCAGTTGTAACTTGATGTTACAACTGATGATACAGTAGCATAATGAATTCTGAAGTGTAGAGACACATCCTAGTTCAAACAAATGCCTCAAAACTCATTGGCCAGCAGTGGAGTATTGTAGAGCTGAGCAATCTTGCAGTACAAGTATATAATTCTCTGAAAGTTGCATCGCAGGTAGATAGGTAGCTGAAGGCAGCTTTTGGCAAGCTGACCAAGCAGTCAAGTAATTGTATACAAGTGGGCATGTTATGTTTCAGTTGTACAAGATATGTGATGCTGCATTTGGGAGTACAGAAACTCCCTGACTTATGTAAGGGTTACATCCCTTGTGCAGGTCAGATGTTATGCAAGTCGGAAACAGAAGTGCTACTGTGCACACGTAAATTTACAATCCGACGCAGCGATGACGGGGGGGGAGGGCTCTGGTGCAGAGACCGGGGGGGGAGGGGTTTAGTGGGCTTAAAGAATTGCTTACATAAGTGCGAGTTTATGCAAGTGGCTTATTACGGAAGTCGGGGGAGTGCCTGTATTGTGTTCAGTTTTGGTCAGCCAATAGGAAAGATGCCATTAAGCTGGAAAGAGTGCGGAGAAGATTTACAAGGTCTTTGTCAGAACTTGAGAGCCTGAGCTATAGGGAGAGACTGGGTAGGTTTTTAAGTCCTTGGTGCGCAGGAGGGTGATCTTAAACAGCTAAATAAAGTCATGAACAGAATAGATAGGGTGAATGCTTTTTCTTAGGGTAGGGGGATCAAGAGCTAGAGGGCACAGGTGTAAGGCGAGAGGGGAAAGATTTGATTGAACCCGAGAGGCTACTTTTTCCACACAAACGTATATGGAATGAGCTGCCAGAGGATGTAGTTGAGGCGGATACAAGATTTAACCTGGTCACTGCCAAGTTTTTGTTTTCACTATTGGCCATGACCCGTGTAAACGCGGGGGTGGCATTGAACAGGTTAAAAGACATTGGGACAAGTCCTCGTCTGTTCATTTCCCCGTACAGATGCTGATTTTAACCAGCATTTTGTTTTTTTGCTCAAGATTCCATCATCTGCAGTCTCCTGTTTCTCCCAAGATGCTCTTTTCCCCGTAATATATTTAAAAACCTCTTCAGATTCTCCTTAATCTTCTCTGTCAAATCTACCTTTATGCCCCCGATTTCCTTCTTGCGTATCCTCCTGCATCTTTTATATTGGATTTCCTTTTAGTCCAGTTAATTTCTCTATCATAATTCACCAAATACCCAAAAATATCCTTCCTATATAACCTTGGCATCAGCCCCTACCTCTTCAGAAATGGCAGATAGCATCCTCAAATCTCCATTCTCATCTTGCTTGTTGATGCGTTCACTGATGAAATCCACAACCTCCTGACTGCTCATTACATTCCTGAAAGACAAAGTAATTACTGAAGTTGCAAGATCCATTTCTTGATTAGAAATAGAAGCACAGAAAGATCATTTGGCCCTTCTGTCACATCTCCAATTCCAGAAGGCTGAGGGAGCCCAAATTGAGCTCGGTCAGATAACATTTACAGGCAGAGACAAAGATTTCAATACATAAAGAAAGGAGATCAACCAATGGATATGGTGATTGTGGGCTGACAACGACAGAATGCGATTGAAGGACAATCCTGAAGGATGTAATCCACATAAATGAAAAATTTAATTACAGTAAAGGTGTCATTAATGGTATGGATGTATTTTGGCAGCAGATACACATATAACAGGCAGACTTTGTGATAGAGGTAGATGGTCAGAAGCTATTGAAGAAAATAACGAATTTAGTTTTAGTTTAATTGAGAGATTCAGCACTGTAACAGGGTCTTCGGCTCACCAAGTCCAAACCAACCCGTTCACAAAAGTCCCATGTTGTCCCACCTCCACATCTACTCCCTACACACTAGAGACAATTTTTGCAGAGCCCAATTAACCTACAAACCCATCCATTTTTGGGATGAGGAAGGTAACCAGAGCACCCGGATTGGCGATCACAGGGAGAACAAGCAAACTCTACAGAGACAGCACCTGAGGCAAGGATCGAACCCGGGTCTTTGGTGTTGTGAGGCAGCAGCTCTACCACATGAGTTACTGTGCTGCCCTTTAATGAATTGAGAAAAAAAATTACAAACAGTAACCAAGCCCAATGGTTAACAACTCTTTAGAATAAAAGTCCAACTTGTTCACACTTAGCAAAATATTGATTCCAGAGAAAAGCCCAATGACAAGCTGGTCCTTTTAAGAAATTGGGATTGCTGAATGCTAATTTATCTCAACATTATTAAAATTGCTTGAAATATGAAGGTGCAAACAGACTAAGATTGCACAGGATCTCACTAAAATAATAAAAACAAGAAATCAATACTTGCCATATTCCATCACATGCAATCACCATGAAGTCATGGTCATCTTTTAACGGCAACACCTTGAGATCAGGTAGCGCAGAGATCATCTGCTCCTCTGGAGGTAGGTTCTTATTCCTCTTGTAGAAGTGATCACCTGCAACAACAGTTACAATTAAGTGTCAGAAGACACCACTGTTTCAATGCAACAATTCCATGCCAGACATTGCACTATTTTGCTTTTAAACGGCTTCATTTTGGAGTGGGTCATTTTCCAGTCGTAATTCAAATTTAAGCCATCTAACAACCTTTTTTTCCCCTTTACCACGATCTCTCTACTGCTCTGGAGAAGTAATCTACATGCTAATCAGAAAGCTGCAACGTGTTAGAAAATACACAATACAAACTTGAATTGGGCATCATCAGACATATTAGTTGTGTAATTTAGTGGTAAACCCCAAACCTTACACTTCCTTCCTAAATGCTGGCAGCAAGCATTAGGGAAATGAACTCCCCAGATCTTAACAGAATGATTGCTTAAGTGTTCATTGAGAGGTCAATCTAATAAGCAGATGGAAGCATACTTTTAACCCATGACAAGTTTCAAGGATTGTACATAACAAAATAAATCTCAATGTAATATGGAGATTATGGACAATTCTTCAAACTCCAAGTTCTGATATTATTGATGAAAGTGATGACACCGTTACTGGTCTACGCTTCGAAATGTAAGTAAAAACTGCAGTCATCTCTTGAATGAAGTTGCAAACAAGTTTCTGTGTGGGATCATTAATTGAGGGTTACATTACCAAAATTAATTTTACATAATTCCATAAGGGGAAAGAGCCTTTGGACTGACCCAAGCCCACATCCCAGAAATGGCTGTGCATGTATGCATCACTTGGACTACTTCACTGTTTTCTTTGATGAACACATTTAAGCATGCATTCCCCACCATGTCTTCATTTCTAAATTTTAGTGTGATGTATTTGGTATCTCAGCATCTCACATACAACATACATTTTAAAAAAAAGGGCATGCAATATATTTAACAAGCAAGAGCACGTTTCAATTTGCAATTTTAGAATTTAAGGTCAATCTGGTACGAAACTACACACAATATTTCAAATTGGATTATTTTTTTGTGATATAATTTGTTGTATTCTTTAACATTTGCAACAAATAAAACACCTTTTAATTTATAATGAATTCTGACAATTTAACTTCCCTTCCCTCTAAGATTCAATTAATGTTATCTACAGCTATGAACATGCATCCTTGCATTACATATGTTGAGAACTACAATACAGTGCATTGGAGCAAAATCAGACCCATTAACCCCTCTTCTGTTCTGCCACTCAACAGTATCGTGACTGATCCAATCAGTGGCCTCAATACCACTTTTCTGCTTCTCTCCCTAAATTTCCCTGTAGTTTAAATACCTATAAATCTCCACCTTGAATATAATCTATGACCCTACTACATAGATCTCTGGGATTGAAAATCCAAAAGAATTTCCCCCTCCCTAATAGGAAAACTTGTCAACACCCATCATATTAATCCCGAGGAAGATCAGAATATTTCACTAAAATCACAGTTATGCAAGTCATGAAGTGTGTAAATAAGCCCTTTGTACAGGTTGACCATCAAGCAACATTTACATTGATTTCATTTAATTAACCTAAATTCCGATAATAAAACTGGCCCACCCCACACCGAATTTTCTACCACTCACATTAGTGGTCATTTAATCTACTAATCCACATTTTTAGGATGTGGGTGGGATTCAGAAAACACTCAAACAGAAACCCACAGAGTCACAGGGAGAGCATACACAGACACAAAGCATCGGACAGGATTGAACCTCAGTAGGAGTTAAGACAGCAGCTCTAGTAGCTACGCCACTGCGTCATCCATTCTTCTAAGCTGCAAAGAGAATAGACCAAATCGACTGAATCTTATTCAATATTCATCCCACCATTTAACGCAATGAATAATCACTGCAAAACAGAAACATTGGTAATACGTGGACAAAAAAAACACGTAGTAGGAAGTTGCAATATTGTGATCCAGAAGAGGCCATGAAGCCATTCAAGAAAAGATCAGCAACTTTTATCATTTGGTATATAATTGGTGAGAACAGCACTGAAGACCAAAAACATTTTTTAAAAAAGATTACCTATTGCCCGAGAGAGGTTTAATCCTCCGTTCACTCTCCCATCCAAAGTAACTTTTCCACCAGCATTCTTAATCCTGGCCAGTTCCACTTCATCTTCAGGTTTGTGGTCATAGGACATGTCAATAGCCTTGCCACTCTCTGAAACAACACAGCGGGAATCCCCAGCATTGGCTACTGTCAGCTGTTTCCCACGGATCAGTGCCACAACAGCCGTTGTACCACTGTCAGAACCAGGCTGGAAGACAAAATACATTTTGATGACCATTTCATGTTTTCAGATGGGATATATTATAACTCCTAAAAAAGTAACACTCATGTTCTAGTTTGAATACATTTAATGCATGGACCCTCTTTCCAAAATTTGGATTTCATGAGTAGAGTCTCAAGTGGGATATCCAAGTATTTCTAAATGTGACATATAAAGCAACTATTGAATGCCTCAATTGTCCTCCAATACACTGTAACATAAAAAAAAGAGTCAAATTTTTTTTTTTTTTAAAGTCAATTTTACGAAAATTTTAGAAGAAACATACTAAAAACAAGTTCTGGTGACTGTTTGTCAAGGCAGTTTTTTATCCTTGGTTGCCAAAACATTAAAAAGCTAGAGTTCATTTTGGAATAATTTGGATGTTATTTTGCCACATTTTATCTATTGCGTTTGCAGATCCAGCTTCTGATTATTAACCTTGACAATGATCATACAGAGCAAGAAGATGCAAAGTTCAGTTCCCAGTGTGCCAAGGCTGCTGATCTCAGCCAACATTATCGTGGAGGAACTAAAAATAATTCCACTGTGTGAGCAATGGATAAGTAAAATGTTTAAAGTAAGTAATACAAAAAACAGAGGATATGAGAAAATATCCACATAACAACAATGTTATCTGCACTCAGTGTGAAAGTTGGAGGGTAGTGTGCAATAATAGGCTGATCGCTTCACACGGACATGCTGCCTGTCCCGCTGAGTTACTCCAGCATTTTGTGCCTATCTTCAGTGTAAACCAGCATCTGCAGTTCCCTCCAACACCATTAAGACATAACTGTTTTCAATTGCAAAGTTGCTTGTGGCATCTTGTAGTGCAAAAATTAGTCATCACCTTTCCCAAATACAATCATGATTACACTTCAAAAGTAATCGCTGACTTTTGGATGCCAAGGAAGTAATACAAAAGCTACCAAATAAATCAGGATTCAACACCAATATCATGACATCAACATCTAACATCATGAGAAAACAATTAAAGTGACAAAAATGAAGGTACAATTATTTCTGAACACAAATTTGTTCTCAATATTCTTTAGAAAGTCCGGCGTAAATAAATATGAAAGTTTTTTGTAATTTTTTTTAGCACCCACATCATTGCTCCGACTGTTATGCTAAAGTAAATTGCCTGTACTTTGTCAAAACAGATAAAGCAATTTACACTTGGAATCTAATCTCACTCAAAAGATCTAACAGCAATATCTGCAAGGGCAGCAGAACTCATGTTAGCTTGGCAGATGGTCATACCCACAAAGCAAAACTATAGCCAAACTCCACTTTGCTCTCTGGTACTGAATTAAATTTTAATTAAAATCACTTCTAAGTGAGGATATGTTGATATTTGCTCTTGTGGGATAAGAGTCATAGAGTCAATCATAGTGAAACAGGCCCTTCTGCCCAACTTGTCCACACCGCTAACATGTCCCAGCTGCCCCTGCCTGCGTTTGGTCCACATGCCTCCAAACCTGTCTTATCCATGTTACTGTCTTAACAGTTCCTTAAACGTTGGGATAATCCCAGCCTCAACTACCTCCTCTGGCAGCTTGTTCCATACACCCAACATGCTTTGTGTAAAAAAGCTCCTCAGATTCCTATTCAATCTTTTCCCCTTCACCGTAAACCTATGTCCCCTGGTCCTCGATTCACCTACTCTGAGCAAGAGACTGTGCATCTTCCCGATCTATTCCTCTCAAGATTTTATACGCCTCTATAAGATCACCCCTCATCCTCCTGTGCTCCAGGGAATAGTCCCAGCCTACTCAACCTCTCCCGATAACTCAGACTGTCTAGTCCTGGCAACATCCTCGTAAATCTTCTCTGTACCCTTTTCAGCTTGACAACACCTTTCCTATAACATGGTGCCCAAAACGGATAATTTAAGAAAAAGAGTTAAGGTGAGGCCAGAGAGAATTTCAAATATTCTTTCTCAAAGGGCACTTAATATTTTTGACGCAGAGTTGACAAGCAAAGAACTGAAAAAGTTTACCTGTAGTGAGATTACAATCAGATCAGCCTTCATTTTACCAAATGATGCAAGTATGCTCGAGAGACTGAGTAATGTTCACAACATTATACATTCAGTATATCTCAGTAAAAGGGACAGTAGGACACCATTGACTACCCTTCTCTAATTTATAAGGACCTACCTCCTCTTTACCATCCATTCCAGGCAACATAATGTCATCTTCCTCTTCCGCATCATCACTCTCTTCTTGATCCTCTTCGTCCTCTTCTTCATCTTCTTCTTCCTCCTCCTCCTCCTCCTCACCTCCTTCACTACTATATTCCTCTTCCTCTTCACTGCAGTCCTGCCATTGAAAGATTTAAAAAAAGCTCCAATTAATGTCCTTATGATCAGAATAGTAGAAAAATATACAATTGAATTACTGCAAAGAAATCAATGTATTGGAAAGGATTAGTGATGGAACAACTGTAGACCACATTCTGCGAGGTAAAAAATAACTTACATTTGGATTTTCAGTTAGAAACATAGAAAATTGTTGCAGGAGTAGGCCATTCAGCCCTTCGAACCATTTAATATGACTGTGGCTGATCATCCAAAATCAGTACCCCGTTCCTGCTATCTCCCCATAGTTGGGACATGTGGCGCACAGAGTTAAAGGAAGTTAATGCTAAGTAATTAAACACTGTCATTAGGGCCAGCATTAAACAATCAAATGCAACAGACCTAGTCAACTACACAGCAAATCTTATATAGAAGCAAACAATGTAGGAAACACACAACAGGTGAAGCAGCACCAGTCGAAGGAGAAATAGTCAACAGTTCAGGTTCGAGACTCTTTATCAGAATATGGGAAAAAAGTGAAAGCAAATTAGTAACAGAAGTCTGAGAAGGAATGGTAAAATAAAGGGACTATCTCAAATAGGATGAGGCCAATGAATTAACGTGTCAGTTAGAAACCTATTATGCTTCTTTGTCTATATTGTGTGTTACTAACAGCATGGCTATAACAGCATGCCAGCATCAGATGACACCACCACAGTGGGCTGGATCTTGAATAACATGAAGGAGATAGAAAGCCGAGTAACATGCTGTCAAGTCAATAACCTCTCCCTCAATGTCAGCAAATGAGGTCGGCAAATGATGTTGCAGTCAGCATCAACGGTGATATTCGAGATATTTGAGAGTTTCAAGTTCCTAGGAGTGAATATCACCAACAATGTATCCTGGACTAAAAACATTTAAGCACCAGCCAAGAAATCACACCAACAGCTTTACTTCCTCAGAAGACTAAAGAAGGTCTGCATGTCTCCAGTGCATCACAGTTTGGTTTGACAGGAGTTCTTCCCAAGACCACAAGAAATTGCAGATTTTTTAAAAACAGGAAAAAATAAGCATAAGATGTAATATACAGTAAATGGTAATGAACATTGATTGAACAGAGGGATCTTGGGGGTTCAAGTCCATAGTTCCCTGAAAGTGGAAACATAGGTCAATATGGCGATGAAGAAGGCATAAGGCATGTTTGCCTCCATAGGTTGGGTCATAATATAAAAATTGCAACTTTACAGAACATAGAGAACACAGCATTACGTGCAGTCTAGTTGTCACAGAAAAGCAAAGATATGGTTACACTGGATAGAGTACAGAGGTTGTCGTTTTTAATATATAGAAACAACCAAGAATGTAGGTGAACTGATTAGCAAGTTTGCAGACCAGTTTGCATGGAGTTGTACACAGCGAGGAAGGTTATCTGAGAATCTTGGAACATGGATCAACTGGAAAATTGGGCGGAGCAGTGGCAGATGGAATTAAATCCAGACCAGTGTAAAGAAATGCATTTTGGAAAGGTAAATTACAGTCGATTAAATAGAAGCGTTGATTTTCATTGGGTAGTTGGTTGTACGCCATACCTCTGTGTTGAAAGTGGCAACACAGGTAGAGAAAAAGGCATCCGGTATGCTTGCTTTCATAGGCGAGGCACTGAGTATACATGTTGGACTTCATGCTGTAGTTAAACAAAACATGGGTTAGGTCCCACTTGGAGTGTTGTGCACAATTCTGATCGCCACACTATAGGAAGTATGTGGTAGCAATAGAGTGCAGAAGAAATTCACCAATATGATGCATGGAATCAAAGCTGTGGTTATAAAAAAAGAGACTGAATAGGCTGCCTGTGTTTTCACTGGAATATTATAGACTATGGGGATGACCTGATAGTTTTAGTTTTCGGTTAGAGAAACAGGCCATTCGGTCCACCGAATCCGCTCTGACCAGCGATTCCTGCACATTAACACTATCCTACACATACTAGGGACAACTTACATTTCTACCAAGCCAATTAACCTACAAACCTGAATGTCTTTGCAGTGCGGGAGGAAACAGATCTTGGAGAAAACACACGCAGGTCACGGGGAGAACATACAAACTCCGTACAGACAAGCACCCGTAGTCAGGATCGAACCCAGATCTCCGATGCTATAAGGTAGTAGCTCTCCAGCTGTTCCACTGTGCCTCCTGATAAAGGTTTGTAAATTTAAGAGGGGCCAAATAGGACAGAAATAAGAATCCCCTCCCCCTCACCAAAGGGCAGATTCGTCTAGTACTAGAGTACACAGGTTTAATGTAATAGGGGAGGGTGGTGAGTATATGAAACAAAGCTGTCAGAAAAAGACAATGGAGGCAAACATAGTTAAATGTTTACAAGATATTTAGGCAGGTACTTGGACAGGAAAGGAGGAAAGCAAGATGGACCAAATGCAGATAAGAGGAGGTGGCATAGATAGACATCATACTATTCCCATTCCTTCTTCTAAGCATCAGCATGAATATCATCAGTAAGGGCTGTATGACACTACGACTGTAGTGACACTACGAGAACAAGTTAGCAAAAAATACAAAAAGAGTCAGTAAGACTAAAGTATTTACAAAGAAAATGGTGTACAATAAATGACGCGACTAGGAAAATAACGAAATAACAGACTTATGTTGTGTTTGTTTTCACAGTAAACATTAAAATCATCCCAATAAATGAAAATCCAGGGGCAAAAGGGAGGAATAATAATCACCGGAGGAAGGGTACTGGGCAAACCGATAGACCTGAAGAATAAAAATGAACAAAATGAGATAAGCTGGAATTCCAAGACAAGACCAGAAGGTTCTGGGAAGAGCAGCAGGCAAGACTGTATCAATGGAAAGGGAAACCATTTTTGGGGTCAGCGCTCTTAGAACGGAAGGCTTTCAGGTCCACTGTACCAGATGGCCTGCATCCTAGTGCAGCAAAGCCAAATCATTCCTCACATGGCAGTCACACCATCCCAGGAATCAGCCTGGTTTAGCAGTTTCAAGACTTCACTCATACGACAATAAGACGACATCTCATTCTTCAAAACTCCAAATGAAGTTCTATGGTAACTTGACTAGTTAATGCAGAGTGGACATTTCCCCTCAAAGGGGAATCTAGAACTACAGTGACAAAGCTTCAAAGTAAGGGTCACCCTTTTACACAGATAAGGAGGCATTTCTTCTCCCAGAGGTTGTGAATCTTTGAAATTCACGGCTGAGAGAGCAGTGGGGTTTAAATCAAAGAACATTCAAGACTGAAAGTGAGTTTTAGCCTAAGGCCAACTTCAGATCCTTCATGGTTTTATTGAATGGCAGAGCAGACGAGTTTCCAAAACGCCCGACATCTTTCTTTAATACTTCATTATTCTGCTGTGTAAATGGATCAAATGTTGAAGCATTTCCCCGAATTATGTATTTATGGGTGTGCAAGTCATATGGTCATACGTGATAGGAGCAGAATTAGGCCATTCGGTCCATTCAATCATAGGTGATCTATCTCTCCCTCCTTACCCCATTCTCCTGCCTTCTCCCCATAACCCCTGACACTGTACTAATCAAGAATATATCTACCTCTGCCTTAGGTACGTGGCAAAGATCGAAAAGGAATGATCCAGTGCACAATTGCAATCACAAAATCAGATGCAACACGTCTCAAGGCTTAAAGTCAAATACTGAGCAAGCCTAACCTTTCTTCAAGAGCCCGAGTAATTTTAGATACTTCTGAGCAATAGGTAGCTGACCCACAAAAATAGACAACTCAGTCTTGACCTCTTGGATCCCTCTCTTGCTCTCAAAATTAACACAATAAAATGAAAATGAAATGGCTACCTCTTCACTATCTTCCTCCTCTTCTTCTGCTGGTTCTTCCGATTCATCCTCACTGTCCTCAAAGAACATTAACTTGGTTGCTCGCTGAGATTTATCAGAGGAGGAGCAGGATGGTCCAGCGTCAGCTGTGGATGACGACACCACGGCCTCTTCCGAGCTCTTGTTAGCAACGGCAGGTTCTTTTTCCAAACTGGATCCGGTGCTGCTGCTCCCATTCCCCAACCCAGCTTCCTCTCTCCCACAATCAGAGCTTGATGAGATGCCTGTCACCGCTTCGGATTTTCTATTTTTGCTCTCCGTTTCATCCAGGCTGACTTCACTACTCTCCAGCTCTCCGTTAATTTCCTTTTCAGTTTTGTTTTTGTCTCCAACTTTGGACAATGGTTTCTTAATACCTGGTGAAATTTTGCTCTTTGCAAGTTTGGGACTGTTCTGGTTTTGTCCATATCGAGTGAGCAATTCTTCAATTGTCATTGTTGCCTCTTCATGCAAAAGTGCAGCCTCCTCGTGATCAACTGACGGATAAAAACACATTAGTTACAAACTAATAGAGAATATATAGGTTGAGGATTAAAGCGCGTGGGTGACAAAGAGAATCCATTTCTACTGCTTGTGCACATAAAAATATACCCAACACCACCCTAAACATTAATGCAATATTTCATGAAAATTTCATAATTTCACGACATAATTTTATCATCCAGCCAATTTTTCATTTTTTGCCAGACTGCCCATATTTACACTGTTCTTCCTCAGTGCATGCCCGTCACTTATCGTGCTTCTGTTGACTACTCTTCTGTTTCTATTGGCATTTTTAGATTTTTACCCCTATCACTTGCCTCTTTTTATATTTATGTTCAAGCTATTTACTGGTTTTAAAAATCAACACTGGGAGCAGCTTAGGCTACACATGATTATCAGAAAAGAATGCCATAAATCTATCACTATTGAAATCATACAACTTAATACATCAAATGATATGGCTTAGCCCTGGGTGGTATACTTTACAAAAGCAGGTTGCCAAACAAAAGCATCAAGCTTGGGAGCATCGTTTCTGCACAGTATTATTTTTCCGTGATAAATTATTTTAAGTTGTATATTTATTCCATTGCTCTGTTCATTTTGGGACAGGAGGGGAAAATGTACAAATAATAATAAGAGCATCTCATCATGATCTTTCTCACTATAAAAATGTCCAATTGGCTTTTACTGTCACCCTCTCCAGCAGAAATACAGTGCCTCTTCAACCTATTCATAATAATAATAATAATAATAATAATATTCATTTATTGTCATTGCAACGAGTACAACGAAATTAAAAAATAGCCAATCCTGACGGTGCGTACAAACATATATGCAATAAATGCAAAAACAAATAAATACATAAATACAATTATATTAAGTACAAGATTTTTTAACGGTGTTGCCTAGTGCAAAGGTAGTGTTCAGTTCTCGTATGGCCCTGGGGTAAAAACTGTTCTTAAGTCTGTTTGTTCGGGATTTGATCGACCTGAAATGTCGACCAGAGGGCAGATGAACAAACAGACGGTGGCCGGGGTGGGATGGATCTTTTATTATTTTGCCTGCTCTACTGAGGCAGCGTAGGCTGAACAGGTGCTCCAGGGAGGGCAGTGAGCAGCCGATGAACTTCTGGGCCGTCGTGATGACCCTCTGAAGGGCCTTCCTGTCCTTTTCTGAGCAGCTGGCGTACCATGTGGTTATACAGTATGCCAGCACACTCTCGATGGAGCAGCGATAGAAGGACAACATGAGCTTCTCCTGCAGGTTGGTTTTCCTGAGGATCCTCAGGAAGTGGAGTCTCTGCTGTGCCTTCTTTACTGTGGTGATGGTGTTGGTAGACCAGGTAAGATCCTCTGCGATGTGCGTACCCAGGAACCTGAAAGCGGGTACCCTTTCCACACAGACCCCATTGATGTAGAGTGGGTCGTATTCTACACTGGTTTTTCTAAAGTCAATTATAAGTTCCTTTGTTTTGGAGGAGTTCAGGACCAGATTGTTCACTGAACACCATGCTGCCAGCCTTTGGATTTCATCCCTATAGGCTGTCTCATCTCCTCCTGAGATGAGTCCAACCACAGTCGTGTCATCCGCGAACTTGATGATGGTGTTGGTGGGATGGGTGGGGGCGCAGTCGTGAGTGTAGAGGGAGTAAAGGATGGGGCTCAACACACAGCCCTGTGGTGAGCCGGTGCTCAGTGTAATGGTGGAGGAGAGGTGAGGGCCTATTTTGACGGTCTGGGGGCGGTTGGTCAGGAAGTCCTTGATCCATTGGCAGATGGTTTGGGAAAATCCAAGGTCGGAAAGTTTGGTGACCAGTCTGCTCGGGATGACCGTGTTAAAGGCAGAGCTGAAGTCGAGGAAGAGCATCCTCACATAGCTCCCCTGGTGTTCAAGGTGGGTCAGTGCAGTGTGAAGAGCAGTGTCGATGGCATCACCTGTAGACCTATTTGCTCTGTAGGCAAACTGGTGTGGGTCGAAGGTGGGTGGGAGGCTGGCTTTGATGTGCTGCAGAACCAGTCTCTCGAAGCACTTTGTGATGACCGGTGTGAGTGCTACCGGACGGTAGTCGTTAAGGCCGCTGATGACAGACTTTTTCGGCAGTGGGATGATTGTGGCGGACTTCAGGCAGGGAGGGATGGTGGATTTTAAAAGGGACAGGTTGAAGATTTTTGTGAAGACCTCAGATAATTGGTCTGCACATTCCTTCAGCACTCTGCCCGTCACACCATCGGGGCCTGCAGCTTTCCTGGGATTCACTGCTCTGAGCACGCGCTTAACATCATACTCCTGCACAGTGAAGGTGTTGCTGTCAGGTGCTGGAGAGGGTGTTATGTCTGCCACTGTAGCTTTCACCTCGAAACGAGCAAAGAAACAGTTAAGTTCCTCTGCCAGCGAGGCATCGCCGTCGGCAGTCGTGCAGTTGCTGGTCTTGTAGTTGGTGATGTGCTGGATGTCTTGCCATACCCGCCGTGGGTCATTGTTGGTAAAGTGGTCCTCAATCTTCCTCTTGTAGGACGCTTTGGCATCCTTGATGCCTCTCTTCATAGTTGTTCCAATAGGAATTCTGTAAATGCCTCATTCTTTTAAATGTAGGTTGTTCTTTTATGTATTATTTTAGTTTGTGAGGGATTGTGTGGGAAAGACACGGTGGGAAATGGAGTGAAAAAAAACACAAATTGTTGAAGATAGCTCAGAAAAATGCAGAACAAAATCTAATCTTGGTTTATCATGTTAAATCACTTGGTTCACAGCCAAAACGGAAATGTTAGGATCACTGTACACATGCTGGTCCTGATCACGCAAAAACAAATGTACAACTATGTGGACCCGTTGGGCCCAAACCTCTCCTGCATTAATGCAGCACCTTCTCTCTCCCCCCCCTCCTCGCCCTACCTTATCCCCCCTACCTCCTCAACCCCCCTTGTCCCCAATCCCTCCCTAGGAGATAGATTTAAACTTTTTAAATGTGAATAACTTTAAAAATATGACACCAATTTCAATGAAACTTCCATTAGCACCAAAGGGATGACGGTGAGCAAGGTGGGCCTAAAATTGTTGCGCTATCGTGTACCGTTTAGGCTATAGTTTAGGAACAAACAAACGAGAGTTTTAGTATTTAGATTCCGTGCTTACAAATGCCTTTACTGAGGTGAATTATCAACCCGGTGAATGGGTTCCACTCCATTCAGAAATCAGTTTAGTTCCAACCTACCGTCATCTTCATCAGCAACTTTTTCGCTATGATCCTCACGAGGACGGCCCGCGAGTTGGGCAAGCTCTTTGATTACCACTTCCTCGGTTAACTTGCTGTCTATGCACAGAAAGGCATCCTCCAATGCCTTGAATGCAAAGGTAAAAAATAAAGTCATTTTAATGCTAATTTAAGGTTGTGAAATATCAATCAGACATTTGAAGGATGAACCTTGACTACATGAGGAAAGAAAAATCCTTCTGGAGTTGAATTTTGGAGGTAGCTAATGTGTAAACATAAATTGCAGGTTACATGCTGATAGACAGCTAGTCGATCTCACAAACTGCTGGAGTAACTCAGTGGGACAGGCAGCATCTCTGGAGAGAAGGAATGAGTGACGTTTCGGGTCAAGATCCTTCTTCAGACTGAAGTACTCCAACTTTAAGAGCAATACAGCTTCTTCAGATTGAAGAAGGGTCTCGATCCAAAACATCACCCATTCCTTCTCACCAGAGATGCTGCCTGTCCCGTTGAGTTACTCCAGCAGTTTGTGTCTATCTTCGATTTAAACCAGCATCTGCAGTTCCTTCCTACACATAGTGACTAGTATATCATTAGGTTCAGTCCTTGGATGCCAGCTATTCAATTGTAGATTAATTAATATTAATGACTGATAACACAGATATCTCCAACTTTAAGAGCAATACAGCTAGGTGGAAAAGGACTGATTCAATATCCCAGGAGCCAGTTTGGTGAATATTTGTAGCACTCCCCCTACAGCAAATCTATCACTCTTTAAGAAAGACCAAAATAGCACACAATACACTGGATACGGTCTCATCAAGGCACTGCACAATTGTAGTAAGGAATCTACGCAGTGGAGACACAAGAGACTGCAAATGCTGAAATCTGGAGCAAAAATCAAACTGCAGGAGGATCTCAACAGGTAAAGCAGCATACGTCAGAATTTGGAAAATTCCATGTTCATACGGTGGGAACAAATGCAAACTAGTCCACTATTGCCCAATAGTATGAACATTGAATCTTCTAATTTAACTGCACTTCACACCCTCCGCATATTACTTTTCCCAATCCTTTTGGTCAACCTAGGTTCTCTCTCCCTTTGCTCTCCTTCTCCATTCCCCCCATTATTCATATTTGTTATCCTCCCCCATTCAGTTTCATCTGCCCACAAATGGGCATCCTGGTTGGCAAGGACCAATTGGTCCAAAAGGCCTTGTTTCCATGTTGTATGACTATTCACATGGCTTTCTTCTCTTTACCAACCTTTGCCAATCTACCCCCACCCTCTAAACATCTGGATCCATCTGCTCATCATCCCTCCCTTATCCGGTTCCACTTCTGTGTCAACCTGCCCCCTCAAGTGGACTAAAAAAAATAAAATGCTGGAGGATTCAATGGGTCGAACAACTTCTGTGGCAGCAAAGGTACGGTCGATGTTTCAGTTTGAGACCCTAGAACAAGACTGAGAGTATATGCCATGAAACAGCAACTCATAGATGGAACTAAATGAGGTGGGGGGATGATAGGCAGAAAGACCCAGGGAGTGGGAGGGGGTTTTGAAGAAGAGCCTGGTGGATGATATGTGAAAACAGATAAGGGAAAGAAAAAGGACATATGGAGCTTGATGAGATGAGCTGGGTGTGACCTGGCCGGCAAACTGACTGTCACACAATTCGGACAGCATACTAACAAGAAATAAAAACAAAATTGCTGGAAATGCACAGCAGGGTAGGAGAATCAACAGAGAATGAAATAATAAACTTAAACCTAAAATCGATAAACTTTCATCAAAACAAATTATATTTTAGATTTTAAAAAGTGCTGGAGCAACTCAGCAGGGCAGGCCGCATCTCTGGAAAACATAGATAGCCGATGTTTCAGATCGGGACCCTTGTTCAGACTGATTGTTGGAGTGGGGGTGGGGCAGCGGGGAGGTTTTGATTGACAAATGGACCCAGGCAGAGATAAAATGACAAAAAGTGTAAGATGATAGAGGACATGAGAATTACGAAGCCAGAGGAATGGGAGATGGATTTGTATCCAGGTGGGGCATAGTTACCTTTTTTTTGAGAATTAAATGTTCATACTGTTAAATTCTAAGCTATCCGAGGAGAATACGAGGCACTATTCCTCCAATTTGCATGTGGCCTCACTCTTGCAATAGAGGATGCCCAGGACAGAATGGTCAGTATGAGAATGGGAACAGGGGCTAATATGGTTAGCCAGCCGGAGATCCAGTGGCCCTTGGTCGATGAAAAGTGTTCGGTGAAATGGTTG
Source organism: Rhinoraja longicauda (assembly GCF_053455715.1). NCBI lineage: Eukaryota > Metazoa > Chordata > Chondrichthyes > Rajiformes > Arhynchobatidae > Rhinoraja > Rhinoraja longicauda. The sequence goes on along the minus strand of NC_135961.1, from coordinate 48,585,071 downwards.
CCGAGTCTACGCTTGGTCTCGCCGATGATCTGGAGGTCACTATCAGATGCAGATGAGGTTCGAGGAGGTGCATGTAAACCTCCTCTAGAAAAGGAGCAGAAGGGAAGAGAAGGGATGGAAAAAGAGTACAGAGCAATGGACACCGAGGAAATGCAGACGAGGGATCCATCTATGACAGCAGTGGGGTCAATAGTCTGTCCCCAATGATGGAGACAAGAGATCAAGGAAGGGGAGATAGTGCAAATTATTTTGAGGAAAGGGTGGAAGTTAGTGGTAAAGTTAACATGATCAAGGAGTTCTGCATGGTTACAGGAGTCAGTCCCGATGCAGAGGAGAAAGCATTGGGTGTTAGTATATGATTGAAACAAGGACTGTTCAACGTAACTAACAAAAAAGGCAGGTAAAGCTGGGGCCCATGCAAGTGCACGCGGTTACATCTTTAACTTGAAGAAAGTGAGTGGAGTCAAGGAAGAAGAGTTTGAGACCAGGTTTTGCCAAGCAGAGGAATGTGTTAGTGGAGGGAAATTGATAGTCTCTGTTCATGGAAGAACCGGAGGGTAAATATAAGAATGGGAAGGAGCCAAAAATCCAGATTTCTGATTTAAGAGTTCCAGCTTCTGCAGTGTTTTGGTTTCTGAAAATTCACACAAGGAAATTTGCTTCAAGCAGACCATGGGCAACAAATGTAATTCATCAGTGGAAATACAGCCTAACTAAATGCTGGAGCCATTAGTGAATTTGCATAGCTCTTTAGCATCACCCGGTGGTAGAAATAGTAAAGAGTGAAGAATTAAATAATCTAAACTGGCCTGAGAAGCTCAAAATCATCTTTCTTTCACACCTGCAAATGAAAATTAATGGTTATCCTGCCATTACCATCTATCGTAGAAAGTTAATAAAATGTCCCAGCCCCTCTCAAAGATGGATGATCGTTAAGATGAGCTAGTGAGATCCAAAATGACCCTTTCTATTTCCATGTGGTAAAACCACCAAAATGGATTCCAAAATAGGTTTCCATCTGCAATGCTACCCAAAGTACCGAAAGTGCCATTTTAAGGATCACAATTGGATTTTACAGACCTCATATACCTTAAACGGGACCTAAATAGATTTTATCCAATCAATCAGAGTCAAAAATTAAAAAAGGTAGGAAAAGCTACCAGCTATCTTCCACAGCATTTAACAATAACAAAAGTTGGAAAACTAGCAATACATGAAAAATAAAATTACTGCATTACAGGTGCCAGCAGGGAAGCTACTTTGGAAGAATTAAAGGGTTTTAAATAAGCCAATGAGAACCAGTAGAAATAAATCAGTGACGAGTTTTTAAAACTTTGGGGTTTCTGCCATTCATGTAATAGGCCAATTCCCAATCCTGGAACAATGTACAAAAACCTGCACCTGCCAACCCATTGCATGGAAACATGCATGCCATAAAACACTCACATTGTATTAAGGTCCAAGTTCAACTGTATATTACGCAAGTCAATTTTTATCAGAAAGGATGAGTAATTTTAGCTATAAATTGTGGAGAAGTTTGGGGCTATATACTTGAAGCAAAAGGCAAAGGATATTTATCAAAAGTGTGCAAGATCATGACAGATTTACACTGGTCGAACAGAATGAGGTGGATGTAATTGGTGGACAATTCAAGCAGCATAAGACACTGATTACAGTGGTAGTAGACAAAGGATACGAGGGGATGGGGAAAATATGTTTGGAACATTAAGTAGATCTTATTTGGAACTAGCTTCAGCGTTCTTACAAGTCGCAAAATCACAGACTTTTCAGCGGGTAATTGGAAAAGCATTTGAGGATTAGAAAGTAAGTTGAACAGAGTGGGCATGATTGCATTGTTCTAATGCGATGGCACATATGCCTGGGCTCAACATTCTGCTCTGATGAAAAACAATCCCATGAGTAAAATGTAAAGAATAGGAGTCAGCTAAACAGCCCTGCTCCTTACCCTCAGGTCTACAAATCAGACTAATCGACACCTCTCCTAAGCTTGTTTGTCAAACAAGATTGCCTTCCATTTTACTAAACATCACTGACTTTCGACCAACCCCCTCATAAAGTGAGGAGATCATGCTGCTTGCTCCAGGAAACAATGCATTATTTCTAAAAGCAAGTATCTACTTGCATAGGTGTAGAGACTAAAACTATATGCAGCAATTTGGATTAGAACCCATAACATTAAAAACAGAAATTGCGGGAAATGCTCCTGAAAGGGCAACAACGAGAGATGTTAATTTAGTCATCCAGCACAAAAACCAGCCGACCAGGTGCATGCTGACCAACTAATATCCATTGAAAGTAATCCCATTCACCAGCACACCTACACCTCAATGATTGAATTGCTTGTGTCCTTCAATGTTGTTAAGAGTACATGCCTACACCACCCCACTCAGATGGCACATTCCAAATTTCCTGCCATCCTCTCCATGGAAACAGGTTCTTCCTTATATTAGTTCACCTTACCCTTAACCCATGGTCTCTAGTTTTAGGCACTTCGCCTATGGAGAAATGTTTCTCTATTTCCATTTTATATTCCCTTATTTTTTGTAGACTGCATTTTAGACACATTTCACAATGAAGTCCTCCTCAGCCTCCTTTGATCCAAGGAAAAAAATCCAACCCATCCAGTACGTAACTTCACAACTGAAATATTCCAATTCTGGCAAAATTCTGGTGAATTTCCTCTGTACACTCTCCAGTGCAATTACTTTCCTATAGTATGACAATCAGAACTCAAGCTGCCTCCCAATCTAATCTCTTTACAAGTGTTACCAGAACTTGCTAAATGCTGTTTCTGCAACACCCTCCAAACTCACTGGCTGGAGAAGTGAACTAACATCAGCAACTCTCCTCAGGCAAAATCCTCAGAATTGACCCCCTAACTATACTTGGATTGCCCCCACACCATATTCTACTCCAAGATCTGATAAAGCAACCGATTACCAGGTGGCCAGAGGGGTTTTTCTACATTATTTACCTATAATTCGATTCAAGTATGTTCTCAATGCCTTCTTAAACAGGTGTAACATCCCCAACATCTTCTGGGAAACTTTTGCCCATGTCCACTGGGAATGAGAGTTGACATTTGTAGCCTTGTGCCCATTTGCCAGAAGTACACAGAATCCTAGCATAAATGGTGCAAGTAACACGTCACTTCCCAAAACACCCACCCATCTACCCTGTCAAGAACCCCCTTGCTCCACTTGTGACAGACTCTGTGGGTCCCAGATTGGCCTCTACGCCACCTTAGACCTGGTGGAAACAAATCATTCTCAATCCATGTGAAATCTCTAAAGAAGTGATATTCCCAATATCATCATACTTTCTATTTTGGGGAAAAGAGGAGAGGTAATGCTGGATCAGTGCACACTAAACATCATTCTCCAAATCTGCCATTGTGACACGGATTATTCTTGTGAATTTTTCTTGAATCAACAAAAACAATTTGAATCCTAATCATTTGGACCAGGTTACTGTTACAAAAGCCTTGTTGCTCAGATTTCAAAAACATCATGTTTTAAAATGAGAAAATTATACCTTCTGCAATTTTCCATTTCGGTAAGCTTGTTGATCCTTAATAACGTCTGGCAAATACTTTGCACAGTATAGTGCCACCTCTTCACCTGAAAGAAAGTAATTAAAATACAATTTATTTGAAATGGAAGAAACATATCATGCAAAGGGAATGGGGTTGGTGAGGGGTGTTTAGGAAGTAGAAGCATTATTGTGCCAGAGTTGAAAGGACAGAAGATACAGAATTGTAAACCATTCCACATTTGATGACATCTCCCTGGTCCTACACACTTCCCTGGAACACCTGGATAAGAGACACCTCAGACTTCTATTCATGGACTACAGCTCTGCTGCTAGCACCACTATCCCATCCAAGCTCATCATCAAACTCATAGAACTTGGAGTTAACACTCATCTCTGCAACTGGAGCCTCGACATCCTGATCAACAGACCACAATCAGTGTGGACAGGGGACAAATCATCCTCTATGATAATCCTAAACACAGGTGCCTCACAAGGATAAGTTCTCAGCCCTCTATTCTAAACCTCATACACCCACGACCGTGCAGCCAATTATTCAATTCGATCAACAAATTTGTGGAAGTCACTCTCAATCTTACAAGACATCGGGGATAGTGATCGACTTCAGAAAGCACGTACCCCAGTATGCATTGACGGCGCCGAAGTAGATAGTTTGAAAGCTTTAAATTCCTTGGAGTAAATATCACCAACAACTTGTCCCAGACTACCGATATCGAAGTAATGGTCAAGAAAGCACACCAATGACTCTACATCCTTTCTAAGTTCCCAACAACTCTTACCAACGTCTATAGATGCGTCATAGAAAGTATTTTATCGGCAACAGATCCAACCAAGACTGCAAGGTATTGCAGAGAATTGTGAATGCAGACCAGTCCATCACACAAACCAACTTCCCTTCAATTGACTCATTTACACTACACACTACCTTGGCAAGGCCACCAGCATAATCAAGGACGAGTCTCACTCACATCATTCCCTCTTCTCCCATCTGGCAACAGGTACAGAAGTGTGAAAACGCATACCTCCAGATTCAGGGACAGTTTCTTCCCAGCTGTTATCAGGCAACTGACCCTATCAACAACTAGCGAATAATTTTGAGCTACCTCACTCATCTACCGCACTGGAGGCCCTCGGACTATCTTTAATCGGACTTCGCTGGACTTTAACTTGCACTAAACTTTATTCGATTTATCATATATCTGTATACTGTGGATGGCTCGATTGTAATCATATGTGGTCTTTCCACTGACTGATTAGCACACAACGAAAGCTTTTCACTGTACCTCAGTATACGTGACAATAAACTAAACAAAATCATGACTTCACAAGCATGAAAACCCCAGCTTCGGAATGTAGACCAATTATAGGGGTTTAACAATCAGTCCCAGTTTAGCGGGAAACTTGATCAGACAATGTCAAGCAAAAAAAGAGCTGCTGGAGGAATCCAGCTGATCAGGCTGCATCTGTGGAGAGAAATGGGCAATTAATGTTTCAGGTCGAGACTTTATCTAGTTGTTAGGTTGGGAGAGAGGGGTGGTAGCAGGAGCAGCGGATGAAGGCAAGGGCAAGAGTGTACTTTTTAAACTTGAGAGTTGTTAAAACTGCAAACGTCAAACATTAAATTTGAAGCTAACAGAAATTACCGGAGAGAGTTTGCAAAATAGCTTTGTCATTGTTTTCTACTTTTGAGTAGAATGCAGCAATGTAGATTCTTTGCATCGACTTTGTCTCGTGCTGTTCCAGAAAGGTGGTCACTTTGGTTATAGCACAGATCATGATATGTAGAATTAACCTATTTTGCAGCAAACTACTTACAGCAAGGTAACTGTGAACTTACCTGTCGATTGAGGTGGCAGAAAACATCAGCATGAACTGGCCCTGACTAAATCTAATTGGGAAACATTTTCTTTTACAGATTTATAAGCATAGATAACCACGTGCTACAGCACAAATACAAGAACAATAAAACGAGGAAGTATAAAATCGGAGCCTCTTGAGACACACAAGCCACGTTTACAGGTTTTTATTTATCTCATATACTTCAGTACTGGCTAGACTGGATAATTTGATTTTTTTGGGTGCTTTTATGGCTCACAGGAGCCAATTAGCACTGCAATAAATTTAACATATGAGGAGGTAGAAACATGAGGAATTAAAATGGCTGAATCATTCCCAAAAAACACGTTCTATACATGCACATTTTATCAATGGAAAATGTTTGTGGAAGCCAGCAACATTCACGACTGAAGGGCTGCAAACAGCAAATGAAAGGAATTATCCGTATTCCTGACAAAGCCATATGTATTTCAACTGCTCGAGGGGGGGTCAGAGAGGAAATTTTACCCATTTCACTTTTTTCTTACCTGGCTCGTGGTTGGGGAAAAAGATGGAAGGTGATGCTGAATCGCTGTGCATCAAGCATTGAAAATTGTATGCAATGTCATTTTCCTCGAGCACTGATTGCGGGGAAGTTAATACTGGGAACAGTTTAATGGTGAAAAGGATAACTGGTCTTGTTATTCAGATTCACTTTAAAAGGCCCATTTCTGTTAGTGATACTTCTGTATAATCTTACCCCCATATACATAATCTTACATGAAGGAAGACACAAAAAATTACATTACAGGAAAAATATACGATTCCCCATACTCTCTTACCTCCATGACCATCATAGACTGCAAACATAGCAGTTTCGCCATCCAATTCAGGTATACAATTGTGTGCATCCTAAAGCAAAAGAATACAACACACTTCAATCAACCGACACAAAATTGAATAACACAAAATAGCGTGTTATAACTAATGTACTTATTAGACCCAATAGTCTGCATGCATGGTTCATCAGCTTCTATTATTAAACATAATTTTAATAACTTGAAATGTATGTGACAGCATTCGGTGTCAATAATTCTTAAATAATCTGAGTTTTATTTCCAACTTTCCCAATTCAGCTGAAAGATGATCAACCAAAAATATTACCTCTGGTTTTTTTTCTCTCCTTTGACTGCTAAGTTTTTTCAGCATCTGTAATAGGTTGCTTTGGAAAATGGAACCAAGCACACCAATGCCTCTACTCCCTAAGAAAGGATGGTTGGCATGCCCCGAACAACACTCATCAATGTCTACAGATGCTCTGTAGAAAGCATTTTATCAGGATGCATCATAACCTGGATTGGAAACAGTTCCATCCAAGACAACAGAAACTGCATGGTTACGGATGTAGCCCAATCCATCACATAAACCAACCTCTCTTCCACTGATCCAGTCTCTACTTCACGTTGCCTAGGAAATGCTGCCAGCATAATCAAGAACCAGTCTCACCCCCGTCACTCCCTCTTCGCCCCTCTCCCATCAGGCAAGAGGTACAGAAGTCTGAAAACTCAGAACTACAGATCCAGGAACAGTTTCTTCCCAGCTGTTAGCAGGCAACTGAATAGTCCTCTCAAGTAGAATGCAGTCCTGCCCTCCTATCCACCTCATTAGAGACCTTTGAACTATCTTTAATAGAACTTCAATGTTATATCTTGCACTAAATGTTGTACCGTTATCATTTATGTGTGGACTGTGGACGGCTTGATTGTATTCATTGTATTAACTGGATAGCAAGAAAACAACAGCTTTCCACTGCATCTTGGTACACATGACAATAATAAACTAAACCATAATTCCCAGCTTTAACCAGTTTCCTGGTGGCGGGGAAAACCTAAAGGGCAGAGTTAGTTATTATGTAAATATTTGTTTTTTATCTTTTGCTTTTCCTGAATATTGCTTATGGCCCAAATGATTGATTGAAAGATACAGCATGGAAACATGCCCAGCGAGACCACGGCAACCATCACACCTAGACACACTCGTTCTATGTTATCCCACTTTCATATCCATTCCATACATAAGGGTCAATTTACAGACGGCAATTAACCTATAGTACTGCACTTCTCTGGAACGTGGGAGGAAACCGAAACAACTGGAGGAAACCCACGTGGTCACAGGTAGACAATGCAAACTCCAAACAGACAGCACCCAAGGTCAGACTGCACCCAAGGTCAGGATTAAATCCTGGACTCTGGTACCATGAGACAGCAGCACTGCCAACAACTACACAGTGCCAACCCAAATAAATAAAAAATGCGAATTTCGAGTTTTAAAGTAGGATGGAAACTACAAGTGTAAAGAAACAATGACAAATTTACTGTTTTCAGTTTTGGTGCCTCATTACCAAAAGAATGTTAATTCAATAATATTAACATTACTTTAAAAGTAAGACAGGCAAAAACTGCAAACAGAACAATCACAATTCTATCTTACACTGTTTTCTTCTGAAACAAGCACATTTTCAGTTAATACTGTAAATTAATACTAGATTATTCAAGATAATGAAGTATGGTCTTCAAAGGCAAATATATGAAGTTTTAAAAAAAAGCAATTCACGTGGAATTATACATGCCAGATGTTTCAAGGTGACGCAAAACTTCTAAGCACCTCAGGTACAAGCTGTAGATTTTCACAATGCAACCATTTATCATTAGGCAACTTTAAAATGATGCAGCATTATACAAAAATTATGGCACTGGAGGAGACCATTCTGCCCATTCCGATCTGTGCCAGTCAAGAAAGATATACCCAATCTGAGCGTCTGATATTTGATTTGTTGCTCATATAAAACACATCCTAGATGTGGTGAGCATTTTTGCCTCTATCATCTTTTGAGCCAGTTATACAGCATGGAAAAAGGCCCTTCCGCTCAACTCGTCCATGCTGACCAAGTTGTCTACTTGACCTAGTCACATTTGACTGCTTTTAGCCCATATCTCAATGTTTCCAATCCATGCATTTGTTTGAATATCTTTTAAACATCGTAATTTTACCCACTCTACAGCTTCCTTGGACAGTTTGTTCCACGCACCTTCCACCTTCTATGCATTTTGAAATCTTTCCCCTCGCGTTGAACCTATGCCCTCGTTTATCATTTTAAATATCTCCAATCTTAAATATATCAGCCTCTTACGCTCCAAGGACAAACAATTCTCAGTCTATCCAGCTTGTACTTATCTCAAGCCCTGTGGTCCGAGTAGCATCCTTGTGAATCTTTTCTGCATTCTTTCCAGTTAAATGACATCCTTCCTATATCCAGGCAACCAGAACTGCACATAATTCTCAAAGTGTGGTCTCACCAACAACTTGTACAGTTGTGACATTATGTCCCAACCCGTACACAATGCTCAGACCAATGAAAGCTAGCGCATCAAATGCCTTCTTCATTTTCCAGTCTACCTGTGCCTCCACTTTCAGGGAACTATGTACCTGTACCCTAAGGTCTCTGTTCTACAATACTTTTCAATGCCCGACCAATTATGTCCGCAGAAATCCAGAATTGTGCCACCCCCCAGGTGAAAAACTTTATCTTAGTATTCCCTCGTATTCTTTTAAGAATTACTTTAAGCCTATGCCTCCTAGTTTTTAATCCTTCCACAAGCACATTTCTTAAATAGAGAAGATAAGGCACAAAAGGTCCATACCCTTCTATGTCTTGAATCTTGATGTAAAGATTGTATCTGAAACTGCCATTTACTCCGGTTGCAAGTTCCATATTTCAACTACTCTGAAAACAAAACCTTCCTCTCTGGTCCCCATTAAAACCCAATGTAACCATGTACAGTATGATTTGCCTAGTTTTGCACTGTATTTCAGTACATATGACAGACAAACCAATATCAATGCCCAATATACCCTGTGCTCAAATTCACCTAGACCATCTCTGAAACTTCCCTCCCCTTTCTTGATCTCACCATCCCCATCACAGGAGTTAGACTATCCACTGATCTATTCCAAACCCACCGACTCCCACAGCTATCTGGACTACACTTCTTCCCACACTGCCTGCTTCAAAGACTCTACCCCTTACTTTAAATTCCTCCATCTCCGCCTCATCTGTTCCTAAGATGAGATGTTCCATAGTAGAACATCCAAGATGTCCTAATTTTTTTTTTTAGGGAACAGGGGTTCCCCTCTTCCATCACTGATGAATCCCTCACATGCGTCTCCTCTGTATCCTACAATTCCGCTCTTGTCCCTTCTCCTCCCAGTGGTAACAGGAGCAGAGTCCCCCAAGTCATCATCTTTCACCCCATCAACGGTCACACAAAACATCGTCCTGATATTTTTGCTACCTCCAACAGGATCCCTCCACATTCTATCCGAAGAAGAGTCCCAACCCGAAATGTCACCCATGCTTTTTCACCAGAGATGCTGCATGACCCACTGAATTACTCCAGCATTGTGATAGACAATACATCCTGAAAAATAAACTATTTTTGCATTGTGTCCATCTTCAGTAGATACCAGCATCTGCAGTTCCTTTCTACCCAATATATCTTGTTTTGATATCCCTACCTCTCTCAGTCCATAGATTCTGTCTATCTACCCTATTTATGCCTTTAATAATTATATACATAGAATGTAGAACAGTACAGCACAAGAACAGGCCCTTCGGTCATAGTTAATGCCAAACATAATGCCGTCCATTCCTTAACTACCTACACATTATCCATATCCGACCATTCCCTGCATAATCCAAATGTCTAAACAAGTCTCTTAAATGCCACTATCGTTATGTGCTGCAACCACCAACCCTGGCAGCGAATTCCAAACACTCACCATACACTGTGAAAAAGGCTTGACCCGCACTTCTTTCCACCTGACCCTGCAGTCTTATAAGCCTTCCTTGCTTTCCACACCACTAAATCTCGTGACATCCGCAAACTTACTAATCACACCCTCTACTTCACATTCAAGCTAATATGTATCACAAACAACAATGGACCCGCTAGGAAATTCCTAAGGTTGTTTATAAAATATTGGGAATCGATATAAAAAATGCAGAAACATAGTGTGCCACAAGTGCATAACCTACAAAACTGTACATCTTTGGCATGTAGGAGGAAACCTGAGCATTAGAAAAAACCCCATACGGTCACAAGGAGAATGTACAAACTCTGTTTTGACAACACCCATAGTCAGGTTCAAACTCAGATCTCTGGTGTTGTAAGGCAGCAACTGTACCGTTGCGGCACTGTGCTGCCGGGTTATGGTAATTTACAGTTTATTTTTCAGGATGAATGAGTAAAGGCAATACAGTTGCAGGAATGGAGAGACAAGGGTCAACGTGGGTATAAATCTTTAACTCTGGAATGACGGGCAGAAAAAGTAGTTAGGAAAGGATTGAAATTATGCACCATGAATGTCGACAGGGAGCTAAATGCTGCAAGGCTTGGTTTGTCCACAACCAGAGAAGCACATCCAATTCTAGTTACCATATTTAAGGAAGAATCTGAAAGCTCTTGAACGACGCAGAAAAGATTTTCCAGAATGAGTCGAGAGATGCCAATTATCAGTTGGTAGAGATTAGTCTCAGATGGGGTGATATCGCACAGAAGGATATGTGACAGATTTGCTAGAAGTGTACAAATTATGTCAGATTTAATTAGACAATTGTAGAGGAACTCTTCCCATTTGGGAAAAGGTCAAAGGCCAGAGGACGCAGACAGCACTTGCTAAAAGATCCTGGGGTAATGAGGTGGAGAATTTCCTTGACAAGCAATGATGATCTGGAATACATAGTGGATGCAAGTTCAATTGTGTCTTTCAAATATGTAGGCAATTTTTTAATAGGTAAAAAATATATAAAGAGCAAGCATACGAGGCTATATTATTCTACAAGCTGACACCGAGGAATCAATGAGGTTCTCCATCTTGCCTGGCCGGATCGAGACATTAAAAAAAAGGGCAAGCACTGGAAAAATGGAAATAAACCTTGTATTTCTGTGTTCAGAACAAAGGGTTCAGGGTTCAGAGAAGGGAAACGTCTCATGTTTGTAAACAAATACTCAATTAAAAACTCTCAAAATTGATTGCGAAGAGCACTCTATGTCTGCTAACACAAACAAATTTCAAATACAGTTTTTCAATGTTCGGTGCTAAAAAATGCTCAGTAATGCCATCTGCCACAATAGGATTCCTAAACTTCCTCATGTGAGGGTCCAACTGCGTTAACCTTAACCCTCAATGCTACTTCCAAATCCAATCCCACAGCAAAAGCATCATTCACACGATAAGATAACATTAAAGAAACCATTCCCAAATAGTGACATCTTCTTCAGATTTCATCAAGGAAACATGTCTTTCACGATTTATGAAAAGCTATTGCATATTTGGTGGAAAGTAATTACCCTTTCCTGGAATGCAATGAGTTACTGTCTGTATCTGTAATTTAAAAAATATTCTGGGTTAGGTTCCAATTTGGAAAATAAAGGTCCAAAATGAAGGAAATTAACGTAGTGTCATTTAAGTGGGTTGTAATAAGTGTAATTTCTCTAAATATGAAACTAAAACAGAAAATCCTGGAAGCACTCAACAGGTTAGGCTGCATCAGTGAAAGTTATATTATATTGAAATGCTCACCACACTCCACCCCACAGCACATTGCACACTAACAAATAAACGACTATTGACTATTGACTATTGACAAAGACAAAGTGCCATGGGACATCACAAAGCTCCACCTAATACTGTTATTTATAACAATTTACCTAGTACACCCTTCAAGATGGCTTCAAAGTACCCCACCAGTTCTGAAGATTACACTTGCTCTCACAGATCACAGCAAGCTTTCGCCATTAAAATCATGCTGAATATAATTAACAGAAATGAATAAAGTAAATATTTTGTGGCCAATGGCCATGGCAAAACAATTAAAGAACGTGAGGATGATGTTGGATCTTCTGAAAGAAAAATCCCTGGCTGGTTTGAACATTTCAAGAAATGTACAAACATATAACATTCATCTTGGCTGAGAGGAAACAAGTGCAGATGTGATAATGGCAGAAAATTTCCCCTATTCTCTTAAAGAGGTGTTTAACATAGAGTCCACAGGTGGACTATTTTTGAAAGAGGACAGCCTCACGTGAAATTATTTCTAGCGATGGGAAACTGCTCAGGGCTTCAATCATCTTACTCCTCCGCTTGGTGGCAACGTTAAGGGTGACCGCAAGCATGTCTCTGTCATTGCATCATTCAGAAAATCCAACGCTTTTAAAAAAGATATGAAGCCAAAAAAGATAAATGGAATCGATGCAAGCACCAGTGGAACAGGGCTGAGAGACTTGGAGGACAATTACTAGTCTTGAAGATAGACACAAAATGCTGGAGTAACTCAGTGGGACATGCAGCATCTCTGGAGAGAAGGAATGCGTGATGTTTCAGGTAGAGACCCTTCTTCAGACAGAATCAGGGGAGCAGGAGACATAGGCATATGGACGGGTAAAGTATGAAAACGAGAGATCAAAGGAGACAACGATCAAGGAAAATATAGAATGGATCATCATAAGAAAAGGTGGTTGTTGAGCTGGAGAGCAGGAGGAATCACAGAGAGGGTTTTGCGGAATTCTCATTGGAGAGAGGAGAACTTCTTCAAAGTAAGCATACTCCAGCATTTTGCGTCTATCCAGTGTAAACCAGCATCTGCAGTTCCTTCCTACACAAACTACGAACTTGGACATCTTTGGGGAAAAAAAGAAATTACTATCTGTATGATTTTATTTCAGATAATTAATGCATATGCAAGATTGTTTCGAAGATCTTAAACTGTGTGCATGATTAACTTGTAAAAGCAATGTAAAGCTGATGATATTGGCTCCTTTTTTTAACGACAAATTGCTTCAAACAGTGTTTTTTTTTAAAGCAGCAATCTTCACGATTCCTTGCAGTTATATTTTGTGTCAGTATGATAAGGGGAAGAAAATAGAAAAAGATACCCCCTCCGGAAAATAATCATTACCATTGTGCCACTGATATTCAGCTTGTAATCTGGCATGGATAAATAATCTACTGATTGAAGAACAACCAAAATTTTTCTTAGTTAATAATAGATTGACTTGCAGTGCAAATTCATATCAAAATAGATACAGCTGTACTTTATAAAGTTTACTCACAAAGAGGTGCTGATGGCCAAATCAAAAACACCAAAACTTTAAATTTATGACTTCCATCAGACACGAGGATTGATTTAAGTGCCAGCATCAACCAAGTAGTACTGATAGTAGGTTACTAACCAAAGTAAAAATGACAATCCCGAATATGAAGATACTTCTGGTAATCTAGCCCAGTGGTAAGGAAAAGATCAAACTGAATGGACCCAGTAATCACAAAGAGTTAGATGTGGCCACGCCACATCATGATGCACTATTTTATGTAAAAGAGGTGCAAATAGCTGATAACCAAGTCTGAAAAGGATTCTGTGTGAAGTACTTGGAAAGAAAATATATAACCAACGGGCGGCACGGTAGCGCAGCGGTAGAGTTGCTGCTTTACAGCGAATGCAGCGCCGGAGACTCAGGTTCGATCCTGACTACGGGTGCTGCACCGTAAGGAGTTTGTACGTTCTCCCCGTGACCTGCGTGGGTTTTCTCCGAGATCTTCGGTTTCCTCCCACACTCCAAAGACGTACAGGTATGTAGGTTAATTGGCTGGGTAAATGTAAAAATTGTCCCTCGTGGGTGTAGGATAGTGTTAATGTACAGGGATCACTGGGCGGCACGGACTTGGAGGGCCGAAAAGGCCTGTTTCCGGCTGTATATATATGATATGATATGATAAACCAACATGTACAATGGATGCTTTAATGTTTTCTCTCTAGATGTTGTTATGATGTTAATTTAAAAAGGCTTATTAGGCATATTAAAGCAGGTAGTCCACGTGCATGTGATAAACAAAATACCGTAAATTAACTAAATCGAAAATGGTCATAGTTTAATCCAAAAGACAGCAATGAAAAATAAACATGACGACATCAGAACAGAGACATTAATTACAAAAAAGAGTATCCAAGCTTTTGCAATTTTCATTGTTGTCGTACTCTTTACATACTTTATTGGCCTAGTTATTTTAAATACTTTACCCAATGAAATGCTTTATAATTTGGTTGAAGACCTTGTTAAGAATCCCCCATCATATTTGCAATACATCTTCACTTACAAGTTTCTACAAATGTTTGTGTTAGATCTTACAGTAATCACCCTCCATAAACACATGAAAAATGTAATTCGTATCATTGATGTTTGAAGAATTAGGAATCATAGTGATTATTCAGAAATAAAGATGTTTTATTTATGGTCACATCTGAATAAACTGCCATAAAATTCAGTTACATGCACTTTGCTTTAAAAATATATAGCCGCTCATTTTTTCTGTAGATCAGATAACACAAGTGAGTGAAAGTGACACTGGATCATCACCTCCATAATTCTACCTTGCTGCCAAAGAAACTTTATTTTTAAATGCAGTTACTGAACTGAAGTTAGCAGGTCTTCAATGTGTTTTGATGCGAGCAAAGCATGACCGTGGTTTTAGCTACGAGTACTTTCTGTTTAAACTGTTTAATTACAGGGATTTTGCATGTATTGTTGGCAAGGGGACCTTATAATGGCCTTCCTCGTCCTGTTACTTCAGGGACCTGTTTACGCATTTCAGATTGCAGTTAAGAGCCAAATGCATCTCTGTGCGTTTGGGAATCACGAGGGATAAGAAAACATAGTCCCATCCCTGCATGACATCAGAGAAGCAGATATTTTTTATTCAACAATATTGTAATGGCAACTTCCAGACTTTTCTAATAAATTATTTTCTAATTGCCATTACTACACAGGGAGTCGGAGAGATCTTATGCAAACCCAACAGAACAGATCTTCCAGTCATTTTTTCCAGTTTAATTAGTTGTTTATTGAAGTACTTGTACAAACAAGGAGATGAACATACCAGGCTATACTTATTTCGCATACGAATCGTAGCTGGCTGCTCTGTCTCAGGTCTTTCCAGTCGATGGTCTGCACCCAGGTCTGGTAAGAACTGTATATTCTCCCTCCCTGTATCTGGCTAAACAGTCCCTCATGCCCATATATATACACCACCCTGTACACCTAACGACTGCCCCCCAATTGTCCAAAATAATACTGTAAGATATATCTAGACAAAATAATATAATATGCCAACAGTAGCTAGCCTAAACATAAATGGCTCCTACAAATATTTTAATGGAATTTAAAATTTCCAACTAGCAGTACAGCATTTCACACCATCATTAGCTCAGAACTCTGGATTACTTTGAGTGGATTTCTTAAATATATTAGATTGGCTAACTTACAAGCAACATGCTGGCAGCATGCATGTTATTCTGCCTTACACCTAAACAACAACTGATGTAAAGGCTTCATGTGTAAATGTATGAAATGCCCTTGTACAATTCTGAAAAAACACTTAATTGAAACAGCAGCCCTTCTTTTCAAACACAGGCAAACCTGCTGAGTTATAACCTGCATGCTTTTGTTCAAGATCTTCACTTTGTCTTCTTTGTGTTTTAAACCAGCCAAGTTTCTTACCATGCCTATTACCATTTGCACATTTTCTGGTGGGATTTCGAATCTAAGGTTGCAGAGTCTTAAAATACCGCATGTGAACTGCCGGGAGCTGATTGCTTGGCTAATACTAACGAAGGAGTTTCAATCTGTATAACACAAATGCTAGTGATAATACCGGAGACAAAGTTAAATCTAAAACAATAGACTTTGTTGATAAAACGTGGCGAAGACTTAAGGTCTTGAAGAAAAATACCAGTTACCAATACTGAGTAAATTATCCATTTGCAACCCTTCATTTCCTTAAAAACTACAAGCCTGAAAACACAGACGAGTCCCAACAACTTTTATTGAGAGCCATGTATTTAAAAATACACCCCGTTAACCGAACAGATCTACAATGCAAACCTAAACGTTGGCGCTTTTTTTCAACCACAAAGTGGAAAATACAATATTTTGGGGATCACTTTAAACCGCTGAAGTAAAAACAAGTTTTCGATTTTCGTTTTCCATAAAACAATTTAGATTGATCTCGAAGATGGTATTTAATCGCTATATTCACACTATCGTTCATTGTTATGAGAGTGGAAGGAACAAATTATTTGGATTTAAAAATAGATTTTGATTGTTCCCATCTGTCAACCAACACCATTAAATACAGAGCGAGAAGGTATAACACGATCAGGGCTAGGCGAAGCCCAGATACAGGCCCCTTACAGATAACGTGTTTGTGTGTATGCATTCATTCACAGTCTTCACTCACCTCCATGGAAACCCTCCAGCCTTGCATGGCCGAGACGCCGAAGCCGAATTTGTCGGTGGATCGCTCACTGGAGCTCTTCACCGTGTTGGGTTGAGACAGGTAAGCGCCCATACTTCTTGCGCCCAGCGGCCTCTGTGTTCTCCTCCAACAACAGCAAACAGCAGCAACAGCAACCTCCTCTTGTCGCTGCACAGACGAGCTCAGGCCGCTTTCCCCCCCGTGCAAAGAGGAGGAAGCACTCTGCCGGACGGATTGATTGACGGACGCGCCGGGACCCGCACGCACGCGGGAGGAGGGGAGGGGGAGCCGGTCACCAGGGCAACCGACGGGCTCACCGCCGCGGCTGCAGCCTGCGCCCTCAGCACTAAAGGCCGCTCGTTGCCACGCACTCCCACCTCATTCAATCGCTCGGGAGCCCCTCCGCCATCTCACTGAAGGCTTTGCGAACAAAGACTCGGGGCGCAATGACCTGCCGGGGCCTTTCAGCCTGAACACGTACAATTATCCCGTTGTACACTCGGAATCGTCGCTAGTATTTTGGAATTAAAACAAATAGATTTATATGTATTTTTAAAAAATAAAGCGCTGGGAGTCGAGTGGGAGGTGTTTTTTTTAATATATAAAAATCTGAGGTCATGTGACGCACCGAGAGAAAAAAACCCCGGCGGTTAAACTCGTGCGTCACGTCCGGGAACCGCTGGCGGTTTCCCTTGCTCGCGGAAGTGAGGAAGCGAAGTGCGGGATTTTAACAGGCTCTTCAATCCCGGAAACTAGTTAGAACTATACTTCCGGAACTTTCCAAGTATATTTAATCATATTTACTGCACAAAATTGATTTTTTAAAGTCTATTTTGTTCATGACCATGTACAGTGTAATGAGCAGAAATGTGCGTTGATTGAGAAATACTGTTCAATGAATTAACTCTAGAAGGAAAACAAATAAGACATTTAATCTCGTTAGGTGGATGGAAGGTCAAGTTACACAATTTGTTTTCTTTGTGTATTATTAAATGATGCTAATTCTTGTAAAACATAATTTGTCTTACAAACTGGCTGTTGAGTTACTTTGGAAGTATACCATAAAGTTAAGATAGACACAAAATGCTGGAGTAATTCTCTGGAGAGAAGGAATGGGTGACGTTTCGGATCGAGACCCTTCTACAGACTCAAAGTTAAGATGGACATCTAAAACGAAGCAGAAAATTCTGCAAATACTCAGCAAGTCATTGTGCATCTGTAGAGAAACAAAATTATTTCAGACAGATGACCATTCATCAGAATTTGAAAAAGGTAGAAATCAAAGATGCTCGTAGGCGTCAGTACGGGACGGAGTAGTGAAAAGAAAATGGGCTGTGGATCCAGTATAATCTGCTTTCATGTCGTGTTATATCATGGGAAACTGAATAATACACTTAGTAGAGGTCCTGACTGAGAAAATGCTGAGGCCTTGTTAATCTGCTTTACTAAACATGATTGAATTGCAGAGGGGACTCGATGGGCCGAATGGCCTAATTCTACTCCTTTAACTTGTAAACAGATCTGTCAGGAGTAGTAGTCATTATTTGAGATGCAATTCTGCAGCTGCAAGGAATTGTCTGCAATTTCTGGATATATGGAATGGAATCGTAGGTAGTGAGACATAGTGCCAGGTGGGTATTGTGCCTCCTGGTTGCATGAGAAACTACCATGGCAAGTGGCGTGAGTGTTGGTGGAGTAAAAATAGTGAACTGGGGTTTGTGGAGCAAGTGGTCCTTTTGGGGAGCTGAAAGGAGAGGGTACTTGCATTTTATGGTGTTGTGTTGAAGGTGGTGGAAATTCCAGAGGATGAACTATTGAATGTGGAGCCTGGCAGAATGCAAGGTGAGCAAGAGGGAACCCAATATTTAAATTGATAAGATCAGTTGCTTATGAAATGGAACGTGTGTTGTGAGCCTTTCTAGTATTGTAGCGCAAGAACACAATTGGGAGAAAAAGTAAGTAATCTCAGGACTGGGATTGAAGCAGAACAGATGAAAGTGAGCAACTCTATTAGATTCCTTTAGAATCCCGGTGGGAAGAGATGTAGTAATATAATGGAAATTGGTCACTAACATTCCTCGAAATGGAGAACATTCAGGGATGGACAAATGAAAGTTAGTGCAGACTGGACATTGGCAGGTAAGGTCCATCTGTCTTGTTTTCCTAAAAGCAGCATGAAAAATCAACAAATTAGATAAAAGTGAAGGAGTGGCCCTAACTAGACTGAAACCAAGACTGTTCTCTCCACATCCTACATTCCTTCCTTTGTATGGTTCCATTTTATATCTTCCTCTCTTATCAAAATCCATAAACTGCAGCCCTTTGATGACTTCTCACCATCGCCACAGTTTTCTCATCCATCTGCCAATCACTTGCCAGGATGCACCTATCACTTGCCAGTGCTTGTCCCACCTGTCCTCTTTATACTGGCCATCTATTCCCTACTTTTTTAGTCCAGATGCAAGAACTCAACCGGAATGTTGACTGTCCATTTTCTTTTATCGCTGCTGCCCAACCTGCGGAGTTCCATCAGCAGCCCTTTTTTTTGCTCTGAGTGTCAGCATTTTTCGTTTGTGTTCTCTGCTACCGACTGCCACCCCTGCCAGTTTACAAATTTGGAGGCGTTTTGATATTTAACAGCAAATGTAAATGTGCGGCAGAAACAGCTGCAGATTTACAGCAGCGGCGAGGTTTTCTGTTTACGTTTTTTTTAATACGCTATAAACCCATTCTGATAATGTCATTGCACGTAAGGTCACAAGGTCAAAGTGCGTGACGCATGGAGTCGCTCAAGCTGTCTGGAGGACATCGCAGCTTAGGGCATATACTACCAACACATGCAACAGGTACATTCTTACCCTGAAAAAAATGCCAAAAGGCCAATTTTTGTGCTGTAAAAAATGAGGAAGAAGCTGGAGGATCTGGCGGAGGAAGAGGAACCGGGAGAAGGGCTGCCAAGCCCACGGACGCAAGAAGCAGCTGGGAAGACGTCTGGCCAGCCGGCGGGAGTAGGGGAAACGCGGCCGGGATGGGAGGCAGGAGCAAGGCCGAGAAGCAGGGGGCCACCGACTGGCCAGCGGGGGGAGAAGAAGAGGAGGAAAGGACAGGGTTGAGCGAGCTGGGAGAGGAGCAGCGGGAAGAACCCGAGTCGTGGGGGCCTGGAGGGTTTGCAAGGGCAGAAGCAGCGAGCGCTGGAATTCAGCGACACGCCTGAGGGTGAAGGGCCCAGGGAGCCATGCTCGCCAGCCTTGGAGGAGGAGGCGGTGGAAGAGGAGGTGCGGAGTGTCGAGCCCTAAGAGGGGGAGGAAGAGGAGCTGGTGAGAGGCCGATTGGCAGCGGAGGCTGAGCAGCAGCGAGATCTGGGCTGGGCGCTGGGAGCCAGGGCGGACCAGGCCACGGCTCTGCTCGGCGGCCCCAGCCTTGAGGTGTTGAGCGCCGGCCAAGTGCAATCGGAGCCCGGCCGATGGAGATGGTGAGCGGGAAGAAGGGCTGGAGGACCAGCAGGAGCGGCGAAGTGCCGCAGGAAGCGAGGCGCAGAGCAGGGGGGCCAAGCCTGGAGGAGCGAGGAGCGCAGGAACGGGGAGAGGTGGCGGGACACTGGGAGAGAGGCGAAGACGCGCTGATGGGTGAAGATGGGAGAAGCCGAGCTGCAGCAAAGTGCAGCTGCGACATTGAACTGCAACAGCCTCTCATTAGGACTGGCGAATTGTTCCACCACGATAGAAGTCGTTCCAAACATAAAATAGAAGAAAAAGACTAAGCAAAGACTAAGCTGCACTGTAAGTGACTGTCTGCAGTACACGGCGTGCCCCCCAGTAGGCGTTGCGTGGCAACAGTGCGGGTCAGGGGTCGTGACCTCGCCTGCCGTGCAATCCCCCTATTGATAACGTTTCACATCGAGATCCTTCTTCACACTGAAAGTCAGGGGAAAACGAAATGGGGGATATAGAAGGTGATACAGAGAGATATAGAACAAATAAATGAAAGAAATACAAAAAGGTCCATTGTTAGCTGTGGGCTAGGTGATAACGAGCTGGACGACTAGGGTGGGGGACGGATGGTGCAAGGGTTACTTGAAGTTAAAGAAATCAATATTCATACCGCTTTGGTATAGTTTTTCAATGCAGCGCGGAAACAGACCTTTCAGCCCACCGGGTCCGCACAAACCAGCAATCCCCGCACACCAACACCATCCTACACATACTCGGGACAATTTTACCAAAGCCAATTGACCTACAAACTGGTCTATCTTCGATTCAAAACCCGCAGTTCACATTTAACCTGCAGGTTTGGGTGGGAGGAACCGGAGCACGTGGGAGAACGTACTGATTTCCGTGACAAGCGCCCGTGGTCAGGATCGAACCCGGGTCCCTGGCGCTGTAAGACAGCAACTCTACCGCTGCGCCACTGTGTTGGCAAGGCGAAATATGTGGCTCTGTTCCTCCATTTGTGTTTGTCAATCAGAACGTTCCTGTCCTGCCGCCGCCTCCCCCCCTCTTGCGTCATCGGACTGGCTCAGCCCGTGCGCGTGACATAACCGTTGTGAGAAGCTCCCTGGCCGTGACGTCACTGGCCACTGACATTATCGTCCCGCCTCCAGACGGGAGCCGCCCGGCGCCTATTGGCCCGCCCACCTGCCAATCATCGAGACGTCAGACGCCCGGGGGAAGTGGGCGGGGTGATTTGAGCGTCTGAACGAATGGAGTTGATGCTGCGGTCGCCATTAACGTGCTGAGAGGAGCGGCTCGACCAGACTTGGCGGCACGACGGACGACTCCACAGCTTTAGTTCATCACTCCACTAAAGTAACGCTCACTCCCGAGCCGGTGTCCGAATCGCAAGGCCGCCGCCGGGCTCCATTCGGGAGGGGAGGGGAGAGGCTCTGAGCTCGGAGACGACGAGGTGATGTCGGAAGGCGAAAAGGCGGCGGCAGTAGCTGCAGCCGCCGACAAGGCAGCCGAGGCCATGAACACGACGGCCGAGGTGGACGACGAGGAGGAGGAGGAGAGCGAAGACGAGAGCGAGATCCTGGAGGAGAGTCCTTGTGGCCGCTGGCAGAAGCGACGGGAGGAGGTGAGACCCGTGAAGGAAACAAACCTGCCCCCAAACTCATCACCACGCACGTCAGGCCCCCTTTTAAATGAGACACTTTAGATCACTTTCCATTTTCCCAAGGACCCTTCAGTGCCCCAATCGAGACATATATTTTGACGAACCTACACATACCAGCCATGCCTATGTGCAAAGCTCACGAAGTAAAACAAGGACGTTGATGTCAATTGTCTGTGGAAGTTCTTGACTTTTCGGACAATCCCAGTAAGAATGGAGCCTTGGTGGCTGCTGCTTCCTCTTCCACTTTATTTCAATTCATCGTAAAAGCAGAGCCCCCGGTGCTGTTTTTTTATATGGTTAGTCCATTGAGATTGCGATCTAGTGTCTTTCCGTTTTGTTTTAAAAGGGCTACCAATCATTCTTTGAGACAAGAGATTGCGAATTCTGAACAAAAAAAACGTAAGTGTTGTCGGACTTTTGCGGGTGAGGCAGCAACTATGGTGGGAAATGGACACGACGACGTTTCGAGTCAGGTCTGAGGAAAAGTCCCGACCCGAAACTTCGTTTGTCCTCTCCAGATGTTGCCTGACACACAAAGTTCCCCCAACACTTTGTTCTTTGCCTTTTTTAAGCCATCAGAACACCATAGTTTGCAATATTGGAGACAAATTTGCTGTGTAACTTATTGTTTGCAATCCTATAATGATTTGGTTTTGTTGACAAGGGACAGCCCTGGGTAAGGACAGGTGCAAAATATACTCGTGATTTTAAACTTGTCTAGTTCAATTAGTGTGCAAAATTATAGTTTTGACAGCAAACAAAAACCTCTAAATCTGTCAATTTCATTGGTTAGAATTCAGAATTGTTTTGCACACCACTAAATGACAGCCTACTTTTTGCTGAGTTCGAAATTTTTAAAAAAAGAAGCTGCTGGGTATCCCCTGCTGGCAAAACTGCATTTGTGGAGAAAGAGAGAGAATTTCAGGTGGTTGATTTTACATCATTCTGGTATTTCAGATTTCTTTTATCTCAATGCTTTTTTTAAACAGAAATATGTTTACATATCTGAATCCGGACTAAGTTTCTGACCCACATCTTTATCACATGGGCTGCTTCCCTTTACATTTGTAACATTTGTTGTCACTCTATCGTTAACCTGTTGTGGAAAGTCTTTTGCAGAGTTGGCTCTTCTACTTTTTTGCTGAGTGGTCTCTTGGTCCTCAACATTCATTTAGCTACAAAGATTTTCATTCCTCCATTATGGTTTCAGTGCCATGTGCAACAGTAATGGCTACTTGTTCCCATATCCGTGCTTACCTAGCAAAGGTGTAAGAAGAGACAGGGTTTAAGAACTGGATTAAGTTGAGTGAAAGGCAGGGAATTCCAGAGCTAAAGAGTTTGGTTACAAAGGAAGTATCATAGGAACTGAGGGATGCAAAACGTGCTAGAAATTTAACAGGATGAGAATGTTGAGGAGGAAAATATCTACAGTTGACATGATCGAGTAAAAAGCACTCCTGTTCGCTGGTGTTGGAACAGGAACTTAACAGGAGAAACCAGTCATGGAACTATATAACAGAAGCTAGTTGTACATCAAGGTATGAACAATTTAGTGGAAAATGGATTGTAAGTTTGTCAAGTGCGGGATATAAATCAGGATATAACAATATTTAGAAAATCAAAATTTAATATTATCAATGTTTACATATGAGTAAATGAAAACCTTGTGAGAGGATAATGGATTGAAATCCATTTTTGTATTTTCTTAATTCAAGTCCTTCGTTTTACAATTTAATGCTTGCTGTAAAATGAATGCACAAACAGCGTTAAAGGAATTGGCAAGGGAGAAATTGTAATCTGTTTTTTTATCACTCTTTCTCTAAGTAAAGATTTGCTTGTTGTGCAAATCAGTGTATTCCAGCTATTTCTAATGAGTTGTGGATGTCTGGCAAGATTTGGATTGATTGAGGCGATGAAGAGGTAAAGAAATATAATCAAGCTACAAATGCAATTTTTTTTAAATGTCCGTTGATTCTTGGGCAGGAACTTGCAAATTTGAAAAAGGATGTGAGAGACATCTTAGACCTTAATCTCTAAGCAAGATAATTATTTTGCATTTGCCACATTGAGGGTTTGAGAGCTTGAAGTTTGTGGGCAACACAGGAACCAGTACTCTGTCATCGTAAACACTGGATGATTTAGCAATATTGTTGACTACTTGGTACATTGCAGTTAACACAAGGGAGCACACCTTTAGTTTGAGGGCAGTAGCCTGTAACAAATTGGTCTGTGTCCTTTAACTGTAGTGCAAGCCTTCTGAATGTTGCACATCTATTTGAAATTATTTTAATTACATATGATAGGGCAGCTAATCTCCTGGGTTGAAAGAGAAGGAGAGTTAATGTGTGTGATCTAAGTTGCACCTTGTGTTATAGAATACAGTAAAAAAAAATCCGCAGGCTTGTTTACATTTTAATTTGCCTCTTACCTGCAGGGAGGCTTACTGGAGATGATTGTTTCTCTAATCACCCAAGCTGAATTTTGGACTATTGACATCAAAAGTCTGCATTAAAAATGTAATTTATATCTGGAAGCATGATGTCAGTGTACAATCTTCAGAAACTTAATGGGTATCAAGGTGGCATGACATTAAGTATCCATTTAACTGAATTCTAGCTCTTGAGTACGAATCCAGCTGCTCAATGATCAAGATATTTAGTTAATGGGAAAGCCTACGGCCAATTGTTTTACTTCGTATGGTGATTAATCTGTGTGGTTGAAACACTTATGGTCAGGTAGTGCTACAGGACACTAAGGATATTGGAGAGAGAAGAGTAAGACGGTTGAACAGGGAGATTCACTCTGCTAAAGTCCAGGTCAGAGGCTTTAATGAAGGTTGAAATTGTACTCCAAAAAGGCCAAATATGATCTCCATAAGACTATCAGGAATGCCAAGAGAGAACTTGGAAATAAGCTTGAGGCTCAATTCAATCCAGCAGATAGTGTGTGACTGTGTTAGGATCCGAATACTGCCAAATTCTAGAGACGTTCAAAGCCCTTTTATGCCTGTTTTGAGCGGATAAAGTTCTACCTTGGTGCATCCCTTCATTATTTGCTGACTTTGTCCCATACATCTTGGTGGCAGAAGTCGGATCTTCTTTTTGAAGCAAATTGCCAGTGGTGAATTCTTACTCATCCCAAGAGCATTGATTTGAGATGCATGGTAACAGCAGGGTACAGGACCAAAGATCAAACCACATTAGATACTTCCCAACATATTTGCTCACCAAGAGACGATGTATACTCAGAATGCAAGTCTCTGGATTGGTATACCATACATTCCCTCAATTGTATTATTCCCTTTAAAGCTTTACTTCATGTTTGCTTCGATGAATGCTGATGATACTTGATTGTGCATTCCAACTCCCCAAATAATTTTCACACTAATAATCTTACTAAAGGTTCATATGTTTATTGTCAAATTTCATGAAATTCCTTGTTCACATGAAGCTCAAGGTAAACAGTCTTCATACAGTAAAGATAAATAAATCATTAAAATACAACAACGGCAGAATAGTTCATAGATTGTAGTGCAAAAATTATAGTAATGGTACAAGCGAATAAGATAGAGGTATGAGTTAGTAGGCAGCAAATCAGGGAATTGAGAGCGAGGGATAATTGGTTCAGGAGTCTAATAACTGGGAAAGAAGCAGTTCTTACATCTGAATGTCTGGACTTTCAAGCTCTTTTCTGAGAAGGTTGAAGAGAGAAAAAGGAATGGCTGGATATGGCAGGCAAGTAACCATAACAATCCTTCCAGCCTCCCTGATGAAGTCTGTCGGACTAGACTGTCACCACTCTGCAAGCTTGGGTACTAAAGAACAGAGCAGTTGCCATATCAGGTGGCGATGTATTCCGTCAACATAGTTAAGTTAACACATTTGCAAATGTTTGAGAGAACCCTCTTGGACAACCTGCATCTTCCCAAACACCCAAGAAATTAATACTTTTGAACCTCTTACCCCCCCCCCCCCCTCTCAGGGGGTAACCAACTCTTGCAGACATTAAGCACTAGGTTGATCTGACAGAATGACCCAAGTTTCTCAATCTCTTTTCAATACTGAGTCACATCATTGTTATTGATCCAGCTAACAATAGTGGTTTAGTCGGAAAACGTGGTCATGTCGTCATAGGTGTTTTCTGAAGTAAGTCATTGGCATATTACCATTTTTTTCTTTAAGTAAAAAAGGTGACAGGAGTGCTTTGAGGCACCTGCATCCAGATTGCACCACTATTTTGTTTGCATGTATTTGCAGTCAATTTTCACTCATCCACTTGTAAAGCATCCTACTATATTCAATTGAGAATAATTTACTCATTCTCTGTACTTGAACCTAGATGGACTATTTTTTTGAACAGGTTTCACTGTCAAGCTGATTCTGTGCTTGGCCAATCTTGTATTACTTATAGAATAGCAATTATTGCTCATGCTCTGCATTTCACTCCCAGTTTCTTTGCAAGTAGGATTGGTGCCAAAAATCTGTCTTGTGCTGCGTTGCCATTAAGAGTAATTATATTAAGCGTGTAAGCAAGTATGAAGATGATACTTCAATTTTCCTAGCCTAATCTGCATTTGTATAATAAGCATATTGAATCAATCATTTTCATCAAAGGGTATAGAATGTATTAGAGAAATTTTGAACTTCAGTTTAAAAAATTTGATTCTATTTTTCAGAAATAAAATTGGACACATTACAAATAGACTTGTTTATTCTTGGAAGAGAATAATGTAATTGATAGCTATTCATGTTCATTTTGGGATCCTTGTGGTAAAGAACCATTGTTGCTTTCCTGCAAACATGTTGAGGAACTGATGAACAGGGTAATTATGGATAACAACCTTAAAGAATGAACATCATGGTGTCAGAATAACTCAACTATCCAATGGGAATGGGATAGTCATGATATTGCAAGGAATGGTAAAAAATATTTGGTTTGTTGAAATGCACATAATTTTCAATAAATATTTCCATTTCAGAATGTTTAATCTAAGACTAAAGGGTTATCTCAGCTACATTTTATTTGTTTAAGCGAAAAAGGAATATCAGTATTCTTGGAGCTGATGCAGTAAGTGGATGTTTCGTATTGTCAAAAGAATTGTGAGGGATAGTTTGCTTTGCACTCTGCTGGGCGCAATGCAGAAGTCTTGTTTCGTCAAGTAGTCATGTTTAAAGGTAATCACATCTCTTGTTTAATCAGGAAATTTTGCCGGTGCTTGGAAGTACATATTTTTCAGATTTGAAGGTTCAGATTCAACGAGCAGACAAATATATTTAAGCAAATGCTTACTTGTAAAATTGCTAACTTGGTTGCTATAATCTGCAGTAAAATTGCCTCAATTCTAAAGTGCCTATCGTGTTCTCGACGAGAAATAGAAGAGCTCCTTGTTTATGTAGGCTAGAGTAGCCAAGTGGCTTATTTCTGTTCCTGATTTATATGAATACAGCAGTATTTAATATGTAGCTTGGACTTCATGTCCTCTCCTGGGAATGATAGAAATATTTCAAAATCACATCCTGTATATTCCAGGCTAAGGTTTTGCATTCCATTTTGGAATTTTACTGACTTAGTGTGATTATGCAGCATTTGTAATTCAGATCCCTAAATGAGCCCTTTATTTAGTTTTGCCCACCCAAAAAGCTCTCTTGATTCTCTTTAAACAAAAAACGTCTCCATGCTATTTATTTTCCCTTTGAAAAAAGCAAAGTGATGGAGGAACTCAGTGGGTCAGGCAGCAACTGTTGAGGGAATGGACAGAAGTTTTATTTTGGCACTTTTCTTAAGTCTGAAGAAAGGTCTGGGCCCAAATCATCGTCTGTCCATTCCCTCCACAAATGCTGCCCGACCGGCTGATTTCCTCCAGTACCTTTTTGCTCAAAATTCCAGCATCTACAATTTCTTGTCATCTCCTTATTTTCAATTGTGTTCATTTTATTAGTGCATGATAAAATTAATATTTGATTAATACGTGGCACTCATTTTTGAAGGGGTTTGGATTTTATGACTAGAGAGGATTCAGAAAATAAATTGGTGTCTGGCTTCTTTGATGGTTAATATTATTTACGTTAAGTTGCGATGTTCATTCATTATTTTCTTTTGGTTTTTAAGTAATTACTAGACAGAGTGGACCCATTGGGCCCAAACCTCCTGCATTGGTCCAGCACCCTCCTCCCCTTCCCCTCACCCACTCCATCTCCCCTCTCCCCACCCACTCCATGCCCCACTCAACCCCTTAATCCCCCTTTCTTCCCCACCACCACCACCACCGTCGCAAAGTCGAAATATCGTAAGTGGAAGCATCGTAAGTCGGGGAGGGCCCGGCAACCCTTCCCCAACTGACGATCCTGCGGGCCCAACAACCCTCCCCCAACCGACGATCCTGCGGGCCCGGCAAGCCTCCCCAACTGATGATCTTTGGACCCGTTGCCGGGTGGGGAGTGTCCCCCGGGGCCCTTGGCGGGCGAGTTGGGACAACCTGTCCAGTTGTGATGAATTGTTTCTGACCAGAATTATTGACCTTTTCTCTGCCCATGGGTGTTACCTGATATATTGTGCTGTCTTTGTTTCATGTTTCCAGTACTTGAACTCCTTAGTAGTTTTTTGTGATCCTAAATATTTCCCCATTTTGGTTTACAAATGGGGATCTGTACAAATGCAACGTACCTGGTTTAAATTATATCTATTATTACCTGTATTAATCCCAGAGCTGTAGAAGTGTGTTGGGTTGGGATGATCGCTATAATAATTTACACAGTTTAGATACTCAATATACTTGTGGCACTGTTTTCTGTTGTTCTGGGATTAGTTGGGTCGGGATTAGGTATTATCAGTTCAGCAGTCATTGTTAGTTCTCAAGACATGGATAATGTGTTCATCTTATGATCTCCCCCTTTTATGGTGAACTATTTTAACTGGTTCTGGCATGTGAGGTTTTGTATCTTACTCTGATGACATGTGTTTCGGTAGGAAAACAATGTTGTAGTTTTCTTCACTCATTGCTAATCAGGACTTTCTGGAAGATTATCCTGCTCTATGGTTGAAGTTGCCCATGTGGTTCAGTTTTCTTCCCATGTATGTGGATGTTTTGTTTGCAAAATTAGAATTGGTGTTCTCCTTGAGCTCTGCAGGATGGGGGGATTTTGGATTGGGGTGAAATATGGTTTAATGGGATATTCACACCCTGCAGTCAGTCAAACTAATTCTTGACAAATCCCACTCAGTAAAGCAATGATCCTCTAGTTTTTCTTGTTCTTTGAGTTGGCCATCTCTTGTCATTCATTAACAATGGCAAAGTGTGTAATCCTTGTTGTAATTATTACCTACAATCTGTCATGGACCACCACATTAAAACGACAACCAAGAAGGCATATCAACACCTCTACTTCCTCAGGAGACTGAGGAAATTTGGCACGTCTTCAATGACGTACAAACCTTAACAAATGCGCCAGGGAAAGCATGCTTTCCGTTTGCATCATAGCTTGGTTTTGGAATAGCTCTACACAAGATCACATGAAATTGCAGAGAGTTGTGGATACAGCTCAGTCCATCACGAGGACCAGATTCAATCTACCCTTTACATTGCCTCGGGGAAAACAGCCAGCATAATCAAAAACCTTTCACACCCTGGTCATTCCTCCTTCTCCCTGTTCCCATTGGGATGAAGATGCAGAAGCTTGAAAGTGCACACCATCAGACTTGAACAACTTCACCTCTATTATTATGCTTCTAGGTGGTTTATCCCAAAAGCTACGGTACTGACCAATTCTCCTCCCACCTCATTGTGGATATTGAGTCTCTGGAACTGATGTGCTACAATGCTGAAAACTATATTGTGCAATCTGTAACTTTCTCTTCGTCTACCTGTTGTACGTTTGGTTTGATTGTATTCATGGATAGTATTATCTGATTTGTTTGAGTAGGATGCAAAACAAAGCTTTTCACCATATTATACGTGACAATAATAAATCTAACTTTATTTTTGGGGCTGTGATATTTCCATATTTAGATCTGTTTTTTGGGAGCTGTCTGAAGACCCTAACATTTCTGGTAGTGTACTTCATATTGACCAGTGATTGTTGTCTTGGCATGACAGTGTCATACAGGCCTGATAGAATGACATCTTGGGCAATATAAGTGGAGACAAAGCTTTGTAGCAGTGACATGAACACTAATAAACAGACAGGTTTGCAGGCAATTGTAGCATATTTGCTCTTGTGAGCTCATATGTTTGATTGCAGTTTCACTAGTTTTGTCCATATTACCCATGTCCCGTGCTGGATAGAAAGCCTGTATACCAACTGTTTATAATGTTTGAGTTCTGTGAATATCTATATCTTGCCTGTCCTGAGCTCGATATCTTGCCTTGAAGTTATGTTTCGGACACGATCGTTTCCCAGATTGCTGTTCGATCCTCGACTGTTTTAAAAAAAAATGATTTCTAAAATATATGTAAAATATAATTTTACCTTGCAATAAATTATTCTAAAAATGTTTTATCTCCCTTGGGCTCAAATCCTCTGTGATTAGTCTGTCTTGATATTTTTGTTCCCACATTCTCTGTAACAAACTGTTCCCTGCAGCTGCCCTGTCTTTGGAAAACTTCCTTATCTATTGGTTGCTAAGCAGCACATATTTTTAGCTGTCATAGCACTTTTAAATTTAGTCTTTGTCTTTGTGTCTTTTTTTTTAGCTTTCCTCACAAATATATCTCTAATTTGTTTTTTCAAGATTTCGTATCATTTTAGATTACTGTACAGACTGTAATATTTTAACAAAACACATCAATACCACCACCTTGGAGGCAATTGATATTGACATTAAAATCTTAATTTGAGTGGAAAAGACCGACTGATATAGGGAGAATATTCCTTCTACCTGAAGTATCTGACGTGGCTATTACCCAATTCTCCACCTCGCGTGCCTTTCTTTACATGTTGAAGTTGGATGGTAACAATGTATCACCAATGTTTAGTGGTGCTGGCTCGAAGGGCCAATGACCTCCTGCACCTATTGTCTCTCATGTCTGCATTTGGGCAAATCATTCAGCGAGAACTTGCAAATAAAAATCCCATCCTTGTTGGCTGAATCTCTGACATTCAGAAGCCTTAAAACATTACCTTTTTTAAAATCGACAATAGAAACGCATAGTGTCGTTTCTTTTCAGTCATGGATATCAATACTTGCTTAGGTGTTGCACTTTCTATTTTACTTGATTGGAAGTGAATTGACATGCTCATCGATGAGCTTGACAAGTTCAGATGGCACATGTAAATGCGGGAGAATTTCGGACATGTGTATTCCATTGCCTAACTCAATGAAGAAATGCTAGCATTCATCCCCTGGTCTTTTGACAGTTCCTTTTCTGTCTATATGATGTCGACACCACCTCTCATCTCATTCCAACTTTTTAGAATCTTGACAATGACTGCTGGATGAATAAACATTTCCTGCAGCTAATTATAGGAGAATCCATAGCCATTGTCTAGATATCTGTCATAGACTTCATTACCTGGCTGGAGATGAGGAGAAAAATTAGTGACGGACCTCACCATCTCCATCACAGGAGAAAAATTAGTGACGGACCTCACCATCTCCATCACAGGAGAAAAATTAGTGACGGACCTCACCATCTCCATCACAGGAGAAAAATTAGTGACGGACCTCACCATCTCCATCACAGGAGAAAAATTAGTGACGGACCTCACCATCTCCATCACAGGAGAAAAATTAGTGACGGACCTCACCATCTCCATCACAGGAGAAAAATTAGTGACGGACCTCACCATCTCCATCACAGGAGAAAAATTAGTGACGGACATTTATTACAAGCCCACCGACTCGCACAGCTATCTGGACTACACTTCTTCCCACCCGGTCCCCTGCAAAAAGTCTATCCCCTACTCCCAATTCCTCCGTCTACGCCGCATCTGTGCCCGGGATGAGGTGTTTCAGACTAGGGCTTCCGAGATGTCCTCGTTTTTCAGAAAACGGGGCTTCCCCTCCTCCATTATAGATGAGGCTCTCACTAGGGTCTCTTCTACATCCCGCAGCTCCGCTCTTGCTCCCCATCCCCCCACTCGCAACAAGGACAGGATCCCCCTCGTTCTCACCTTCCACCCCACCAGCCAGCGGATCCAACATATCATCCACCAACATTTCCGTCACCTACAACAGGACCCCACCACTGGCCATATCTTCCCATCCCCTCCCCTCTCTGCATTCCGCAGAGACCGTTCCCTCCGCAACTCCCTGGTCCACTCGTCCCTTCCTACCCAAACCACCCTAACCCCGGGCACTTTCCCTTGCAACCGCACGAGATGCAACACCTGTCCCTTTACCTCCCCCCTCAACTCCATCAAAGGACCCAAACATTCTTTCCAGGTGAGACAGAGGTTCACCTGCACCTCCTCCAACCTCATCTATTGCATCCGCTGCTCTAGATGTCAACTCATCTATATCGGCGAAACCAAGCGCAGGCTCGGCGATCGCTTCGCTGAACACCTGCGCTCGGTCCGCATTAACGCCACTGATCTCCCGGTGGCCCAGCACTTCAACTCCCCCTCCCATTCCCAGTCTGACCTCTCTGTCATGGGCCTCCTCCAGTGCCATAGTGAGGCCCGCCGGAAATTGGAGGAGCAGCACCTCATATTTCGCCTGGGCAGTTTGCGGCCCGGTGGTATGAACGTTGACTTCTCCAACTTCAGATAGCTCCTCTGTCCCTCCCTTCCCCTCCTCCTTCCCAGATCTCCCTCTATCTTCCTGTCTCCACCTATATCCTTCCTTTGTCCCACCCCCGACATCAGTCTGAAGAAGGGTCTCGACCCGAAACGTCACCCATTCCTTCTCTCCCGAGATGCTGCCTGACCTGCTGAGTTACTCCAGCATTTTGTGAATAAATAGGTTTACTTATCTTTTCCTTTACATACTGCAACAGTAATTTATGGGTTAATGAGTCTCTTTCTTACTACTTGTACTCTCTTCTGCCAGGCAGAACTTATCCCTGCCCTGAACAACTTCTCTTTTGATTCCTCTAACTTTCTACAAATCAACAGTGTGATCATGGGCACTAATATAGTCCCTAGCTATGCCTGCCTTTTGGAGTCTTTGAGTCATAGAATCACAGCACAGAAAGACTTTCAGCCCAACTTTCCCATGCCAACCAAGATGCCTCATCTAAGCTTATTCCATTTGTACCCTATCCGTCTACTTTTCTATTCATGTACCTGTCTAAATGTTTTTGTGCCAAACCTACTCTGGCACAACTGCCCAATGGATTCTCTGCATTAATGACTGCATTGGTGCCTCCATTGATGCTGCCTCCTGTGCCTGTATGAAACATAAATTTCATTAACTTCTTCATCAATTTCCACCCTACCCTCAAATTCATTTGGACTATTTCCAACATCTCCTTTTCCTGATATCTGTCTAAATCATAATAGACAAATTATTCACTTGTTACAAACCCACTTATTTCCATAGATACATAAACCAACTCCCTTCCCTGTCTCGTGTAAGGATGTCATCTTTCTCTCAGTGCCTCCAATTCTGAGATGAAGTTTTCCATTCCAGAACATCTGAAATATTGTCCTTTATCAGAAAACTTTGTTATCTCCTGCTATGGTTATTGGAGTCCTTACCTTCATCTCCTCCATTTCCTACCCTTCTGCCCTCACATTGCCTCCATCAAGAAAGAACAGAAACAGACCTATCTTCATCCTTAACTTCCATCCCAGGAACCTCTGCATCCAACACACTGTTCTTTGATATTTCCACCAGCTACAATGTAATGTCACCATCAGTCATCTTCCCCTTTCTGCAGAGGCCACACTCTGACACCCTGATTTGTGCATCCGTTAACCTTCCCTCCCCAAGTACTTTTGTCCTGCAAACATAGGTGGTGTCACCTGTTCCTACACTGTCTCCCTCACCTTCATCCAGATACCTAAACAACCTTTTCAGACGAGATAAAAATTCACCTGCACCTCCTCCAATCTCTTTTATGGCATTCCTTGCTCTTGATGTGGTATCTAGACTATGCAAGGACCTATACTCCATCTGCAGTGACTATCTGGAGCTTCACTTACAATCCGTTTAATTCCTCTTCCCGGTCTGTCTGTCATGTGCCTCTCCAGTGCCAGGGCGACCCAAATGCAAACTAAAAGAACAACAGCACCTCATAGTCTACCTTCTTCACCTGCAACTCGACAACATGAATAATGAATTCTCCAATCTTGGATATCTTCCTCTGGCCATTTTTATCTCACCTGATCTACACAGATCCTTTCACAAAATGCCCTTTTCAAACCTCCATCCAATCCCCTATTACCCAGTTTCACCTTTCACACCTGTCCCATCTTCCTATCACCCCATATTATTTCCACTGGGTCCCCATCCCCTGTTCCCATTTACCCACATCCCTCCCTTATTCCACTCTTCCTTTCCATCACATTCCATAAACTGCAACCCTTTTCAGCTGATTTTGTTGATTCATATCACCTCTTGGAATATGTTCAAGATGTGGAGTTAGAGAACAAAAACATTTTTTTTTAAATCTTAATTAATTGACAGGGCAGATTTTAGTGAAAAAGTACACAATTGTCTTATTGATTCTGATGGTAGAAGCTGGATGTTTTTCATTCAAGGGTTTGGGGAAATCCAAAGCTGATTCTTTTTGGGAAGGTCAAGGAAAGGGTGAAATCAAGAATTAAGATGTAGTTTAAGATACAGATAAACATTTGATCAATTTTAAAAGTCATTATTGTTTGAAATTCCATACCCTAGAGAGCTGTGAAGGCTGAATTATTGATTGTATTCAAGCAGTTAGACAATATTCTAGGTTGAAAGAAGTTGAGGGTTGTGAAGGAAATAGTATTGGTTTATTATTACCACCTGTACCAAGATATAATAAAACTGTTTTGCAAGTTATGCAGTGCAGATAAATAACATGCAGATGATAACAAGGGCAAGGGCCACAATTGGTAAGCATCTCTCAAACATTTGACAATTCAGAGGTTATTTATTCAAGTCAAGTCAATTTTATTTGTATAGCACATTTAAAAACAACCCACGTTGACCAAAGTGCTGTACATCTGATTAGGTACTAAGGAAAAAAAAAGAAACATACAGTAGCACGCAAACAGTTCACAGCGCCTCCTCAATGAGCCTCAAACGCTAGGGAGTAGAAATAGGTTTTGAGCCTGGACTTAAAGGAGTCGATGGAGGGGGCAGTTCTGATGGGGAGAGGGATGCTGTTCCACAGTCTAGGAGCTGCAACCGCAAAAGCGCGGTCACCCCTGAGCTTAAGTCTAGACCGCGGGATAGTGAGTAGCCCCAAGTCGGCCGACCTGAGGGACCTGGAGTTAGAGAGGGGGGTTAGAAGATTTTTGATGTAGGGGGGGGGGGAAATGTCCATTTAGGGCTTTATACGTGAATAGGAGGAGCTTGAAGTTGATTCTGTACCGTACAGGGAGCCAGTGGAGAGAGGCCAGAATCGGGGTGATGTGGTCCCATCACATTCCATAAACTGCAACCCTTTTCAGCTGATTTTGTTGATTCATATCACCTCTTGGAATATGTTCAAGATGTGGAGTTAGAGGACAAAAACATTTTTTTAAAAATCTTAATTAATTGACAGGGCAGATTTTAGTGAAAAAGTACACAATTGTCTTATTGATTCTGATGGTAGTCTCGCTGCGGCGTTTTGGACCAGTTGCACCGGGGCAGGGAAGATTGGCTGATCCCAGTGTATAGGGAGTTGCAGTAGTCTAGGCGGGAGTAAATGAAAGCGTGAATGATTTTTTCTGTGTCGTTGAATTGGAGGAAATGTTTGATTTTAGCTATGGTTCGAAGTTGGAAGAAGCTGGCTTTTACCACAGCGTTGACTTGCTTATCAAATTTTAATGCAGAGTCAAATATCATGCCGAGGTTTTTGACATGCGGTTTGACTAGGCAGGATAGACTTCCAAGACTGCCTGTTATCGATTTGATGGAGTCGGGGGGGGCCGAATAGGATGACCTCAGACTTGCT
This sequence comes from Rhinoraja longicauda, assembly GCF_053455715.1. NCBI lineage: Eukaryota > Metazoa > Chordata > Chondrichthyes > Rajiformes > Arhynchobatidae > Rhinoraja > Rhinoraja longicauda. The sequence continues at coordinate 48,549,175 of NC_135961.1, read as the reverse complement.
CTCATTTAATTGGAGGAAGTTCTGTGCCATCCAACATTTTATGTCCTCAAGGCAGTGTAAGAGGCTGTTTAAATTTGACTGGTTGTTGGGTTTCAGGGGGAGGTAAAGCTGAGTGTCATCGGCATAGCAGTGGAAAGAAATGCCGTGCCTTTGAATGATTTGGCCAAGGGGGAGCATGTATAGAGAGAAGAGAATGGGGCCTAGGATGGAGCCTTATGGAACTCCGCAGGAGAGGCTAGCTGGAGCAGAGGAATAACTGCCTATGTTGATGGCGAAACTCCTATCTTTGAGGTACGAAGCGAACCAGCTCAGGGCAGTGCCATCAATGCCAACCGCGTACCGGAGACGGTCAATAAGGATGGTGTGGTCCACTGTATCGAACGCTGCGCTGAGGTCGAGAAGGAGCAGGATTGCACAGTCGCCGGTGTCGATGGCGAGAAGCAGGTCGTTGTGTACCTTCAACAAGGCAGACTCTGTGCTGTGGTGGGCTCTGAAACCTGACTGGAAACTTTCCAGGATGGTGTATTGGTGCAGGTAGGGCACTAATTAGTTTAGAATTGCCTTTTCGAGGACTTTTGACAGGAATGGCAGTTTGGAAATGGGTCTGTAGTTGCTAGGCAAGGTGGGGTCTAGGTTAGGTTTTTTCAGTAGGGGCTGGACCACCGCGTGCTTGAAACTGGTTGGCACAGTGCCAGTGGCCAGAGAACTGTTGATAATAGAGAGGATGCTGGGACCGGCTATTGCAATGACATCCTTCAGAAGGGCAGTGGGGGCAGGATCAAGGGGGCAGGTTGCAGGTTTCATAGCGGAGACAAGCTTTGCAAGGGAGGATAGTGACGGGTTGGAAGCAGTCCAATTTAAAGGAACAGACTAGTGAGACAGCTAGGTCACGGGTGGGAGGGGAAATGTGCATTCTAATGTTCTCAACTTTGTTGGTGAAAAATTTAGCGAATTCTTCGCACTTAGCAGGGGACCCAACTAAGCTGGTACTGGGGGCGGGACATATGACAGAGGTAATTGTTCTAAATAGGACCTTGGAGTTATGTGAGTTTTTGGAAATAAGGTCGGAGAAGTATTGTGCTCTAGCAGACTTTACTGCTTCCTGGTATTTGAGAAGATTGTTTCTCAGAATTTCGAAGGAAATTTGAATCTTCAGTGCTGAGATGGGGGGGGGGGAGAGGCCTCAATAGTGCAGATGTTGGGGGCAGCTGTGAGAGCCTCGGAGAATTTACTGGCAGTCAATGAATTTATGGCGCGGGAGTAGCGAACAGGGAGATGAGATTTTGCGGGAGATAAAGGCAGAGATGCGTCAAAAATGATAGCGCTGTGGTCCGATAGACAGGCTTCAGTAGTTTCAATGTTGTTGATTGGGAATCCGGATGATAACACTAGGTCGAGAGTATGGCCTAACTTGTGAGTGGGTCCCGTGGTGTGAAGAGTCAGATTGAAGGACTCAACCAGGTGCATAAATTCACTCACAAGAGGCTTAGTGGGACAGCAAACATGAATATTAAAGTCACCAAGAATCATGATCCGGTCAAATTTGGGCAAAATGCTAGAAATCAGATCAGCAAATTGGGTGATGAAGTCCTTATGCATTTTTGGTGGGCGATACACAAGAACAATTAAGAGGGGATAGGCTAGGCCTACTTTAATTAGTTGCACCTCGAAACTGGAGAAGTGATCAGCGTTCAGGAGGCGGCAGTTGAAATGTTTCTTAAACACAGTGGCTAAGCCCCCACCGCGTTCGGAGAGCCTAGGCGAGGTGAAGAAGTTACAGTCATCAGGACAGAGTTCCACGAGTGGAGCAAGCTCACCAGGGTTAAGCCAGGATTCTGTGAGCAGTAAGAAGTCCAATCCACGGGTGGTGAAGAAGTCGTTGAGGATGATGGTCTTGTTCTGTAGGGATCTTGCGTTGATCAGGGCCACTTTAGCAGGGACAGCAGGTGAGCTTCGGTCTGGTAGCGGCTCCCACGCCAGCGGGCGGAGGTTCAGGGAGACCACGCCGCTGCGCTTCACAGATGGCCTTGCTGGGAGCCCACGGGCCGGCAGTCGTCGGTCGACACTGATCGGTCGAAGAGTGTGAATTCTTCATGAGATTAGCTGATTGCTGAGTGGGTTTGCAATGGATGATTGTGATAAGTGGGTTACTAGGTTAGCATGAAGTGTCACAATGTTACAAAGGATTCATTACACAGCAATGCGCATGAGTGCAGGATGGAGCATTTCATTCATCTGTAATTGCTGGGAGGTACTCGTGTCACATGTTTGACATTTCCTCTTGCTAGAGACTAATAATGAACTATACACAGAACCTCTAGGTAATGGGTATCTAGAAACCAAAATCTAAATACCATAAACAATATTCAATAATGAAACACTTCAGCAAACCTAGTTCTCTACTTCTGAAAAAAACCCATACTGTATATCTGGAGTAACTCAGCGGGCCAACCAGCATGTCTTGAAGATATGGATAGGCGATGTTTTAGGTCTGGACCCTTCAGACTGATTGTAGTAGAGGAGAGAAAGTTGGAAGAGATTTCTATTTTTTAAACAAAGGGTTTTATTTAAAACAATTAAGTGTTAAAATGCAGGCCAAGATTTGGAAGAGCACTGCTCAATGGGAATGTTCAGATGCTTAATTAAAATTATTACATAGAAACTAGCGCCATTACAAGATTTGCCAAAATGAGGAAGTCGGTTAGTAGGGTGAAAGAGGAAAAGGCTGTGCAGAATGTCCTTTTTCAAAGGAAATGTATAGATAGATGCTACTGCTTGTGCAATGGTATTTTGAGATGTTTCTGGGTAATGGAGGCCTAAAAATGTAAATCGTCAAGAAAGAGGATTTGAATGAAGTACAGGCACTGGCCAGGATAAAGCATCCGAGGTTAATGCCCAGGAGCATGGAACTGCTCACACTGTCCACCTTGGACCCACTATTGAAAACTGGCATGTGGTCTCCCAGCGACCCTTTCTGAGGTAAACGATTAGTTTCTTAGCTTTGTTGCTATTGAGTGAGAGGGTGCTGTTGCGGAATCACTTAATGTTCTATTTCTCACATGGACTCCGCACCACAGCCAATCACGGTGTCATCAATGAATTTATAAATGGCATTGTAGCTCGACTGAAACATGGTCATGGGTGTAAAGGGAGTAAAGCAGGGCAATAAGCACACAACGTGTAGTGCACCTGAGTTGATGGTCATTGAGGAGGTGTTATTGACCTGCACTGATTAAGATCTGCCAATGAGGGAGTTAAGATTCCCGTTACAAAGCAGGCTACTTGGAGCTTAGTGATGTTACAAAGAGTTTTTTGCATCAAACACCAAGCTGTATGTTCTTGTTATGTAGTTGGCCAGAGCAGAGTGGAGAGTAAGTGATATAGCATTTACTGTTGACCTGTTGTGGTGATGGGGAAAATTGAAGTGGATCCAAGTCTTTTCTGAGGCAGGAGTTGATTCGCACCACAATCAACATTTTTAAGCACTTCATTACGGTGGATGTAAGTGCTAATGGATGATGGTCATTGAGGCAGAACACTGTGTTTTTCACTTTTTCATTCTTCGCAGGTGCTGTTTGACCTGATAATTTTTTTTAAACTGCTGGAAATAATTTCACTTTTTCAGCATATGCAATATTTGGACTAATGTAGGGAGTAATCTACTTGACATCAAATGTATTGTAGTTGTACAATAGGCATTCTACATTTAATTTTAATGTTATTTCTACTTTAATTTATCATCGGCTCTTGATTCAATCAGTTTTACTACAGTCTAATGGACATTATTGTATCCTGATATAAAACTAGCCTAAAAAATAATTCATTTACCTTTGTAACAGCTTACTAAAGTTGTCTATCTGATTTGCTTTGACATTGCTCTTAACGTGTTGCCAAATAGATTTTCTTATACAGAAGCATGCCCAGTTGAAAAGTAGTATTGCTTCATGGAAGCCTGTTCCCAGTAAAACAATCCGATGTATATTCTTGGTTGACCCTGAGACACAAATGCTTTAAGGAAATGTAAATTTATTCAGCCAGTGATTGAATTGCGTAATCTCAATGCATTAGTTCTCGTTTGTTTCACAATTATGATCTTTTGCTCATGAATTTGGTTACATTCAGAGGATAATGAAAATTATTGATAAAATAGAGAGCAAAAGTGCATCCATCAACATTTAAACGATGCATTAATGCTTCCGTCACGTTTAGTTTATCAGCATTGAAACAGGCCCTTCGGCCCACCAAGTCCACGCCAACCGTTGATCACCCGTTCACGTCCGCTCCATATTATTCCAGTTCTGCATCCACTCCTTGCACACTAGAGACATTTATATGCCAATTACAAACCCATACATCTTTAAGATGTGGGAGGAGGCTCATGTGGCAACAGAGAAAATGGGCTGTTTACTGTTGACCAGTTGTGACGAAGAGAAAATTGAAATGGATTTTCTGAGGCAGGAGTTGATTTACACCATAATCAACAACTTGAAGTACTTCATAATCACAATAATACTTTATTAGCCAAGTATGTTTTACAACATGTGAGGAACTTCATTTGCTATATAGTCATAACAATAAAAAGCAACAGGAGACGCAAAATACATTTTAACATGAACATCCGGCGCAGTGACTCCTCCACATTCCTCACTGTGATGGAAGGCGAAAAAAAAGTTCAATCACTCTCTTCTTTGTTCTCCTGCGGTCGGGGGCCTCTAACCTTCCGTTGATGGGGCAATTTTGACTTCCGTAGCCGGTGGCCGGGAGGGGCGATCAAGCTCCTACATTGGGGGAGGGGTCTCAGCTCCCCCGTGCTGGTGGTCTGGACCAGTCGAACCTCGTGCAGCTTGGAGCTCCTGACCGGTCTCAACCCGAGACTGCGAGCTCCTTGATATTAAGTCTGCAGGCTGCGTTAGAGCATTGATCCGAGGCAAGGATTCGGCTCCGATGTTAAGTCCACACCCCTGCGGGGGTTCAAGGTCAGTCCCAGGCAAGACCTCCAGCTCCACGATGTTAGTCTGCAGAGCGACCGGAGATACGATCCGGAAAACAATTGCATCTCTGGCAAGGTGATCGCATTCATTGTGGTGGATGTAACTTAGACACCCGAGGTCAGGTTCAAACCTGGTTCTCTGGCACTGTGAAGCAGCAGCTCTACCAGCTGTGCCACTATGCCACCTAATGTGCCGCTCTGTGCTGTCATGTTTATAGTCATTGTCTTTCTATTTTTTTTTTTTAAGTTACATTTCCTTACCAAATTCACCAGAAAAGATTTTAAAAGATCTGCTTTTGCAGTGATGGGCAAGCAGAAGAATTTCTGAAGTTAAATCACATTTTAGACAAGTGAAATTGTGATCTGGGTCCAAGAAGTATACGGGTTACAGTTAATGATGCTGAATATGAGAATCTTGAAAGCAGAACATGAAAGGTTGTATACCATAATGCAAGAATGCATACCATAATAAAATTGATATGGATAATTCTGATTTATTTGCTATTCTTATTATTTTAGTCAGCCTTGGAGCTGTCCTTTCCCAATCAAATAGCTTTTATGAACGATTCTAGCTAACTATCTTTTAATTAAATGTGCAGCAAAATCTGTTCTTTAGATTCAAAGTTAATTTTTCTTTCATTAGTGAAGTTAATGAAGCTGATACCAAGTTGCTTACTGTTCAGAGGACTTGACAATTGATAGTGATATCAAGGAAATAACTGATCTTTTTCATCAGTTAGTAACCAAATGTTTGGTGTTTTCTATTTTTGTAGTTTACTTGGCAGGAAAGGGGAAGAAAAATATCGAACATGAGATTGTTGGCATGAATTTGAAAGGTTTGCCCTTTAACACTACCTCAACCTTCAATTTACAACAAAAAAAGCTGCTGAAAGTGCTTTTTTCCTTTTGATGTCTTGTCCAAAATGGCACTTTCAAAAACATCTTCATTAGTGACTGGTCTGGATTAGATACTCGAGTTCTGCAATGCAGTATTTGGTTAGGATTAGAGTTTTGCTAACTGAGTCAAGCTTGCATTTGCTTTGAATTGACAGTTGTAAAAGTTCATTTACTGACTTATTCCAGGTGAACCAACGGAATGTTCCTGGAATTGACAGTGCATATTTGGCAATGGACACTGAAGAGGGAGTGGAAGTTGTATGGAATGAAGTCCAGTTCTCAGAACGAAAAAACTTCAAACTACAAGAGGTGAAAATAAAGTTTTTAATTCTTTGATATGAGCTATTAATAACTTTTATTTGGTTGACTTCATAATAATTAAGATGATAAGATGATGACAAACATTTTATTTCCTTATAAGAAGTATGATATTTCAACTGTTCCTTGACAGCACCATTCAAGGATTTGAGCAATTTATTTTTAGTATGCCTTCCCTCCACTATATTCCCTATGCTGAGAAAAAATCAAATTTATTTTGATCCTTTCTAATTAATGTATTCTGATTTTCAGGATAAGGTTAAAGCTGTCTTTGACAATCTCATCCAGCTGGAACATCTGAACATAGTGAAATTTCACAAGTACTGGGCAGATGTGAAAGAAAATAAAGCTAGGGTAAGCTTCCTGTTGTCAATTATTTTATCAGACTGTCATGTATGCTAGAATTACAGAATAACTGAATTATTAAACATTTTTATGAAATGCGATCGTAGTAAATGTTAACTTGTTTGTCTTTAAGGAATGTTTGTTTTTGATATTGCTGAATGTACCTAGATATTTGATAAGTGTGAAATATTTGGGGGAAATTCAACTGATTTATATTCTTCAGAGTTGCAAACTGAATTAGAGGGATGGTAGCAGAATGAATTGTGTGTGCATCAATTCAGTAGATATTTTCAATATATTTGACACAGGACAATATTTTGTTCCTTCAGGTTATATTTATAACAGAATACATGTCATCAGGAAGCTTAAAACAATTCTTGAAAAAAACAAAGAAAAACCACAAAACAATGAATGAAAAGGTATGTTGTACATTGCCACTGGTACGACTCGGGCAAGGTTAATATATGGAATGATAACGTTTTTGACATACAATGCTAGCAAGGAGCGTCGCCAGCAAAACCACCTGCCTTTAACCTTCAGTCACATTTACCGTTACCCAGTCCTCCAACCACCTGGGAGTTAATATTAACAAAAAAATAATTGGACAAGTCATGTAATTATTTTAACTAAGAGCAAGTCAAAAGCTGGGTATCCTATGGCAAGTGGTTCGCTTTCTAATTGTCCAAGCATCTGATGCGCACACGGAGACACGGGGAGACACGCACATACCACACCCCCCCCCCCCCTGCATGTTGACTGCAATATACTGTTAACAAAATGCACTGTTACTCGAAGCTATTTCAAGAGTGCCTACCAGAAACCCATTTAGAAAAGAACAACACACTTTGGGAAACACCACTGCCAATCCTTTACTAATCACTTTACAATTATATTCCCATTTCGTCATCACTAGATAGAAACCCTGGAACTCCTTATCCTCAAACCTGAAATCATCATCCGTTCAAAGTAGCTTGCTTTTTCTTTTCAAGGGCAATTGGGGATAGACAATAATTGTTGGTCTTTAATGTTACCATGCATCAGTCCAACATGAGTAAGTAAACCTCCCAATAATTTTAATATTCCTCCCTTTAATAAGGAATTGTTGTTATTCCACATTGAATGGTTCCTGGAAGAATCACTCAATAGTATAGGTTCCGTTTTTAAGCTTGGTTGGGCACTTCAATGTCATTTGCCAAGGGTGGATCAGTGGCATAATCACAAGCTAGTCAAGTCTTGAACGCTGTTATTAGGTTTTATCTATAACATTTTATAAGTAGAAGCTCCTTAACTTCATTCTCACAGTTCTCTCAACAAAACCTAGAGTCATAGAGTGATAGTGTGGGAGTAGGTCCTTCGGCCCAAACTGCCCACACCGGCCAACGTGTCCCAGTTGCACTAGTCTCACCTGCCTGCGCTTGGGCCATATCCCTCCAAACCTGTCCCATCCATGTACCTGTCTAACTGTTCCTTCAATGATGGGATAGTCCCAGCCTCAACTACCTCCTCTGGCAGCTTGTTCCATACACCCACCACCCTTTGTGTGAAAAAGTTACCCCTTGGATTCCTATTAAATCTTTTCATCTTGAACCTATGTCCTCTGGTCCTCGATTCCCCTACTGGGCAAGAGACTCTATGCACCAACCTGATCTATTCCCCTCATGATTTTGTACACTTGATAACCCCAATAAACTTGCATATATCAGTTTTTATGTGCTTGTTAACATGTAGGTAGCTGATTATTACGATTAGAGATAGTTATTGTCCTTAGCGTAAGTTTGTATAATCAGTTTAGATAGTGCTTTGGGCTTGGTTTTCTTGATTGAGCGCTTATCCTGGTGTTATAACACAAGTACTTTGTATTGTAATTATGATGTGAAACCTGTTTTGAAATCTCGTCTTTCTCTTGTCCTGATGCATCCCTGAATACCAACGAGTGCTATGGTTTAGTAAATCAGAGTGATAACATGCTTTTTCTGCAAATAATTATCTAAACTGCTAAAAAGTGGCAATATTAGCTTTGATTCAAGGATTGCTTCATGCTTTAACCAGAAATGGGAAAAGGTGTATTTCACATCAGTTAGCTAAACTTTTTTTAAGGTTCATGTTTGACTAACTTTGCTTATTTCTATGTAGGCCTGGAAGAGATGGTGCACACAGATTTTGTCTGCCTTGAGGTAAGAAGTCTGTTCTGGATGCATGCCCAGCCTGTCAAGAACGGATATCAAATAGATAATGTTTAAAAAATATTTAAACTATTGTTCTTTTAAAGAAACTTAAACATTATGCAAATGTTCCACTTTCCTAAGTTATAGCTCTCACATTGTAAGAAAATGGTCCTTTTGTATGGTACCATTGTGCTGATTTTATAATGACTTGGTTTAGTAAAATTCTGTGCATATTCAAAGTAACCAAAAGCTTGGAGTTTTTCTCTTTAACCAGCTACCTCCATTCCTGTGATCCTCCCATCATCCATGGCAATCTGACTTGTGATACAATATTCATCCAGCATAATGGACTTATAAAAATTGGGTCTGGTAAGTATCAGAAACTAACTTGCAATATATTGAATCCATTTTGAAATATGAAAGACAATTGAGAAAATTGAAATTTTGATTTGGTTCATCGAGTCCGTCTTTGAAAAAAATTGTAGATTATTATTTTTGTTTGGCCAGGTTAACAATGCAAACAAAAAATATTACTCTTGCCCTTTCTCATCAGCACTGTTTAATGTTTCATTATTTTATGCTAACGGAAAATTACAGATCATTTCTATCAATAAATGGCAACATTTGGTTTTTGAGAAGTCGTTGAAGGAACTAGCCATAACAATACCTTGTCATCTAGGTGGTATACTTGAGAGCATGCGTGTGTCTGCAAACATTGGCCATGCTTGTGTGGACCAAATCAATGTTAGTAGATTGTACTTGGCCACCTAACTGGAAGCATTGCGTTTAGACTAATCAAACATCTAATGTCAATGTTCATAGTCAACTCCATTTTCCTCATTTTATTGACTCAACCTTTTCCCTTTTCCTCGTATTTGATTTTCAATACCTCTTGTTTTCTCATTTCTTTGTTCATCATCTGGTTTACTTAGGGTTAGATTTTGGGTGCAAAGTTTTAAATTTGTGCTACATTTACTTTCTGTCTCCTGCCCCCCTTTTCAAATTCAAAATATGATGACTAATTTTTATCTTGCTGTTATTGTAGAGATACAAGTAATGCAATGTTGATTGAGCACTAGCTGGAATTTAATATCATTATTGTTTGGATTAAAATTTAATTTTGTATGTTGATAGAGATGTTCTTTGCCTAGAAGGAGCATGTAAAGAAAATGACTGACTATTGCAGTGCAATAAAACTCATGGTTTGATTAATAAATTAGGTTATTGTCTCAATGATCTGTGTGAGGACAACCATTGACATTTTTAATTTGCTGTATTTTGTATGTACAGTTCAATCAGGACACGATTATAATGGGAGTGAGTGAAAATGGTGCATTGCATTTTATGCATGGCTAAATTATGCATTTGTGCATGTTCCAGATTGCTTTGGGCTTCGAGGAAAATTCATAATAATATTGTCCATTTCAACTTCAAAGTTAGCAATGCTGTGAATAAATCACTCTTTATGGCTGTTTTTTTTTCAAACTTGACCTTTGGCAGCTATTTGGTGTTTTATCTGTTACCACTTAACTATAGACAGCATCTGAGTGGCTTGCTTTGTTGAATGAAGTACACCAGAAGTCTGTTTCTTTATGTGATATTTAAAATTGCAAATATTATAGTTTTGTCACTGAAATAATTTTAATTGAGCCCTCCTAAATTCAGACAAGGAAATTGACATTGGAAGTCAAGAGTTCAATATTATACTACCAATGTGGGTAACAGATGAGCTGTTTCTTTACCATTACCTCTTTGTTTTCCATTACTCCCAACTTGAAATATACCCTATTCAATGTAGGAAAAAAAATCAGAGGTTTAAATGATTATTTGCCCTTTTACTGGACCAAGCCAAGTGAGTAATTTTCTCAATCTATAGCCTATTCTCTTCCTATTTATGGGTTATCCAGTTTTAATGTTAATGTGATGCAGTATTTCTAATAGCACAGCTGTTCGATAGGTAAAGCTTGCAAATTTGACGTTTGGCATCTGGAATATTGTTAGTGAAGTGAGATGGCTTTTTGTATAGATTGTGTTTCAAAATGGTCCAGATTAATTCCATTCAAAAATACTGCAATGAGAATAAGGTTAAGAGTTGAGATAAAAGAAACCAATTTTTTCCATTATGTATATCTAGGAAAGTAAAACTTAAAAACCAAGTGACACAGAAATGCGGGCTATCTATTTTAAGTTATCAAGTTCAATGTATCGAAGTACTGATTTAAATGTCTCTGTCCCTTCATATCACCTTCGGTTAAGTGTAGGCTAGAAATTGGTGTATTAATGACCAAATGGAAGCAACAAAAACACGGTTTGCTTGGATTTTTTGATGCAAAGAATATAGTTGTAGGATCATTTTGATGTCTGTTACTATACAATTGTCAAGTTTAGCCTTTTACACATAATCATTGGAATTTTCTGTTGAAAATTAATTTCCCTTAAAATTTGATTTGTTCCCCATTACAACGGCACAATGGCGCAGCGGTAGAGTTGCTGCCTTCCAGCATCAGCTGGTGATGTTCCTTTTAAATTGTGTTAGACAATTTTTAGGTTGGCTTAGATTGTAGGATTAAGGGTAATTCACTGCTCAAAAAAATACGCAAGAGAACGACAAGTGGCGATTGGAATGTAAGAACAGAAAGAAAGTTGTTTTTTTGGCCACTTCACCATTCCAATAGATCATAGTTGATTTTGGGTTTTTTCTGGCACTATCTCTTGTTAATTCTGTTAATATTGTTTGCCAATTTATCTTATTGCTACCTTCAGCTCTGTCTGGACCACTTATTTTGTTGATTCTTTTTGTCTTAAAGGAATATATATTGTAAATATTAATTAGATGTTAGCCGTGTTTCTTTTATCATGATCATTTAATGTAATTTTCCAGTCTTCTATTGATAACTCAAACCTTATGTCTTTGTACTGTAACTTGCTTAGACTTAAAGACTCAAGCAATTGATTCAAATTACAATCAATTTGATAAATCCATCATATTGAGATCACTCTCCACAAAGGCCCCTTAACTATGAGATCATCAATTAGAAGTCAAAAGAGACTGCAGCTGCTGGAATCTGGAGCAAAAAACAACACATGAACAGTTCTACAAGTCAGGCAACAAGTGTGGAGGCAAAAAGGTGTACATTGTCATTTTAGTTTGAAGCTCTACATCAGGACTGGGGGAAAGGGTAAAAATGCCATCTCATAGCAATTTGAGGGAGGGGTAGGCGGAAGCTGGTCGGTGACAGTTGGAACAAAATTAGGAAGGGATGATGGGCAGATGGATCCAATTGGTCAAGATGGGGAATGGTGAACAAAGAAGAAAACTGTGGACGGGTGAGTGTATGTATTTGTGGGAAGACCACCAGGAATGTAGGTTATCTGGAAAAATAAAAAAATCAGTGTTCTTACTGTTGGATTGTAAGCTACAAAATGCAATATTAGATCTCCCTAGTAGGATCCAATATGTTGCCTGAGGAAACTTTGTTGAACACCCAAATTGCATCCCATCTAAGCCCTTAACACTTTGGCAGCACCAGTCAATATTAGGAAAGTTAAAATCTCCAAACAGGACCACCTGATTATTTTTGTAACTTTCTGCAATCTTTCTACATATTTGTTCCTGTAATTCCCATTGACTATTTGGGTGTTCTATACTATAATCTCAGTGAAGTGATCATCCCTTTTCTTATTTCTCTGATTTGCCCATGTTATTTTACCTGGAATTCCTTACTTGAATTATTCCAGACACGCTTATACTCGTGCCACAATGCAGAAATGGCCCTGACACAAGGAATTTGATCCAGGAAAAGTAATATTGTCCTCTGATGTGGTGGTGAGAGTGGAAATTGAATCTGAAAAGAGCAGTGTTAAGTGTACTTGGCCCTCCACTTTTGATTGACAGAGGGCAATTTCATTTTTTAGTTCATTTGATCTCACTAATTTGTTGTGCAGGTGCCGAGGTTGAAGACTGAGATTGCCATCAGCAGAAGTCAAGCAGGGTATTCCTCTGCTCGGTGATTTCTTTTTAGATCTTTCCCATATAGCAGTTACTATTCCCTTTGGTATTAAGATCTTTCCTAAAGTGTGATGTCCAGAAATTAACTGCAACTGATGCTTTATTTTTAACCAATAATTTGTGTAACATTTATCTTTATACATGAGATCATATAATTTTTTGAGCAGCAGGATCAACAGCTAACTACGTTCCTCCAATGCCCAGGTCTCTCTTACTGAACCTAAGTAGAAATAATTTGGTTTTGATTAATAATTTTGTAGCCCTCACTCAAGAATTTTAAACTCTTAAAGTTCTAGCATTGTCAGATAAGTCTAGTTTCTCAGGGGATGGATCATATTCTAAACCATTCAAAGAGTCACTTTTTTTTGTCAACTGAATGTTTTGCTTACTTTTCGTGTACTTTTCTCAGTAGCTCAATAAAGACATCAATGTCCTTGCACACAGTCTTTGCATACAGATTGACCTCCTTTGAAGCTTGGGTATTTCTAAATGTGTGCAAGATTACCACCAGTATTTTAACCAAACAGAGTTTCAGTTAACCAAATGTCAGACAAACGTGCCACTGCATGTTCAGCCAGATGACTCGCAGGTTGCCACTGCACATTTAAATAACCACATCCTCACTCATAAAAAAATTTCAACTGAATTGAGAAGATTCTCTGCCTATAACGATGAGACTCAAGTTCTGTTAGTAATTTAAGACTGGTTCATCAATCGTAACCCATCAAACTACCCAGCCCCAAGTAGGGCATAGGAGGTAGAAACATAGAAAATAAGTGCAGGAGGAGGCCATTCGGCCCTTTGAGCCAGCACCGCCATTCATTGTGATCATAGCTGACCATCCACAATCAGTAACCTGTGCCCAACATCTCCCCATATCCCTTGATTCCACAATCCCCCAGAGCTCTATCTAACTCTCTCTTAAATTCATCCAGTGATTTGGCCTCCACTACCCTCTGTGGCAGAGAATTCCACAAATTCACAACTCTCTGTGTGAAAAAGTCCCTTCCCACCTCAGTTTTAAATGGCCACCCCTTTATTCTAAGACTGTGGGCCCTGGTTCTGGGCTCCCCCAACATTGGGAACATTTTTCCTGCATCTAGCTTGTCCAACCCCTATGTAATTTTATATGTCTCTATAAAATCCCCTCTCATCCTTCTAAACTCCAGTGAATACAAGCCTAATCTTTTCAATGTTTCCTCATATGACAGTCCCGCCATCCCAGGGATGAATCTCGTGAACCTACTCTGCGCTGCCTCAATTACAAGGATGTCCTTTCTCAAATTAGGAGACCAAAACTGTACACAATACTCCAGATGTGGTCTTACCAGGGCCCTATACAACTGCAGAACAACCTCTTTACTCCTATACTGAAATCCTCTTGTTATAAAGGTCAACATGCCATCAGCTTTCTTCACTGCCTGCTGCACCTGCACGCCAACTTCCAGTGACTGGTGTACAAGGACACCCAGGTTTCGCTGCACTTCCCCCTTACCTAACCTGACCCCATTGCGATAATAACCTGCCTCCTTGTTTTTGCCACCAAAGTGGATAACCTCGCATTTATCTACATTATACTGCATCTGCCATGCAATTATTAAATTTAATTGGAAATTATCGTGAATTACCTGTCCCCACAATTTCTGTGCACTTTGTACAATCACTATGTTGAACTTGTTTGCTGGAGATTTTGACTTCTGAGATCAATTCCATCAAAATAAATTACATATATCACTTCATATTCTTAACTGGTCAATTTAAATCTGTGTGTGCTGGTCTGACTGGAAGCTAAGATTTCAGGAACACAGAGGATTTTTATGTGTGACTCAAGGTTGTGATAATCTGCTTGGAATAGAAATTGGGAGCATTCATTGGAGTTATAAAACCTGCAATCCATGTGTCATTAACTTTCACAGCAAGATTGTCTCTATCTTTATAAAGGAGTTTTGGTACTCCATTCCTTTAATCCTGATAAAATTGGTACAATTTCTACAATATCTACCTGCCCCTCATAGTCCACAAAAGCTGTACAAGTATCTTGGTAAAATTGTTCCACTACTGGGACACCGCCCATTCATTGATTTGTAATGGACTAGGATAGAGTGGATGTGGAGAGGATGTTTCCAGTAGTGGGAGAGTCAAGAACTAGAGGTCATAGCCTCAGAATTAAAGGACGTTCTTTTATGAAGGAGATGAGGAGGAATTTCTTTAGAAAGACACAAAGCTGGAGTAACTTAGCTGGACAGGCAGCATCTCTGGAGAGAAGGACTGGGTGATGTTTTGGGTCGAGACCCTTAATCAGAGCGTGGTGAATCTGGAATTCTTTGCCACAGAAGGCTGTGGAGGCAAAGTCATTGGATATATTTAAGGCAGAGATAGATTCTTGATTAGTATGGGTGTCAGAGGTTATGAGGAGAATGGGGTTAGGAGGGAGAGATAGATTAGTCATGATTGAATGGCGTCCATAGGCCAAATGGCCTAATTCTACTCCTATCAATTATGATCTTATGATAAATCCATCAGTTGAAAAGGTTTGACATCACCAAACAGTATGTTCATAGAAATATAGAAAATAGGTGCAAGTGTAGGCCATTTGGCCCTTTGAGCCAGCACCACCATTCAATATGATCATCCAAAATCAGTACCCCGTTCATGCTTTCTCTTCATATCCCTTGATTCTATTAGCCCCAAGAGCTATATCTAACTCTTAAATACATCCAGTGAATTGGCCTCCACTGCCTTCTGTGGCAGAGAATTGCTCAGATTCACAACTCTCTGGGTGAAAAGGTTTTTGCTTATCTCAGTCCTAAATGGCCTACCCCTTATTCTTAAACTGTGAGCCCTGGTTCTGGACTCTCCCAACATCAGGATAATTTTTCCTGCATCTAGCCTGTCCAATCCCTAAAGAATTTTATATGTTTCTATAACATCTGGTCTCATCCTTCTAAAGTCCAGTGAGTATAAGCCCAGTCGATCCATTCTTTCATCATATGTCAGTCCCGCCAACCTGGGAATTAACCTGGTGAACCTACACTGCACTCCCGCAATAGCAAGAATGTCCTTCCTCAAATTAGGAGACCAAAACTCCAGGTGTAGTCTCACCAGGGCCCTGGACAACTGCAGTAGGAGCTCCCTGCTCCTGTACTCAAATCCTTTCGCTATGAAGACCAACGTGCCATTTGTTTTCGTAACTGCCTTATTTATTTTTTCAATTATGGTTGATCTCAAATTTCCATCGTGCAAATGGTTCCATCTCTTTTTCCCAGAGATTCTTGCCAGATCATTCAGCATTGTGTTATTATTCTTCTATTAGTAGATAAAAGATTTATTATCCATCCAGCATAATGCTTGCACAATTGAAAACAATATGATCTACATACATTTAATTGTGGTCAACATGGCTTGCTTTATGACTTTTTTGCTAGATGGTGGAAGGTTTTGGTTTTCTCCCGCTCCTGACTTTTCATGGATTCTGTTTAAGAGCATCTATCAATCCAGAGATTATCAAAAAAAAAGGAAAAATAATTGAACATTGCTTTAACTATACCTTTATGTATTACTATACTGGTTCTTGGGATTTTGTTTCTATTAATACCTGAGATCTAGACATCACATGCATTACTATATATGCAAATGTGTTGGTCAACTGGCTTCTTGAATTGCTGTACTCGTGTGCATGTACTCCAAGGAGTGATTAGGTAGAAAATTCTTGTCTTTTGGCCTACTGATGAAGGAAAGCTAATTATATTTTTAAGTAGATTTGGTGTGTGACTTGGGATCGTACAAATAGCACTCCAATTTCCTCTTTGTATCGATTAGGAGGAATAATTGAAGAAGCCTTGTCACTTGCTGCAGTTTTCCTGCAGATGGTGTACACTATAGCTATGGTTCGTTGATGGCTGAAAGAATGAATGTTTGTGCTGAAAGATGGAATCCCTCTTGAGTAAGGTGATTTATGATGTTGCTGTAGGTCCAACAACTTACAATATCCTGCTGCAAGCTGCTAGATTTCTCTAACATGAAGAGAATTGAGAGGGTGTCCTTGGGATGAAGAGAAGTCTCATCTCCATAGGACAAGGTAGGATCATCGGACAAGGATAATGTAGAGAAATTGTTGAAAGTAGGTTACTATCTCCTTTCTTTTGGTTCTTTACATGCTGCATAGCTTGTGTGGCAGTGCTGGTCATTGCGACTTTAAAAGTGGTTGATATGGAGCCACTCTTGGACTTTATATTTCCCATCCAGACTTTATCCTGTCTTTGTTATCCTCAATGCTGCTCTCAAGTATCGTTGAACATGGAATATGACTTGTTAGTTGAATGAGGAGAATTGTGTTTGCTAGAGATTTCATGAGAATGGGATGAATCTTGGCAACTTCTCGGGGCAGTTCCTTAATAACTCTCCCAATTGTCCCTTGATCTTTCAGAGCATTTGTCCTTCCAGTGGGACAGAATGTATGGAGGGATTATTGGAAGAGTAGCAATGTAAAATTATTGTTTGTCCTATTTAGTCATGTTTGTCTACAGTGTTTGTCTACAGAACTAACTAGGCTGCTTAACACTATCACATCAAATTACTTTGTCTTCACCATTTTGGTCTTGTCTTATTAGTTTCACACACCTTAATGGCTTGTTAAATCACTGAATGGAGAGTTAAGTTAGCCACGTATTGGAGCCTCAGCAGGGAGTCCCTGGACTTGGGTATTTGAACGATTGGGTTTCATCCTACCCTGGAGATGCGTGCAAAAATCAAGACTGGCGGTGTCCCCTTTCTCACACCCCAGGTGAGCATAAGAGATCTCAAGGAGAGGTGAAGGGGCTTTTCCTGTGGAATTAAAAAATATTTTTTTAGCTTCTCGATCGTCTAAGAGTATGAGAGATGACATTGTTGACCCCTCTGCATATTTAAATATCTTAATTTTTAGTTTGTCATTGTATTGTAGGGATTAGAATGAGAATTAAACTTTTTCATTATCTCTAGCTTTGGGAGCTTCAATTAGTTATTGTGGCTTGTGTGCTTGGTGGACTTAGAGTGAGCTAAGTTTCTTTTACCTAGATGTGGAAACCATTTGAATGATCTTGCATCTGGGAATACATTTCAATCCTTTCAACCATAACCAATAAGCGAGTTCGGTACCTCGACTGCGCATGCCCAGGTCATAGGTCATGCGCGATAAACATTCTCCGGCTGAGCTGCTGCGTGTATACAGACCTATGAAAGCAGTATTTTCTTATCTTGAAGAAACAAAACTGGAAAATATGGATGAAAAGCAGGTCTGTATACATGCAGCAGCTCAGCCGGCGAGAATGTTTATCACGAATGACCTATGACCGGGGCATGCGCAGTCGAGATACCGAACTCGCTTATTTTGCATTGATATCAAAGTTGAAATGAGAAACCTAGAGGACAATATCTTCCTATTGGCTCATCAGTAAGCTAATGCTTGCTTTTAGGTTGGTAATGTTAAAAAAAAGTCAATAGAGCCAATTTACATGTTTACCCAAGAACAATTGAGTCTTTTTCTTGGCTCTATCTTGTATGTTTCAGGAGAGATTATCCAAGCCCAACAATTCTAGACACCCACTTCTCGTGCTTCCTCAGGAGGAGGCTATTCTGTCCATCGTGTTCATAATGGCTCAAAACAATCTCATCTCTTTTCCACTTATTTCTTGCAGCCTATTCTCTTGCAAATGCCGATCAATTCCACTTTGATTATCCAACACTAAGGAATTATTTACAGTAGCTATTTAACCAGCCAACAGCACATTGTTGGGATGTGTGAGGAAAGCAAACATGTGGGGTGAACCCTTGTCATGGAGAATGTGGAAATTCCATATTGTTCCAGCAGTAAGGATGGAATCCAAAATGCTGGAACTGGGTAACAGCAGCACTACCTGAGGCACTACTGTACTGTCTTTAAAGATAGTTCCAATTGCAATTCTACATTTTATTTAATTCTATCTTGTATAGAAAGATGTCATTAAGCAATTTCCTCATTCTTCCATCGGGAATATTTTTAAAATCTGGGTATGTTTATTGTTTCTCATATTTTGAGAGATGATGCCGGCGGGTGGACAGATACATGGATAGGAATGATTTTGAGAAATATGGAAAATATGCAGGCAAATGGGACAAGCCCAGAATGCCGACGGTGGGCATGGACAAAGTGGGCTGAAGGGCCTATTTCCATGCTGTCTCGTGCTCCAACTTGATTTGTTGTAATTTCTGATCATTCATCAGTCCAAATGACAGTCAAATGTGTGGCTTTGCCCATCCAAAAAAAACATTTCAGGCTTGCACATGCTCACAGCAGTTTATGACAATTTCTGGAGTTCTATTCCAGTTCTCTAAAGTTGCATGGTTCTAGATGTGGGCGTGAGAAATATCTATTTTCAAAATATTAGAATTCATTGCTACTGTCAAGTCATTGGTAGGTGCTGGCCATATAAAAAATAAAAAGATTTTCACACAATAGTATCTGTCGGATTTCACATTCGGGTTGTCAATGCCTGAAATATAAACCTACTTTCCACATAGAAAATTACCCGATACTTTTGAAACTATAAAACACTAACATTTCTGTGCATATTCATTTGCTAAAAAACATGTCATCAATGATTCTCCCTCAATGGCTAAATATTGTCTCTTCTCCATTTTCTTTATAATTAAATTTTAGTAGCAAGGTAAAACTTATTTGATATGGAATTAATCTCCTTTTGATCCAGATTATTGCGGTAAGTAATACTCGTCCTGCCTACTAGGGCTCAAAATCATGAAGAACATTGAAGAAAAAGTAAGCTAGACTAGATTATTGAACTAAATTCATGAATTTCAGACTCCTTGTCCTGTTCCTATCTTTCCCTTTTGCCCTCCTTCTCAGTGTCCTTTTTGCCTTTTCTTCCTCCCACTCCTTCCCATCTCCCTTCATCTAGCCACAATAAAGGCAGTGTCTTGTTTAAAGCTTCTGGTGGTTCTAACCCAGCTGTTTGTATTTGTGAATGCTCACTGTTCCATCACTCATCAATTTCTTGTTTTATTTCCCGCTTACGGCCGCTCTGTTGCGAACAGTCTGTCATAGGATATTTGCTAATGGTGAGAAACTTCTCGGCTCCTGTGATGTGACTGTGTATTGTTTTGTTTGTCTTTAGCTTAAATGTGCCAGTGTAAGCAATCTATGTTGGGGATGCTTAGCAGTCTTAGCTCTTGCATGAGTGCATGTATTTACACTAAAAATCATTGTTGGCTTTTTATGGAGCTTTTTTAGACACAGTTTTTAAATGATTTGAGTTCCATAACGTGACATATTAACTTTTTTCAGTAAATGTAGATGCTCCTGTGGCATCTGGCAGTGACGGTGTGTTATACGTGGTTAACAATATCCAACAGTGTTCTCAGGATGTATTCTTTTAGCCATTAATCAGGCACACAGCACCAAATACATTACTCTAAATGCTGAAAATCTCAAATAAAAACAAAAAAATTGTAGTCATATCAGAAGGAATCTGAAGAGAGAAATAATATTTCTTCCAGTCCATGACTAGTTCTGATGAAATATCGAAGACCAAAATCTTGTGTCTCCATCAACACAGAATACTGTCTTTAAATAGAAAAGAGAGAAGTTCAAAATTCTTTTCCAGATTATTGCTATTCATATTTTTCTTAATTTTGAAAAACAGTTGTTCCAATTCTGTTGATCTTTATGTGGAAATTTTGCTAATTTTGGCACTTAAAATATTTACTTCATCTTGGTGCTTTAAATATTTACTTAATCTTCCTTTCTTAAAATTCAGCTGATTAATCTCTGGTAGATTGGTGCTGATATGCAACAATTGTTATTTTGAAATAAAAATTTGTGATAGTATTTGTAGAGGAAGGAAGCACATATCCTGACCTCAAACCATGTACACACTTTGTAATATGTTGATGGCCATTTCTTATTGTACTTATCATATTTAATGCCCCAGGCATTTCTCATTCTTAAAATACGTTTGAAGTTCCGAAAGATGTTCTATTGGACAATTTGCCATGACAATTTATCTACTAACTGGCAGAATGAAATAATCCTCAGTAATATGATCATTTACTAAGATCTGCAGCGGTACAAATGAGTTCCACTGCAGTGGTATGAAATGTTTCTCCTTGCTATTCCCAAGAGGAAAAATAACATGACCTAAACATGCCTTAAACACTGAAGTTCACTCAAAACTGAAGAAGACAGGTTAAAATGACCAGCAGGTATGGTTGAACTCCAGATATAATGCTATGTGATTTCATACCTGCCTGCCTTTTCAGGAAGATAAGATTTTAAGAACAATGTTGTATAAATGATTTTCCTCCAGTCCACACCATTCTTTTATCTGACATTATTTATACCTTAATCAGCTTGCGAAGGTAGTGGTTATTCAATTCATTCTAGTTACTTTGAGGTAAGAATTAAATAGCGGAGTCAGGGGGTATGGGGAGAAGGCAGGAACGGGGTACTGATTGAGAATGATCAGCCATGATCACATTGAATGGCGGTGTTGGCTCGAAGGGCCGAATGGCCTTCTCCTGCACCTATTTTCTATTGTCTATTGTTGTTTGTCAAAAGTCAAAATAGCTACAAAATCAGCTCATTGTGAAGTACTTTAGAGCACTTCCAAGTACTACTAGCCAAGGATATGAAAGATGCTGTATAAATGCAAGTTCTCTTTTGATTATTTTTGAGGGCGTGGGACTATAAAATAACGATTTTAGCTTTGGATTCACCAGATATGAACTGGAACAGTGACATTTTTACTTTCTGCATCTTTTGACACATGAAATGTAATAATAGATGTACAACAGATTACCAGTTATTCTAAGTAAACTCAACCATGATAGTGCAAAAAACAAAGCACATAGAGCAACCATAGTATGCAGTGGTTCAGTTGGATTGAGGTAGGGTTGTGCAGGGTCTCTCCTGATGGTTGAGCTGTTGTTGAACCTGGAGGTAATGACTGTCTCCTGTGGCACCTTCCTGATGTAGCGTCAAGAAAGAAGTGTGGACAGGGTGCCTGTGTCTTTGATATGAGCAGTTTATTGAGGCAGCACTTCCTGTAGATCCCTTCAGTGATGGGGAGGTTATCACCTGTGATGGACCAGGCAATCAACACTATTTGCAGCTGCCTCTGTTCTTGAACATTGGAGGCATTGATCCAACCAGTCAGTATGCTCTTCCCCCATATGCTTGTGGATGTTTGATAGAATATTCGATGACATGCTGAATCTTTTCAAACTTGTGAGGAATTGGAGGCATTGTGTTTTCTTTGTGATTGCATCAGTGTGCTAGCCCCAGGAGAGATGATCAGAGATGGTATGCTCAGGAACTTCAAACTATTGACTCACTTCACTTCCAATGAAGGCGGATGTTTTATCCTTCGGCTTTCCCTTCCTGGTCAATAATCAGCTGACCGCACAGCACTCCACTCATTCAGCAATAATCCCATCATTGTTATTAAACCTGTTGACAAGAGAGCTGCCATTGTAGCCCGTCAGGCTGATCTCTACCATACTGAGGCCAGTCGCCAGCTCTCGACATGCCACAAAAGCTTTTCACTTCCTCAGTACACGTGACTCAACAGACACCTCATACCTACCCCATGACCATGATCCCACAGTCGAACACCTGGCCATCATCTCCCAAACTTTCGGATCTCATCACCTCTGGTGATTTTTCCCTCCAACCTTATCATTCAGCTGTCCTGCACTGCCTGCTTCTGTCTCCTTTCCAAAGTCACAAACTGCAGGCCCATTGTTTCTATCTTCTCTTGCCCTGCAGAACTCAACTTCAATATCTTGATTTCATCCTATTTCCTCCTTGTCCAGTTCCTTCAGACACACATCCAAGACACCTCAAATGCCCTTCGACTTTTCAATAACTTTCAATATCTAGGCCCCTGTTGCCTCATCTTTACCATAGACATCCAGTCCTTTTACATCTCCATTTCCCGCTATGAAAGTTTCAAGACCCCCCAATCCATTTTCCTCTATTCTTCAATGCCTGGCAGAACTCGCCCTCAAGAACGTCTCCCTAGACTCCTGTCATTTTCCAAGTTAAAGTTTTAGCCATGGGCATATGTATGAGCCCCAGTTATGTCCATCTTTTTTGTCGATTGCATTGAACAGTTCTTGTTCCAAACATAAACTGGCACCACCCCTAACTTTCTCAGCTGCATCAACAATTGCATCAGGACTTCCTCCAACACCCAGGCAGAACTCGTTGATTTTGTTAAATTTATCAATAACGTCCATCCTGCCCACAATTCACTTGAACTATCTCTAATAATAGCATTTCCCTTTCTAGATCTGTCTCCATCACAGGTGACAGACTACCGACTGATGTCTATCACAAGCCTACAGACTCCCACAGTTATCTGGATAACACTTCCTCCCACTCTACGTCTTGTAAATATGCTATCCCCCACTTTTAATTTCTCTGTCTCTGCCGTATATGCTCCCAAGATGAGGCGTTCGATAGGACATTGAAATGGCCTCGTTCTTTGTTACATGTGATTTCACCCTGCTGTCGTAGATGAGCCCCTGACCCGCATCATCTCTGTCCAGTAGTTCTACTTCTGCGCTCCCTATCCCCAGACACAACAAGGATATAATTTGCCTGGTCCTCGCCTTTCACCTCACCGGCCTCTGCTTTCAACGCATTATCCGACAGTTCAGTCAACTCCAATGTGATCCCACCACTAGTCGCATCATTCCATCCCCACCCCTTTCTGCCTTCCTCAGACCCCGCTCCCTCTGCAACGTTTTGGTTCACTCAAACCTTCCAAACAAGTGCAACCGCATCAATCCAAAGACCCCAGCAGTCCTTCCAAGTGAGACAGAACTTCATATGCACCTCGTCTAATGTAATCTTCTACACCTGGTGTTCCTGATATGACCTCCTGTACATTAGTGAGACCAAACATAAACTCAGCGACCATTTCACCAAACACTTGCACTTGGTCCAACTAAGGCTTGCAAGATGTCCCCAGTTGCTAACCACTTTTAACTTCCTTTCCCATTCCCATACTGACCTTCCTGTCCTGGACTTCCTCTATTGACAGTGAGGTCACACAAACTGGACATATATTGAAAACAATCCCTGTTCCAGGCGTACACTGGCCCTATCCCTGAACTCTAGCTCCGCTGCATTGAAATTTCCCTCTACCGACACACTCCTCCCCCTAGCGGAGTTGGTCCTTACTCATAACAACTTCTTCGACTCCTCCCACTTCCTCTAAATCCGAGGCACAGCCAGGGCACTCGTATAGGCCCCAGCCATGCATACCTCTATGTTGGGTACATCGAACAATCCCTGTTCCTGGCATGCACTGGCCCTATCCCCGAACTCTATCTCTAAAGATAGCATGGGGCTATCTCATGCACCCATGCAGAACATACAGACTTCATTAACAATTTCCATTCTGCACTCAAATTCACTTGGACCATCTCTGACATCTCCCTTCTGTTTCTTGATCCCATTGTCTCCATCACAGGAGATAGACTATTGACTGACATCTATTATAAACCTACTGACTCCCACAGCTATCGAGACTACACTTCTTCCCACTCTGCCTCCTTCCCACTCTATCCCCTACTCCCAATTCCTCCGTCTACGCCACATCTGCGCCCAAGATGAGGTGTTCCAAACCAGGACATCCGAGATGTCCTCATTCTTTAGAGAACGGGGATTCGCCTCTTTCATCGTAGATGAGGCCCTCACACGGGCCTCCTCGATATCCCTTGGCTCTGCTCTTGCTTCCCTCTTGCACCTCCTCCAACCTCATCTACAGTATTCACTGTTCCAGGGATAGACTATATATCAGCGAGACTAAGTGCAGGCTTGGCGATGGTTTTGCTGAATACCTCTGCTTGGTCCGCCTAAGCCTACGTGATCTCCGTTACTAAATACTTTAACTCCCCCTCCCATTCTCATACTGACCTTTCTATCCTGGGCCACCTCCACTGTCAGAGTGAGGGCCAACGCAAATTTGAGGAACGGCACATCATATTTTGCTTGGGCAGCTTACAACCCAGCGGTATGAATATTGATTTCACTAACTTCAAGTAATCCTTGCTTTCACCCTCCCTCCCTCCCTAGTTATCTGACTTGATTCAATGTCCTCCTGATTAAATATTACTGATTATATGCCTCGTTGTCATCTTTCCCTCAGCTATTAATGAACCATTGTGCATTCCTTTATCATGTGTGGAGATCTGTCATTTTCACACCTTTCCCTTCCATATCTCTAGACTCCCTCTCCCCGACTCTCAGTCTGAAGGGTCTCGACCCAAAACGTCACCTATGTCTTCCCTCCCGAGATGCTGCCTGTTACTCCAGCATTTTATGTCTATCTTTGGAGAAATAAGACCTCGTATTCCTCTGTATGAACATTGAATTCTCCAATTTGTGTAAATGCATAACCTTCCCCTTCTTTCAGCTCCCATGCCCCACCTGGACTTGCACCAATCTCCCCCTCTGCCTATATTTCTTCCTCTTCTACCTATATTCCTTCCACGATCTCACACTTTGCAACTACTTACTCCTTTTGTCTTGCACATTGTCTTTTCATCTCTGGCCTTTGTCCAACCATCTGCCTATCAAATAACCCCCCTCATCCGTGTTGACCTATTACCAGCCAGGTTTTGTCATGCCCCTCCTCTTCTAGCCTTCTCCCTTGACCCCACTCCCCACACACAATTAGTCTGAAGAGGAGTCCCGACACCAAACGTTGCCTATCCCTGCTCTCCCAAGATGCTGCCTGATCCACTGAGCTACTCCAGCACTCTGTCTTCTTTTGTAAACCTTGTTCCTTGTTTCAACAGACAGCTCTTTGGTCTTGCTACTGTTGACAGAAAGATTGATTTGGCACTACTCAACCAGATTATCGTTCTCCTTCTTATACTCTGATTCAGTGTTACCTGTTATTCGTTCAATGATAATGGTGGTGTTGGCAAATTTAAAGATGGTATTGGCGGTGTTTATTTAGTTTGGAGATGCAGCATGGAAAGAGGTCCTAAAGCCCACGGAGACCACGTCAACCTATGATCACCCATGCACTAGTTCTATCCTACACACTAGGGAAACTATAGAAACCTACTAACCGTCTGAAGAAGGTTCTCGACCCAAAGCGTCACCCATTCCTTCTCTCCAGAGTTGCTTTCTGTCCTGCTGAGTTCCTCCAACCTTTTGTGCCAACCGACTAACCGTAATGTCATTGGAATGCGGGAGGAAACCAGAGCACCCAGCGAAAACCCATGTTGCGGGGGAGAATGTAAAAATCCGTGCAGACAGCACCCAGAGTCAGGATTGAACCCGAGTCTCTAGCGCTGTAAGGCAGCAAATCTACCGCTGCATTACTGTGCCGCCCTAACAGCTACACAGTCGTGGATAGAGAAAGAGTACATCAAAGGACTGAGCATTCAGATGCCCCTCTGCTGATGGGCAGCAATCGTATTGATTGAGGTGCACCGATGAGAAAATGTTAAAATGGAGGTTTATAAAATCCAAGTAGGAGGTACTGAATATATTGCTATCACATACTAAGACTCAGTTGTACAGCATAGAAACAGGTCCTGGAGCCTTATTCATCCAACCCGACCAAGGTGCTTATCTAAACTCATCCCATTTGCCTGCGTTTGGCCCACATCCCTCTAAACATTTCCTATCCATGTACCTGCCCAAATGTCTTTTATATATTGAAAATTATACCTTCCTCAAAACCTGCTCTGTATACCCACCATCCTCTGTGGAAAAACCATTTTCTAATCCCTTTGTTGTCACACACTGGTTTATGTTATTCATATGGTTTTATTTCCTTGCATGGGTTCAAAACTAAAAACACAGCTGGCCTCCAACGAAGAGCTGGTTGCAAGGGGATACCAGGTGGCATAGTATATCTGGCTGAATGTTAAAGACCTATGTGGATCAACTGGTTGAAGTATTAAAGGATGCAAGTGCTTTGCAAGGCTGGTTATAATACAAATCAACTCCTGCCTCATGACCTGGATCGGCTTCAATTTGCTTACTGCCACAACAAGTCCACACAAAATGCCATCTCTCTGGACCATTTGTATAACAGGTACACCTACATCAGGCTGTTGTTCATGACTTCAGCTTGGCATTCAACACTATAGTCCCCTCTAAAGTCATCGCAAAGCTGCAAGACCTGCGTCTCTATTCCTCCCTTTGCAATTGGATCCTTGACTTCATCAACAGTGCAGATCGGTGATATCTCTCACCCATCAACACGGGTACACCTCAAGGCTGTGTGCTTAGTTCTCTGCTCCCTTTTCATGCATGAATATGTGGCTAAATACTGCTCCATTGCTATCTATAAATTAACACGACACCACTGAATCATGGGTGGTGATGAGTCAGTGTACACGAGCAATAGAACAGCTGATTGAGTAATGCAGCAGCAGCAACCTGTTGCTCAACATTAACAAGATGACCCGAAACGTCACCCATTCCTTCTCTCCTGGGATGCTGCCTGACCTGCTGAGTTACTCCAGCATTTTGTGAAATAAATACCTTCGATTTGTACCAGCATCTGCAGCATCTGTACCATTTCTTACATTAACAAGATGGAAATAATTGTTCACTTCAAGAGGGTGTCAGAAGACAGCATGCCAGTTTTCACTGGAGAATCAGAGGTGGAGAAACTTAGTAGCATCAAATTCCTAAGTCGTTGACATCTCAGATGACCTGTTCTGAACTCTACATAGATGTAATCACCAAGAAAGATGTAATCACTGCCAGTGCTTTCTTGTATGTTTAGAGATTTGGCATGTCATAAAACCACCAAATTTCTACAGATTTACTGTAGAAAATATCCTGATTGGCTGTATCATGGCCCCCTGGTACAACAATTCCAATGTGCAGGAACTTGACGCTGCAGAGAAGATTGATGTAGCCTGGTCCATCATGGACGGAGCTCACCCCACCATCAAACGTTCACGTGAGAAGCTGCCTCAAGCAGGCTGCATGAAAGATCATTCTTTTCTTGCTGCTCCCCGAGGGCAGGAGGTTCAGAAGCCTGAAATCCCCCAAGAATTCTGCAAAAAAACATAATTTCTGACAACCATCAGATTCCTGAAGCGACCTGACCTGCACAGTCCTAATCCAACCTCAGCAATGGAACACTACAACCATGGACTTGTTTTCTCATTGTTTTACACTAATATCTTGCTTTTTTGCAATCTTTTTGTTTCACTGTCTTGCAGAACTTGTGTATAACTTTTTCTATATTATCTGAGTCTATATGCCTATGATGCTACTACATCCAAGACTCTTCATTGTACTTGCTCCTCACTTGCCATGTATATGCCAAACTCAACTTGAATCCTATATATTCGATGATCTGCACAAAACTGGCTGAAGAGAAATTTGTATTTATGGATTGCCTATTTGTGTTGATGTTTCAAAGTAGTCATACAGCGTGGAAGCATGCCCTTCTGCCCAACTTGCTCACACCGGCCAACATTTCCCAGCTGCGCCAGTCCGACCTCTCTGCATTTGGCCCATATCCCTGCAAACATGTCCAATCCATGTACCTGTTTAACTGTTTCTTAAACAATGCGATGGTCCCTGCCTCAACTACCTCCTCTGGCAGCTCAATCCGTACACCCACCACACTTTGTGTGAAAAAGTTACGCCTCAGATTCCTATTAAATCTTTTCCCCTTTACCTTAAACCTATGTCCTCTGGTCTTTGATTCCCATACACTGTGCATCTACCTGATCTACTCATGATTTTATACATCTCTATAAGATTGCCCCTCATCCTCCTGCACTCCAAGGAATAGAATCTCGGCCTGCTCAACCTTTCCCTACAGCTCAGACTCTTGAGTGCTGGCAACTTCCTTGTAAGTCTTCCCGCTTGACAACATCTTTTCTATAACATGGTGCTCAGAACTGAACACAATATTCTAAATGCGGCCTCACCAACGTCTTGTATAACTGCAACATGACCTTCCAACTTCTATACTCAATACTCTGACTGATGAAGCCTTTTTGACCACCCTGTCTACAGTGTCCTCCATAATATTTGGGACAAAGACCCATCATTTATTTATTTGCCTCTGTACTCCACAATTTGAGATTTGTAATTTAAAAAAATCACATGTGCACCTTATCAGATTTTATTTAAGGGTATTTTATACATTTTGGTTTAACCATGTAGAAATTACAGCTGTGTTTATATATAGTCCCCCCCCCCCCCCCCCACTTTAGGGCACCATAATGTTTGTGACTCATGGCTTCACAGGCATTTGTAATTGCTCAGGTGCGTTT
Organism: Rhinoraja longicauda; assembly: GCF_053455715.1. NCBI lineage: Eukaryota > Metazoa > Chordata > Chondrichthyes > Rajiformes > Arhynchobatidae > Rhinoraja > Rhinoraja longicauda. The sequence goes on along the minus strand of NC_135961.1, from coordinate 48,520,140 downwards.
AATTGCCTCCTTAATGATAAAAGAGCTCTCAGCACCAAGTCTTTCCTCCAGTCTTTCCATCACCTTTGGAAACTTTTATTGCTGTTTATCAACATGAGGACCAAAGTTGTGCCAATGAAAGCCATTATGAGTGAGAAACAAGAATACAACTGTTAGAGACGTCAGCCAAACCTTAGGTATCACAAAATGCTGGAGTAACTCAGCAGGTCAGGCAGCATCTAGGAGAGAGGAAATGGGTGACGTTTCAGGTCGAGTCCCTTCTTCAGACTGATGTCGGGGCGGGACAAAGAAGGGATATAGGTGGAGACAGGAAGATAGAGGGAGAACTGGGAAGGAGGAGGGGAAAAGAGGGACAGAGGAACTATCTAAAGTTGGAGAAATCAATGTTCATACCGCTGGGCTGTAAACTGCCCAAGCGAAATATGAGGTGCTGTTTCCGGTGGGGGAGGGGATGGGAAGTTGTGGCCAGTAGTGGGGTCCCATTGGAGGTGACGGAAATGTTGGTGGATGATTTGTTGGATACGCTGGCTAATGGGGTGGAAGGTGAGGACAAGGGGGATTCTGTTCTTGTTACGAACGGGGGGAGGGGGAGCAAGAGCGGAGCTGCGGGGTATAGAAGAGGCCCTAGTGAGAGCCGCATCTATAATGGCAGGGGGAAGCCCCGTTTCCTGAAGAATGAGGACATCTCGGATGCCCTAGTGTGAAACACCTCATCCTGGGCACAGATGCGGCGTAGACGGATGAAATGGGAGTTTTCCTACTCAGCCAAACCTTAGTCTTACCAAAATCAACTGTTTGGAACATCATTAAGAAGAAAGAGCACTGGTGAGCTTACTAATCGCAAAGGGACTGGCAGGCCAAAGAAGACCTCCACAGCTGATGAGAATTCTCTCTATAATAAAGAAAACCCTCAACACCTGTCCGGCAGATCAGAAGCACTCTTCAGGAGTCAGGTGCGGATTTGTCAATTACCACAGTCCGCAGAAGACTTCTTGAACAGAGGTTACACTGCAAGATGCAAACCAGTGGTTAGTCGCAAAAATAGGATGACTGGGTTGCAGTTTGCCAAGAAGTACTTAAAAGAGCAACCACAGTTCTGGAAAAAGGTCATGTGGACAGATGAGACCAAGTTCAAACAAATGCCTCAAAACTCATTGGCTGGCTGTTCATTCTGCAACAAGCCAATGATCCCAAACAGACTGTTGAAGCAACAAAGGAGTTTTTCCAAAGCTAAAAAATGATCAATTCGAGAGTGGCCAAATCAATCACCCGATCTGAACCCAATTGAGCATGCCTTTTATATGCTGAAGAGAAAACTGAAGGGGACTAGCCCCCAAAATAAGCATAAGCTAAAGGTGGCTATGCAATACAGGCCTGGCAGAGCATCACCAGAGAAGACACCCAGCAGCTGGTGATGTCCATGAATCACAGACATCAAGCAGTCATTGCATGCCAAGGATATGCAACAAAATACTAAACATGACTACTTTCATTTACATGACATTGCTGTGTCCCAAATATTATGGTGCCCCGAAATGGGGGGACTATGTATTTCCACTGCTGTAATTTCTGCATGTTGAAACCAAAATGTATAAAAATGGCCTTAATCAAAATCTGACAATGCGTACTTTAACCACATGTGATTATTTTTTTTCTATTACAAATCTCAAATTGTGGAGTACAGAGGCAAATAAATGATGGGTCTTTGTCCCAAACATTATGTAGGGCACTGTATGTCCTCTGGGCTTCCCCTACTCTGGGCAAAAGACTATCTATTCCTCTCATGATTTTGTATATCTCTATGAGACCTCCCCTCATCCTCCTGTGCTCCATGGAATAGAGACCCAGCCTATTCAACCTCTCCCATTAGCTCACACCCTCTAGTCCTGGCAACATCCTTGTAAATCTTTTCTGAAGTCTTTCAAGCTTGACGATATATTTCCTATAACACGGTGCCCAGAACTGAACACAATTTTCTAAATGCGGTCTCACCAATGTCTTATACAATTGCAATATGGTCTCCCAAGTTCTACACTCAATACCCTGACTAATGAAGGCCAAAGTGCCAAAAGCCTTTTTGACCATCTTATCTACCTGCGACTCGACATTTGAGGAACCACACTCCTAAATCCCTCTGCTCTACAATATTACCCAGAGGACTACCATTTACTGTGTAGGTCCTGCCCATGTCAGACTTCCCAAAATGCAGCACCTCGCATTTCTCTCTATTAAATTCCGTCAACCATTCTTCAGCCCGCCTGGCCAACCGATCAAGATCCTTCTGCGATTTTTCATAACCATCTTCACTATCTGCAATACCACCCACATTTGTAGCATCTGCAAACTTGATATTGTTGAATATTACAGCAAATCAAGTATTAGTGGTTGAACCAATATTATAGATGTAGAAGCAACAGGGAGATTTCAACATGCTGGGAAAATCAGCTTGATAATGAACAAGGAAAGGGAGTTTGTGGAGTGCCTCCGAGTTTGATTCTTAGAGCAGTTTGTACTGGAGCCTACAAGGGAGAAGGCAATTCTGGATTTCGTGTTGTGTAATGAACCGGATTTGATAAGGGAACTCAAGGTAAAAGAGCCATTAGGAGGTAATGATCATAATATGATACGTTTTAATCTACAATTTGAGAGGGAAAAGGGAAAATCGGAAGTGTCAGAATTGCAGTTGTGCAAGGGGGACTATGGAGGCATGAGAGAGGAGCTGGCCAGAGTTGACTAGCAGGGAAGACGGTGGAACAACAATGGCAGGTATTTCTGGGAATAATACAGAAGGTGCAGGATCAGTTCATTCCAAAGAAGAAGAAATATTCTAAGAGGAGTAAGAGGCAACCGTGGCTGACAAGGGAAGTCAAGGACAGTATAAAAATGAAGAAGTATAACATAGCAAAGATGAGCAGGAAGCCGGAGGATTGGGACTTTTAAAGAGCAACAGAAGATAACTAAAAAGGCGAGACGGGGAGAAAAGATGAGGTATGAAGGTAAGCTAGCCAAAAATATAAAGGAGGTTAGTAAAAGCTTCTTTAGGTATGTGAAGAGGAAAAAAATAGTTAAGACAAAATAGTTAAGACAGAAGCAGGTGAACTTATTATGGGGAACAAGGAAATGGCAGACGAGTTGAACAGGTACTTTGGATCTATCTTCACTAAGGAAGACACAATCTCCCAGATGTACTAGTGAACAGAGGTCCTCGGGTGACGGAGGAACTGAAGGAAATTCACATTAGGCAAGAAATGGTGTTGGGTAGACTGATGGGACTGAAGGCTGATAAATCCACAGGGCCTGATGGTCTGCATCCCAGGGTACTTAAGGAAGTGGCTCGAGAAATCGTGGAGGCACTGGTGATAATTTTCCAATGTTCTATAGATTCAGGATCAGTTCCTGTCGATTGGAGGGTAGCTAATGTTATCCCACTTTTTAAGAAAGGAGGGAGAGAGAAAACGGGAAATTATAGACCAGTTAGCCTGACGTCAGTGGTGGGGAAGATGCTGGAGTCAATTATAAAATAAGAAATTGCAGAACATTTGGACAATGGACCAGGGAGTTACGGAGGGAACGGTCTCTACGGAACGCCGAAAGGGGAGGAGATGGGAAGATGTGGCCAGTAGTGGGGTCCCGTTGGAGGTGAGGGAAATGTGGGAGGATGATTTGTTGAATACGCTGGCTGATGGGGTGGAAGGTGAGGACAGGGGGGATTCTGTCCTTGTTACGAATGGGGGGAGGGGGAGCAAGAGCGGAGCTGCGGGATATAGAGGAGGCCCTAGTGAGAGTATCGCAGAGACCGTTCCCTCCGTAACTCCCTGGTCCACTCGTCCCTTCATACCCAAACCATCCCCTCCCCAGGCACTTTTCCCTGCAACCACAGGAGATGCAACACCTGTCCCTTTACCTCCCTCCTCGACTTCATCCAAGGTCCCAAATTGTCTTTCCAGGTGAGACAGAGGCTCGCCTGCACCTCCTCCAACCTCATCTATTGTATCCGCTGCTCTAGATGTCAACTTTACATCAGCGACACCAAACGCGGACTCGGCGATCGTTTCGCTCAATACCTTCGCTCATTCCGCCTTAACCAACCTGATCTCCCAGTGGCTGAGCACTTCAACTCCCTCTCCCACTCCCAGTCTGACCTTTCTGTCATGGGCCTCCTCCAGTTCCATAGTGAGGAAATTGGAGGAACAGCACCTCATATTTTGCTTGGGCAGCCGACAGCCCAGCGGTATGAACATTGACTTCTCCAACTTTAGATAGTACCTCTGTCCCTCTCTTCCCCTCCCCCTTCCCAGTTCTCCCACTGTCTTCCTGTCTCCACCTACATCCTTTCTTTGTCCCGCCCCCCCTGACATCAGTCTGAAGAAAGGTCTCAACCTGAAACATCACCCATTCCCTCTCTCCTAGATGCTGCCTGACCTGCTGAGGTACTCCAGCATTTTGTGATACCTTGGGTGTCCTTGTTCTTCAGTCACTTAAAGTTAGCATGCAGGTACAGCAGGCAGTGAAGAAAGCTAATGGCATGTTGGCCTTTATGACAAGAGGAGTTGAGTGTAGGAGCAAAGAGGTCCTTCTGCTGTTGTACAGGGCCCCGGTGAGACCGCACCTGGAGTACTGTGTGCAGTTTTGGTCTCCAGATTTGAGGAAGGACATTCTTGCTATTGAGTGCGTGCAGCGTAGGTTTACTAGGTTAATTCCCGGAATGGCGGGACTGTCATATGTGAACAACTGGAGCGATTAGGCTTGTATACGCTGAAATTTCGAAGGATGGGAGGGAATCTTATTGAAACATATAAGATTATTAAGGGATTGGACACGTTAGAGGCAGGAAACATGTTCCCAATATTGGGGGAGTCCAGAACCAGGGGCCACAGTTTAAGAATAAGGGGTAGGCCATTTATAACGGAGAAGAGGAAAATCTTTTTCAGTCGGAGAGTTGTAAATCTGTGGAATTCTCTGCCTCAGAAGGCAGTGGAGGCCAATTCTCTGGATGCTTTCAAGAGAGAGCTAGATAGAGCCCTTAAAGTTAGCGGAGTCAGGGGGTATGGGGAGAAGGCAGGAACGGGGTACTGATTGTGAATGATCAGCCATGATCACACTAAATGGCGGTGCTGGCTCGAAGGGCTGAATGGCTTACTCCTACACCTATTGTGTATTGTCTATAACAGGCGCTATACACCTATAATAAGCAATGTGGTAATAACTAGATCTATTTTAGTTGAAATGGTAAGGCCAAGGAATGAGACAAGTGGCACGAGTTGTCTTTAAGTTAATTTACTGGGATACGTTTCTATTTTTGAAACCAGGTTATGCCTTGGTTTAAAGTAACAGAAAAACAACACAGCTGACGATACAGCACACCATCTGTACTACAAATTATTTTCCATCCTTTGTTTATGCTGTTTCCTTCTGAAAGCCTTGTCTCAAATCTATTTGCATCACCTTTACAAATACCAAGTTTCATGCCGTTATCGCATCACCCCAACTTTCACTCCGTCCCCAGGATAATGACACAACATTGTAGATCTGTGGCCCTGATCTGCGACCAATCACATTAATGGGAACAGCTTTTCTGGTACAAACTTGATTAAGCATCATTTTGAACTTGTTTGCCCAAAGGAGATCTTCGTGATCTTCTCTTATCCAACCTTGCATTTGAAATTCCTCATCCCAATCTACATGTTTTGCCATTTTTTTAAAATAACATGCTAACTTGGCAATGAAATTAGAATTTAAGCATCCTTTGTGTCTTCTACTTACTACTGAGGATCTGATAATGGATCAATATATACAGTCCTTAATTTCTGAATGTTTGATTTGCACATTTTTGCTAAAGTGCATTTTGACCCTTTGCAGCATGTGATTTTGATTTACAAAGCTGCTTTAAATAATTAGTCTGCCACTCTCAGCACCTCCGATTTCAATGTACCAATTTTGGCTAGTTGTCTTAATTTATGTAATTTCACTCATCAAAAAATGTTTTCCAGGAGTGCATCCCTTCTATAAATTGATGAATTACGGAGTAATTTTCATAATCTGCATTTCAGTGGTTAACAGACAATGAAGTAATTCAGAAATGTTCCCACTCCTGTAAGAAATGTATCTCTTTAAGGTCATGAGTGCAGCTAAATGAGAGAAGTAGATGAGCATTATGGAGTATTGTTACAAAAATAGAGCAGCAAGCGAATGTTCTGAGGTTCTACACTATTTGTGTATGATGGATCTTCCAGAAAACGTTATTTTAAATTGAAACAATTGAAGTGTTATGATCATTTTCAGTTTTCAATTCCTTGTTCTCTTTATACACAGTAAACCTTTTGAGGTGTTTTGCAAAATTCTGAACTATAAACACTAGTTCCCAGAGGTCTGTATTTTCAAAGGGAATTATTTCCTGAAACAAAATGCTGCAAATAAGTCAGGAATTGTGATGCTGTGAGGAGAACAAGTGTTAACATTTCAGGTCAACACCCTGCACCAGGACAGGTCTTCGACTTGACCCTTCAATAAATTACCTTTCTAACAGCCAGTCTTTGACCAAAACGGTTAACTTGGCTTATTTTCCCACAGAGGCTGCTTGGTCTGCTAAACGTTACCAGCTGTCAGATTCTGGACTGTCCGAGTTTTACTGTGGATAGACACAAAATGCTGGAGTAACTCAGCGGGTCAGGCAGCATCTCTGGAGACAAGGAATGGGTGACGTTTTGGTTCGAGAGCCTTCTTCAGACTGAACCTCCTCTCCTAGAGTTTTACTGTGGTTGTTTTAAAAGAAATAATAACATGGGACTGCAGGGAGAAGGCAGGTGAATATGCTAAATGCTAAATGGAGGATATACACTCGTATATTTTGGTTGGATTCATTTCTCATTTGATCCATTTCTCATTCCAATTTTATATGGTGATAGATGATCTTTTTTGTAGTTTCATTTTTGAAGATTAGATTAATGTTGAGTTTGTTTGTGGCTGTTTTGTTATTAACCAAATCTAAACAGGTACCAACATTTATTAATTTATTAAAATTTCTAAATAAGGTTTTATAGACAATAGACAATAGGTGCAGGAGTAGGCCATTCAGCCCTTCGAGCCAGCACCGCCATTCAATGCGATCATGGCTGATCACTCTCAATCAGTACCCCGTTCCTGCCTTCTCCCCATACCCCCTCACTCCACTATCCTTAAGAGCTCTATCCAGCTCTCTCTTGAAAGCATCCAACGAACTGGCCTCCACTGCCTTCTGAGGTATATCCATTATAAATCTATTGTGAGATTTATCCCAGCAAAATATGATTAGAAAGATTGCGCACGTGCATTTCGTGCTAGGTTCGTCTGACCATCCAAATAGAAACATCTTGATCAGCTGGTGTTGAAATGATTCCGTTTATAAGTATGCTGAGCAATTGAATCTTGTGACCATGAGGATACACGGCAGTATTCAATTATGTGCATTACATAGAACCTTGAACTTTCAAAAACATAAGCATAGAAAAGTAAAGCATACGAATAGGTCCCTCGGCCCACATTAACTGTGCTGAACATGATGTCATGATAAACTAATCTCATCTGCCTGCACATGACCCGTTTCACACCAGAAGCCTATCTAAAATTCTCTTGAACACCTCTACGGAATCTGCCTCCGCCACCACTCCTGGCACTGTGTTCCGGTTACCTACCACCCTCTGTGTATATAAAAAAAAGCACATCTCTTTTAATCTTCGGCCACTTGCCTTCTGTCTGAAGAAGGATCTCGACTCAAAACGTCACCCATTCCCTTCCTCCAGAGATGCTGCCTGTCCCGCTGAGTTACTCCAGCTTTTTGTGTCTATCTTTGGTTTAAACCAGTATCTGCAGTTCCTTCCTACACATACCTCAAACTTATGCTCTCAAACCTTGGACATTTCCACCCTGAGAAAAAGCTTCTGACTGTGTATCCTATCTGCGCCTAGTAAATGTATATACCTCCATTAAATTTCCTCTCAATATCCAGCTTACGAAAACAAAACCCAAATTTGTTCAACCTCTCCTTGTGGTGAGCACCCACGAATCCAGGCAACATTCTAGTAAACCTCTTCTGCAAAAACTTCCCATTCTTCTGGAAATGGGGTGACCTAAACTACACGCCATATTCCAAATGCACTAAACCAAAGTCTTATAGAGCTTCATCATGACTTCCTGGCTCTTATTCTCAATGCTCTGACCAATGAAGGAGAGCATACCATTTGCCGCCTTGTGTTATCACTTTCAGGGATTTTGTACTGGATCCCAAGAGCCCTCCGCACATTGATGCTTTTAAGTGTCTTGCTATCAACCATATATCTTCTCCTTGCATTCGACCTTGCAAAGTACAACACCTCACACTTGCTCGGATTACATTCCATCTGCCGTTTCTGTCGTTAATCTGAATCGTGCTGTACTTTGACAGCCTTCCTCACTGTTCACAACTCCAGCAGTCTTGGTGTCATCTGCAAACTTACCAACTAATCCAAATAATTTGTATACATCGTAAACAACACAGATCCCTGTGGTGACAGGCCTCCAGCCAGAATTTTGCCCTTCCACTGCGACCCTCTGTCATTAAAGACTAAGCCAGTTCTGAATCCATATGACTAAATCACCGAGAATCCTGTGCATCTTAATCACAGAGACAATGGGTGAATAAAATCTATCCAGTTCCTATCTTATCGATCACCGACATCACCTTAAAACAAAACTCTTATCAAGTTTGTAGGACATTACCTGCTGGGTACAAAGCCATACTGTCCCTAATTTGCCCATTTCCTTCCAAATGGGAATAAATTCTATCCTGGAGAATTGTCTCTATTAGCTTCTCTACCATTGACGTGAAGCTCACATTCTTATATTCTCATTACTTCCCTTCTTAAACAAAGGAGCAATATTGGTTACTTTCCAGTCCTCTGGAGAATTTCCAATGATCTTTGTCACGGCTCCTGCAATCTCCCCATTTCTTTTAATAACCTGGAATAGATCCCATCAGGCCATGGGAATTTATTCACCTTAATGCTGTTTAAGAGCCCCAACATCATCTCCTTGATCTGCCCTTACATATTATTCTCCACACTGATCTCAATATCCTCCTTGGTGAATACAGATGCAATGTATTAGTTTGTTACCTGGCCTACATCCTCTGACTGCAAGCACATATTCCCTCCTTTATCCTTGAATGGTTCCACCATCTTTCTGATTAACCTATTGTTTTTAAAGTATGTATAAAAATCTTGCCATTTTCTTTAATCCAACTTGCCAAAGACTTCATGGCCCCTTTTGGCCCTTCTAATTGCCTGCTTATTCTTTTCTCTCTGCAATATATTCCTCAAAGAATCTTCTGATCTATCTTCTGAAGCCTTATGCACATTTCCTTTTTCTTTTTGACCAGGTTTACTACCTCTTTGGTCGTTCAAAGTTCCCTTACCTTGTCATCTTTGTAGTATCTCTTTACTGTAACATGCCAGTTCTGAACTTTGATCACCTGGCCTTTAAATGACTCCCACATTTCAGATGTGGACTTACCCAATAACAAATACTCCTCATTTTCTCTCGCTACCTCCTGCCTAAAAAGATTGCAATCATCCTTACTCCAATTTAGTACCCCCTGCTCCCTGTCCAATTTATCCCAATGTAAAATCTTAAAACTGCAATCTGAGGTTCCTATCAGATTTAAGACAACGATTCATCCCAGCATGAAAGTTAAATAACGTGACATGCTTCAATGACTACTATATGGTGGCTCTGACATCCACCCTCATGAAGTAGTTTGAGGGGCTGGTTGGTGGGGCACATTATCTCCAGATTCCACAGTGCCCTTGATGTACTGCAATGTGCCAACCGCCACAACAGGTCCATGGCAGATGCCGTGTGTCTGGTGCGACTCTTGTCGCTGCAACATCTAAATAATGAGGACACGTATGTAAGACTCCTATTTATTGACCATAGTTTTGCCTTAAACACAAATTCCAACCAAACTCCTCGAAGCTCCTGGACCTAGGATTCAGCACCCCCTTTGGTAAATGGATCTTCAACTTCTGACCCATAGACCACACTCGGAGAGGATAGACGACAAGTACATCCATGATAATTCTCAACAATCCCATAAGGCTCTGTATATACCCCCTTGTATATACTCACAAGTGTCCAGCCAAATGCTGCTTTAACTCCATTGACAAGACTGACTACAGGAAGGAGATGGTGAGCTTAGTAATATGGTGACACATGGAACCATAGATGTGTAGGAACACCTGTCCCTTTACCCCCCCCCCCATCGACCCCATCCGAGGACCCAAACAGTCTTTCCAGGTGAGGCAGAGGTTCACCTGCACCTCCTCCAACCTCATCTATTGCATCCGCTGTTCCAGATGTCAACTTCTCTACATCAGCGAGACAACGCAGGCTCGGCGTTCATTTCGCTCAACATCTTCGCTCAGTCCGCCTTAACCAACCTGATCTCCCAGTGGCTCAGCACTTCAACTCCATCTCCCATTCCCAGTCTGACCTTTTTGTCATGGGCCTCCTCCATTGTCATAGTGAGGCCTAGCGCAAATTGGAGGAACAGCGTCTCATATTTCGCTTGGGCAGTTTACACCCCAGCGGTATGAACATTAACTTCTCTAACTTCAGATTATTCCTCCGTCCCTCTCTTTCCCCTTTACCTTCCCAGTTCTCCCACTAGTCTTCCTGTCTCCTACTACATCCTATCTTTGTCCCTCCCCTGACATCAGTCTGAAGAAGGGTCTTGACCCGAAACATCACCCATTCCTTCTCACCTGAGATGCTGAGTTACTCCAGCATTTTGTGTCTACCAAGGAACCATAAATGGAGGTTTATAAATTTAAAAAAAGATTAATTTAGCAGGTCAAGCAACAGCTGTGGAGGACATGAATTGACAACACTTTGGCTCCACACCATTCTGCGGATTGATCGTAGTGGAGTGGGGTGGGGGGGAGTGAATGCTAGAAAAGAGGTGGGGGCATGACCTCTGGCTGGGCGGCACGGTAGCGCAGCGGTAGAGTTGCTGCTTTACAGCGAATGCAGCGCCGGAGACTCAGGTTCGATCCTGACTACGGGTGCTGCACTGTAAGGAGTTTGTATGTTCTCCCCGTGACCGGCGTGGGTTTTCTCCGAGATCTTCGGTTTCCTCCCACACTCCAAAGACGTACAGGTATGTAGGTTAATTGGCTGGGTAAATGTTTTTAAAAAATTGTCCCTAGTGGGTGTAGGATAGTGTTAATATACGGGGATCACTGGGCGGCACGACTTGGAGGGCCGAAAAGGCCTGTTTCCGGCTGTATATATATGATGATGATGATGATGACAGCATGGAAAGTGATAGGTAATACAAATGAGGCTGGTTTGATTGGCAGGCCAGAGGGTGTCACATAAGGAGAAGAGATCTAAAGCCAGAGGAATAGGTGAAAGGGAATAGAATGGAGTACGAGGTCGGGGACAGAGGGCAGGATAGTGAGAGGAATGGATGCATTCCAGGGTGAGACACAAGAAAGAGGGGGAAAGGGGGGCAGGGGAAAACAGGGTGGGATGTTAGCTAAAATTAGAGAATTCCATGTTTATGCCTTTGGGTTGTAAGCTACTCAAGCAGAATATGAAGTGCTGTTACTCCAATTTGCATGTCTTCACTTTGGCAATGGAGGAGGTCCAGGACAGGCGATTTGGTATGGGAAGGGATGTTCATATAGTTAGCAATTGGCTGATCCAGCTGGCCTTAGTGGACTGATGATAAGTGTTTAGCAACATTGTCACCGAGTCTATGTTTTGTCTTGCCGATGAGAAGGAGGCCAAATCTGGAGCACCAAATGCAATAGATGAGGTTGGAGGAGGTGCATGTGTATCTCTCACCTGGAAGGGCAATTGGGATCCTAGATGGATGTGTGGAAGAAGATGCATGTAAACCTCTGTCTCACCTAGAAGGGCAGCTGGGGTCCCTAGATCAATTTGAGGAAGCAGGTGTTGCATCTCCTGTGGATGTTGGAAAAGTGTCGGAGAAGTGGGTGGTTTGGTTGGGAAGGCATGAGTGTTGCTACATAAGTCTTGAGTTGCTGCATTCTGTAACCAGTCCCAGCAACATAATACCTAAAATAAGTGGATGGAGTGTTCATCAAGCATTTTCCACATTTAGTGCTATGAGATCTTTGTCCATGCAGACAAGCGAAGAGCATTTTCTCCCATGTATTTTAGATGTGAGAGAGGCTGTGTAGAATGGGGAAGTGAGTCACAACACAAAACATGATCTCTACCCTTGTTTATTAGCTGTGGTTGGTTCAATTCATAGCCTAGATGCAAGGATAATCTTATTTCTACCTCGTTACTTTACTATATTAGGGAATTGACGGAGCTTTGCTTTCATTTATTGATAATTCTTGCAATTATCTACATTTTTGATTATCTAAAAATACTCTTATCTATTAATTACCTGAATGATGGTTGTATGACAGAATCTGAGCTTCCTGGTATTGCTTATTTAGTGAAACTGACTGAAGAAAGACATATTTCCAGCGTAGGAATGCATTAATCACAAAATTTGAAAATATATATATTTTTTAATCACTCTAGATGCACAGCCTATTTCGATATTAGTTGTTTAGTAAATATTTCAAGAGAAAGCTAGATAGAGCTCTTAAGGATAGTGGAGTCGGGGTATGGGGAGAAGGCAGGAACGGGGTACTGATTGAGAATGATCAGCCATGATCACATTGAATGGCGGTGCTGGTTCGAAGGGCCGAATGGCCTCCTCCTGCACCTATTGTCCATTTGTGAGATGATCAGTGTTCAATTTACCTCAACGTGGGACCTGTGTTAATAATGAGTGACATTACTGAAATAAGGAATTGAAATATATTGCAGATGTGAATGATTTAGTCACACTAAGAAATTGTGGAGTGATGTAATCCACTGAACTTTAAATAATTGGGATGAAAGATTTTCTTAGATGAAACAGCCATCAAAACTGGGTGGTATGTTTCATGTAAGCAGTTGCTTTTTTTGTGGGAAGTTTTTCTGTGCAGATTTAATACATTTATTTTTTACTTTAATTTCTCAAGATCTTTAATATGAGAGTGGCTAATTTCAGAAAAATGACTGAACACCATGTTTCAATTTAGTTGGTAACATTATCTTCAGTTGAAGTGTGTACAGAGACTTCCTGGGTTCCAGCTGACTTGACTTGCAGAAATCCAACTTTATGCAAATTCTCCTTTATGTTTTAAAGAAATTTTCAAGATATTGCTTTGTGCTCTTCTTTCATGACAGGACGCAGTACACATTCCATTTGTCTAATTATGTAAAGTAGTAGGATGAATATTAAATATATTAAAGAATTATAGCAAGTATGTAGAGTGAAACGATTAGGGTAGCTACAAAAAACAGTTTTTGACTTGCAGAAAAATCAGCACAGGCATGGAACACTTGTGTAACCTGGGGACTACCTACATTCTGTTTCTAATCCCCTGAAGTGAAATTGATATCCAAAAGACACTGGAAATTACAAATTTGATATGTTTCTGGTAAATAGCAACAGAAATGGCAATATCATGCCTCCATTGTAATGGACTAGACCAGGCCATGATGCACACTCATTTCCATGCACTCGCACCTCCATTTCAGCTGCTTTCAATTTCTCAGACCTTACTCTGAGCTTGCCATGTGCCCATTATATTCAAGATCTCAGAGTCATCAATTTCTGAAGCTGAGCCCACAAATCAAATCACAAATCACATTCCAGCAATGAGCTGAAGTGCACTATATTATGTCAATTGAAGTAAAATGTAGTTACTAATGAGTGGATATGCATCTGGACCTTGGTTGTGGTTTTCCTATGAGTTCATTCTGGAACTCGTTGACCTTACTTGCCAATGGAAAGCAATTTTGAGAAAATCATGACCATCATGTAGCTTTTCTGAATTCACTGGACTGTACACAGCAACAAGTCAAGACCTTCGGTTAGTTAGGCAAATATCTTGTACAATGTTTTGATCCCCTGCTTTAGATTGAATAATAAAGTAGAACAGTGCATAAGCTTTTTCATTACTTCCATCTAACCTCTAAACCTTATTTTGCAGTGGCACCTGATACAATTAATAACCATGTGAAAACCTGTAGAGAGGAACAGAAAAACCTGCACTTTTTTGCCCCTGAATATGGAGGTAAGGGCAAATCACAACCATTAATCACTATCAATGTGGATTGATTATTGATTTTAAATGGGACAAAATCATTGTTGCTTACAAATGGGGTAGAGGTTTTTCATTACTAAATGCCATCTTCAAATTTCTCTTGATTGTTCTTTCACGTAACCTATTGGAAAGTTCCTACAAAAGAAGATTGAATGTGCTGTTTTTGGCTGCATATCAAATGTCAATTTTTAAATCATTCTTAGCTATTCTTGCTTAAGAATAACACAATGATGCTGGATTCCTCATATCACATTGGGAATACTTATACTTAAGCTTAATGTCACATACTATGCCATGGCTCTTCACCGTGGATCTTTGTTCCCTTTCCCCATTCAAATAAATAACTAGTTATTTAGATTTAAAGAATTATTAAGATGCAAGCTAATTTTATGTTCTACCTGTGGTTAAATTTTTTTTAAATCTTAATTTATAGAATACTTATGTAATTTTCCTGAAGCTTGTTCTGGTAAGACAAGTTCACGAGGTATAGGAGTAGAATTAGGCCATTCGGCCCATCGTGTCCACTGCCATTCAATCATGGCTGTTCTCTGCCTCCAAATCCCATTTTCCTGCCTTCTCCCCATAACCCTTGACACCCGTTCCAATCAAGAATTTGTCTATCTCTGTCTGAAGACGACTATGCCATTTCTAAAGGAAAGGTTTCTAATGGATTTTATTTGATAAATTAATTTGAGGAAAAACATGGTGGTTGAACAGTCTTCCATTGTTGCAAGTTTCCCCAGGCAACCTACCTCTTTCTCTCACCAATCTTGCATAACAAAACTTTGAATGTATTTGCTGAAGTATGATCTACACTAAAACAATGACTGAGATATCATCGTATAGGTCTTAACATTAAAATTATGATATATTTCAAAAAGAGAATGCATCAAGCATAACTTTAATCAAAACTTTTGTTGTCAAAAAGAAACATTAGCTTGCATTATTTTAACTAAAAAAGCCTTGCATCATATGGAAAAATAAGTAGTATTGATCAGTGATCCTATCGAGAGACATCATAAAGGAAATGTTTAATTTTGCCTTTAAAGCATATTATTGCTTTGTGCCACAGGGGGTATATATACAGTGCCATGGATCTCCATGGTGGACCTTTGTTCCTTTTCCCCATTCATATAAACAACTTAATTACCCTGGAAAATGTAGACCATGCCTGGTGTCTCAGAAGCCACCTCTTGGCAAAAGCCAATAATAAAATTGATCATCAATAATGTAATTCAGTATGACCTTTAATGTGCCAACACAGCCTTTGATTGACTGAGGGCAAGGCTATTTGAAGATCAAGACTAAAGACCTGGCATAAAACTCGTATTCTACTGGGTATCGGCGATCTCTGCCCCCCTATTTACTCCTAAGACCTGAATACCTATAGCAAACACCTAAAAACACTGAAAAGATACCACTAACACTGTCCATGAAAAATCGTCCAAATCCACAGGAAGGGTAAGCAAATTAACATCACTGTCCTCTTCCAGGCCAACATCCCCAGTACTGATGCCCATGCTACATTCAGTTTGCAATGTTTAGTTACAATGGTAACATATAAGAAGCTTTTGGATAGACTCATGGCTATCAGAGGAGATTAGTTTAACTTGGCATCATGTTCGACATGGACCTTCTGGGCTGAAGTGCCTGTTCCTTTGCTATACTATTTAATGTTCTATGTACCAAACATTTTTTTGTCTAAACTAGGGTGGCATACTGGTAGAGCTGCTGCCTCAGCATCAGAGACCCAGGTTCGATCCTGACCTCGGGTGCTGAGTGTATGGGGTTTGCACGTTCTCCCCGTGACATTGTGGGTGTCCTCTAGGTGCTCCGGTTTCCTCCCACATCCCAACAATATGCAGGTTTGTAGGTTGATTAACCTCTGTAAATTGCCCCTAGTTAGCAGGGAGTGGACGAGAAAGGGGGAAAACATAGAACTAGTATGAATGAGTGATTGATGGTTGGCGTGAACTCAGTCATCCAAAGGGCCTGTTTCCAAGCTTCAACAAAACTAAATATTTGTCGCAAGTGATCCTTAACCAGGTCTGCAAGGGTCTAATGAAACAATTTTTTGTTTAATTGGGTAGTGAACTGGGGAAGTGAAAATGCTGGAGTAACTCGGTGGGTCTAACAGCATCTCTGGAGAACATGGACAGGTGAACTTTCTAGTCAGGCCCCTTCTTCAGACTGATTGTGGGAGGGGGATTGAAAGCTGGAAGAGAAGAGGTGCAGAACAAAGCCTGGCAGGTAATAGGTGGATATAGATGTGGGGTGGGGGTTTGATAGGTAGATGATTGGGCAAAGGCCAGAGATGAAAAGACAGAAGGTGCAAGATAAAAGGATTGAAGAATTGTGAATTGTAAAGCTAGAGGAGGGAATGTAGCTGGAAGGGTTGGGGGAGAGGGGAGAGAGGTACGAGTCCAGGAAGGGCACAGGAGAAGGGGGGGTGGAGGGGCATTCTGGGAGAAGAAGGTGGTTGAAGGGGGTTGTAGTTACCTAAAATTGGAGAATGTAATATTTATACAGTTGGGGTGTCAGCTACCCAAGCGGATGAAGGGTGGGAACAGCACCTCGCATTCTGCTTGGGTAGCTTGCAACCTAACGGTATGAACATTGAATTCTCCAATTTCGGATAACCCCCCAGCCTCCCCCTCCCCCTTCTTTCCCATCCCCTCCCCTTTCTTCCCTCTTCCCTGTGCTCCACTTGGATTTACACCTATTCCGCTTCGCCGTCTCCCCTTCCTACATTCATTTTTCTAGGTTCACTATTTGCAACTCTTCAAACCTTTTGTCTGGACCCTTCTGTCTTTTCATCTCTGGCCTTTGTCCAACTGACTGTCGATCAAAATGCCCTCACCTGTATCCACCTATTACTTGCTTGGCTTTGTTGTGTCCCTTTTCGCCTCCACCTTCCATCAACCCCCGCCCCCCACAATCGGTCTGAAGAAGGTCCAAACCTGAAACGACACTTATTTATGTTCTCCAGAGATGCTGCCTGACCCTCTGAGTTACTTCAGCACTTAGTGTCTTTTTTTTTGTAAAGCAGCATCTGCAGTTCCTTGTTTCTATGTTTAACTGGGGGACTGACTGGAAGATTTAGGAACTGCACTAACCATTGGGTACCTATTTTAGCACAAATCCTACCCCAGCCCATTTTCTTCTCTCCACACTCTCATGAATCACCCGTCACAGATTGTAACACTCATCAATATACAAGAGCAACTTAGTGGCTATTTAATTTACTATATTGCACATTTCTTTTGGGATGTGGGGTGCATGGTTGCGAGAAGAATGTATAAATATTTCAGATATAATTTGGGTCCCTGAAGCTGTGAGGCACTTCTACTAGGTGCACCAATGTGTATAGTGCCACTGTGCTATCCAGAAGCCAATTTAAGACTTGCTTCTGGAGCATTAAAATCCTTGAATGAGTTTTTTAAACTGGAACTTAGCATTCTAATGCAGCTTTTGTCTTTTACAGCTGTAACAAATGTGACTACGGCTGTTGATATTTACTCATTTGGAATGTGTGCATTAGAGGTATGTTGTAATTATGGTTGAAATTTGCATTTGAGTGAAAGGAGAAATTACGTGGGATTGTATTAGGTTATGAGCTTGTCTTTTTGATTTTTTTAAAACCGTCCGTGGTTTTAGTTTAAAAAGGGGCAATTGTTTATTTTCTTCTTTATCCCTCCCAAATGGAGCTTGGTTATGATGAATAATTCTGGTATGGTATGTTCAGGGTTTTAATTTTGATTTTTAAATAATCTGTTGCCTGTTACAATACAATACAATATCTTTATTGTCATTGTACAAGTACAACGAGATTAAGAATGTCACTTCCTTATCGATGCTATAAAATGTATAAATCACGGCGAAAACAAAAACAACAAAGGGAGGGGGAAAAAGAAGGAAACAAGGTTAAATGCAAAAAAGGTTTATGCAGGGTCAGTTGTGCCAGATGACCCCTGGGGCAGAGACAGATCATTGGGGGCTCTCAGCAGGTCCGATTCAGAGCAGCTATAGCTCTAGGAATAAAGCTGTTTCTTAGTCTGGAGGTGCGGGCGTAGAAGGCCTTGTAACGTCTGCCAGATGGAAGTAGTTCAGACGGTGGCATAAGTGTGTGGAGTCCTTGTAGATGCTAGTGGCTTTCCTGAGGCAGCGTGCTTTGTAGATGTCCTCCAGGGATGGTAGCTGTATCCCAATGATCCTCTGCGCTCTGCAGACGACCCGCTGAAGAGCTCTCCTATCGGCTGCCGTGCAGCTGAGATACCACACAGAGATGCCGTATGTCAGTATGCTCTCTGTGGTGCAGCGGTAGAAGGTTATCAGTAACTGTTGGGGCAGACCGCCCTGTTTCAGCATTCTCAGGAAAAACGGCCGTTGCTGTGCTTTCTTGACTAGCGCAGTTAGTGGACCATGTGAGGTCCTCTGAAATATGTGCGCCCAGAAACCTGAAGCTGGACACTCTCGCCACTCTGTCCCCGTTGATGAAGACTGGAGCGTATTCCGCATTCTGTGACATTCTAAAGTTGATAATTAGCTCCTTGGTCTTAGTTGTGTTTAGGGACAGGTTGTTCTCTTTACTGTACCTTGCTACACGTGACAATAATAAACTAAACTAATTTTATCAGCCGTCATTCATTTAGGATAACTAACCGAGTATGAAAAATGTAGATTTCTGTCTATTGTAAAACCAGGCTGCTACTTCAAGACCAAGAGCAACTTCCATTGGTCTGCCCATTAGTGTCCAATTCCCATCACTCCTTATTTTTGTGGAATATCTCCTGAGCTGTGACATGCTGCATGACACATGCACTGTAAAGGATCTTGCAGAGGCCAACGACGTGGCATTAAAATTTGCTCGCTATTGACAAACAGTTGTGTGGTGACACGAAATAATAATAATCACTCCTTAATGGTGGAGCAATGGGAATCACAGTTTGGGGAGGGTGAATCTAATTTTTTATGGAAAACAACATGTATCTGGGATAGCATTTTTATCCTCAGAAATTCTCCCTTTTAGCCAAAACCAACCTCAAGCTCAGTATTAAGCTATGTTCAAAAGTCAGCTTTATTTGAACTTAGTGAGAGAGAAGCAAATCTTGCTTGCTTGAAAGTGGAACCAACATTGTGCTTTGTGCATTTACACCTCTGGGCACATAAAATGTACGCGTGTAGAAAATGTATGAGCCCTCTCTGTAGCTTGTGTACGAAACAAAGTTATTTGGAAGAACTAAAATAGAAACTTTCAATTTAACTCTTGGTCTTGATCCGCTGCAAAATGAAACTGGAAAATAAGTTGCCTTTTGAACTTGTCGTGAAATGTAGTCAACTTATGAAATCACTTTTGGAGAGTTGTGACTCTGATGGAAACGTTCTTGTGATTTCTGTTATTTAAAGTAAGTTAGTGGGGAAAGTAGCAGAATACTACAGGTTTCATTTTAATACTCATGTTTCAAATAATTGAAGTTAACTTTGTCCAATTTCTCCAAATCGACCAATCACTATTTTTATTGTTCACAAAATGCTGGAGTAACTCAGCAGGTCAGGCAGCATCTCGGGAGAGAAGGAATGGGTGACGTTTTGGGTCGAGACTCTTCTTCAGACAATATTTTTATTGTTCCAGATGGCAGTATTGGAGATCCAGGGTAATGGTGAATCATCATATGTGTCACAAGAAGCAATCAATAATGCAATTCAGTTACTTGAAGACACTCTGCAAAGAGTATGTATTGCAATATTTATACTAAATTTGAAAACATTGTTTCTAGCTTTCATTAGAATGTGTTTTAAGAGGAATTCTATAGATTTAGCTTTTAGGGTATATTTAAATATTTTGAGTAGGTGCTTTCTTGGCCATAGTATCAATGTAGTCAATGTAATTGAACCAGAACAAATAGGTGACATTTACACAGATTCTAACCGGCTATAGCTTATCATCTACTGGTTATGAAGAAATGGTCTACCATATCTGATCACCTTGGTAGCATGCATTTCTTATGATCTAGAGCATCTGTTTCTCCAACGTCTGCAGCTACATACCTTATAACAAATGAAGGGGGATATCTCTCTCTCCCCCCCCCCCCGTTCTCCTCCCTTTCCGTTCCCCCTATATCCCCCAGTTCCTTTGTATACCTTCATTTTACCTCTCCACATCTCCTCGAGAATATTTGTTCTTTAGTTTGACTCTATGCTATCTTAGTATTTATTGAAATAGATGATTAGATCAGTTGTTTATGGAAGGTCTACATAAACAGTTGAAGTTCACCATAACCTAGAATATTTAAAAGAACAGTTTATATGTCCTTTGAAATGATATATTTTTAGACATTAATTATTTAGAGTTTGGATAGAGATATCGGTAAGCGCCATTTCATCTGGTTAACAAAGGATAAAGGCTTTAAGAGTGATCTTTGGCAGTGTTGCTTGGAACAGTTTAAAAAAAAATAGAATATGAGTTTTCCATTAAAGATAACCGATTTAAGAACATTTGCATCTACGAAAGAAATACTGGATACTTTGAAGAATTATTACTTTGGATGCAAGTCATTACAATTGATACCAAATGGCTGATGCAAATATCTTTTGTGTGTAAATGTGTGACTGTTACACAGGAGAAAGCCAGGCTACTAAAGATTTGTCATTATGCACCTGTACAAAATGCAATCCCATTTCTGCTTGAATTTTAAAACATACGGTTGAAACAACTACACACTGAGTTAGTAAAATAAATGGTTTGAGATGGTAAAAATATGAATCAATAGAGATTCTCAGTTTACGCCGAATATGTGGTCAGACGTTGAGGATGTCCTTAATTCGAGCACGTGGGATCACAAGATGCTTCTGGCAATGAGGAGATATTATTAAATGTCAATAATTATCAGTCATGTAAGTGCATTTTTTCTTTCATGATAGGAATTTATTCAGAAATGTTTGGAGGTTGATCCTGTTAAACGACCCACTGCCCGTGAACTTCTCTTTCACCCAGCTCTATTTGAAGTACCTTCACTAAAGTTGTTAGCAGCACACTGCATCGTCAGTCATCCTCGTAAGTACTTGTGAAATCACAAATTATTGTCTTCAAACCATTTGAGAAAAAGTTTGGGTATGAATCCTAAAGTCCACGAGTTGAAATAAATCCAGGAATTGTTTGAAATAAATAAGTGAACTGATCTAGTGGAGAGGAAAGTACCAAATATTTTACGTTGATTGATTTTTTTTTGTTTGCAAGGGAAGAATTGGGATGTTTCTAACTATTGGATATTTATTTTTGAAATGAACATATCTTCCAGAGAATCAAGAAGCATACTTTATTGTCATATACGCCTTGTTTGCATAAAGCTCATGGAGTAACAGTGTACATAGTAATGATATATAACCAATGATACAATTAATGATGAATATGAATTAGTGCTAAAAGAACCAAAATACAATAATGGAATAATCAAATGAGATAGTTACAGCTATGTAGCAGGACCTCTGGGAAGAGGGTGTGAAAAAGATGATTTGGTCAAGAATCTGACAGTGGAGCTGTCTAAGTCTGGACACCCAGGCTTTTGTGTATCTTCTCAGAAGGTAGGGGAGAGAAAAAGACATGGCCAGTTGTGGCAGACATGCTTGATGATACTCCCAGCCTTCCTGTTATAATACGCCACAAAATAGTTTGATGTCTGTGATAGACTGGGCTGTGTTTGTATTCTCCAAGTTCAGGCAGTCAAAAGCAGAGCAGTTGTCACAACAGACTGTGTTGCATCCCCTTGTCTGCAGATGTTCAAGGGAATCTTTGTAGATGATCTGAATCTTCTTGGATGCCTTTGAAAGTAAATGTGCTGATTTGCTTTCTTGACCTTCAGGGTGAAGGGACAACGTTAGGTTGCTGGTGATATGGATGCCTGGGAACTTGCAGCTGTCAAGCATCACTGCAGCAGTTCTGTTGACAAAGACAGTGTTGCGTTCAATTCCATCCTACTTCCCTAGGTCAACATCAACTCTTTTGTCTTGCTGACATTAAAAACTAGGTTGTTCTAACACCATGACACTAGGTTCCCAGTCTCTCTTCCCAGAACATTAGTGTTGTTTTAGTCGACCACAAAGGTATCATCGTCGAACTTAAAGATCGGGTTGGTGCTGTATTTGGCCGCACAGTCATGGGTACACAAGAAGTAAAAGGGGATTGAGCAGAACCTTGAGGAGCCACAGTGTTGAGTGTCAGGGGTGGAGGAAAGGTTATGACCAATTTTAGCTGACTAAGGTCTGCTGGCCAGGAAGGCCAAAAGCTTGTTGCAAATGGAGGCCAAAGCTCCCAAAGTTAGTAAATAAGCTTATTCTCGAAGTATTATGAAGGCTGTAGAATGACATTTTTCAATATATCTTTTAATTGACCACAGCCAACTTTCTCCTTGGATCTTCACTGTTTCCTTTAATTAGATTGTAGTTTCTAATTGACCTACGTTTTCAAATCTGTATAAAATCTTCCCTAAAGGTCGTTTCATAACAAGGTTCTTGATTAACTCTTTCTCATTGCACCAAACAAGATCTAAAACAACATTTTACACCCATGTTATCAATATACTTACCAATATATTTTTCAAGAAAACCTTATTGTATGCATTCAGATAAGCATTCTTTATTTCTCCTTATTTGACTTTATGCAGAATATCCCCAGATATTTGTAAATTCTCTCATTAAGAGGAAACATCCACGTATAACCTGTCAAGATCCTGTATTTCGAGAAGTCTCATTCTTCAACACCACTAGATACAAGCTTAGCATGTCCAACCTTTCCTTGTAAGACATCCTTAATTAAGACGCATTTAATTTTTTTCTGACAAATGGCCAATTTCATATTTTTCCACATTAGCCTTTGCCCATTCACTTAATCTATTTGTTTTCCTTTATGAGTGCCTTGTGTCCTCCACAACTTACTTTACTGTCATTTTTATGTCCTTAGCAAATTTAACAAGCATATCTTCGGGCCTTTATCCGTTTACAAAACGTATGTTTAAATATAAATGTTGGTACTCTGTGATACACCAGTTGTAATGTGCAAACCATAAAACAAAATGATACCTATTTTGACAGGAACCTCGGTCTATACCAGCACCTTACTTTCTATGCAATGGATTTCTGTTGTCTGCAATAACCTTTTATGCAGCACCTTATCAAATGCCATTTAACAATCTGTTTATCGAGTTCTCTTTGTCCACAGCATGTTACTTCTTTAGTTAGCTCCAATATTTTGGTAAATCTTGATTATACCTGTACAAACCGTATTGACTTTGCCTCAATGCCTTAAATTCCAAGAATGCCTCTCAAAGCCCTGCAATAATGTATTGCATTTAGACAAAATGCTGGAGTAACTCAGCGGGACAGGTAGCATCTCTGGAGAGAAGGGATGGGTAACGCTTCGGGTCGAGACCCTTCTTCAGACTGTATTGCATTTGCATTTGGCAGGTGCAGCATGGCTTGCTTTCTGGTTAGCTCCAGAGTGTGTGTTCGTAAGAAACCATCCTAAAGACATGCTCTGAACTTATCTATGTAACCTCTGCTCATCTGATATTTCTGGTCAATATATAAATTAATAATCCCCATGATCAACATTGCAACTTGATTTTGTCACTATTTTCAGAAAGGGGTGAGGGTGTTCACTTGAAAGATATCTGGCTATAACGATTTATTTTAAAGAAAGGCAGTTCATTTTTATTTAGTTTTAGGATTGGAACAATTTTTGCTATATTGAAATGATTATCTATTTACAGGGTGGATGTGGTCTTAATTCGGTGTTCTTATTTATAGATATGATCCCTGAAAATGCTTTGGAAGAAATGACAAAAAACATCGACATGACTGCAGTTCTAGCAGAAATTTTTCACCACGATGCAGAAGGGGTACAGATCAGGTATTGTAAGCACATCCATCCTATAGATCGGTACTGGAAAGAATTGAACTATTACCCATATTTTCATAATGCCATCTCATAGAAGATGCCTTTAAATTATGTTGTGTTCAAGCTTCACCGACTATCATGCCCACACTTTAGGGTTTGGTGCAGTTATACAGAGTTGAATCTAAATCAACGGGCAAGTGAGGAAAATGGAAATTGGTGCCGCAATTAGATTTTTGTTGCGGCTAGTAACACAATAGCTTGAAAAGTTTGGGGTACCTTATGACAACATGCCAATTCCAATCCAATGCTTCACTTCACAAAGTTTTATCAGCAAAACGTTGTCTAGTCAAATGCATCATAAGAGTATCAGTTTAATTGTGAATCAGCATAGAAGATGCAGAATTTATCCCACGTCACTGGAGAACTGTGATGTAATCTTGTTGTGGGATTCAAGAACAGCCTCAATAGAACACAAGTAATATCATGAGGATCAGGTAAAGGCCATTCTGCCCCCCGTTCCTATTCTGTCATTCCATAAGATGATAGCTGATCTTCTATATCACACCCCGACAAATAATAGATATCTTTAGTCTTCCATTTTTCTCCCTTGTCTCCATATACCTTAATTCCTTTAACATCTGAAAATCTGTTGATCTCAAAAATCTATTGGTATCAATGGTTGAACCTCCGCAGCTCCCCGAGGTAGCAATTTTTGAGACTCTCAATGACTAGTTCTAGATTCTTCAACCAAAGAAAACATTCTCTGCAAGTCCACTCCATCAAGTCCTTTTATTTTTTTCAATGGTCACTTCTCGACGTTTTAAACTCGAAAGAAAAGTGGTTTAGCTCCCTCAATATCTCCGCATATGACTTGCCTGACATCCCATGAACCAGTTTGATAATTTTTTGCTGCATTCCCTCACTACCAGGTTCATACCCTTTTTGGGTCAGGAGAGCAAAATTGTCAGCCAAAGGATCAGGGGTGGTCACAGTAGTAAGAAATCATTAGGTGTGCATTAGAATTCTTACTATCAATATTTATTTATTTATTTTAATTTCCAGCATTAATTGCCTGCTGCATGTGCTTGTTAGTGTTGTGACCTGGGCACAAGAGCATCCAGATCCTCCTGAATATCAGCAGTTCCCAGTCTCTCACCATTTGATAAATACTCAGTATATCTACTTTTCTAACCTAAGTGGATAGCCTCATTATTCTTTTAGGAAGGAGATGAGGAGAATTCTCTTTAATCAGAGGGTGGTGAATCTGTGGAATTCTTTGCCACAGAGGCTGTGGAGGTCAAGTCAGTGGATATTTTTTAGGCGGAGACAGATTCTTGATTAGTACAGGTATCAGAAGTTATGGGAATTTACTGACAGGGCTGAAATCAACCAAATGAAGTGCAAGTTCATTGATTGGATTTACTGTATTTTAAACCATTGATTTATTTGGATTATACCTAAAATATAAACCTGAGCTAACAAACCTTTTTTATTTTTGGACACTTAATATAGTTTGCCCAACTCCCAAATTTAAAACTCTTCTTTTTTCATTCATTTCAAATTGAGCTGTGATTATACATTTTGAGGATGTCATTTGTTGTCTTTGTTTTCCCACAGATTCTCCCAGTTCCCTGCACTGGAGTTAGATAAATTTTTAGAGGATGTGAGGTAAGAATTCCATGGTAGGGTTGATTTTAATTGTTATACCTTGGATTATATTGTTTTTATATTCAAGGTTTATTCATTTTAGAGATGTGTGAAGTTGAATGTTCCAGAAGTTGTTTTCCTGAAAGTTGTATATTTGTTTTCTGTACCATGTTATATCAGTGACCTTTGATCTTTAACTTCAACCTGAAGGAATGGTATTTATCCTTTGACTGCATTTGGGATGCCCATGCCTCAGCAACCTCAGCAGGAGACTGTAACATCACCCATTGTCCCACCATCTGTGAAAACACCTACACCTGAACCTGCAGAACTGGAGACCAGGAAGGTAAGAATGACATATGCTATTAAAGTTCTCCCCTTTGGTCAAATTACTTTCTAACTGAGATTGTTGCTGTGAAAACGTTGTGCATGCTCTTTTCGGAGATGATGCTGAAGTTGGAAAAGCCTCCTGCGTTGTCCTTTCCAATTGACTTGAGAAATGATGAAGGGCCTATTTGAACCACGTGCGGCCTCTAATGATTTTTCTTTCATAGGGATTGGTTTAGGTTTTAATTTTCAGGATAGTGAATCAACGTTGAAGTAGCATTATGTACCTAGTCTGTTGTTATTCCATGCAACATAGCTCTCACGCAACCTCAAGCACCAATTAGTTCACATTGAAGTAACCTTTTCGAACTGACTTGCATTCTGGTCAGAATGTACTGTAACACCTGCACACTGTTTTGGAAAGGAATCCAATTTCAGTTGGTTTCAAGCCTTGATTTTCCCCTGATTTCAGCAATTTGGTTCTAATAAGCAATTGTATGTATTTGTTGTCATGCTTGCAAGAAGTATGAAAGTGGGTTTCAATTTTGAGGGACATGGGCTAACAATTCTTTAATATTAAATTAGAAATGCTGGAAATGTTCTTCAGGCCAGTAACATCTGTGGAAAGAGAAACAGAGTTCCAGGATGAAAAATGAGGGGTGATCGTACTGGAACTTCCAAAATCCTGAAGGGGCTTGAAGAGTTAGATTTTGGGATGTTTTCACTTGTGTGATAATCTCAAATGAGGGGTCATAATTTCAAGCATGGAGGCTGTTGTTTAAAACTCTGGTTTGTAGAAACCATTTGCAGAAGGTTATGGATCTGTAGAATTCTCTGAACAGGGAGTTGTGGTCTAGCTCATTCAAAGTAGTTAAAGTGGAGGTAGCTGGGTATGAAATTTCAGGGATTGGCACAAGGATCTGGCAAAGAAGCCTGGGAGGATCAACAATATTGAATGGCAGGCCATGTGGCCTTTTGCTGCTCCTATTTTTCTGTGAGGGAATGAGGCGATTGTGGCTGACAAAGGAAGTCGAAGACTGCATAAAGACAAAAGAAAATGCCTATAATATGGCAAAGATTAGCGGGCAGCTAGAGGATTGGGAAGCTTTTAAAAACCAACAGAAAGCAACTAAAAACGAAATGAGAAAAAGATGAAATATGAAGGTAAGCTAGCCAATAATATAAGATACCAATAATTATTTCAGATATATAAAGTGTAAAAGAGAAGCAAGAGTGGGCATTGGACTGCTGGAAAATGAAGCTGAGAGGTAATAATGAACAAAGAAATGGCTGACGAACTGAATAGATTTCTATTGTCAGTCATCACTGTGGAAGACACCAGCAACATGCCATAAATTCAAGAGAGGCAGAGGGCAGAAGTGAGTGCAGTCGCTATTAAGAAGGAAAGCTGAAAGGTCTAAAGCTTTGGAATATTTGGAATAGTGTGAACAGTTTTGGATCCCATATCTGAGGAAGGATGTGCTGGTTGTTGGAGAGAGTCCAGCAGAGGTTTTAGAGTATAAGCCTGAGGATGATTGGGTTGATGTTTGAGGAGTGTTTGAAGACTCTGAGCCTGTACTCGCTGGAGTTTAGGATGAGGGGGGGGGGAATCTCATTGAACCTACCGAATATTGAAAGCCTAGATAGAGTGGATATGGAGAAGATGTTTCGATTAGAGGGAGAGTCTAGGACCAGAGGGCACAACCTCAGAATAAAGGGACAAGCCTTTAGAATGTAGATGAGGAGGAATTTCTTTAGCCAGAGGGTGGTGAATCTGTGGAATTCAGTGCCACAAATGGCTGTGGAGGCCGTCATTGGGTATTTTTAAAGTGGAGATTGATAGGTTCTTGATTAGGAAGGGTGGTAAAGGTTATGGGGAGAAGATAGGAGAATGAGGTTGAGAGGGAAAAATAAGTCAGCGCTGACTAGCAGTCTGTCTGTCTTTTTTTTGTTGAGTGTCGGTGTTGGGATGATTTTTTTAATATATATTTTTTTGGTTGTGTATGTGTGGGAGGGGGTGGTGGTGTGTGGGGGGTGGGTGTGGGTGGGTGGGTGTGGGGAACTTTTCTCTTCCTCACGGCGCGGGGTGCGGCTCGGCTGCGGGGCCTAACATCCCCCGGTGCGGCTCGGCCGCTGGACTTTACATCCCGGTGCGGCTTGGCCGCTGGACTTACATCGCCCGGTGCAGCTCGGCTGCGGGGCTTAACACCGCCCGGTGCAGCTCGGCTGCGGGGCTTAACACCGCCCGGTGCAACTCGGCTGCGGGACTTAACACCGCCCGGTGCAGCTCGGCTGCGGGGCTTAACACCGCCCGGTGCAACTCGGCTGCGGGGCTTAACACCGCCCGGTGCAACTCGGCTGCGGGACTTAACACCGCCCGGTGCAGCTCGGCTGCGGGGCTTAACACCGCCCGGTGCAACTCGGCTGCGGGACTTAACACCGCCCGGTGCGGCTCGGCTGCGGGACTTTTCACCGCTGGTGCGGCTCGGCTGCGGGACTTAGCTGCGCAAGGCTTGGTCGCGGGCCTTTCATCGCCCGGTTCGGCCGCGAGACGTTTCAGCGCCCGGTGCGGGGACTGTGCGGGTCGGTCGGGGACGAGCTGTCTGTCCGTGGGCGTGGGGAAGAGAGGGGAAGTTTTGTTGCCTCCATCACAGTGAGGGGGTGTTTGGAGTCACTGTGATGGACGTTTGTGTTGGGGTTATGTGTCTTGTGTTCTTTTTTTTTTCTATGACTGCTATGTAGTTTCGTTCGGTACTTCGGTACCGAACGACAAATAAAGCTCTGTTATGTTATACTGTTATACTGTTATTTGAATGGCGGAGAAGTCTCGATGGGTGCAATGGCCCATTTCTGTTCCTATGTCTTATGGTCAGAATTGGAAAAATAAAGAGCTCCTCTTCAGTAATGGATTTAAAATAAGAAATGAAATTATTAGCTTAATTAATGTATGTCAGA
The DNA here is from genome assembly GCF_053455715.1 of Rhinoraja longicauda. NCBI lineage: Eukaryota > Metazoa > Chordata > Chondrichthyes > Rajiformes > Arhynchobatidae > Rhinoraja > Rhinoraja longicauda. The sequence continues at coordinate 48,491,124 of NC_135961.1, read as the reverse complement.
ATTGAGGCAGCACTTTTTTTTATTTCCGTAGGTCGTTCAGATGCAATGCAATATTGAGCCAGTTGATGAAGGAGCCAAACATCATGTAAGTTCCTCCCCTTTCTTAAGGTATTGATGCCATGACTTTACAAGTAGCTATCCTAAAGAGACTTTATATTCTATATACTCAGTTTGTGAAATTAATTGAATATCTATGACAATGAGTTCACAGTCAGAAAATAGCCACCTATTCATAATTTACTGAGCATCTTAACCATACCTCAAAAATGAAGTACACCAAATGCATATTATCTAACACGTATCTATTAGAACCCTTTCAACAAAGTAAATTATTTACATCCTGCTTTACCTGAAGCTTTTCTCCCGCAAAAGTCGGATTTTGAATGAGAGCGCAAAATGCTATACAAATGATGCTGTTAGACAGGGAACACATGTTGCTGTTTAAATGTTCCTGGCCTTTTTTCATGACAATGTTCCTGACAATTTTTCCATTGTCCTAAGTTTCCTGGATTTATGGCATGGAAGAAAAATTGAACATAACTTAGTTTTTGGAACACTCCCTTATTTGTTAGTCAGTAAATAATTGATGCCACTTAATTGATGTTAGTTTTAACATCAAAGGATCAATCTTATATTTAAGCTTCATTCTTAAAAATGTAACTTCAAAGGAAAAAATAGAAGAAACATTTACATTGGTGTAATTCTTTTCTTCAGCTAACTCTACTCTTGAAACTGGAAGACAAGCTAAATCGCCACCTCAGCTGTGACTTGTTGCCTAGTATGTATTATTCTGATAATAGCTTTGTGAAAATGAGAATTTGTGTTCTTTATGAAATGCATAAGATTTATTTGATGCTGCAAAATGTAAATGACCCCAGTTTGGCAAATTAATTTAATGGAACATTTTAGAATTAATATTACAAGACAATTATTGATTGATAAATTGTTTATTCGCCTTTGGAGTGATGGAAGTCCTGTTCTTTGACCACTGCGTTCTGTATTGTGTGGTACTACATTTTAGGTTTTACAAATCTGGAATTGTCAATATGAATGGGAACCTACTGGTAGGCATTTTCTCAATAAGAGCAACATGCAGATTTCAAGATTAAGTGACCAGAACTAGACTCCAAAAATTGTAAGAGGCTGAAACTGTTACAAATTGTCTGAAGATAGTAAAACTGAGAAGATTCATTTTATTAATGACAAAAATAAGTTTAAGGAATGAGAAAATAAAACCTGGTAGTTGTTTAGAACCACTAAACAACTCCAAACACAATACACAATGTGGAATAGGCTGGCTATAATTACCAAACATATGAACATGGAAGTCTGAATATGGTCAGTAATACTAACATTGTATTTTCTTTACAGATGAAAGCTGTCAGGAGTTGGCAGCAGAACTTGTTCAGCTCGGATTTATCAGTGAGGTAGACTATTTAATTTTGCATTTTGTTGACTTTTTTGGAGTTCATCAGTATTACTTTTTTCCTGTCCTCTCTTGAAAGCTCCGTACTGGCTATTAATTTCAATAGACAATAGACAATAGACAATAGGTGCAGGAGTAGGCCATTCAGCCCTTCGAGCCAGCACCGCCATTCAATGCGATCATGGCTGATCACTATCAATCAGTACCCCGTTCCTGCCTTCTCCCCATACCCCCTCACTCCGCTATCCTTAAGAGCTCTATCTAGCTCTCTCTTGAAAGCATCCAACGAACTGGCCTCCACTGCCTTCTGAGGCAGAGAATTCCACACCTTCACCACCCTCTGACTGAAAAAGTTCTTCCTCATCTCCGTTCTAAATGGCCTACCCCTTATTCTCAAACTGTGGCCCCTTGTTCTGGACTCCCCCAACATTGGGAACATGTTATCTGCCTCTAATGTGTCCAATCCCCTAATTATCTTATATGTTTCAATAAGATCCCCCCTCATCCTTCTAAATTCCAGTGTATACAAGCCCAATCGCTCCAGCCTTTCAACATACGACAGTCCCGCCATTCCGGGAATTAATCTAGTGAACCTACGCTGCACGCCCTCCATAGCAAGAATATCCTTCCTCAAATTTGGAGACCAAAACTGCACACAGTACTCCAGGTGCGGTCTCACCAGGGCCCGGTACAACTGTAGAAGGACCTCTTTGCTCCTATACTCAACTCCTCTTGTTACGAAGGCCAACATTTCATTTCATGGACATGATTAATTGACAGAAGTGCAACATTTTTCTCCAATCACTTTTACATATAGAATCCATTGCCTTTCATGTTCTGGACAAGATTATTCATATTTATACAGCACAGAAATGGGAGCTTTGACCCAACTCATTCATGTCGATCATGATGCCTACCTAAGCTGGCCACATTGCCTTGCCTGGCCCATTTCCCTCTAATACTTCCTTATCTATGTACCTAAATGCCTTTTCCACGTTGTAATTGTACATGTCTCTACCATTTATTCTGGCAGCTCACTCCAAATACCCACCACCCTCCAGTGAAAGTAGCTCTCAGCCCTGTAAATCTTTCCCCTTTCACCTTAAACTATGCTCTCTAGTTTTAGACTCCTCCTGTCCTGGAAAAATAGATTGTGACTGCTTTACTTTATCTTTATCCCTTATGATAATATATACACGCATAGGGTCACCCTCGACCTTCTCTGCACTAATAGGGGAGAAAAAGCCCCAGTCTATCCAGTCTCCTTGTAAACTCAAGCCTTCTACTCCCGGTAACAACCTTGTGAATTTTTTCAAAACCTTTTTGCAGTTTAATGACACCCTTCCTCTAGCTAGGCAACGAGGATTCCACACCATACTCCATGTAGTTTAGTTTAATTATTTTTGGTTTAGAGATACATTGTAGAAACAAGTCCTTTGGCCCACCAAGTCCACAGCAACATGTGTAGGAAGGAACTGCAAATGTTGGTTTACACTGAAGATAGATACAAAATTCTGGAGTAACTCGGCAGGACAGGCAGCATCTCTGGGGAGAAGGAATGGGTGACGTTCCGGGTCTGAAGAAGGGTCTCGACCTGAAACATCGCCCATTCCTTCTCCAGAGATGCTGCCTGTACTGCTGAGTTACTCCAGCATTTTGTGTCTTATCTTAAGTCCACACCTACCATTGATCACCCATATACTAGTTCCATGTAATCCCACATTTGCATTCTGCACATGAGGGGCAATTTGCAGAATCCAAATAACTAACAACCCTGCACTTTTCAGAATGTGAGAGGAAACCCACGTGGTCACAGGGAGAACATTCAAACTCTGCACAGACATCACCCATATTCAGGATCAAACTGCTGTGTCGCCCTGTTGGAACTGCACATGGTCACAGGCCTCCAATCTTAAAAAACAATCATCTCCATCTGTGTAGAAAGGAAGTGCAGAAGCTGGTAGAAGCCGAAAATAGACACAGTGCTTGGAGTAACTTGGCAGTTCAGATGGCATTTCGGGAGAAAAAGGATGGGTGGCGTTTCGGGCGGGACCCTTGAGAGTCTGAAGAAGGGTGCTGACCTGAAACGTCACCCATCGTTTTTCTCCAGAGATGCTGCCTAATCCGCTGAGTTATTCCAGCACTTTGTGTCTATCCTTCATCTCCATCCTCTAACTCCTCCCCCAAAGCCAATTTTCGATCAAATAAGCTAGCTTATCCTGGATCCCTTGAAGTCTAATCTTCTAGATGAGCCTGCCGTGTGGGAGGGACCTTGTCATATGGTAAAATATATGTGTATAAACATTACCTTACTTTACTACCGATTTATTACTAATTTCCCAGTTTTAACAGGAATTGTATCCCTCTAGATTCAAATCTTGCCTACAAAGTGTAGGCAGTAACATGATGGTCAATCAGCCAACCAACCTGCATGCCTTTAGGATGTTGTAGGGAGCAGAGGAAACTTGTGCAGTGATATACAACATGCGAGAATGTGCAAACTCCATACACAAAACACTCATGGTCAGAATTGAACCATGGTTTCTGACACTGGCAGCAACTCTACAATTATGCAACTCTACAATTATGCAACTCTTATATAGCACTAGATGACCAAAGTGATATATTTATACTGAGCTGGGTTCGAGTGTGATCTTTTCTCCTGGGCCATCATTAAAACAGACTTTTGAGGAAACTATATAAATGCCAACGCAATAAGCTGAGGAATATTCATTTTAATTTTATGACATTTTTATGTTTTACATGATTGCTTCTTCCCATCTTTTGAACAGATCGATCAGAGTCGATTAACCACCTTGCTCGAGGATGCCTTCAGCAAATTCTTCTATAACCGGAATGGTTCTATTTCTGACGTCACAGTTTCTTCATAGCTGCAGAATCACTGTGTGACACAACTACTTCATCACCGGTCTTAAATGGACGAAAGAGGATATCACAGGAAGCCACTGGCTCAATTGCATGTAGTAGTGTGGTGATGTCGAGTTCCCATCTTGAAGTGGTGAACATCCCACCAATGAAAAGTTCTGTTGTCAGTATTATGTCCCATCTGTGCTTCACCCTGTGACTATCGTATTTTATTTAGCAGTAAAGACTTGCAGAGCGCTGCCACATTGGAAAGGAAGCTTTTCTCTTAACTGAGTAAAGGTGGGATAGAAGTAGGGATTGGGGTGGTAGGGGGAAGGGAAAAAGGCTGTTAATCTGAACACGAAGACTGCAAAGGAGAGGATAAAGTGAGAAGTCTGCACAAAGTGAAGTATCGCTTGATACATCTTTGTGAACTCTTTCAATACATTGTATCGCTTTATATGCCAGTAATGTGCATGTTTCTTCTGTGTTGTATATTCTTTGCACATTTGTTTTCAAGATCCGGAATGCTAGATGATTTTAAATGACAGTGTTCCTACAAATGCATTTAAGAGGCCATTCCTGTGAAAGTTCCCACTATTTTTCAGTGTTGAAATTTTAAAATGGCATGGCTTTTGTGCACCTGGACGTGGGGAATGTAATGGCCACTAAACCAGCAACTGTCTTATCTTTTTACCAGCTTAATGAACTTATCCAAATGATTAGTTGAATTTGGATAAATTATTCTCGTTCCAAACGCAAAATTGAACTGTTGTACTGTTTTTCTTCAAAATGTTTAGAATGCCTGATCAGAAATGAAAATTCATTGCAAGTTAATTACAAGTCTTGACAAGATTCAGCTGATACACCAGGGCTGCCTTTGTTTTAATCGAATGCTTTATTGAAGCCTTCCTTCCCAATATTCCCATTCTTCCTTTCTCCCCTTTCCCTGAAAACTTTATGTATGTAAAGCTGAACATTGATACAGATATGTAATCCTTATTATGTAGTATTTTGAGTTGTATGGCTGAGGTTGTGTAGTAGTTCTGATGGCTGTTTGGACATGGCAATCGCATTGATCATTTGTTAGCCATGAATTTCTGTGAAGTCTGTTGGCCAAAGGAAGTTGAGATGATTTGTTCGTCTTCTGTTTTGAGCCAAATAGTGTATGGTGAGTTAATAAGCACAATTTCTTGGTTATTTTGGTTTGCAAGCAACACGAAAGGTTAATTTCACTTGCAAGAACCAGTTTGTCAGTAATCATTTCTGATTATCTTGCATTTTCTCAGTTTGGATATAGTTTTGGTATGTGGAATGTTTTTCAACCCTTTCTGCATTTAGACAATAGAATTTGAGGTAAGGGAACTGAGATGGTAATTGTTGAAGAAAAAAATGGGGTTGTTAGGGAGCACCTAGACTTAATTGGAATTTCTGTAATATTTAGAGAATGGCAAAACACTGTATTGTGGCATTGTTCAAAGTCCTAACTGCATTTAATGCAGCATTCACTGAAGCAAATATATTGTACTGAAAAATCAGTGCGTGGCTGTTCTTTTGTTATTTACCCTTCTGAATTGTGCAGAAAAATGTCATATTTGAGTCCATGCATTAATGTTTTTCTAGATTGCCCCTATCATGTGGTTCCTGTAATAAATGGTTGGAGGTCAGAGGAAAATTATTCTTACCACAACATGAGAAATTTTAAATAGCGATCCATTTATTGCGCGTCATTGCTTGGCTTGAATCTGTCAGTTTATTCGCACACAGACATTTTTTGCATGTCAGGTCTGGAACTCTTCGGCAATCAGTTCAGAAATTTAAAGAGACAAAAACTGAAGATAAGTATTGAATTAGCATACTATGTGCAAATAGATGTTTTAAATTCAAGCTTTATTTCCTGCTTGAATCAGATAACTAGTAAGACAACTAATGTCTTGCTAATCTATCAAGGACTGTCAGTCAGCAAACCTTGCAGTGAAAGATCAATATTAAACGGGTTTGTCAACTGCACTAAATGAGTCATTCCATTGACCACCGAGACTGAAGCTAACTGCAGTTCCAAGGCTGTCGTTGAACCCAAAAGTAATTCTTCTATACTCAAAATCTTAAATTGCAGGTCCTTTTTCCATCTGGGTGTCAACACCTGAATTACTGCTCGATGATGCACTGCTCTATGATGCGAGTCATTTTAGCTGATCGTTATCTACTTTATCAGCAAGTGACACATAAGCTTAAGGCTCTGTTTAAGAGTCATGAAGCTGCTATTCCCATCCATCCAAGTACAATCTCTCAAATACATTCAGATTTATATGACCAGTTAAAAGACTAAACCTATTTGGGCTTCAAGGGATGATTGACCCACATTTAGATATTCCAGTACGTCATAAAATAAAATTGTCTGCTCTTCACTACCTTTGTAAAGACGGGTGTCTAATGGTTAGCATTGAGCCAAAAGGCCTGTTTTCGTGCTGTATGACTCTGGCTTCCATGCTCTTACCCCACTCTTATCACACCAACACCCCTGATCAGTTATGTCGTTGAAATTCATTTCATCTCCATTTGAATTTTATAACAGAAAGCAAACTTTGCCACTTCGCTAAATTTTATTTTTTAATTTCTGAGGACAATTGATGTGTTTTGCTTGTTCCCTTTTTTTCACATATTAGATTGTACAAAATTCTTACAATGTTATTTCATCCTCTCAGAACTTAAAATGAGTTTGCAAATGATTTTTGGAGTTTTGGATTGATGTTGGATTGTGCATACATTTCTTGAAGGTACTATGGCCTATTGAATCTGCTTGTAAGTAAGCCAGTACAAGTTGTCTAATACTTCCCCAAATGATTGGCACTTGAAATATTAAGAATCTGATCTAAAATACTGATACCTGTCTTTTTTAACTATAAATTGCTTCTTTAAATTACATGTGATGTTATTGAGTGGCAAAAATGCAAGCTACATATATTATAATTTGAACAGCTTTTTTCATCCAACAGCTTGTGTTACCCAATAGAAATTCAACAACTACATTCCCAATATATACGAAGGGCCTATGGGTAAAATAGATTTGTGGAGGCAGATAATTTTGGTTTATGATCAAAAAATTCACTGTTTCAATTCCTAGTTTTGTTTAACATTTTAAGCACATTTGGATGAAAAGAGAAGTTGTCGTCTTAGAAAAAAATCATTTAAATAATCCCATGGGAATGGTGAGAATTTTTCATTGAGGAATTGGAAGTGATCAGGCTGGAAAACCTATTCAAAAAATTTTGCAAAGTGGTTGTCTGAAGAATTATGGGATTTTTAGCGAGGAGCTGCAAGTAGCAATTTCTGAGAAGCAATCCAACACAATTGCAAGTTATTTTGTGCATTTTGACTCTTGGTTTTGTGAACGTTAGTGGTGCTTTGATTCATTCACAAGAGTTGGCTTTTCTTGGTTAGGCTAGCTTTATTCCTAATTCCAGAGGCCTTGCAAGAGTCAACCACTCTGCTGTGGATCTGGTTTATAGTCATGTAATAGGTTTACTATATTTCGGATAAGGATACGATTGCCTTCATTAAAGGATATCGGTGAACCATTTTTGGGTTTTTCCACATTTTAGTTGTATCGTTGTGCTTTTTTAATTACAAAATTTATTTAGTTAAGATAGTTATTCCTGATGCTGTGTGGAATTTAAACTTGCCTCTCTGATTTATTAGATCTGGCCTTTGTTTACCATCCTGTAAATTTTGCTACGACAACACTTTGGGCTTGCTGCATGACCAATTGTTAACTAAGCAGAAATAGTTATAAAATGATCTTGTACCCATGTTCCCGTTTGAATCCAAAGGGCGAATGAATAATGATGTCTTTATCAATTTTGACCTCATTCTTCTTTTGATGCACTTTTTTAAATCCTCTATCTTGCAACATGTGCAGGGGAGGGAAGTCATGCTATCATAAAACAGGAATAAGCAGTTTAGTGCAAATAATTAACCCCAGGAAGATGGAGGAAATTCTGCTCCAAAAAGCTTTATTAGCACAAGGTACAGATGTAATAAAGTGTGAAATGTGAACACATGGGATAGTCGGGATTTATTTTTATTCTCAAATGATTGTAAGCAAAGCCTTTGCACTGTTTACATGTTATATTTTTCTGAATGTGCTGTGATTCTTTCTTTTGGAAAGTTAAGTTCCCACCTTCATAAAGGAAAATAATAATACCAGCTTAGAGTCCATTTCAGTTTTCCTTCAAATATTTCCCATGGCAACATTGGTTCAGGTTTTGGGTTGCAAGTGATTTGATTTTTCTCTACTTTGAGTGTCAATCGAAGGTTAATAGGAGAAACTGCCTGAATTGGGAAATGAAGCCTTTGTACACTTGATATCTTCACATCCACAATTCAAAGGTAAGGTAAATTGGCTCAGCCACCCAAGCTGAAAACTCTGGGACTTCAGAACATCGCATTAATTTTATTTCAACTACATAATGTTTTACAGAATACTGATTTATTACAACAGATCTGTGTGCCACATCAGGTTCTCTACTGTGACACATTGATGTGCCATTAAAATGGTTGCGTGGGGGATGTGTTGTGATGGGGTCAATGGGTGATATTTCTTATTGCACCATGTTTTTTTTTGGTGTTCAATCTCTTTCAGTATCACTCATTTATTTCACTTTCCCATGTAAAATTGAGTTATAGTTGAATTTTTAATTTTGTTTTCTGATTTCCAAAAATGAAAGTATACATGTGAGAAGAATGTGATACATTGAGGGGTTCATTGAGCGATATAAGCCTTGTTGCCATAGGTTGCATTTGAACGGGCCAAAACAAATTCCCAGGTCGATACTGTGCCCTCACTCCCTCCAACCACCAAGTCCAAATGAATAAAATAAAATCTTAATCATTAGCTTTGCACAATGTAGTGATGTCTACAATATTTTGTTTTATATTAGTTAAGTAATGTATCAAAACCCTTATTTAAATATGTAAATACAAATTTAAAAATAACTTTGAAAGTGCGGATGGAAAAGTTTAATTTTTTTTAATTGGTTCAGTTACACAACTTTCACGTTTTGTTCAGCTTTGTTTTCCAATTGTAAGCATCGTAATAAAAAGTGCATATTTTCAAGTTGTATGATATCTTCTTCAGGAAAAGGGGCAATATATTTTTATGCTCCTTTCCAGAACACCCATTGGCTTGAGCTATATTCTGGTTTCTCACTTCCATCAGGATTTAATTTTTTTATGGGGGTTTTACTTCCTAGTGTCCAATCAAAGCTTGTTCAATCTTCACCTATGAGGACTTGTTTTTTTTTTTAATGCTGTACTGCCAATTGATAACTAGATTATTTTTACAGATACATTTATGTGACTGTACTTCCAAAATACTTCATTGGCAATAAAGTACTTTGGTGTATCTATCGATCATGTACTTCAGCTGTACATTCCTGATCACTCGGAACCCTTTTCATTAGGCAGAATAGGTATAGCCATCCAGAGGTCTAGGCAGTGAGCTGTCAGGATATCCATCCATGTCAAATGCCTGCCTTCCAAAGTAATTTTGAGTCCAGGTGACCATGGAAATGAGGTTTTCCTGGACTGTTGTGCAACAACTAGGTTGGCATGCATTCTGAGCAAGGAGGACAATATTTTTAAGTGTTTTGTTACATGTTAATTTTTTTTAAAATTGTATTCATACAAATTATGTTTCAGGCACCTGAACTTCTCAATGCATCCGGTATTTTGTCACCAGTTCACTTAACACTGAGGGGATTTGTTTTGTTTCTCTGTTTGAAAACCATTTTGTTCCTATATCATTTCTATTGTAGAATTAATGAGATTCTCCCATGCCAAAACTTTCTTCTGCTCCTCACTGCCTGATTGTCATACAATCATACAATGTGGGAAAGTACTCTTCTGCCACCATGTTTTATGTGATCATCTAATTGTTTATAAATGTTCTAAATATCTGCCTCTATCTTAGGCAGTGAGTTCCAGATTTCAGCTATGGTCTGGGGGAACGAAAGCATCCTCAAATAATCTAATTCAACCACCTTAAACCTCTTAAGCCTCTTGTTAGTATATGACTGCCTGTAGGATGGGGTGGGGGGTGTAGGTTCAGGGTGGGTGGGAGTTTTTTTTTTTACTATGCCCTTTACTGCAATAAGGTCCCTCCCTTTTGCTACCTTCACTCCAAAGAAAAAACTCTCTCCAATCTCAGCTCACAGTTGAAATGCTCCATTCCAGACAATATCTCCAGTGGATTTCCTCTGCACCTTTTCCAGTGCAATCAGGATTGCATGCAGTACTCCGGATGTTAGCCTAATTCATGTTTTACACAATTATGCCTTAACTTTGTTTTTATATTCTGTGCCCAGCTAATGAAGGCATGTATTCTCTCTGCTTTCTTAACCATATTACCTACCTGTGCTGCTGTTTTCAGGGATCCTTAAACATGTATGCCTATATCTCTCTTTCTCAGTACCCAGGAATTCTCCCATTCATTGCACATACCCTAGCCTTATTAGTCCTCCCAGAATATATCACTGCAGGAAGTTGGATCAGGAGTAAGCTATTCAGTTGGCTGTGCCAGCTCTTCCATTCCCTAGGATCTTGAGTATTTCAACATTCCTTGTCCACTTTCCTAACCTTTCCCCAGAACCCTTAATCCCCTTATTGATTAGAATTCTCTGCTTCTGCCTTGAATATAACCAGGGATTTTATTGGCATAGCTTTCTGCGTCAAAGATTTCTAAATTTCAGCTAACTTTCTTGCATCTGAAATGCTGCATCTCCCATACTCTGAGATTATGCTGTTTAATGAAGTGATGTGTCCCTTCAGCATTTATCCTGTCTAATTCCATGTTTCAATAAGATTGCCCCTCATTCTTCTAAACTATAGTTTAACTTTCTCAGAGGACACAAGATAATAGAAACAGTAAACAACTGGCTCCTCGAGCACTGTCCCATCGTTTGGTGTGATTGTGGCTCTAGCAGCCCTGGACTTCAACTCTGGTGCTTGTTCCACATGGCCCTCAAAGCTGTTTCTTTCCAAAAGTGATATTGCCTCCAGAACCCTCTGTGTTACAGAATTTCAGAGATTCTACCCTCACTAAGACTAAATTCCTTGGAATGACTCACCTTATCTGTAACAATGTTCCCTTGTTCGAGACTTTTCCAAGAGTGGAAACATCTCAACACCTCACCTGCCTAACTCTCTTAGGATATGTTTCAATAAGATCATTCCCAATTCTTCTAAATTCCAAAGAATATGGATACAAATTGCCTCATGTTTTGAGATTAAATTCCATCAGCCTTTTCTCTGCCCATTTTACCAACTGATCAATGCAATCAACGACTCTTCCCCCTCACCATCAACAATTGGCCCATTTTTATGTCATCTGTAAACTTGTTATCCTTGTCTCCTACACAGACCCTCCCCCCACCCCCGCATTATTGGGGAGAGGAAATGGTGCATTTCTAGCTCAGTCATCTTACACACATCAAGAGATAAGAGTTGAAAAAAAAATGTTTATTTAACCCCCACATTTTATACCCCATCTCAAATTTGACTAGTGATTTGTAAATTCTATAACAATGAATTTCTGTAACTCCAACAGACATAATGCAAGCGTGCTCCAGGTAGAGCTGGAATATACTCATTGGTTTTCTATTTCAAAAACAATTGTCACCCTCTGCCTCCAATTACCAAGCCAATTGAGTCTTAAAGGTCCCAACTTGAAACGTCACCTATCCATATCCTCTCATGCTGCCTGACCTGAGTTACTAGAGAACTTTTTTTAAAAAATCAGCAGCTGGACTTCCTGCAGAACATTGGTTTATAAAAAAACACAAAGTGACAGAGTAACTCGGTGGGTCAGGCAGCATCCCTAGAGAACATGGATAGGTGACGTTTCGGGTCGTGACCCTTCTTCAGACTCACCTATCATGTTCTCCAGTGATGCTGCCTGACCCACTGAGTTACACCAGCACTTTGTCTATATCTGCAGTTCCTTGTATCTCGACCAAGCCAATGGTTCCAAATTTCCCTCTATCCCATGACTCTTATCTTTTTAACCATTTGCTTATGTGAGACATCGCCAGGTTTTCCTATAGTCCACGAGGACTGTCGAAATGCTTAAACATCTTGAACAATTTAAGCAAATTGGTTTGGATTTTTCCTCAACAAAAACATAAATCCTGTACCTTGGAATTTTCTACTAACTTCCCTGCCATTGACATTAGACTAGGTGATTTTTATGATTCACATGATAAGGGAATAACGTTTAGTGCAAGGTAAAGACAGCAAAGTCCGATCGAGAATAGTCTGAGGGTCACTGTAATTTCCTTGGTATCCATATTAACCAATTTAATTAAAGGTGCCACTTTAACTTCTTTTCAAGTCATCTGACACCTCTTCTGTACAGGAAAGATATCATGAATCTGTCTTTACTCTCAATGTCAGCAAGATGAAAGTGTTGGTTGATGGCCAAAGAGGTCGAGGGGTTGAACAGATGTTTTAATTCTCCTTCCCATTCCTACACAGACCTTTCTGTCCTCTGTCACCTCCATTGTCAGAGTGAGGCTAAACGCAAATTGGAGGAACAGCATCTCATATTTAGCTTGGGCACCTTACAGCCCAGTGGTATGAATATTGATTTCTCTCACTTAAGATAGTCCTGGCATTCCATCTCTCTCTATCCCTCCCCCACCTAAGTCGCACTTGCTTCTCATTTTCACACTACAAACAGCTTACAATGGCCTGTTTCCTTTATCATCATTACTTTTTTGCATATCTTTCATTCATGGGTCTTTATCTCTCCACATCACCGTCTATATCTCTCGTTTCCCTTATCCCTAACCAGTCTGAAGAAGGGTCTTGACCCAAAATGTCACCCATTCATTCTCTCCAGAAATGCTGCCTGTCCCGCTGAGTTTCTCCCGCTTTTTGTGTCTACGGTTGCATCTGCAGTTCCTTCTTACACAGAGATCGGTGATAGCTTCAGGTTTCTTGGCATCCATATCACCAGCCTAGCCTGGTCCCTTCATACGGATGTGGTGAACAAAAAAATGCATCTATTAAATTACTTGGATACCTGAGAAGATTTGCCATTACCCTTGAGTATTCTCTCAAACTTCTATAGATGCTTTGAAAGTATTCTGAAAAGATGCATCACAGCCTGATCTGGTACCTGCTCTCTTTTTGACCTCCTGAACCTAAAGAGAGTAGTGAACTCATCCCAATCCATCACAGGGTCATCACTTTCCTCCATCCAATCCATCCCCTCCCTATAATTCAGACCCTTGAGTCCTGGCAACATTCATGTAAATCCTTTCTGCATTCTTTCCAGATCATTTACAATTGCAACTCTTCAATCCTTTTGTGTCTCACCTTCTCTCTTTTGATCTCTGGTCTTGATCCAACCATCTGCATATCACCCCCACCCTTACCTGTATTAACCTGTTGCCTGCCGGGCTTTGTCCTGGGCTACCTCTCTTCCAGCTTTACCCCCTCCCCCACAATGTCTGAAGAAGGGTCCCAATATGAAATGTCACCTATCTATGTTCTCCAGAGATGCTGCCTGACCTGCTAAGTAACTTCAGCACTTTTTTTTTGTAAACCAGCATCTGCAGTTCCTTGTTTCTAGATTTATCCAACTTTAAGCACTTCAAGATTCCCAACACCTCAATAATATGCTTTGGGACATCACTGTTCCCTCTCCTGACATCACCAGCAATAAGAAAGAGAAGTTTTCATTTAAGACCTCACCCAGTTCTCATGGTGCCACACATTGATTACTACACTGACCCCTAAGGTGACCAACTCTCCCTTTTACTCAATAGATTGTAGGATCTTTTGACTTGCAGGTAAAGTTTCAAGTGTACCTTATTTGATTGATCTATAAGATCAATGGAATGCAATATCCAATTTTAATGTCAGCGTGCTATACAGGTACAAAGCAAACAACAGATGCATTTATAGTAATCCTTCCATAAAAAAATGTATGAACTCTTTACAAACATTTTAAAAATGGGACAATGGTAGAATTGAATAGGTGCTGAAAGGTTTTAATAGGAGGGAGAGAAGTTGCAAGCCACATTTCAGGGAGAGTTATTGTGCGGTTCATTAAAGGCAGATGCTCTTCAAAACAAATATTCATTAGGAATGCAATTCTTGAGTAATGCATAGTCCAATTGCTGAATCTACTCATATTAGTCAATTCTGCAATTAGCCAATTGTCCAAATTGGTTGAGGCTAATTCCAGAAAACCATTTTTTCAAGTTCATCTAGCCAATGAGGTATTAAGTCAGCCCTGCCGTATTCTCCACGAGTCACAAGTTTAACTTTTCAAACTGAGTTATTTTTAAATATAATTCCATTGTTTATACAGTGAATGCCATGTTGCTCAGTTACAATGATTGTAAAGACTTGACCTTCACCTACATTAGAGTTTGGGATATTGAAAGGCATTGTCTCCAATGATCAGGATGAACCAGTCATCATAAAATTCTCACCTTAAATTGCACTATCCCATTTATCCATCACTGCTGTTTATTGAACCTATGTTGATTCCAAATTTGGCAAGGCATTGATTTGAAAGCTTTATCCTTGCTTTCAAATACTCTGGCAGTCCATGTTTCCCCCTGGAATTTCCTCCAGTCCTCTTGTCCTTTAAAATGTCTGTGCTTCTGGAAGTCAGCTGGATGAACTCAGCGGGTTGAACAGAATGTCAACATTTCTGGTCAGCATCCTGCATTAGTCCCCTACAGATGCTGCTCAATCTACTGAGTTGCTCCAGGAGTTTGTCTTTTGCTCCTGATGCAAGCATCTGCAGTCTCTTGCATTTCCAAGTAGATCATTAATCCTGATAGGTGGGGCAATGAATGATTTTTGGTTTGTCACAATAAGAAATAATTTGTGCTATGTCTACTTTTTATGTTAAAACTTCCTTAATCATACGTAAATGTAATTTGTCACTGAAAGGATTAGTGAGATACCTGTACATGCACATAAATGAATCGTAAATGATTAACTATCTTAAAACTAATTAACTAGGAATAAAGAGCAGAACATTAAGCATTTTACTGAGCAATCCTGACAGGGTGTTCCTGGGTTTAATGTGGTAAGCTGTGACTAATATAATGTTTTGCATCATTTCCCACCCGCTTAAAATTTCTCTGACAACTACTCCCTCTTTGTGCTATCTTCGCACGTGAGAAGATAAATTGGGCCTTTATTAAATGAATGTCGATCTGGGTTCAGGGGTTCACCTCTGGGACAGAGATTATGTCACGCTGAACCAGTGCAGCTCAAAGGTAGTCCTGGACTGGTTTTTAAAGTGGCTTTGGTAACTGAAGGTACAGAAACCAGCAATGATAACTAAATCCTCTACTACTCTCAAGTTAAACGTATTGTCATCTGCATTAGTTCAGTGAGGTGTAGGTACAATACAAGTCTTGCTTGCCGCCACATCATTGGCACATAGACTCGGACAACACACAAAAATATAAATTTTACATAGGTTCTGCAAGATTGTGAAAAGAAGACTGCAAAAAAACCCCAACACATTAGAGCGAAACCGAATAAGAAAACAAGCCGATTGCAGTACATAAGGTGGTTGTAGTGTAACGTTGCTGAGGTCGGATTAGGGTTGTGGAAAATGATTCAAGAAACTGACATTTGTAGGAGAAAAACTGTTCCTGAACCTGGTGGTGTGGAACCGCAGCTTTGTGTACCTCCTGCCTAATGGTAAGCCCACATTGGCAAACTCGGATCCCTTTATATTGTTCAAAGAGCCAACCTGTTCTCTGTGTCTTAACTAAAGTGTAGTAACATCACTAAAGTACTATCTTACCATCGTCGCAATGCAGTTTGTGAGACCTGATAAAGTCTCTAAGTGTCAGTAAAGAGACATCTTAAATTCATGAATAGTGCTATGTAAGGCTTTTCCTATTATAGTTGGTCAGTGTGACCTGTGAGAGAATGGACTGTGTTATCCATCTAAGGATTTTTCACACAAAGCATGATGGGTGTATGGAAAAAGCTGCTAGAGGAGGTTGTTGAGTTAGGGACTATCCCAACATTTAAGAAACAGTTAGACAGATACATGGATAGGACAGGTTTGGAGGGATGTGGACCAAACGTGGGCAAGTGGGACTAGTGTAGCTGGGACATGTTGGCCAGTGTGGGCAAGTTGGATCGAAGGTCCTGTTTCCACACTATGACTCTGACCCTTATGACTAAGGAAAATTTCAAAGGTGCATTCATACTTTCTAACCTGATAGAAGGGGTGGCTATTATTTAAGACATGGGTCATGCACTATATCAGACTTGCAGAATGCAACAAAAAAACAGATTTTCCCCAGAAACCATATGTACTGGACCATAAATGCAATCCATTGCAATCTCCTGGAACTGTGGTTGACTTGATACTTTGTTCAGCTGCCCAAATCAAGAATGACCATTAGACTGTGGGCACTTGGAAATGACCTTTTATCTATTCACAATTACATACTTTATCATGTTGGTTAATGAACTGGGCCTGATAGGGAGCACAAGAGCACATTTGTCTTTCCTCCTCTAAAGCCCCAACTGATCTGACCTGTAAGAGCGATGAATGAAACAAAAATAAAAACACCTTCAGATGTTGGAACTCTGAAATAAATACAGAATAAAAAGCAACATGTTGCTGAATACGTTTATCAAAATTCTACAGGTGGAGAAGCCATCACGACCAGCTCCCTAGTCTAGAGGTGGGCTGGGAATTTGCTTAAGGGGACATTGTGAGAAGGCCTCTAGCCAGAGAGAAGCTTGAGGGATGAAATCTAGAGGAGAAAATTGTGGATGCCATCAAAAAGCCTGTCCAGAGTGGAAGATACAACCATTGTTGGATGAATAATGGGTCACAATGTGCCAGAGTGCAGGAGGGAGATCAACAATCTGATTGAATGTTGCCAGAACAACAACCTTACTCTCAACATAGCAAGCCCGAGGAGTTGATGATTGACTTCGGGAAGGGAAAGCCTAGTGCCAATGAACCGGTCTCCCCCAGTGGGATGGTGACTGAGAGAGTCTGCGTCTTCAAGTTCCTGTGCGAGCACACACCTTTGATAATCTGTCCTGGGCCCAATACATTGATGAAACACAAAGAAAGATCATTAACTCCTTTGTTTCCTCAGAGATTTAAGGACGTTTAACATGTCAACGGACCGTCTATTAAACTCCTGCAGGTATATGGTAGAGAGCATACTGACTAGTTGCATCATGGCCTGGTTCAGTAATTTGGACGCCCAAGAATGGAGGCTGTGGGAAGTGATGGATCCATCACAGGTATTGACCTCCCCTCCATTGAAATGATCTACAGGAAGTGTTGTGTCAAGAAGGCCTCAAATATTCAATTGGTCCATGGTCGGGAGAAGGAGGGTGTCAACAAATTGAAAAGTATGGATTCAGTTAAAGGAAGATGCGCAGGAGAAGTTAGTGAAGTCTCCAGAAGAGCGGGTGGCACGGTGGCGCAGCGGTAAAGTTGCTGCCTTACAGCAAATGCAGCACGGGAGACCCGGGTTCGATCCTGACTACGGGTGCTGTCTGTATGGAGTTTGTACGTTTTTTCCGTGACCTGCGTGGGTTTTCTCCGAGATCTTCAGTGTGCTCCCACATTCCAAAGACGGTTAATTGGCTTGGTATAAGTGTAAAATTGTCCCTATTGTGTGTAGGGTAGTGTTAATGTGCGGGAATCGCTGGTTGGTGCGGACTCGGTGGGTCGAAGAGCCTATTTCCGTGCTGTATCTCTAAACTAAACTAAACCAAATATACAACCGGCTTGTAAGAAAGACAATGTTACAATTGTCAAACGGGATTTCAATATGCAGATAGACTGGGGTAAATGAGGTTGGTACTGAATCCCAAGAGAAGGAATTTGTAGTGTCGACGAGATGGCTACTTAGAGCAGCTTGTGATCAAGCCTACTATTTTGGTTTATTCTGGTCCCGGTTCCTATGACAATAAAACTCTCTTGATTGCCCCAATAACCTCATGATCTGCTGTGATGTCGTGACATCACACTTCAGCTCTAAAAGGAAGGCACGGGCTCTGACTGGGGCCCCTATCACCACCCCACCCCCCCCATTCCCAATCTCGCGTTCAACCCCGAGAACTGTTAAGACTTTTAAACATCCTCTAAAAGTTGCATTTGCGAATAATTTCATTCATGAGTGGTGCTTTCAAAGAGCAATTACATATGCAGGTGCTGAAAATTGAAATAAAAATAGAAAATAATAAACTCTGCAGGTCAGGAAGTATCTGTGGAGAGAACATCAGAAGATTTCAGGTCAGAGACCTTGCCAGAATGAATGCTATTGAGACCATTATTCCGTGGCATTTTTTTGCCGGGGGGAGGGGTGACTATATATCTGTCCAGAAATGAACTTGAAAACATCCAGTAAACATTTATTAACGCAATACCTGCGGCTATTCTCACGCCATAATACAAATTTGTTTTCTCTTTCCCAGTTCTGATGAAGTCTTCGACCTACAAAGTTAACTTTGAGTTCCTCCAGTAGTTTGTACTCTGCTCTGGATTGTAGCATCTGCAATCTTCTGTGTCTCCACAGAAACTGCCAGATCTGCTGAATGTTTCCAGCAGTTTATGTTTCAGAATTCAAGGTCAAAATTCTTTTTGTTTTGTTTTCATCTGCAACGCTTGGCTAAATTGCCCTCTCTGCCTGCCCTCCATCGGTTTACTCAGCTGCAGCGAGTGTGAGATGTGTGGACATGTTGCCAGTGGGATGGGGGTGACACGTTGCCAGTGGGATGGGGTGACACGTTGCCAGTGGGATGGGATGACATGTTGCCAGTGGGATGGGGTGACATGTTGCCAGTGGGATGGATTAGCATGTTGCCAGTGGGATGGGGTGACATGTTGCCAGTGGGATGGGGTAACATGTTGCCAGTGGGATGGGGTGACATGTTGCCAGTGGGATGGGGTGACATGTTGCTAGTGGGATGGGGTGACATGTTGCCAGTGGGGTGGGGTGACATGTTGCCAGTGGGATAGGGTGACATGTTGCCAGTGGGATGGGGTGACATGTTGCCAGTGGGGTGGGGTGTCATGTTGCCAGTGGGGTGGGGTGACATGTTGCCAGTGGGGTGGGGTGACATGTTGCCAGTGGGGTGGGGTGACATGTTGCCAGTGGGGTGGGGTGACATGTTGCCAGTGGGGTGGGGTGACATGTTGCCAGTGGGATGGGGTGACATGTTGCCAGTGGGGTGGGGTGTCATGTTGCCAGTGGGGTGGGGTGACATGTTGCCAGTGGGGTGGGGTGACATGTTGCCAGTGGGGTGGGGTGACATGTTGCCAGTGGGGTGGGGTGACATGTTGCCAGTGGGGTGGGGTGACATGTTGCCACTTGCGGAAGTGGCTTCTCTCAGAAGTGATTTCCGGTGCCGAGGTGAGCGCTGACGTCAGCGCAGTACCTGGCAAAGGTGCGGCAGCGGCAGCGGCCTGGTCTGGGCTGGGCTCGGGGCGGCATGTGCGGCTTCGGTGAGTGTGTGGGGTGAGGGGAGAGAGGAGAGGGGAGAGGGGAGAGGGATGGGCTGCCTTGCTCTGTGGGGAGGGACGGACCGATCTGCAGGGAGGGGGAGCTGTGTGGGGAGGCAGCAGAGGCAGAGCTGAAGCACTTATTCAATCAACTTTTGTGTACGGGGATAGACACAAAATGCTGGAGTAACTCAGCGGGACAGGCAGCGCCTCTGGAGAGGAGGAGTGGGTGACGTTTCGGGTCGAGACCCCTTCTTCTTTGGACGAGGAATCGTATGAGCAGTTCTGTCCCCAATGTAACAATTGTTTCTGCTCACGAATGACCCATTCATTGTGTTCAAAATACTGTGATCTCGAAAGCATCGTGTAAACTTTCAACGAAGAACTTTAAATCTTAAGGCAATCCAGTAAGGGAGTGGATCTAATTTGATAAATCGTTCAAAGAGTCGGTGCAGGAGTAACTTTTGTTTACGACATAGGTTTCGTATCAACGTTGAATTTCGCAACTTTGAGGAAAATCCCACCTGACCCCTTTTCACTTTTTTTTGTCCCTCGCCGGGCACATATTTCTCCTGTCACTACCATCACCTGCTCCTACCCCCTCCTCCTGCTCTCTTCTCTCACTCCTGCCTATTCCAAGTCTCCAATTTCCCATTTATCCTTTCTCTTGCCCCTCCCCATTATCCCGTTCCACAATATCGCTCCCTCTGACAACACTTCACCTCCTTATCACCCCTCCTCTTTTCCCATATCCGATGCCCTTCTGCACCCTTTTCACTTTGAGCCTTTGTCACTATCGGCCCATCTTCTATTAACCCCTACCCCACCATTTACATCCATACATCATCTTGCCAGGCTTTGCCCCAGCCCAAAATCTTTTCCAGCTTTCCCCTCCCTGCTCTATCAGTCTGAAGAAGGGTCCCAACCCAAAACAGCATCTGTCCACTCCCTTTGCAGGTGCTGTTTGTCTCACTGGGTTCTTCCTGCAGTTTGTGTTTTGCTCAGGGCTTGCATCTGCAATCTCTTCTGACTCCATAGATCAGATACTTCCATTTTATTGGTCACTCGGTGGAAAATATTGTTTTATATATCAAATTGTTTGATCAGGAATGTGTAGGAATTTTGTAAGATGCATTTCCCAAGGTAAATGAAGGGGTGATGAGGGCGATGAGGGAGTCAAAGGGTAATAGGTACAACATGAAAACAATCCTTTTGGTCCACAGTCCATGCCAGCCATCAACCATTTATTTCCACCAATCTGACAATCTAATTTTTTAATGCAAAAAAAAAAAACTCTGGAGAAACTCCGCTGGATCTGGAAGGATCTGTGAGGGAAATGGACAAATTGCATATTGGGTTGGTGCCAATCGGCCCAAGTTCCTCCAGCAGTTTGCTTTTGCTTAAGACTCCCAAAGTTTCCTGTGTCACCATTTTTTTTCTTCCCTCATTCCCATCAACTTTCTCCAGATTCTACCAATCACCTAACCCCTAGGAGTAATTTACAATGGTTGATCAGCATACCAACCCCGCATCTCATGGGAGAGTAGAATGAAACCAGAGCACCTGGAGGAAACCTATGAGGAAATAGGGAATATGTGCAAACTCCACACAGACAGCACCTGAGGTCAGGATTGAACCCAGGTTTCTGGTGTCCTGAGGCAGTTGCTCTACCAACTGCACCATTGTGCCACCCACTATCAATAGACAGTAGGTGCAGGAGGAGGCCATTCGGCCCTTCGAACCAGCACCGCCACTCAATGTGATCATGGCTGATCATTCTCAATCAGTACCCCGTTCCTGCCTTCTCCCCATACCCCCTGACTCCGCTATCCTAAAGAGCTCTATCTAGCTCTCTCTTGAATGCATTCAGAGAATTTGCCTCCACTGCCTTCTGAGGCAGAGAATTCCACAGATTCACAACTCTCTGAAAAAGTTCTTCCTCATCTCAGTTCTAAATGGCCTACCCTTTATTCTTAAACTGTGGCCCCTTGTTTTGGACTCCCCCAACATTGGGAACATGTTTCCTGCCTCTAATTTATTGTAGCAAAATGAACATAGTAAAAACCCTTGGTCAGTAGAATTGGACACAAAATTGTCCGAGTGAGAAAAGGTGAGGAACAATGGTTGACTTATTTTTCAGTTCCTTGGCTGCTGCAGGAGATCAATAATCCATACCTTACTTTACAAAGAACTTATCAATGATCTAAACAAATGCAGGGACCCTTGTTATTTAAATTATAAAAAAGTTGCTGTGGCTGAAAGCGGGGGAGGATGCTGTCTTTTGCAGGAAATAAAAATCAGTGGACCTGTCAGGTGGTGAAGTAAGTGGAAAATATAATTTGATTGAGAGGTGTGACCATATGAAAGGTTATGACGAATGAGTGAGTTGGCTGTGGTTGTTTTCTGGAGAACAAAAGAAGCTCTGGGGGAATTTAATGGCGATATTTATGAATATGATGACTAGGAACAAATTATTTGATGCACCAGAGAATTCAATACCAGTGCCCATAAATTTATGTTAATTTGTATAAAGGTAGTGGAATGAGCTGTAACCGACCAGGGTGGCTCTCTGAAGGTCTTGATCCGAAACGTCACCCATTCCTTCTCTCCAGAGATGCTGCCTGTCCCGCTGAGTTACTCCAGCATTTTGTGTCTACCCTAATCTGCTGTGTTCCTCTCGCAATTAGTTTTGTATTTTTGCACAAGATTCAGGCATCTATAGTCTCTTGCTTCTCCATTTTTATTGAGTCTACAGGGAACGAGTGTCCAAATGGATCCTTCACTCTTATAATTTTGTAAAATTAGGTGATAATAAAATTATAGGTACTATAAGTCTTTCCATTCTACATTATTCAAGGTATTTTTTGTTACTTAGTTATAGAGAGAGTCATGGAGTGATACAGTGTGGAAACAGGCCCTTCGGCCCAACTTACCCACACCGGCCAACATGTCCCAGCTAAACTAGTCCCACCTGCCAGCATTTGGTCCATATACCTCCAAACCTGTCCTATCCTTGTACCTGTCTAACAGCTTCTTAAATGTTGGGATAGTCCCTGCCTCAATCACCTTCTCTGGCAGCTTGTTCCATACATCCATCATCCTTTGTGTGAAAATGTTACACCTCAGATTCCTGTTAAATCTTTTCCCCTTCATCTTAAACCTATGTCCTCTGGTCCTCGATTCACCTACTCTGGGCAAGAGACTGTGCATGTACCCGATCTATTCCTCATATGATCTTATACATCTCTCTTAGATCACCTCATCCTCCTGCATTCTAAGGAATAGAGTCCCAGCCTACTCAACCTCTGCCTATAGTACAGACCCGCTTTTCCTGGCAACATCCTCGTAAATCTTTTCTGTACCCTTTCCTGCTGGACAACATCTTTTCTATAACAAGGTGCCAAGAACTGAACACTACTCTAAATGTCGCCTCACCAACGTCTTGAACAACTGCAACATGACCTCCCAACTTCTATACTCAATACTCTGGCTGATGAAGGCCAATGCGCCAAAAGTCTTTTTGACCACCCGATCTACCTGCGACTACACCTTCAGGGAGCTATGCACATGCATTCCTAGATCCCTCTGCTCTACATCACTACCCAGAGCCGTACCATTCACTGTGTAGGTCCTGCCCATGTTAGACTTCTCAAAATGCAACACCTCACATTTTTCTGCATTAAATTCTATCAACCATTCTTCAGCCCATTTGGCCAATTGATCAAGATCTTGCTGCAATTTTTCACAGCCATCTTCACTATCTGCAAAATAACCCACTTTTGTATCATCTGCAAACTTGCCGTGTTCTCATACAAATCATTGATATTGATGACAAAGTAAAGGGCCCAGCACTGAACCCTGAGGTGCACCATTATTCACAGGCCTCAGTCGGAGAAGCAACCTTCCGCCATCACCCTCTGATTCCTTTCATGAAGCCAATTTTCTATCCATTCAGTTATTTCTCCTTTGATCCCCTGTGATCTAACCTTCCAGAGCAGCCTACCATGAGGAATCTTGTTGAATGGTTTACTGAAGTCCATATTTACAACATCTACAACTCAGCCCTTATCGACCTTTTTGGTCACGTTTTCAAAAAACTCAATCAGATTTGTGAGATACGACCTCCCATGTACAAAACCATGCTGACTATCCCTAATCAGTCCTTGTTCGTCTAAATTCCTGCGTATCCCATCCCGCAGAATACCCTCTAGTAACTTTCCAACTACAGATGTTAAGCTCACTGGCTTATAGTTCCCAGCATTTTCCCTGCAGCCCTTCTTGAATAAACGCACAACATTTGCCACCCTCCAGTCTTCTGACACCTCTCCTGTTTAAAGACGACTCGTAAATTTCAACCAGGGCTCCCGCAATTTCTTCTCTGGTTTTCCACAATATCTTCGGATATATATAAATCAGGCCCTGGAGATTAGTCTACCTTCATACATGATAGTACCTTCAGCGCCACTTTGAACGTAACACTGACTGCTCTCAAGACACTTCCATCGACTGCTCCAAGTTCCTCTGTCATCCTGTCTTTCTCCTCGGTAAATATAGAGGAGAAATACTAATTGAGGACCTTGCCCATCTCCTGCGGCTCTGCACGTTGACCTCTTTGATTCCTGAGGGGTCCCACTCTCTCAAGTTACCCTTTTCCATCTTATGTATTTGTAACATTTCTTGGAGTTGTCCTGAATGATATCTGCCAGAGCTATCCCCTGGCCCCTTTTTGCCCTTCTGATTTCCTTTTTTACTTTGCTCCTTAGTTCCCGAAAGTCCTCCAGGGATACACTTGATCCCAGCTTCCTATACCTGTCCCAAGCGTCCTTTTTATTCTTAACCAAAGCCTCTATTTCTATCATCAGCCAAGCTTCCTTACGTATGCCTGCCTTGCCCTTCACTCTAACAGGGATATGCAAATCCTGAGCTTTTGTCATCACACTTTTAAAAACATCCCACATGGCTGATGTTCCTTTGTCCTCAAACATCCTGCTCAAATCAACTTGAGCGAGACTTTCTCTCATACTCTGAAAGTTGGCCATACCTCACTTAAATTAAGAAATGTTATTCCGAAGAATTAAAATGCTTTTTTAGAGTCACAGATGCATCCACCTCAGCCCACTGAGTTCACACCAACCATCAAACATCCATAGACACAAATCCTGCATGAATCCCTTTTTATTATTCTATCCACACTCTCATCAACTGACCCCACTCCCAGATATTACCACTCACCAAGACACCAGGGGCAATTTGGGCTAAGTAACCTATCGACCTGCATATCTTTGGCATGTGGGAG
Source organism: Rhinoraja longicauda (assembly GCF_053455715.1). Taxonomy (NCBI): domain Eukaryota; kingdom Metazoa; phylum Chordata; class Chondrichthyes; order Rajiformes; family Arhynchobatidae; genus Rhinoraja; species Rhinoraja longicauda. The sequence continues at coordinate 48,466,011 of NC_135961.1, read as the reverse complement.
GAAACCGTAGCACCCTAGGGAAACCCACACATTCACGGAGAATGTACGAACTCCGCATAGTTTTATCGCGTCAAGAAAAATTTGAATGAAGTTCCCTTGATAACTGAGGAGGAATTAAAATTCTATTGTGCTTTTCTGCTCCTTGCATCTTGCTAAAGATGGGCCTGTGCTGCTGACTCGAAGGGCCGAATGGCCTACTCCTGCACCTATTTTCTATGTTTCTAAGTAGGATTAATGAAATGCTTTTGAAGTGTGGTAATTGTTGAAATGTAGGCAAGGCCTTGGTGGAGTACAGCTCATCCAGAAACCCTTGATTCTCAGTCTTTTATCAGCAATGTATTTGCAACATTATGGTGACGTCAACTACTTGTTTGCCTGCTTTTATTCCTGATTGTGACTGCTCGATTCTCAGTCCATAAACATAACATGGCATACCTATGATAGTCAAAAGTGTTTATTTGCCAATGCCCCGAATATAAACCAGAACAATGAAATTCTTATTTGCTGATGCTTTATGGGCACGTTACTTGCAAGAACTATAAAAATATACAGTAAATTATCAGTAATTCTAAGTAAACTAGACCATGATAGTGCAAAAACCATGAGTTTTTTATTAGTACGGGTATCAGGGGTTATGGGGAGAAGGCAGGAGAATGGGGTTAGGAGGGAGATATAGATCAGCCATGATTGAATGGCGGAGTCGACTTGATAGGCCGAATGGCATAGTTCTGTCCCTATTACTTATGACATTATATCAAGCAACCATAGTAGTGCAAAGTAAGTAGGGCTTCAGTGCTGAGGTAGGGTTGTTGTTAAGGTTGTGCAGGGTGGTTCAAGAACCTAATGTTTGATGGAAGATGTTCCTGAACCTGCAGGTCGCAATTCTCAGGCCTGTGCCACTTTCCTGATGGTAGCAAAGAAAAGAGTTTGTGGCCAGTGTCGTGTGGGTCTTTGATGATTAGCTGCCTTCTTGAGGTAGCACCTCCTGTGCATTCCTTTGATGGTTGGGAGGCCATTACCATGGACCAGCAACGTTTACCACTTTATGCAGCTTCCTTTGCTCTTCTTAGATCAAAGTACAAACTGTGTTGATAATCCGAAAAATTATGTCTCAAGGTCTCAAAGTGGGTGTGGCTGGAAGGAGGTCACATCCAGTCAGGCTCACTGGATGGGAGGGAATTTAATAACAGAAAGAAAATTAAAAATGTAACTTGAGATCAAGTCACAAGTGTGTGACATACTCGTGCTGCTGTTTTTATTGAGAATATTTAGTGGGCTGTTATGCAATGTAAAGTGAGAAACGTAAATGGATTTGAATAGCTTTATTACTCGACCGATCATTGGAAAGCTGGAAAGATCCGTTGGGATGTCTAGGGAATGCTGTTACTGCTGAGATTCTATGAATGTTTTCTAATCCTAGAAAGGCTGTACCCAACTCGGTCTCCCTGACTCCTTCAAATCTCCATGCCTTGCAGCTCTCTGGCATCTTGCTGATTATCACTGCGACAGAACCGCCATGTGCTTTCAGATTTCAAGGAATTCCTCTACCACTTCTGTCCTTGGAATTCCTCTACCACTTCTGACCCCCTCTCTACTGTTGCAAACCCACATGTACTTGGCTCAGTGTTGAATGGTATTTGGAAACATTCCAATAAAAAAAGCCTATGGATGTTCTGCTTCATTAAAGATACTAAATAAATACAAGAGATTATCAGTTGAGTGACAAGTATTCCAACAGGTCAGATTTGAGGTCAGGAACGAAGCAGAAGAAAAATAGTTAATTGGGTCTTTGAAAAGGGTGTTTGATGGAGGGGAAAATAATTTGTGTTATCAGAAAATAACAGAAGACATTGTCCTTAGAGGTGGCATAGATTTGATGGCTACCTGGCTGTGTTCTGTGGTGTTATGCTCTTATGATTCTGGAAAAGATTTCAACCATGGCTGTTTTCAGTTCTGTGTGGTTACCTACTTAATCAGACTGAAATAATTGAAGACATTCTTGACAGCAACTAGGACCATTCATCAGCTTTTCATTAAAGCGAATAGAACACATGCTGGGAAATCTATCTACACCTGTTGTGTTGATTTCCGTTGAGTGAATAATTGCTTTCCAAAATCTTAGGTCCATATAATTAGATCATACTATCAGCAATGAGTTGCTATGTATGGTGCCTTTAACCTAGGTAAATATCCCAAAGTCATTTCAGAGGAAGCAGGCAGAGAGCAGGGCCAAGCCTAGTGGGTTTAGAGAGAATTGGCAGGTCAGAGGGGTATGATATGCAAATCTGTATTTAATCTGGATTTAAATGAAACTATGCATTTGAAGTGTTAAGTGAGAAATTGCTGAATATTAATGGTGTTGATAATGTTGTGCTATTACTAACTTTCAAGATGCAAAATAATTACAAGGCATGATGGGAAAGGTGCTCTGCTGGAGCCAGTATATGATTGTGCATTTGAAACATTCACTGTATTTATTGTTTTGAGTTGCTACAAAGATGGGGGTCTGGAAGGAGCCATTAGTGCTGAGCTGTTGGGATATCACCTGAAGACCAAGTGTGAGAAAATGTGGAGCCTAATTTTCAGCCAAGGCAGCCCTTTATTCTACAAAATGAGGCTACCATTTTAAAATCATTATGGTGCTGAAAGAGATGAGCCATAGAGCACAAAAGCCAGGAGAAAGTATAAGCCACTTGGCCCCTCAAAACTGCTCTACTATTCCTGAAGATCAAAGCTGACGCAATCTTGGCCTCTAAGTCATTTCTTGGCTTACTCTTTAATACCCTATACTTAAATGGCTGCCTTTCACCACCTTGGATGTATTCATTGATCATCTATTCAGTTCTCTGGGGTAGAGAATTCAAAAGATTCATGACTATGACAGATGAACTCCTCCTCATCTCTATCTTAAATCAATGACCCCTTTATCCTGAAATTATGCCCCCAAATGGTAAACACCTGTGATAGGGAAACACCTTCTTGCTACCCACCCTGTCAACCCCCTCAGTATTTATATCTCAGTAAGATCACCTCTGACTCTACTATAGTCCAATAAATAACGACCCAATCTCACAACCTGCTCCACCTTTTTCATTTAACTCCTTTATTTTACCAATCGAACCTATGAACCATTGCAGCTGCATCTAAATGAGGAAGACTGACTGCCGTCAACAGTAAACATTGCCCCAGAAACTTCAAAGCAAGAATGGCCAGAGTTGAGCCTTACTGTATTTTTATCGCCTTTATTGAGTATTAATTTGTGTATCTCCAATTGTCAGTGAATTCTTACTTGAAAGATACTAGCCATGAATCCTATGTGATGCAGAATGGATGTCTTCCATCCTACTAGTTATATTTGAAAATGGGAACATTTTCCCTCACTATCAATAGTTCGAGAGGGATAGGATAACTGAAGGATTTACCATCACTGGTGTGGTGAAGATCCTTGAAAACAAAGATGGCGCGGGTGTCATTGGTCTTATTGTTCAACTGCGGGTAATGTTTCATTTTACTACACATTTATGTGTATGTAACAAATAAACGACTATTGACTATTGACTATTGATTGGTGTCAACTCTCCAAAGGTTTAGATTTATTATCGTCATGTGTACCTAGGTACTGTGAAAGCTTTGTTCAGCATGCTATCCAAAAGAGATCAGATATAACATACATAAATACAATCAAGTCAAACACAAATACAATAGATAGAGCAAACTGAAAGATACAGTGCAGAATATAGCTTGTAATGTTCGGCATTGTAATGCATCAGTTCCATAGACAAAGTCCAATACCCACAATGGGGTAGCAGTGAATTGAACCGTACCCTTGCTTATGGAAAATCGTTCAGAAGCCTGATGACAGCGGAGAACAAGCTTCTGTATCTCTGCCAGATGGGAGCAGGGAGAAGGAGGAATGGCCGAGGTCAAACCTCCCTCACTGTTTATGTTTCAATAAGATCACTTCTGAGTCTACCAGTGGGACGTCTTTGATTATGTTGGCTGCTTTTCCAAGGCAGCGTGAAATGTAGATGGAGTCAATAGTGTGGAGTCTGGTCAAATATGGCAGCTTTAACAATAGAGGCACAGAACACAAAAATGTGGCAGTTGTTTTAAATATTTATAAAGTACTGTTTAAAACCTCAGTTGATGTTTTTTAGGCACCACATTTAAACAGAAATGTACCTGGACCTTGAAGAAGTTGTGCGGTAGATTTACTGGTAATGGGTAGGGATGAGAATTTCAGTAGCATGGAAAGATTGTAAAAACTTCCTATCGCCAACCACAGATTCTGCCTGCCTACTGATTACTTCCAGTTTATAGCTTTCATTGTATTGGAGAAACTAGTTTTCTCTCATAATGGGGACTTGACAAAGAAGTTCAAAATTATGAATCTCAGGAGGGTTGATAGCCAGATTGCATAGAACAAATCCAAACTCTATCCTCAATACTAACCTTGCAGCACAAACCATACCTCTGATCTTCCCATTTCAGTTCCTTGAATGACACTGCCTGGAATGAATCAATTGTGTCATTTGTAGCTGTGTCAGCACATATGAAAGAGCTATCCAGTTAGCTTCTCCTCTCTCTCATAGAAATCAAAGAGCAGAGCCAACATTGTGGATGCACAGACAATGAATGCATTAAAAACTAAGATACATAGACTTTTGGGTCACAATGAAAATTGGGAATGTGATGATCGGGCAGGAAACTGATTTGAGAAGAACTGAATGTCAGAGCACTTGAGCAGAGCAGAGTGTCAGGCACAACCTAATGAACTTTGGAGCAGGCTCAATAAAACCTACATCTATTTCGTATTGTAATAACAATGTGTATTTATATGGGCCAATAAAATAATGTGTCCAAAGTACGTGACTAGAGTATTACAATACTGAAACTAATGCACAGCCCAAAAAAGCGGTGTTGGGGAGAATTGACCAAAAACTCTGAGATTTTCATGCTTCACCTGAAAAGATTGTTTCGATCATATTACCTCATCTCTTCACTGAAGGTGGTAAAAAGCGAGGTAAAGTGATCCATCAATGCTTTCAGTTTAATCAATGATTTGTGTGCACTCTTTCCAATCTAATATATTCCATCCATTGCAGCACAAAATGCAGATATGAAAATATATTTTGTTGCAACATCCAGCTTCTATTTGATTGTTTTTGTGCTTCACATCCTTGGCATCTGATCCAACCAGATTAATATAGTTGGGTAGAATGAGTTTGGATTAGATGGGCTGAAAGGTCTGTGTTACTGTGCTGTACAACTCTATCACTGAAGTGGATGTTCTCTTCTGATCCAACAGATAAAGTGAGTGGCCCCCGGCAGCTGATGAAGAAGGGCATTGCACTAATTTTTATTGGGCACATCAACTTCATCATTGGCGCAATTGTCCATGGAACAGTCCTCAGGCACATTTCAAAGCCCAAGGACCATATGACGATAGAGTATTCAGTTGCCAATATAATTTCTGTCATCTCTGGTTTATTGGTGAGTCCGTTTGTTTGCTTTATCGTGGGAGTGATTTATCTTCCTGCATGGTGTATAGTTACATTTCTTGGGTGAATAAACCAATGCCAATACCAAGAATTGATTCCTATGGTCTCGTGAAATGTTTTCATGATCCTAATATGTCAGAATAGTTTAAAGCCAATGAAATACTGTGTTTTCATTGACTTAGGAAATATATCAACCAATTATAGCATATAGAGCAAATTTCCATAACCACAATATAATAATAAACCAATCATTAATTTTAGTAATACTAATTTTGCTGAGTGATAAATACTGACCAGATCTTTTGCGTACACATATTAGTAAATGTTGACTCATTTCCTTAACTCTCATGGGAAATGGCATCGTTGATAATGTACCATCTCCCTCAGCATGGCAGCAGACTATGAGACCGGTTCAGGACACAGGAGTGGGAATGGAATCTGCCACCTGGAAGAAAGGAGCCAAATACAAAAATGCCGATCCTGTCCCAATTATAAAACTCTGATTTTGATTTCCCTCAAAAACCATTCTTTACATTAATCAATTGATGCAGATTACACGTGAAGTTGTCAAGTAAAAGTTAGTGAGCTATTTGATCAGGGCTTGCTCTGGTTTGATATGGGCTTGCCTTCCACCATGAAATCACCATGGAAGCGAGTGGAGTGGGTATCTTGATTCCCAATTTCTTCTAATGTCCCCGGGCCACCCCTTGTGCTTTTCTCCCCCGATAGCAGTATATGTATGGGAGGAAGGGATGTTAAACATTGTTCTGAGGTATTCACTGTGAAGCTCTTACTTGCTTTGTATTCCTGTCATCTTGTCCTGAGACTGGGCTGGACATAAATAAAGGGGCTGAAGATAGGCACAAAATGTTGGAGTAACTCAGTGGGTCAGGCAGCATCTCAAGAGAAAAGGGATGGTCCCTAAGGTAGAGAAGCTGCCTGACCTACTGAGTTGCTCCAGCACTTTGTGTCGGTCTTCTGTATAAACCAACATCTGCAGTTCATACACATGAATATTGATAGCCTTAATGAACCTCACACAGCGTGGACATTTCCTTTTCACAGATTCAAGAACAGCTTCGTAACCATTGTTTTCAGACTCTTAAGAGGTTGTCAATTAATGTATATGCAAACATTTCCTATCTCTCAATCTACCTCTATGTGACCCATGCGCTTTTCTTAATCTGTACTTTCTCCATAGTTGTAACACTGTTCTTTACTCTTTCTTTCCTCTTTTTGCACCATCTGTTGTACTCCTATATAGTTTTGCTTCTAATCATGTATGGTATGATTTATGTAAATCAAAGTTCTTGACTGTACCTCGATACACGTGGTAATAATAATCCAATATCCATACTGGTTCTTGTCCAACGAGCAAACCATTTGGAAGCAGGAGTGGTCATTATTGATCATGTGCATGATTAATAGACAGTAGGTGCAGGAGTAGGACATTCGGCCCTTCAAGCCAGCACTGCTATTCACTGTGATCATGGCTGATCATCCACAATCAGTATCCCGTTCCTGCCTTCTCCCCATATCCCTTGACTCCGCTATCTTTAAGAGATCCATCCAAACTCTCTTGAAAGCATCCAGTGAATCGACCAGCACTGCTTTCTGAGGCAGAGAATTCCACAGATTCACAACTCTCTTGGTGAAAAAGCTTTCCTCATCTCCGTTCTAAATGGCCTACCTCTTATTCTTAAACTGTGGCCCCTGGTTCTGGACTCCCCCAACATCGGGAACATGTTTCCTGCCTCGAGCTTGTCCAATCCCTTAATAATCTTACATGTTTCAATATGATCCCCTCTCATCCTTCTAAATTCCAGTGTATACACGCCCAGTCGCTCTATTCTTTCAACATATGACAGTCCCGCCATCCCGGGAATTAACCTAGTGAACCTACGCTGCACTCTCTCAATAGCAAGAATGTCCTTCCTCAAATTTGGAGACAAACTGCACACAATCCTCCAGGTGTGGTCTCACCAAGTTCCTGTACAACTGGAGAAAGACCTCTCAATACTCAACTCCACTTGTTACGAAAGCCAACATTCCATTGGCTTTCTTCACTGCCTGCTGTACCAGCATGTTCCTTTCAGTGACTGATGCACGAGAACACCCAGATCTCATTGTACGTTCCCTTTTCCTAACTTGACACCATTCAGATAATAATCTGCCTTCCTGTTCTTGCCACCAAAGTGGATAAGCTCACATTAACCTGCATCTACCATGCATCTGCCCACTCACCCAACCTGTCCAAGTCACCCTGCATCCTCATAGCATCCTTTTCACAGTTCACTGCCACCCAGCATCTGCAAATTGTCATCTGCAAATTTGCTATTGTTACTTTTAATCCCTTCATCTAAATCATTAATGTATATTGTAAATAGCTGCGGTCCTAGCACTGAGCCTTGGGTACCCCTTTAGTCACTGCCTGCCATTCTGAAAGGGACCAGTTAATCCCTACTCTTTATTTCCTGTCAGTACCCTACCCCCAATACCATTTGATCTAATTTTGCCCACTAGTCCCCTATGTGGGAACCTATCAAAGGCTTTCTGAAAGTCCAGGTACACTACATCCACTGGCTCTCCCTTGTTCATTTTCCTAGTTACATCCTCAAAAATTTCCAGAGGATTAGTCAAGCATGATTTTCTCTTTATAAATTCGTGCAGACTCGGACCAATCCTGTTACTGCTATCCAAATGTACCGCTATTTCATCTTTTATAATTGACTCCAGCATCTTCTCCACCACCGATGTCAGGCAAACTGGTCTATAATTCCCTGTTTTCTCTCCCCCTCCTTTCTTAAAAAGTGGGATAACATTAGCTACCCTCCAATCCACAGGAACTGATCCTGAATCTATAGAACATTGGAAAAGGATCACCTATGCGTCCACGATTTCTAGAGCCACCTCCTTAAGTACCCTGGGATGCAGACCATCAGGCCCTGGGGATTTATCAGCCTTCAGTCCCATCAGTCTACCCAACACTATTTCCTGCCTAATGTGAATTTCCTTCAGTTCTCCGTCACCCTGTCCTCTGGTCACTAGTACATTCGGGAGATTGTTTGTGTCTTCCTTAGTTTAGACAGATCCAAATTTACCTATTCAACTCGTCTGCCATTTCCTTTTTCCCCATAATAAATTCATCTGTTTCAGTCTTCAAGGGACCCACATTTGTCTTAACTATTTTTTTCCTCTTCACATACCTAAAGAACCTTTTACTATCCTCCTTTTTATTCTTGGCTAGCTTACCTTCATACTTCATCTTTTCTCCCCGTATTGCCTTTTTAGTTATCTTCTGGTGCTCTTTAAAAGTTTCCCAATCCTCTGGCTTCCCGCTCATCTTTGCTCTGTTATACTTCTCTTTTATTTTTATACTGTCCTTAACTTCCCTTGTCAGCCACAGTTGCCTCTTACTCCCCTTAGAATCTTTCTTCCTCTTTGGAATGAACTGATCCTGCACCTTCTGTATTATTCACAGAAATACCTGCCATTGCTGTTCCACCGTCATTCCTGCTAGGGTCTCTTTCCAGTCAACTTTGGCCAGCTCCTCCCTCATGCCTCCATAGTCCCCTTTGCTCAACTGTAATACTGACACTTCTGATTTTCCCTTCTCCCCATCAAATTGTAGTAAAACTTATTATATTATGGTCACTACCTCCTAATAGCTCCTTTCCCTTGAGTTCCCTTATCAAATTTGGTTTATTAGACAACACTAAATCCAGAATTGCATTCCTGGTAGGCTCCAGTACAAGCTGCTCAAAGAATCCATCTCGGATGCACTCCACAAACTCCCTTTCTTGAGGTCCAGTACCAACCTAACTTTCCTAGTCTACCTGCATGTTGAAATCTCTCATAACCACCGTAGCTTTACCCTCCTCTCCCCTCCTGAACGTGCAGCCCTCCACTCCTCTCCCCTCCTGAACGTGCAGCCCTCCACTCCTCTCCCCTCCTGAACGTGCAGCCCTCCACTCCTCTCCGCTCCTGAACGTGCAGCCCTCCACTCACTCCGCAACAACCCGGACTTAATCATCGAACCCGCTGACAAGGGAGGTGCTGTGGTAGTCTGGCGTGCTGACCTATACCGGACCGAGGCCAGACGACAACTCTGACACCTCTTCCTACCTATCCCTGGACCATGACCCCACCGATAAACACCAGACCTTTATCATCAGCACCATCACGGACCTCACCATCTCCGGCGATCTACCCCCCAATGCCTCCAAACTCATAGTTCCCCAGCCCCGCACGGCCCGATTCTTCCTCCTACCCAAAATCCATAAACAGAACTGTCCCGGCAGACCCATTGTCTCTGCCTGCTCATGCCCCACTGAACTTATCTCCACCTACCTCGACTCCATCCTATCCCCCCCCCCCGTGGTTAAATCCCTCTTCACCTACGTCCAAGACACCTCACACGCTCTCCATCTCCTCGATAACTTCCGGTTCCCAGGCCCCCACTGCCTCAGGGGCCACAGTTTAAGAATAAGGGGTAGGCCATTTAGAACGGAGATGAGGAAGAACTTTTTCAGTCAGAGAGTGGTGAAGGTGTGGAATTCTCTGCCTCAGAAGGAAGTGGAGGCCAGTTCATTGGATGCTTTCAAGAGAGAGCTGGATAGAGCTCTTAAGGATAGCGGAGTGAGGGGGTATGGGGAGAAGGCAGGAACGGGGTACTGATTGAGAGTGATCAGCCATGATCGCATTGAATGGCGGTGCTGGCTCGAAGGGCTGAATGGCCTACTCCTGCACCTATTGTCTATTGTCTATTGTCATCTTTACCATGGATGTCCAGTCACTCTACACTTCCATCCCCCACAAGGATGGTCTCGAAGCCCTCCGTGTCTTCCTCGACCGCAGAACCAGCCAATCCCCATCTACCAACACTCTCCTCCGCCTAGCAGAGCTGGTTCTTACCCTCAACAACTTCTCCTTTGACTCCTTCCACTTCCTCCAAACCAGAGGCGTAGCTATGGGCACTCGCATGGGCCCTAGCTACGCCTGCCTCTTTGTCGGGTACGTCGAACAATCCCTGTTCCGGGCGTACACTGGCCCCATCCCCGAACTCTACCTCCGCTACATCGATGACTGCATTGGTGCTACCTCTTGTACCCATGCAGAACTCACTAACTTCATACACTTCACCTCCAATTTCCATCCTGCCCTTAAATATACCTGGACTATCTCCGACATCTCCCTCCCGTTTCTGGACCTCACCATCTCCATCACAGGAGACAGACTAGTGACGGACATTTACTATAAACCCACTGACTCGCACAGCTATCTGGACAACACTTCTTCCCACCCGGTCCCCTGCAAAAAGTCTACCCCCTACTCCCAATTCCTCCGTCTACGCCGCATCTGCGCCCGGGATGAGGTGTTCCACACTAGGGCTTCAGAGATGTCCTCGTTCTTCAGGAAACGGGGCTTCCCCTCCTCCATTATAGATGAGGCTCTCACTAGGGTCTCTTCTACATCCCGCAGCTCCGCTCTTGCTCCCCTTCCCCCTACTCGCAACAAGGACAGAATCCCCCTCGTTCTCACCTTCCACCCCACCAGCCAGCGGATCCAACAAATCATCCACCAACATTTCCGTCACCTACAACGGGACCCCACCACTGGCCATATCTTCCCATCCCCTCCCCTCTCTGCGTTCCGCAGAGACCGTTCCCTCCGTAACTCCCTGGTCCACTCGTCCCTTCCTACCCAAACCACCCCAACCCCGGGCACTTTCCCCTGCAACCGCACGAGATGCAACACCTGCCCCTTTACCTCCCCCCTCAACTCCATCCAAGGACCCAAACAGTCTTTCCAGGTGAGACAAAGGTTCACCTGCACCTCCTCCAACCTCATCTATTGCATCTGCTGCTCTAGATGTCAACTTATTTACATCGGCGAAACCAAGCGCAGGCTCGGCGATCGCTTCGCTGAACACCTGCGCACGGTCCGCATTAACCAAACTGATCTCCCGGTGGCCGAGCACTTCAACTCCCCCTCCCATTCCCAGTCTGACCTTTCTGTCAAGGGCCTCCTCCAGTGCCGTAGTGAGGCCCACCGGAAATTGGAGGAACAGCACCTCATATTTCGCCTGGGCAGTTTGCAGCCCAGTGGTATGAACATCGACTTCTCCAACTTTAGATTGTTCCTCTGTCCCTCCCGTCCCCTCTTCCTTCCCAGATCTCCCTCTATCTTCCTGTCTCCACCTATATCCTTCCTTTGTCCCGCCCCCCTGACATCAGTCTGAAGAAGGGTCTCGACCCAAAACGTCACCCATTCCTTCTCTCCCGAGATGCTGCCTGACCTGCTGAGTTACTTCAGCATTTTGTGAATAAGTAGCTTTACCTTTGCTACATGCCAATTTTAACTCTTGATTCAACTTGCACCCTATATCCAGGCTACTGTTTGGGGACCTGTAGATTACTCCCATTAGGGTCTTTTTGCCCTTACAATTCCTCCGATCTATCTTTACTGACTCTACATCTTCTGATTCTATGTCACCCTTTGCAAGGGACTGAATTTCATTCCTTACCAACAGAGCTACCCCACCCCCTCAGCCCACCTTTTTGTCTTTTCGATAGGACGTATATCCCTGAATATTCAGTTCTCAGTCCTGGTCCTCTTGCAGCCATGTCTCTGTAATTCCCACAACATCAAACTTGCCAATCTCTAACTGAGCCTTACGCTCATCCACTTTATTTTTTATACTCTATGCATTCATATACAAAACTTTAACTTCGGTATTCATCTCCCCTCTCCCCTCCCCTATTGGCCCTGACCTTACTCTCTTATCCCTTCTCGAACTTTCCTTCCCATTAATTCGGGAGTCTTTTGTAATTTTTCCTGTACTCACTTCACCTTTAACTGCATCCTTATACTCCCAATTTGTCAACATATGTGCACACAATTCCTAACCAACAGATACCCAGGAATGGCAAACTTGACCACTGAATCCATGAATGTTAACTGCCCTTTCTTGTACTATTGGCTGTGGGTTTGCACTATATTCTTGCCAGCAGAGGTCTCCTGGCAAGACTCGCCAGAGGTACGTTGCAAGGTTAACTGCTTGAGAGAATCAGGGGGTCACGAATACATGTACATCTGTGTACTTGCATCCACAAATTGTGGTTGAGGTTCTTTAGACTCTGGCATAATTGCTTCAAATCTCGAGGCATGACTAATCTTTGTTTCTGTTTTACATTCTACAGAGTATTGCAACTGGAATCATTGCTATCTTAGCCTCCAGAAACCTCCTCAAAGTAAAGCTAGTAAGTGGTTACATGTTTCCTGTGCATTCAGGCATTTTATGAAGGTGTGATATTGATTCTGTGATTATCCCAATCGCAGAAACTGCAGTTGTGCAACATTCTGCTGATTGAATAACGTTTGGGTTCCTGGATTGGTGACTAGTCAGATGAGTTAATGTTCTTATCTCTACTACAGACTGCTGCAAAGCAATAGCCTCTTATTACTTGAATAACAAGCACCATGCATGCTACTCCATAACGATGAATTGTTTCCCTGTGCCTAGTTGAAGTATATCATTGTTTTGATGTGTGTTTACTTTTAGATTTGATAAGGAAGGACTGATTAGGTATGATAAAGTGTGTGTTCCAATTTGTCAACTGCTTAAAAGCTCTGATTGTTCCAGTAATCCATTCTGATCAGATTGTCTCTCCAAACAGCTTTGTGTGTAATCTTTGCTGACGTATACACTCTGTGGCTGCCCACTGTACTTCTTTCTCTTGGTTAAACTTAGCACTTTCTTTTCATTTCCTGTCTATCAGCCATCTCTTATTTCTCCCTCCTCACTTTGCTAAATCCCTGCCACTTTTCTTCTCTCGGACAACCAATCCAGTAAAAATATCACAATCTTACCCCTTCCCACAAACTCCCTACATTTCTTTCACCTCTTTCACCCCCCCCCCCAGATAACCAATTCAGCCTAAATCACAATCTTATCCCCCCCCTACACTCCCTACATTTCTTTTAGCTCATAGCTACACCCATTTCTGTCTCTGTGACTGTCCTATTACCAGCACTGATATCTCGCCCAAACCCTTATCTTTAATCTTCCCACAATGTCTCAGTTGCTCTCTGCCATTGAATCTATGACTTGTTGTCAGTTTACTTGCCGTATACAGCCTTAAGATGGAAACAACACAGAAAACATTGACAAATGTGTTGCCAGGACTCGAGGACCTAAGTTATGGGGAGAGGTTGGCCAGGCAAGGACTTTATTCCTTGGAGTATTGGGAACTGGGGGGTGATGTTAGATGTGTATAAAATCATGAGGGCACTAGTTAGGTTTAATAGGAACCTGATGGGCAACCTTTTCACACAGAGGATAGTATGTGAATGGAATAAGCTGTCAAAGAATGTTTTTGAGACACATATTAGAATAATATTTAAAAGACATTTTGATAGATACATGGGAAAGAAATGTTTTGAGGGACGTGAGCAAATAGGATCAGCCTAGTTGGACATCTTGGTCATCCAGGACGCATTGGGCTGAACTCTATGGCAAGAAGTCCATTGCATCGCAGAGGCAGTTTGGGCAAAACAGAGTGAAGTGGAGGTAGCATGGGGAGGATATTGTCATCTGTGTGATGTTTCAGTCAAACCAATCTAGGTCATGGAGCAGCATGAAGTGGAGGTGACAGTATCAGTGATTATTGCTATAGTCACACCTTTGGCGCACATTTCTTTACTTCATCTTCTACCTTCAGACCAGCTCTCTCCGTTGTCATCCCTCTCAGCCTCTCAAACTTTCTGACATCCGTCTGATTTGGGTGAAGTTCCAGACGACGATTGGTGCATCCCAGCACTTGCTTTTTTAGGAAGAGCAGAGGAGAAACAGTCAATTGCTGAGGACGAAAATCAACATAAAAGGAAATAAATTAACGTACCTTTAAGCCTTGGTCTTGAGGTTAATCAAATTTAAAATGTAATTACATTTAATATTTGATCCCTAACTTGAACTAAGTATTCCATGACCCACTGATTATGGAGCTTATACCAGCCATAGGGACCAACGGTGCAGAAATGGGCCATTCAATTCGCCTTGTCTATGACGACCATCAAGCACCTTTCTGCGCTAATCTAATTGCCAGAACTTGGTCCATAATCTTCTGTTACTTGGCAGTTCAATGGCTCATCCAGATACTTAAATGTTGTCAGAGTCCTGCATCCAGCAGTCCCTCGGGCAGTGCGTTCCTATTCCAGCCATCCTCTGGGTGGATAAAATTCATCCACATCTCTGATAAACTGCCAGCCTCTTACCTTAAACCTACACTCTCCATTTCTCAGTACCTCTGCCACGAGGAAAGCTTTCTATTTTCTATTCTGCTATACCATTCAGGATTTTTGTACAACAGTTCCACCTTCAGCCCCCTCTGCTCCAAGGAAAATAAACCTAGTCTAATCAGTTCCTCCTCATAACTGGGATGCTCCATCTCTGGCAATGTGTTACATAGAAAATAGGTGCATGAGGAGGCCTTTCGGCCCTTTGAGTCAGCACCGCCATTCATTGTGATCATGGCTGATCATCCACAATCAGTAACCTGTGCCCAACTTCTCCCCATATCCCTTGATTCCGCTAGCCCCTAGAGCTCTATCTAACTCTCTCTTAAATTCATCCAGTGATTTGGCCTCCACTGCCCTCTGTGGCAGAAAATTCCACAAATTCACAGCTCTCTGGGTGAAAAACTTCCTTCTCGCCTCAGTTTTAAATGGCCTCCCCTTTATTCTGAGACTGGCCCCTGGTTCCGGACTCGCCCAACATTGGGAACATTTTTCCTGTGTCGGTGAATCTCCTCTGTCTACTCCTCAACAAACATAGCCTTCCTTCAGAATGACAAACCAAACTAAACATGGTATTCCAGCTGAGGCCGAACCAATGTTTTATAAAACTATACCATAACCTCCCTGCTATTTTATTGTATGTCCCTGGTTAATTGTCAAGTATCCCATATGCCTTCTTCAATGCCTCTTCTACTTGTCCTGCAGCCCTCAATTATACATGGAATTGTTAGTTAATATTCCCCAGGGTTCTACCATTCATTGTGTATTCCTCCTGTTATTGTGTATGTCCTCCCAAAGTGCATCAGCTCACATGTGTCAGGATTAAATTCCATCTGCCATTGTTCTGCCCATTTTGCCGACCAATTGATATCAACATTTAGCCCAAAACCATCCTTTCCCCTATCAACAACACCAATTGTGTTCTGTCTGTGTTTGTTGAGGAGGGATCATTTCTAATGTATTCCTTTGAATTAATGATGGGCCACTTATCGGAGTTGTGTTGTGTAATGGGTTTGTTGAACTTCTGCCTTTATGTCCACAGCACTGGGGGCTGATGTTAAGCTCTCTGCTAAATTCGTTGATGTCTTTGGCATGCTCGGCTGGACTATTTCTCGCTGTTGTGCTAACAATATCTCAAGGAGGCAGGAACCTGATTTCTGGTTGCAATTCTACAATGGTGCCAGCTATTTCCAGCGAGTCAATGATGATGAACTGTCCCTTTGATACAACCCGAATCTATGTAAGTAATTCATTCCTGCAGCCTTTAAGAGAATAATGGGGAAAATGTTGTTTTACCCACCAAATCTACTCCTTTGTAAGGCTTTGTTTGAGAGGATTCAGTCTGTCGCCAAATACTCTATTGAACTTTGACAGGTCTCTGATAGATAGGTGTGTGGTAGAGTTAGTTGCATCATGGTTTGGTTGAGCAATTTGAATGCCCAAAAACTAAGGAGGTTGCAGAAAGCAGTGAATCTTGTCCGGTCCATCACAGGTATTAATATCCCCACCAATTAATATCCCCACCAGCAAAAGGATATACAGGATATACAGGAAGCACTGCCATAAGAAGGCAGCTAATATCATTAAATACCTAATATCATCAAATAGGCTATTCTCTCTTCTTGCTGCTTCCATCACAAAGGTAATATAAGAGCCTGAGAACCGATTCCTCCGGGTTCAAAAAACAGCTTCTTATCAACCATCATGCTCTTGAACCACACTGCACAACCCTGACCAAACCTGCCTCAGCAACAAACTACTGTGGGCTTTGTGTAATATTGCAATTCGTACTTCAGCTAGCATTATTATAATCTGGTTACCTGGTGTAATTGCTAACATTGTTTATTGCATATTTATTTGTCATGTTGTATTTATGTGCCAGTAATGCTGCAGCAAGTAAGAATGTTATTGTTCCATTCCTGGTGCATATGACAATTACACACCTGACTCTTGACTCCTGAAGTGCCTGCTTGTGTTTGCTGACATGCCCTTCAACCTGATCTAAGTGGCTGCTCTGAGCCATGAGTTTGGATACTAGATTTTGTTAACCTTGAGAAGCATAATTTCCTGCTTTTCTTCCTAGCAGGGAGACTCAGGATCTAGAACAGAAGAAAGAACATTGGTTGTTGCTTGTGTCCCTGTTGTTTACCTGCTTTCCCCTTTAGTCAGTTACTGCCAGGCTCTTGAATGGCAAAGTATCACAAATAACACAGTTGAAGCTAATTCACCCTTTCTGTTAGTATTGGCCTTCTGAAGGACATCTCCATCCAATCCCATTACTCTTTCTTGTCCTGGAGCCTTAAAAATGCTCTTCTGGCGATTCTTAAATTCTGTCGTGGAATATAGGCGTCATCGGCAAAGCTGATATTTATTGCCGAACCCTAACTCCCCTTCCGAAGGTGGTGTGCTGACAACTTGATGTATGACAGTCTATTTGGTGAATTTTCCCACAGTGCTGATTAGCAGGGAGTTCAACAATTTTGAACCAGCAATTATAATATTTATAACATTAGGAATGTTAATAGTATTTCCAAGTCAAGTTGGAAAACGCTTGGCAAAGTTGGGGTTCCTATGCACCTGCTGCTGTTTTGTCCATGTCGAGATCTTGGTTCTCGAAAATGTTGTTGAAGAAACCTTGGCTCATTGTAATTGGTTAAATTTATCATCCATTATTAAAAATACTTGAATTCTCCTACCCCCTCACCAATGGGCCTTCATGAGCTTGGTATCTGCAGTGCAGTATCTGCACTGAGAATGGGACTAAAGGGAAATCCCTGCCACATGGAAGAAAGTGGTTTCTTTTCCCGCTTGCAAAAAAAGCTAAACTGCTGCAAGCCATTCTCAATTCTGATACAGGGTCTCAATTAAAATAACCACAACTCCTTTCCTCCCTGACTGATGCTGCTTAACCCCTGACTTCCACCAGCAGTTTGTAGGGTTTTGTGCTCCAGGATTCCAGTATCTGCAGTCTTTTGTGTGTCTACTTTCCCACTTGAAACTGCTAGAAAATTTAATGGGAAGTGTTCTTATAAATCTCTGGTTAAAAGAACTTCTCCCTTCCTCTCCTGAAGATAAATCAATGCTTTCTAGTTGCTGACTCCCAGGCTCCCACTCACTGAGTTGCCCAACACGGCTTAATAGCAGGATATTATTTTTGTTAATTGGTCAGATGATTGATTCATATTTAAATAGGAAAATAACTGCAGATGCTGGTACAAATCGAAGGTATCACAAAATGCTGGAGTAACTCAGCAGGTCAGGCAGCATCTAGGAGAGAGGGAACGTGTGACGTTTCTGGTCGAGACCCTTCAGTCAGTCTGAAGAACGGTCTCTTCCTGAAACGTCACCCGTTCCCTCTCTCCTGGATGCTGCCTGACCTGCTGAGTTACTCCAGCATTTTGTGATACCTTCGATTCATATTTAAAACTGACTGGTAGTTTTTACTGAACTGCCATCACAGTTGACTGCACCATTGAGTATGAGTGAACTGCTCCTTAAGTCTATTGAAAATTTACTGTTCACCGTTGGAGAGTCTGCAATACCATGTGATGGAAGGTATTTGTGGGTCCTGTAGAAGCTTTGAATGTTATCAGGAGGCGTTTCTGCAAGGACTTGCTGGTTAAATTGGGCTGAAGGTTGCATATTGTAATATTTTAATCTCTAGGATTTCTTCATGTTCTGACCATCATGCAGTAAATCCTGCAGTAAAAACAAAAATACAATAAAAATATAAGGCAACATTAGTGGATAGAGAAACATTCACTGGCTTAGGTTGATGACCTTTCATCAAACATTTATTCTAGTACTTTGCTTTCAAAATTAAACTACTCCCGCTTTACCTTGGATGTTGGACCTTTAGCTGTCATGGTATTGACACTGGACTGACTGCAGCTTTGGCTAAAACTTTTCCAATCCTGCTTTCTCATCATACTGGTTAATATGCAAACAATATTTTGAGCTTGGGGCAGGCTGCGTTAAAATCAATATATTTGGAGCTAACAGCTTAGTGTTTGTCACCTTTAGGGCTTTGTGCTTGTCACCTTTGGATACCACTGAGTTTGGAACCTTTTCTATATCTTCATACTACTCCATTGTACTTTCATAGAAAACATTAAAGTCATAGTCATACGCCACAGAAACTAATTCTGAATTAGTCCCATTTGACTTGTGGTGAGTAGGGAAGGATTTAGAGGATCTGAAAGGCAATCTCTAAACCTTTTCTACCATGTTCCTGTCCAAATATCTTCATACATTGCAATTTTCTGCATCTACCACTTCCCTGGCAGCTTGTTTCACATACCAAGCACCTTCTGTGTGGAAAAGATTGCCTTTCAGATCCTCTTTAAATCTTTCCCTACTCACCATAAACCTATGCCCTTTTGTTTACCCCCTCCCCCCAACTCTGGTGGGGTAAAAAACAGTGACCATTCACATTATCTATGCCCCTTATTATTTTCTAACTCTCTAAGGTCACCCCTCAGCCTCCTTCACACCTGGGTAAACAGTCGCAGCCTAATGAGTTGTGTTTAGAATATCAAGTTTAGTGCAGAGTAGAGGTACCTTCTGAATTGAACACTACCTAATCCGGCGTCACTTTCCAACTTGGAATCAATTGGAAGGATGAGAACTTGAAATGTGATGAAATAATCAGTATTCGAGAATCAGTTCTTTGGAGTGATTTGTCTGGTCTGATGATTCTCTTCTTTGTTCATTCCCAGGACACCACACTGTCTTTATGGATCCCATCGATAGTACTGTCAATAGTGGAGGGAATCCTCTCCATGTGTTGCTTTGTGGCGTCAATGATTCTTCGTGGGATTGGCCCCTGTGCACAGAATGACATGGTGGACCGGGTAAGTCAGGGGTTGAAGGCTATGTTTTACATTTGTGCTTATTTTAACTGTAGGCAGTGGAGGAAATATGGTATCACTCAAGAGACAAATGCTGCCATCACACTTGCATCTTGTATATTTTCTGGTACACTGTCTAAATTATAGATATTCCTCATACTATTACACACAGTGTGGGAGGCGAGAGCACAATATTATACTTGAAAGTAACTTTGTGAAGTGAATGACACCGTGCCTACAGATCACATTTCATCTTGTCCGTTCAGCCTAAGCTTTTAAAAACTTTGTCCGGAACCTTACTTTTGTAAATCAATGTTGTTCAACAGATCAAGGAGGAAGATCCAGCGAAAGGGAAGAAATACAGAGAACTGGAAACTTACAAACTCATCACTGGCAGCCGAGAAATCCAGCTGTAGAAACCTGGGTAAGTGAAGTGGCTTTCCTCTTCATTCGGACGATTTACTGAAGTTACTTGAGGATCTAACCAATATTGCAAACTCTAGTTACAGAAACTGGGGCGCTGCAAGGCTCAGTGCTGGGACCCAAGTTATTTACAATATATATTAACGATTTAGACGGAATTAAATGTAACATCTCCAAGTTTGCGGATGACACAAAGCTGGGTGGCAATGTGAGCTGCGAGGAGGATGCTATGAGGCTGCAGGGTGACTTGGATAGGTTGGGTGAGTGGGCAGATGCATGGCAGATGCAGGATAATGTGGATAAATGTGAGGTTATCCACTGGTGGCAAGAACAAGAAGGCAGATTATTATCTGAATGGTGTTAGATTAGGAAAAGGGGAGGTGCAACGAGACCGAGGTGTCCTTGTACATCAGTCACTGAAAGTAAGCATGCAGGTACAGCAGGCAGTGAAGAAAGCTAATGGATTTCATAGCGAGAGGATTTGAGTATCGGAGCAAGGAGATCCTACTGCAGTTGTGCAAGGCCCTGGTGAGACCACACCTGGGGTATTGTATGCAGTTTTGATCTCCTAATTTGAGGAAGGACATTCTTGCTGTTGAGGGAGTGCAGCTGAGGTTCACCAGGTTAATCCCCGGGAGGCGGACTGACTTATGATGAAAGAATGTCTGAAGAAGGGTCTCGACCCGAAAATTCACTCATTCCTTCTCTCCTGAGATGCTGCCTGACCTGCTGAGTTCCTCCAGCATTTTGTGAATAAATACCTTCGATTTGTACCAGCATCTGCAGTTATTTTCTTATATGATGAAAGAATGGGTCGACTGCTCTAATATTCAATGGAATTTAGAAGGATGAGAGGGGATCTTATAGAAAAATATAAAATTCCTAAGCGAATGGACAGGCTCGATGCATGAAAAATGTTCCCGATGTTGGGGGAATCCAGAACCAAGGGTCACAGTTTAAGAATAACGGGCAGGCCATTTTGGACTGAGATGAGGAAAATCTTTTTCAGCCAGACAGTTGTGAATCTGTGGAATTCTCTGCCACAGGAGGCAGTGGAGACCAATTCATTGGATGTTTTCAAGAGAGAGTTAGATATAGCTCTTGGGGCTAACACAATCGAGGGATATGGGGAGAAACCACGAACAGGATACTGATTAGCCTACTCCTGCATCTATTTTCTGTTTCTATCATGGAACAGGCCCTTTCACCTGCGATGTCTGTGCCAAATAAACTATCCCTTCTGCCCATACATGATGCACATCTCACCTTTTGCTCTATAGCTATGTGTCTATCTACAACAGTCTTAAACACCACTATTGTATCTGCTTCCACCACGATCCCTGGCACCACATTGCAGCCACTGATGATTATGTAAAAAGAAACTGCCCCACACATCTCCTTTAAACTTCACACATCTCCTTTAGCCATTCCCCCCTCATCTCCAGTAGTTGATATTTCTACCCTAGGGGAAAAAGGTTACGACTGTTTACTCTATCTATGTATCTCATAATTTGATGAACTTCTATCCTGTCTCCCCCAGCATCTAATCCAGACAGCATCCTGGTAAGCTACCTGCCCATTCCCCAAAGCCTCCACATCCTTCCTGTAATAGGTGACCAGAACTGCACACAATACCCCAAATTCAGCCTAACGAAGTTTATAAAGCTGAAACATGACTCTTATTAACTTTTATACTCAATACCCTAACTGATAAGGCAAGCTTTCCATACTGTATGCCTTTTTTTACTACTATATCAACTTGTGTGTCTACTTTCAGGGAGTTATGGACTTGGACCCCAAGATCTCTCTGTACATCAATAGAAACATAGAAAATTGGTGCAGGAGGAGGCCGTTCGACCCTGCGAGCCAGCACCGCCATTCCATATGATCATAGCTGATCATCCAGAATCAATACCCTGTTCCTGCTTTCTCCCCATATCCCTTGATTCCGTTAGCCCTAAAAGCTATATCTAACTCTCTCGTGAAAACATCACAATGCTGAAAAAGTATTCTGCCATTAGCTGAATACTTCCACCTTACATTCAACCTCCCAAAGCCCAACACCTCACACTTACAAAATTTGTTTCCCTGAATTAATCTAAATTTGGGGGGGGAGATTGGGTAAGAAAATGGCATTGAATTAAAAGATCAACCATGATCTTATTGAGTAAGGCGTGTTGTGACCTGCTCCTATTCTTGTTCATCGCCCACCCTCCTTGTGAACGTGCTATGGGAAGCTTTCAAGGTTCTAGCTATCTTCCAACTTCACTTGCAGTGTTGACTTGAGGAATGAGATGGGAAAACTTCTGTGTCCATCACAGCGGGGGCAAAACGATGGTTACATCTAATGGAGCTTCTTCCCTTACAATTCTTCTGACCATATTGAGACCTCCTGGTTCTGTGGAGGGTTTGGCTCTGCAGATGGCAGTGTGTACGACAGGGAGCTAGATGATATCAGAGGTAGCATCACCCCAAGATGTGCCTTAGTTACCATTGTAGGAGGATTGCTGTAAGTAGAGGGGCAGGCTGGAGATAAAATAGATATTCTGTTATTACAAGAGGTTAGTCATTTCCTCCTTTATTAAATTGTGGGATCACATTTGCAATCTTTTAATCCACATGAACAATTCTGGAATAACCAAAGCATTCATCATCTATATTGCTACCTATGTCAAAACGCTGGGATGTGGTTACTAGTTTGCAGTGATTTATTGGGTTGTAATCCCATCAATTTATACATTTTTTTAGTTTATTTCTTCCATTGCTCATTTTATCTTAAAGGGATAAAAGTCATTAACCTAAATCGTTGACTCTGTTTCTCTCTCCACAGATATTGGCTGATCCACCAAATGTTTCCAGCATTCTGTTCACACTTCAGATTTGCAGCAGGTTTTCATGTTTGTACAGTTGTTTGAAGTCAATTGTTAATGATGGTCCTTGAAAAAACAACACATTAGAACATTTTAAAGGGGATAATAGGTTTTTAATGAATACCCTTAAAATATCTATTGGTTTCCTTTTACTCATTTTAAACATTTTTTAAGAAACCCATGGATTAGACATTGTGGTCATTGAAGTCCAAGAATCAAACATCAGCATGGCTATTCAAGTATTAATTCTTTAAATTGCTGTCACTTTGAAGCCTATGAATGCCTCTAATTATTGATCCTTGATGAATTAGCATTATATTATATAGATTTTTGTGTACTTTTGAGATTTATTTTCCTTCCCCATCCTCATTAATTCCACATCTCTCTCCCTGACATTTTCTTGCTCCCCTACACCCCATTATGGTTTTTTTTCATTGTG
Source organism: Rhinoraja longicauda (assembly GCF_053455715.1). Taxonomy (NCBI): domain Eukaryota; kingdom Metazoa; phylum Chordata; class Chondrichthyes; order Rajiformes; family Arhynchobatidae; genus Rhinoraja; species Rhinoraja longicauda. The sequence continues at coordinate 48,442,631 of NC_135961.1, read as the reverse complement.
TGTTAAAGCAGGATTTGTGGTGTTCCTGTTGTGGTATTTATCTTTCGTAATCACTGCAACATTTGCTGTGGTACTTGGTTAGTAGTTGTCAGGGAACTGTACTATGGCATTCTCAGTGCTGAGTTAAGATGGCAATAGTTTTTTCCAATTATTGAGATTCCTCCTTGGTGTTGGGGATTTTGTCTTTATTGCAAGAAACACGGATTACTTGGGGAAGTGGTCCTCATTGTAATTGTATAAGGATCTGGTGAAACTAAACCTGGTGGGGTAAATAAAGTTTGGTCTCTGCACCTTGGAGTCAGTGTGGTATCTATCGATTCACTGGTTTGTTTCCTGGGATGAGAAGAATTGGACTCTACAGGGAGGATTAACCTGTGATCTAATGGAGTTAACTTCTATGGGGGATTGATGTTGTTCATCTGGGACTCCCTGAAATTATTCATTTTAAGAAAAATTAATGAGTCACCATGCTGGAGCTTTGCGCTTGCTTGGTGAGGGAGTTATTAAGAAGTGGGCAAACAGGTTTCTGGGATTAATGTCTGCTTATTTGGATGATCTGGGCAGATGTGGGTAAAATAATTCCAAGGCTAGGGAGAAGAAATTAACATATATGGGTGGGGTGGTGAAAAGTGTACATACAACAGTTCTACTTCATCACAGACTTGGAGCAAAGAGTAAAATGTTTCCAAAGATGATGCCCAAGTTATGAGGTTTATTTGGCTTTATGACATTTAATTTAAAGACAGCCTTTTATACAAAGCAGAAGCAGGAATTAAATGTTGGTTCTGTTTACTTTTTTGTTGCGCATATACAGTTAATACAAGTCATTGTATGCCTATATTGTATTAAATGGCACTGTTATTATCTTTCAAATAAAGTTTGCTGATAGATTTTCTCTGCGTCTCATGTTTTGCATAGTTTGATTTTGGGCTTAATGCCAAGACTAAATTAGTTATTTTCGACATTAAACTGCCAGTGCTTTTTAATATGCATTCATAGGGTGCTGGAGACAATGGCAAGGCCAGGATTTATTGCCTATCCTTGGATGCTTTTGAACTGAGTGTCAGCCATATTAATGTGTTTCTGGAGTCATTTAGGCTGGACAGCTGCAGGTGACAAAACTGCCCCTTCCCTAACAGATGTTACTGAACTGAATATATTTTAAAGGCATGCAGTAATTTTCTCATCACCATAATTTTTGATTATTTCTCCATGCAGATATATTTAATTGGCTGGATTTTAATTCAGTTGCTGTGGTAGTATTTGAATATATTCTTGAATTATTAGTCTATGCCTTTAATTTAGTGAAATAACAACTCGCCCCTAAGTCTTTGGGTGATGAGAGATGTGGGTCTAAGTGATGTGAAGTGAAATTTACAAGTTGAAACTTCAGAAAAGCAAGTAACTGAATTCAGATGAAAGATTCCAGACCTAAAATTTTAACTGTTTCTCTGCCTGATCTGCTGAGTGTCTCCAGTATTTTTTATTTGAGTATAAATGTACTAATTAGGAAGGTTTCAGAATTACTATCTATTTGTATAATGTGTCATAAGTCATACAACATGGAAGCAGGCCCTTCAGCCCACCAAGTCTGTGTCAATCATCAACTATCCATTTACACATCCTAACATAATCTCATTTATTTATTCACCCTGATTCTGATTTATTTACCCACATTCTGATTAATTTGCCATGGACTCTACCACCAGCCTACTCAAATGGGGCAAAAATTAACACTAATTAAGCTATCGATCTGCACATCTTTGGGCTGTGGGAGGAAACTGGAGCACCACATCACTTAGACCCACATCTCTCATCACCCAAAGACTTAGGGGCGAGTTGTTATTTCACTAAATTAAAGGCATAGACTAATAATTCAAGAATATATTCAAATACTACCACAGCAACTGAATTAAAATCCAGCCAATTAAATATATCTGCATGGAGAAATAATCAAAAATTATGGTGATGAGAAAATTACTGCATGCCTTTAAAATATATTCAGTTCAGTAACATCTGTTAGGGAAGGGGCAGTTTTGTCACCTGCAGCTGTCCAGCCTAACCACGCGGTCATAGTGAGAAGGTGCAAACTCCATATAGGCAGCATCGGAAGTTAGGATTGAACAAATTGAGTGAGTGGGCAAGAACATGGATGATGAAATAGCATATGAAAGGATTTGAAGTTATCTGCTTTGCACAAACAGAAAAGCAGTATTCTTGCAAACAGTGAGTTTGTTTCACGGACTCAGGATAAGTAAGCTACTTAGAAGTGAAAAGGAGAACTGCCTTTGCTAAGAGGGTGATGAACCTTTGGAATTATCTCCCCCAGAGGGCGGTGGAGCCTTGGTCATTGAGTTCATTCAAAATAGAAATATTTCCTGGAAATTAGAGGAATCGAGAGAAAATGGGGCTGAGGTAGATCAGTCATGATCTTGATGAATGGTGAAACAGGCTTAAAGAGCCAGATGGTCTACTCCAGCTCCAATTTATATTGACTCCAGAAATGCACTTTGACCTTTTACAAAGGGTGGCAGAAATTTAGGACACTAAATGCTGCTTGATCAATGGAAAAGTTCAATTTGTTCTCCAATAACGGATGTTGTAAATGCAGCTTGGTTTGATGGCAGGAAGGTGATTCAGTATTTTTCCCCCTTAAACTATAAGGTGTGAAGCCTTGGATAGACACAAAATGCAGGCAGCATCTCTCCAGAGGACAGGGTGACGTTTCGGGCCGAGATGCTTCAGACTCAAGGTTTGAAGCCTTCCTGTGCACTCGAGCATTGCTTTCTGTGAATGAAGTTCAGTTGGATTCCAGTGATCGTTGTATCTCCTAGTTTATCTATTAGATGGTACAGAAGTCATCAAGGAGATTCTCCTGCAAGACTGCGCCCATATTATCATATAGACTAATACTGTTTTATTATTGTCACGTGTACTGCGGTACATTCAAGCTTTTGTATGCGTGCTATCTAAATAAACCAGATCATACTATACACGTGTACAATTTAGTCAAAGAAAAAATACCAGAGTGTAGAATATGCTTTACAGCATTGTAACATTACAGTTCCAGAGAAAAAGTACTTTAGCAATGAAGTAATTTGGAAGATCAGGATCACACCTTTGCCTATCGAGCAGTTCAGTGGTCTGCTTATAGTGGGAAAGAAGCTGTTCCTTGTACTGTATTTTCAAGCTTTAGTATCTTCTGCTGGATGGGAGGAACCAGGGAGAAGAGAGTCCTTGCATATATTGGTTGCCTTCCTGAGATGTAGGTTGAAGTGTAGATGGAGTTGATGGTGAGGAGGCTGGTTTGTGTCATGGACTGGGCTACGTCCACACTCTGCAATTTCTAGCGGTCATGGGCAGAGCTGTTCCCAAACCAAGCTCTGATGCAACCTGATAATATGCTTTGTGTGGTGAAGCTGGTAAGAGTTGTTGGAGGCATACTGAACTTCTCTACTCTTTGGAAGTAGAGGCATTGGCGTGCTGCTTTGGCTGTACCTTCAATGTGGTTTGTCCATGGCAGATTGTTGGTGATATTTACATCCAGATGCTCTCGATCACTTCACCACCATTAATGTTGATTAGGGTATATACTCCACCACACTTCCTGGCTTCTTTGTCTTGACTTTGGGAAATCCAACTTTATGCCAATTCTCCCAGAAATTTTTAAAGCATTTTATAAGATGGAAAATAATGTTTTCAAGTCAAGTCAAATTTATTTGTCACATACACATACACGATGTGCAGTGAAATGAAAGTGGCAATGCCTGCGGGTTGTGCACAAAAAGAATTACAGTTACAGCATATAAATAAAGTTAATAAGTTACTATTAGTGTCGACAAAAATTTAGTCTCTGGGGTTATAAAAGTTGACAGTCCTGATGGCCTGTGGGAAGAAGCTCCGTCTCATCCTCTCCGTTCTCACAGCATGATAGCGGAGGCGTTTGCCTGATCGTAGCATCTGGAACAGTCCGTTACTGGGGTGGCAGGGGTCCCTCATGATCTTGCTTGCTCTGGATCTGCACCTCCTGATGTATAGGTCCTGCAGGGGGACGAGTGTAGTTCCCATGGTGCGTTCTGCCGAACGCACTACTCTCTGCAGGGCCATCCTGTCCTGGGCAGAGCTGTTCCCAAACTAGACTGTAATGTTGCCGGACAGGATGCTCTCTACAGCCCCAGAGTAGAAGCAATGAAGGATCCTCAGAGACACTCTGAATTTCCTCAGTTGTCTAAGGTGGTAAAGGCGCTGCTTAGCCTTACCCACCAGTGCGGCAATATGCGTTGCCCATGTCAGATCCTCTGTGATGCGGACTCCCAAGTATTTAAAACTGCTCACCCTATCCACAATAGACCTATTTATCTCCAGTGGCGTGTACGTCCTTGGATGTTTAGCCCTTCTGAAGTCCACAATCAGCTCCTTTGTTTTAGTGACATTCAAGAGGAGGCTATTGTCCTGACACCAGAGTGCCAGATCAGCCACCTCCTCCCGGTAGGCCTTCTCATCGTTGTTGGAGATCCGGCCCACCACCACAGTGTCATCAGCAAACTTGATGATGGAGTTTGAGCTGAACCTGGCCCCACAGTCATGTGTGTACAGGGAGTACAGTAGGGGGCTAAGGACGCAGCCCTGGGGGGATCCTATGTTCAGGGTGAGGGAGCTAGATGTGTGTTCCCCCATCCTGACCACTTGGGGCCTGGCAGTGAGAAAGTCCAGGACCCAGGCACACAGAGGGGTGCTAAGCCCCAGTTCCAGCAGCTTCTCAACCAGTCTGCTGGGGACTATTGTGTTGAATGCTGAACTAAAGTCAATGAACAGCATCCTCACATAGCCCCCCTGGCTGTCCAGATGAGAGAGAGCGGTGTGTAGAACCTGGGAGACCGCATCATCCGTGGACCTGTTCGGACGGTATGCGAACTGTAGTGGGTCCATGTTGCAAGGAAGGAGGGCGCAGATGTGCTTCTTGACTAGCCTCTCAAAGCATTTCATGACAACCGAGGTGAGGGCCACCGGTCGGTAGTCATTTAAACACGCTGGAGAGGCATTCTTGGGCACCGGTACAATGATGGATCTTTTGAAGCATGCAGGGACCACGGACTTTGCCAAGGAGAGGTTGAATATTGTGGTGAGCACTGGAGCAAGCTGAGTAGCACAAGACTTTAGTACTCGCCCAGATATACCATCTGGGCCTCCAGCTTTCCTCGTGTTCACACGCGTCAGAGCCCACCTCACCTCATGCTCGGACACCGAGAATGTGTGCACATCCCCGGCGGTGGATCCCCCTCCAGCCTCGCTAGCCAGCGCCCCTTCGGTGCTGTTTTTAGACGGCGAGCTGGTGGTGTTACCCGTCTCAAACCGTGCGTAAAAAGAGTTCAGGTCATCAGCTAAGGAGGAGCCGGCACTTTGTAGTATTCATTAACAACTGGTTAGAGTGAATATTTGATTAAATGAAATAATTATATGACTTGTATGCAGAGTGATACAATCTGGGTAGCTACAGAAAATTGATGTTTTTGGTTTACAGACAAATGGGCTTATGGATAGTCCTCGGGAGTGGAAGCTTTACATGATCTGCCGCCTATACGTGTCTTTGCTGCCCTCTATTGATCAATTGCACAACATGGAAGTCATTTACAAAAATACTTTGATTTAAATTCTAATTCAAAAATAAAATATTTTATGGATTCCTTCTCCGAATTCTCTATCATAGTCTATTGTTGATGCTCCTGTGAAATTATTTGTATTATTTTACTATGTATTGTATAATTTAGATGTTGAGCAGTGTTACATCATTGGCTGGGACAATTACTGAATGTCACCCTGAGTGACAACATCATGCAATTTTCCTGAAGAGTGAATGTCCTGTTGTCACTGTTAGTTACTGCACAAAACTCTTGAAGTTTTAAAGTCCAGCTGAAAACAATTACTGTTTGAGAATGTAGAAACAAGGAATCAGAGATGCTGGTTTACAAAAAAAAGACTGGAGTAACTCAGCAGGACTGAAGAAGAGTCTTGACCTGAAACTTCACCTATCCATGTTCCCCAGAGATGCTACCTGACCCACTGAGTTACTTTAATATTTTGTGTCTTTCACTGTTTGAGAATAGTGGTAACATGCCCAGTAGGTTTAAGCAGTTACTGAAACTTTCATCATAACCCATTCACGTTAGTGTCATTATTTCCTGCTATATGCAATTCTTGTTATCTGTGTACACCTGAGTACATACACAAGAAAGAGCACGGAATAATAGAACCTTTTCACCATGTTTCAATTTAAGTGCAGATTTTTCACCTTTCTAATATGCTTGGTCTCACTTTACCATCCACTTTCTCAGACTATAATTTCCATTCATCATTTGTTAAAACTTTTTTTTGTTTTTGATCCTTATTAATTCCCTGTTTTGGTACATTGTTTATCTAACCACATTTAGCATGGTGTTGAAATTAAACAGGGTGGGAGGATAAGCCTTGGGTTTCTATTTAATATGGTGGAATATGCTGGTTTATACTGGAGATAGACACAAAGTGCTGGAACAACTCAAGGGTCAGGCAGGTTAAACATGTTGGAGTCTATTCAACAGAAATAAAAGCTCACCGCATTGAAAAACTGGGAAAATATTAACTAAGCTGACAGGGGACAGAATATGAAAATAGGGTGGAAGTGCTGTAAACCAAATGACATAGTGAGGGGGGTCTTTGTTTTGGACATCGCTAGTAAAAAATGGTAACTTTGTCCCAAAATGCTACTACTGGCCATCAACTAACTATACAAATCGACTGATTGGCCCACCGAGATCATGCCATCCACTGATCATCCGACCACACTTCCTGCTGGACCCCCTGCAGTTTGCATATGAGCCAATAGATCAGTGGATGATGCAGTGAACATAGGCCTGTACTTCATCCTCCAGCACCTAGACCGTCAGGGGACCTATGCAAGGATTTTGTTTGTGGATTTTAGCTCTGCATTTAACACCATTGTGCCAAAGCTACTACACTCCAAACACTCCCAGTTGACTGTGCCTGAACCCCTCTGTCAGTGGATCATCAACTTCCTGATAGATAGGAAGCAGCATGCAAGGCTGGAAAAGCACATCTCGGACCTGCAGACCCTCAGCACAGGAACACCGCAAGGCAGTGGACACTCCCCTCTACTCTCTCTACACCAACGACTGCACCTTCACAGACCTCTCTGTCAAGCTTCTCAAGTTTGTGGATGACACAACCCTGATTGTACTGATTCAGGATGGGGAGGAATCTGCCTACAGACGGGAAGTGACACAGCTGGCATCCTGGCACCTTTGTAACAACCTGGAGCTCAATGCTCTTAAGACAGTGGAATTAATAAGTCGACTTTAGGAGAGCCCCCCCCACTGACCATCAACAACACCACAGTCACATCTGTGGAGTCATTTAAGTTCCTTGGAACCATCATCTCCAAGGACCTTAAATGGGGCCATCAACTCCACAGTCAAAAAGGCCCAACAGACAATGTACTTCCTGCGGCAGCTGAGAAAACACAATTTGCCACAGGCAATGATGGTCTAATTCTATACTGCCATTGTTGAATCTGTGCTCACCTTCTCCATCATGGTCTGGGTTGACGCTGCCACCAAGCACGACATCCGGAGGCTGCAACGAATCGTTCGATCAGCTGCAAAGGTTGTTGGCTGCAACCTTCCCCCCATTGACGAACTGTAGACAGCAAGGGCCAGGAAGCAAGTGGGTAAGATCATCTCTGACCCCTCTCACCCTGGCCACAAACTCTTTGAAGCACTTCCCTCTGCAAGGCGACTCTGGACTGTCAAAGCTGTCACAGCCAGACATAAAAACGGCTTTTTTTCCGCGAGTAGTATCTCTACTCAATAATCAAAAGTCTGTAGCCTCGTTTTGCTCTGGGTTATTTCATTCACATGTTTAAACTATAATGTTTTATTCTTAATGTTTTAATGTTTTATGCTTTATTCTTAATTGCTTACTGTATGTTCATGTTGTTACTTGCAAGTGGAGCACCAAGGCACATTCCTTGTCTGTGTACATACTTGGCCAATAAACTTATTCAATTCAATTCAACTAGTTCCGAGTTATCTCACTTTCTCATCCACTCCAGGCACAAGGCCATTTAACCAACAAACCTGTCAGTCTTTGGGATGTGGGAGGAAACTGGAGTACCCAAAGGAATCCCATGCAGTCACAGGGAGAAAATGCCATCTCCATACAAACAGCATCCGAGGTCAAGATCAAACCTGGTTCATTGGCAGTGCATCGACCTGAAACGTTGTCTGTCACTTTTCTCTCCACACTGACTCTGAGTTCCTCTAACACTTTGATTTATTTTTTTCCCCTCAAGATTTCAGCATCTGCAGTCTTTCGTGTCTCCATTGAATGAACATAGCACTACAATTGTCAAGGCAATCCTCATCTCCAGAGATTCCCAAACAGTGTCGCTGCCAGATTTTCTGGAAAGCTCTTCCTCCGGAATCAGTCGATTCCCATCCAAAACCAGCAGATACTTGTTGAGTTTCACTGTCTGAATAATTTGTTATCACCGAGCCCACAGCCAACAATGGACCATTGTGGGCTCTGCTTTTCCGTGATCATTGTTACTTTTTGCATATCTTTGCATATTTGTTCTATATCTCGCGTTTCCCTTTCCCCTCCCTCTCAGTCTGAAGGGTCTCGACCCGAAACGTCACCTAATCATTTTCTCCAGAGATGCTGCCCGACCCGCTGAGATACTCCAGCTTTTTGTGTCCGCCAATCGATCGGCGCTCCCTCTGCCAATGGCCGATCACTCGCGCTCCCTCTGCCAACGGCCGATCACTCGCGTTGCCTCCGGAAACAGCCGATCCTTCGTGACCACCTCCGGAAACAGCCGATCATCCGCGTTGCCACGGAAACAGCCGATCCTTCGTGCCTCCGTCCGGAAATAACCGAAGTCTTTGGCTCATCCCCTCCGGCCGCTCCTCCTCCCCTCTGCCTCCAGAAGTGTCTGCGGCCGCTGCCGCCGGCCTTCGGTTCGCTGCTGTCATGGCGATGGGTCGTGGTTTGAAACTCGTGCAGCAGAACAGGTGAAACGGACGCGAAGATAGGGGAGAAGCAACTGAGCAGGAGCAAACAAAATCACCTCAGGAGATAAAAGTTGCGAGCTTCCACTGAAGATCCGGAGTTGGTCGCTGGTCGCCGGTCGCGTCGACGTTCAATATCATTGCTGTCTGACCCTGTTCCTCCACAATTTAACATCTTATTTAAATACGACGTGACTGCTTTAAAAGGGAGTCTGAAGGAAGTTTTGCTCGGGAGTGGGAACTGCAACTTCACCGTGCCGGCGTCATGTCCGAATCCAACGTGAAGGTGGCGGTGAGGGTTCGCCCCATGAACAGAAGAGGTAGAGAAGTTCCACGTTATCACCGTCAAAAATTGCTTGTGCCACTTCATACCCTCCTCTTGGGTCACATCAGAGGAATCTAATTGGGGTGGGGAGGAGGAGGGTGGGGGAGTTAAGGTTTTAATTTAAGTTACCTTCACCGTCCAAAGTTTGCCCTCTCCTGATAAATAAAGTTCTATCGTATCGTATGAGTCTGCCTATAATTTAAATATTAAAGGATTTCATTAATCGTCATAAAAATTGCGTTTGTTCTTGAATGTTTAACTATTGGCTTCCAAAGACGGTTGCGCTGCTGATTTTTATTAAGAAGGCAACACCCGAGATTAGATTTCTTCGCGAAATTTTGCCTCGGATTCCCAAATCACTTTTGATTGCAGATGAATCTGAAATGGTCTGAAGTTGGCAGGTTTTGACGTATCTGCTTTTCGTTGATCGTTGGGGGAGGTGGTTATTTTAAAAGTTTGGGCGGAGGAAAGAAAATCGAGGGCAAGTTGAGTCATCTCATGAATAAAACAAATAAGGTGCTTATGGCTAGCTGCTGGGATCACCTGTTGACTGGATTCTGTTGAAGTTATTTATTCCAGTCATTGACCTTGAGGGGCTACTGTTGTGTTTGTTTCTTGCTGTGATAAATGTCCCTTTACTGCTTAAATTATTGAAGTTGAAGTGATTGTTTTTCTATAGTTAGCACGGACATGAGCAAGTGGTTCATTTGGTTTCGGGATATGTTTTTTTTAAATAGCCATAGGTTTTTCATATTTAGCTTTGATCAACCTCTTTCGCCACCCCCCCCCTTCCCGGTTTTATGTTTGTTTTGTGTTTAATTTTTAACAATACAAACCAAGAGCAAGATATTTTTTCCTGATTGTAACTGATTTTCCTTTCTGAATGGGAAACAATTATACAGTTCCTCAGCTGACTAGAGCTCCTTTGTGCTTTGACCAGAGATTTCCTGCTTAATTCTTTGAACGGTTTTGTCTCTTTTAATTGAAACTCCGTTGCCACTGTATCACAAGCCAAACTCTAACATTAATTCTCCTTTTTGGGATGACACAACTAGTCAAAAGTCAAGTGCCAAAGAAATGTTTAAAAAATAATTTAAATATATTCCCACTTGCATTCATTATATTGGTACAAGAAAATTGCAATTATTGGTGTTAGTCACATATACTGAAATATATTGAAAAACTGCATGCTCTCCAGTCAAATCATACTGTATATACTTACAATAAAACCATACTCAAGGACAACAGGTAGTGAGTGCAAAGAGAAAGAGTGCAGATTATATTGTTATATTATAGCATTCGTTACAGGGAAAGTGCAGGTAAAAAATATATTTTGTGCTTTTAACAGCTTTTAACAAGCTATTTTGCAGGAGCAAAATATGATGTAAAGAACTGTTGTCCTAGCTTGTTGTAAAGGCCTCTTGCACCCTGTCTTTATTTTGTCCTCCATCACTTATGACAGTGGTAGCTTTCACCAACATATCTTTGATGATGTACACACCTTTGCCTTGCTCAAATATACGGTCATAAGTGATAGAAGCAGAATTAGGTCATTTGGCCCATCAAGTCTAGTTCGCCATTCATTCGTGGCTGATCTATCTCTCCGTCCTAACCCCATTCTCATGCCTTCTCCCCATAACCCCTGACATCTGTACTAATCAAGAATCTATCTTTCTCTGCCTTAAAAATATCAGTTTGTGTGGCAAAGAATTCCACAGATTCACCACCCTCTGGCTAAAGAAATTCCTCCTCATTTCCTTCCTAAAGGAACGTCCATTAATTCTGAGGTTATGACCTGTAGTCCTGGACTCTCTCGCTCACGGAAACATCCTCTCCACATCCACACGATCCAAGCCTTTCACTATTCAGTACGTTTCAATGAGGTCTCCCCTCATTCTTCTAAACTCCAATGAGTACAGGCCCTGTGCAGTCAAAGACTTTCCTATTCTTCATGTCGAAATGTGTGGTGAATTCTGGCAGTCGATGGCATGATTTGGAATAATAAAGTCCAATCTGATCAGCTCCTTGTTCTAACATTCACACAGCAGAACTTTCACTTTGAATGTAGAACAGAAACTTGACATTTTTAAGCCAAGCCACCCTGACTTGATGAGATAGGTTATAGACAGGTACTGCAAAGGAACAGATCCTTCAGTCCACCGAATGTGTACCAATCTATGCAAATCTTATTTCCCATCGTTTGGTTTGTATCCTTCTATGCCGTGATGTTTCAAGTGTTCATTAAAATTCTGCTTATTGTTGTGAGAGTACCTGCCTTCGCACCCACACATGGAGTGCAGTAAAAAAGTTCCGGACACCCTGGAACAAAAATAATTGTTCCTCCAATCCCTTCTAAATCTTCTGCTCCTTAAACCTATAGTCTCTGCTGATACCTAACTATGCTAAAGGTAAAGGTTCCTCACTATCTACCCTGTCATGATTTTGTATACCTCAATCATGACACTCCCCATCCCTTCTCTATGCCTAGGTAAACAGACTCAGCCTTTCTGTTGAAACAAGGAATTGCAGATGCTGATTAATACGCAAAGTGCTAGAGTAACTGCAGGCCAGGCAGCATCTCCGGAGAACATGGATGGGTGGTGTTTTGTAATGAGACCCCTCTTCAGATTGACTGGGGCTGGTGGGGTGGGGGGGTGGGGAGGAGAGCTGGAACGTTGTGGAGGGGAGTTGGTTGTAGGGTGCTTAAAATTTTAGAGTTCAATGTTCATACCTTTGGGTTGTAAGGTACCCAAGCAGAATATGAGGCGCTGTCCCTGAGCGTGTGGCCTCGTTCAGATAATGGAAGAGGCGCAGGACAGAAAGCTCAGTATGGGAAGAGGAATTAAAATGGTTTTCAAAAGGGAGATCCCGCCTATCCTGTCTCTCCGTTTAGCACAGACAGACACGAAATGCTGGTGTAACTCAGCGGGTCAGGCAGCATCTCTGGAGAGAAGGAATGGGTGATGTTTCGGGTCGAGACCTTTCTTCATGGTGAACCTCCTAGATATGCGAAGACCAGAGATGTACACAGTACGCTAGTTGTGCTTAATTATTTGTTTACGTTGTTGAGCCTGATCTTTTATTCTCTGGCCTGTCTGTCATTGCATCATGTTACCATACTGCTATTTGCATTTGTGGTTCACCAATATTATTCCACATACTTTCTACATTTACATACATACATTCTTACCTATCTTTATATTCCTTCTAGTCCTTACTAATCTGATTCATAGGGATATGGAGATATACAACCTGGAAACAGGCCCTTGGGCCCACAGTCTGTGTCGACTGTCGACCGCCCATTTACGTTGATTCTGCATTAATCACGCTTTTTATTCTCTCTGCCTTCCTATCAACTCCCTACACCATAGGAGCAATTACCATTCACGTACACACTAGGAGCAATTTACAACGACCAAGTAACCTACCACCAACATATCTTTGGAATTTGGTAAGAAGCGGGAGCACCCAGAGGAAATGTCATGAGGTCAAGGGGGGGGAACACAACACGCAACCTCCACAGCAGCAGAGGGCCGTGCAGCCTTTGTTCGGTTGGCCGCAAGATCTGGAGGCTCGCGGCCTGCAGCGGGAAGCTCACTGAGGTGACCCTTGCTCACTGGACCCAACGGACAACAGCCTGGAAGGGAAAGCCCACCGAGCCCACCTCTCAAAACAGACCATTGGTTACATTTGCAGCCTCCCTGATCTTTGGATGAGTTCCACGTTAGGCAGTGAAAATTAATGAGTCATTCGAATATTTTTTAAACGATATTTTTTAAAGGTATTTTTATACACAATTTTATAAAATACAATAATATTCTTATAGAGGTGGCCTACCTCTGTTTTCTTGGTGGTGTATCTCGTATCAAGATTTTATTTCAATAAAAATAATGCTTCTTTCCAAAATATTAAATATAAAGGATCTGCACTCCTTTGGACTATTTTATGTTCATGGAATGTAAATAGTGCAGCACTTTCTCGGGCATGATTTCAAAGAATTGCTGAAGGCAGATGCTGGCAGAATTCAATAGTTTGCAAACAAATGGTGTGTTGTTTTCAGTGTCAGAAAGACCAAGTCAGCATCTTTTCTTGACAAAACGTTGCCTGTGATGTTGCCCAAATGCTTATATCTGTTAACATTTCAATTAAACATGTCCTAGGTTTGGGAGCTACATTCAGAGGAAGAAAAAGAACTGGGCATTTGTATCGTATTCTTCACATCTTTGTGACACGTTAAAATGCTCAATAGATGGATAATTTTGGTTTAGTTTAAGTAATAGTTAAATTCGCCATCAAATTTGTCCACACCAATCGGCCACAAACAAAAAGAGAGGCCAGACTTGTATTTTTCTTTTGCACTTTTAATGAACTGGGAGTTTCCAAGAATACTTAACATTTGTTGAACTACTGTCTGGATGAACATTCATGACCATAAACAAAGACACAAAGTGCTGAAGTGACTGAGCAAGTCAGGCAGCATCTCCGGAGGACCCTTCTTTAGACTGTAGCAGTGGGAAGAAAGGTGGGAGCAGGACAAAGCCAGGCAAAAGGTTAGTTGATACAGACTATAATATCCTCTATCAACTCTTCCCCCCCTCCCCACCAACTACTGCAATCAATCTGAAGAAGGATCCTGACCCGACACATTACATATTCATATCCTCCAGAGATGCTGTCTGACCTGCTGAGTTACTCCAGATCTTTTTGTAAACTAGCATCTGCAGTCTCGTGTCCACAGTCATGCTGAGAATATCGTCTTCTTGGGAAGTCCATTGTGATTGAGAACCTGAATTCCATTTTTTTTTCTGGATGAGTGATGATGCCATTGTGAGTCAGATGAGGCAGGCCTGACAGGATAGGGGGTGAAAGTGGAATGATGCACAGAATCGAGGTTCTCAGTACTATGCCTCATGATCTATCTCCGTATCAAACTGTCATACGCCAGAGATTGCTGAGAGTTAATGGGGATGCTGCATTTTTCTTTTCAAGAAGGCTTTATGCACATCGCTGAACCTTTACCTCTGTCCATCTTGTCATATCATGTCTGGTGTTAGGCAATGGGGCCTTTCTTATGAAGTCAACTGTGTGTGATCAGGGCTTCAGTGCTGTGGATGTTGGCCTGGAAGAGGACACTGACAGTTAATTTTTAAGTTTTTTTTGCCAATACTGTAATGTTTGGATATCTTTCCAGTGCCTTGAGGTGCCTGCTACAGCTAGCCCAGGTCTCAGAAGCATGTAGAAGGGGAGGGCTCAGTGCTGCTTATAGGCTATGATTTATTTTGCAGGTGTGAGATCTTGATCTTCACACCTTCGTTATTAATCAAGCAAAGGGTTTCTGGTGCATCGCAGGCTGTGGTGAGGTTTGGCATTGATATCTGTCATCACTGAGAATTGCTCTCGAGAAACGCGATGAGTTCTAAGTTTGTACGGGTCTAACTATACGCCTGTATTGTCGAAGAGCAGTATGTTGCAGCAGGGCCAGGTTGGTAGAGGATATTTCTCCTGTGTGTTTTGAATTTAGGGCTCGTTCTTCACATCCTTTAGTAAATGATGGCTTGGGGCTCAGGCAGACCCATCACCTTCCATGTGGAAAAAGTTGCCCCTCGGGTTCCTATTTAATCTTTCCCCTCTCGCCTTAAACCTATGTCCTCTAGTTTTTGATTTTCCTACACTGGGTAAAAGACTCTGTGCATGCACTCTATCTAATCCCCTCATGGATTTTATACACCTCTATATGATTATCTCTCATCCACCTTTACTCCAAGCAATGGGGCATCTAGCTTGCCCATCCTCTCCCTATAGCTCATTCCCTCAAGTCTGGCAACATCCTTGTACATCTCTGCACTCTTTCCAGATTAACGACATCCTTCCGAAATGGGTAATGAAAAATGAACGGAATATTCCAAATGTGGCCTCACCAACATCTTGTACAACTGTGACATAATACCCCAACTTCTAAACTCAATACCCTGCCTGATGAAGGCCAATATAGCGAAAGCCTTCCTAACCACTCTATCTACCCGTGACGCTACTTTCAAGGAACTTGGTACCTGCATTCCTTGAATCATCTGTTCTACACTCATTCACTCTGACGGTCCTGCCATGGTTTGACTTCCCAAAATGCAACTCCTCGCACTTTTTCTCTGCATTAAAACTCATTAACCATTCACCAACCACTTTCCCAGTTGATCAAGAGCTTGTTGTAGGTCTTGATAACCATCTTCACTATCTATGATACAACCCACGAACTGCAAATGTACTAATTGTGCCTTGTACATTCTCATCCTAATTGCTGATACAAACCACAGGCAACAATGGGCCCAGTTCCAATCCCTGAGGCATACCACTAGACATGGGCCTCCAGTCTGAAAAACAAGCTTCCACCATTGACCTCTGCTTCCTTCCTTGAAATCAGTTCTCTATCCAGTCAGCTAGCTCTCCCTGGATCCCATGCAATCTAACCTTCCAGTGCAGCCTACTATGTGAATCTTATCACATACTTTGCTGGTCCATATAGACATTGTCTATGGCTTTGCCTTCGTCAACCTTTTTGGTGACTTCAAATAACCCAATCTAATTTGTAAGATATGATCTCCCACGTACAAAACCTTCCTGACTATCCCTAATCAGCACCAGTCTATCCAAAATGCATCACCACCGATGAGCCAAAACATTATGACCACTGACAGGTGAAGTGAATAACATTGATTATCTTGTTACAATGGCACCTGTCAAGGGGTGGGATATATTAGGCAGCAAGTGAACAGTCAGTTCTTGAAGTTGATGTGTTGGATGCCGGAGAAATGGGCAGGTGTAAAGACCTGAACAACGTTGACAAGGGCCAAATTGTTATGGCCAGACGACTGGATCAGAGCATCTCTGAAATGGCAAGGCTTGTGGGGTGCTCCTGGTCAGCAGTGGTGAGTACCTACCGACAGTGGTCCGAGGATGGACAAACTTCAAACCGGCAACAGGGTGTTGGGTGCCCAAGGCTCATCGATGCATGAGGGCAATAAAGGCTATCCCATCTGGTCCGAACCGACAGAAGATCTACTGTGGCACAAGTCACAGAACATTTTAATGGTGGTCACGGGAGGAATGTGTCACAATACACAGTGCCTCGCACCCTGCTGCGTATGGGGCTGCGTAGCCGCAGACTGGTCAGAGTGCCCATGATGACCCCTGTCCACCGTCGAAAGCGCCTACATTGGGCATGCGAACGTCGGAACTGGACCTTGGAGCAGTGGAAGACGGTCGCCTGGTCCGATGAGTCCCGTTTCATTTAGATCAACTAGATGGCCATGTAGTGTAGGAAAATAACTGCAGATGCTGGTACAAATCGAAGGTATCACAAAATACTGGAGTAACTCAGCAGGTCAGGCAGCATCTAGGAGAGGGAATGGGTGACGTTTCGGGTCGAGACCCTTCTTCAGACTGATGTCAGGGGGTGGGACAAAGAAAGGATATAGGTGGGGACAGGAAGACAGTGGGAGAACTGGGAAGTGCCTGGGGAGGGGGCGGTTTGGGCAGGAAGGGATGAGTAGACCAGGGAGTTACGGAGGGAACGGTCTCTGTGGAACACAGAAAGTGGAGGAGATGGGAAGATGTGGCCAGTCGTGGGGTCCCGTTGGAGGTGACAGAAATGTTGGAGGAGGATTTGTTGGATAAGCTGGCTGATGGGGTGGAAGGTGAGGACAAGGGGGATTCTGTCCTTGTTACGAATGGGGGGAGGGGGAGACAAGCGCAGACTCGGCAATCGTTTCGCTCAACACCTTCGCTCAGTCCTCCTTAACCAACCTGATCTCCCGGTGGCTGAGCACTTCAACTCCCCCTCCCACTCCCAATCTGACCTTTCTGTCATGGGCCTCCTCCAGTGCCATAGTGAGGCCCAGCGGAAATTGGAGGAACAGCACCTCATATTTCGCTTGGGCAGCTTGCAGCCCAGCGGTATGAACATTGACTTCCCCAACTTTAGATAGTTCCTCTGTCCCTCCCTTCCCCCCTCCTCCTTCCCAGTTCTCCCACTGTCTTCCTGTCTCCACCTATATCCTTTCTTTGTCCCGCCCCCCTGACATCAGTCTGAAGAAGGGTCTCGACCCGAAACGTCACCCATTCCCTCTCCTAGATGCTGCCTGACCTGCTGAGTTACTCCAGCATTTTGTGATACCTTGGATGGCCATGTACGTGTGCGCTGTTTACCTGGGGAAGTGATGGCACCAGGATACACTGTGGGAAGACGACTAGCCGGTGGAGGGAGTGTGATGCTCTGGGCAATGTTCTGCTGTTTTGGCGGCACACGGAGGACCAACAGCATATTAGACAGGCGGTCATAATGTTTTGGCTCATCAGTGTATATCTTATCCCTCATTGATAGGGTGAATGCACAGAATCCTTTACCCCGGGAAGGGGAATCAAGAACCAGAGAACATAGGTTCAAGGTGCGAGGGGAAAGATTTTATCTTAAGAAGGGTCTCGACCCGAAACATCACACATTCCTTCTCTCCAGAGATGCTGCCTGTCCTGCTGAGTTACTCCAGCTTTTTGTGTCTATCTTCGGTTTAAGCCAGCATCTGCAGTTCCTTCTTACACAAGATTTAATAGGAACCTGAGTGACAGCGTTTTCTCTCGGTGGTGGGTTAATGGAACGTGCTGCTTTGTGTCATCTGCAAACTTGCTAGTGTTACTTCTAATTCCTTCGTCCAAATCATTAATATATATGGTAAACAGTTGCGGCCCCAACACCGAGCCTTGCGGCACTCCACTCGCCATCATGAGAGGAATAGATCGGGTAGATGCACATTAGTCTCTTGTCTAGAGTAGGTGAATTGAGGACCGGAGGACATAATTTAAGATGAAGGGTAAAAGATTTAATAGGAATCTGAGGGGTAACTTTTTCACACAAAGGGTGGTGGGTGTGTGGAACAAATTGCCAGAGGAGTTGGTTAAGACAGGGACTATCCCAACATTTAAGAAACCAGTTAGGCAGGTACATGGATAGGGCACGTGTAGAGGGATATGGGCCAAACGCAGGCAGGTGGGACTAGTGTAGCTGGGACATGTTGGCCGGTGTGGGAAAGTTGGGCTGAAGGGCCTGTTTCCACACTGTATCACCATGACAAACTAGACTCTGAGATTAGAGTTTCAGTGAGGGATCTCTTGCAGGCAATAATTTAAAGTTAAAATAACATGTGATGTTGAGTTACATCAGGACTGCATTCTCTTTGCTCAAGGTACCATTGATCCTAGTGAAATATTCCTCTTTTTCCCAATGTTCGTCTTGCTTCCTGTCAGATTTCTGATACGATGAACTGGTGGCTGATTTGAAATTGGTTTTATTCTGTTCTTTCGAATTGTGTCTGCCCTCCCTGTACACAGTTTGAAGAATGCTTACACACTTTGCTTCGCATTTGTTAATATGTGCATGATAATATTTTGTAGGCCAAGTGGGAAATTAACTCAAACCAATTTTACTTTAAAGTCTCTTCCGAGCAAAATTCCTTGGGATAATCTATTAATTGGACATTGGCCCAATACTTGATAAACCAGACATCTGCTATTTTATGTTGAAGTCTTGCCTTTTGGTTCTTAATACCATCATGGCTAGAAATTCAGTAACTTTTATTCTTTTGACCTTATGGATCAGAGGTGTGGATAGAAAAGAAATATAAGAATCTAATTGAGTTTCCTTGTTGATTTTATTCCCCTTAATTATGTTCACCTATTGGTGGGTTAAGGTGGGGCACATTTTATTTCAAATAAGGCACTTTGCATGTATGTGGTAATGGATATTGGTGGAACCTTCAATTGCTGAGGGCCATCAGGATCACTCTTACCACTGGCTGAATTCTATTAAATTAGCAGACATCATGAAGGGGCTTTATTATTCAGTGCAGTTCAGGAGGTAACCAGACATATAATTAAGATGAACTGTCAGAGAACACCAACACAGTGAATGTGCTAATTTAAAAATGTTGGGAAATTACCCTTGCATTGCATTTATTCTTCTTGTGACTGATAATTACATGACGAGAATTATGTAACTTGTTTGCTAAATTGATCGCATACTGCATCCTTTCATTATGCCAATGACAAGCTAAGTTTTTGAAGCTATCAATGATAAGCAGTGGGATTTAAAGGTACAAATTAACTGATATGTTTTTATTAATTATGAGCATTCCTTGCTGCTGCATTATAGTGTACGTTGTGCCGCCTTTGGTGTAATGTGTTTTTTTTAAGATTGTGGAGATTTCCTATGGCTTAATGGATAAATAGACTGGTGCTGTTTGTGAAATTTACAATAATATTTATCCGTTGCTCAATCTTGCTAAAAACGATTATCTGGACATTTGGGGGAGCTTGCTTTGTACAAATTGATTATATTACAAAGCAACGAGCCGTCAAAATATATTTCATTGGTTGTAAGGTTCTTTGGGGCATCCTGACACAGAACTGAAACGTGATCTGAAACATGAACCATTCCTTAACCTTCACAGATGCTGCCTGAGTTCCTCCAACAGTTTCTGTTTTTGCAGTGAGTTGCTAATGACTTCTTTATGAAGTAATGAAAGTTGTAAAGGGCGAATCGCTGTGAACTACTATTGCTTCACAACCAGTTGTTATATGTTGCAACATAGTGTGTGACTGGACTCGGAGGAGATCAGTTTATATTTGTGTGTTCAAAGTATGTCAATGACACTGAAAATGCTGGGGTTATTATCCAGTTGTAGCTGCTCTGAGGGAGAGTCTGATATCAGCCTGGACCGTGTGTGGGTGATGGATCACTTTCCTTAAAGTCCTTTTTCCAAAATCTAATGGCTCTCAATCACCCTCGAAGTGTGATTAGAACGTATATACAGGCTTTGAAAATGTCACCTCCTTGTCAGCCCACAAATTATATGCTCGTTGAATGTAATTTTGCAACAATTTACATGTTGAGTTGTTAACCCAGTACTACAGCTGTGTGAGGACAACAGGAAATGATCAAAAAAGAGACATTAACAATAAACAAGATTTTGCTGATTTCTGTTAAATACATTTTTCACTCATTTTACATTTCCCTTCGAGGATCACCTATAAGCAGGAAAATTGAGGTCTTATGAGTTAATTAAAAGTTACATTTTATCGCTCAATGCATTTCGTATCCCTCAAAGAACTTGCCAACATCTTGCAAATAATCAGCACAAGGATCATTGGTTGCTCTGTTTGCATGATTTTTTGTTTGCATATAAAGCAAGTGGATTCAGCAAGTTTAAAACTGAGACATAAGAAACCTCAGATGCCGAAATGTTGAGTGAAACACAAATGCTGGAGTAATGCACCATCTGTGATGGGAAGGGACAGATGAAATTTGGGGTTGGGAACCCTTCTTCATACTCAGTTTAAAACTGAACCAGTTTGCTAAACTTGGCTAATTATTTGGCTTCCTGCTTGTCTGTTGTAAATGGAAGTAGGCGACATTTCAAAGCCTATATATATTTTATAATCACAATTTGTGATGAATTATGTGCCTTGATAATAGTTTTGTTGCTTTGGTTAGTTGACTTATTTATTGTCATGTGTACTGGGGTATAGTGGAAAAACATTTGTTTTGTATGCAGTCGAGACAAATCATACTATGCCTGAGTGCATTCAAACCATATGCGTAGGAAGGAACTGCAGATGCTGGTTTAAACCAAGTGATTTCTATTGTGTGTCATTGGAGACATGCCGAATTTCTTTCGTCTTCTGAGGGAGTAGATGTGATTTACACATAGAACAGTACAGGACGATGTCCCTCGGCCCCCAATGTCAGTGCCAAACATGATGCCAAGTTAAACTAATTTCTTCTGCCCGCATGTGATCTACATCTCTCCATTCCCTGCATATCTGCCTGCCCATCTAAAAATGTCTATAATACCAATATTGTATCTGCTTCTACCACCACCCCTGGCAGTGTGCTCCAGGCACCCACCACTCTTCTGTGAAGAACTTGCCTCGCATATCTCCTTTAAACTTTGTCCATCTCACTTTAAAACTATACCCTCTAAATTTTGACTTTTCCACCCTAGGAAAAGGGTCTGACTATCCTCTCTATGCCTCTCATATACTTCTGCCAGGTCTCCTCTCAGCTTATGATATGCCAAAGTAAATAATCCGAGTGTCCAACCTCTCCTTGTAACTAATACCCTCTAATTGAGGCAGCATTCTGGCAAATCATTTTTGCACCTTTCCCATAGCCTCCATATCTTTCCTGTAATGGGGCGATCAGAATTGTGCACCATGCTTCAAAAGTGGCTGAATCCAAGTCCTGTGAAGCTGCAACATGACTTCCTCTTGTACTCAATGCTCCGACCGATCGAAGGCAAGCACAGAATACACCTTCAATCTATTTGTGTTGCCACGTTCAGGGAGCTATGAACTTGGACCTCAAGATCCCTCCGTGCATCAATGTTGCTAAGAGTCTTACAATTAACTATACATTCCCCCTTGCATTCTTCTGCCCAAAGTACAACACCTCATACTTACTTGGTTTATACTGCACACGCCATTCTCTCATTTCTGTAGCTGATCTTTATCCTGCTGTATACTTTGACAGCCTTCTTCATTGTCCACAACTCCACCAATTTTGGTGTCATCTGCAAACTTATTTACTATCGCATCTACATTTACATTCAAGTCACTTATATATATCACAACAACGGAGTTCCCTGCACTGATCCCCGTGAAACTCCATTGGTCACAGACCTCCAGCCAGAATAACAACCCTCCATCATAACACTCTGTCTTCAATGATGAAGCCAGTTCTCAATCTAAAAGGCCAAGTCACCGTGGATCCCACGCATCTTAATCTTCTGGATCAGCTTACCATGGGGGACTTTATCAAATGCATTACTAAAATCCATGCAGACAATATTCACCGCCCTACCCTCATTGATCACCTTTGTCACCTCCTCAAACAACTTGAGTTCATAAGACATGACTTGCCACGGATAATCTGTCTACATATCTGTTCCTCTATATCCGTCTGGATATTGGAAGGTAATATAGTATAATTTTATTGCGCCTTTTTTTATTTTTCAGCTCTACCCATATTGCCTCAATGGATGACCCCTCCAGTATGCTACCATGCCATTCTCTCTCATTCATAAAGCAACTCCTCCACCTCTTTTACCTCACACACTATCACGTCTGAAACTTCAAAGCCCTAGAACATTGAGCTGCCAGTCCAGTCCCTCTCGCAACCAGGTCTCCGTAATTGCAACAACTATGTAGTTCCAAGCACTCATCCAAGTTCATCTATTTAAACACGATACTCTTACATTGAAATGACCAGCTCATCGGTTCAACTGTATTCCTTAGCCGTTCCCTGCCTGTTCTTTCTTTGTGACTTGCTGATCATACCCCTCTGCCTTCTCATCAATTCTTCCATTTACTGACCACCTAATCTGGTTCCCACCCCCTGTCACTCTGGCCATACTTTCTTTGCTGCAGCATCACTGTGGTTGGACCAGGACAAATTGTTGGTGATATTTATGGTGTGGAACATGTTGTTGACCATCTTCACTGCAGCATCATTGATGTACACTACCCCGCTTCCTAAAGTCGATGACCGGCTTCTTGGTTTTGTTGGCATTGAGGGAGGGATTGTAAGAAAATAACTGCAGATGCTGGTACAAATCAAAGGTATTTATAAATGCTGGAGTAACTCAGCAGGTCACGCAGCATCTCAGGAGAGAAGGAATGGGTGACGTTTCGGGTCGAGACCCTTCTACTAAGCTCTGTATCTCCTTCCTTGCTCAGTGTTTGTCATGCTGAGGGAGTTGGATAATTCCCCATGTGTCCAATGTTATTACATCCTGCATTTGAAATATCCATCATGGAGGCTGACAGCATTTTGTGCATTACCCAAGTTGCTAATCTATGTGCTTTTAAGATTGGGGTACATTGCAAAGCCCAAGGTTTGAATTTGAACTATTGTGCTCCTTTTCACCCAGTTCAAAATTGTGCACAGCCTGGTAATGGAGAATGAGAGTCCCATGCTGCAAATAGTTCAATTAAGGTCAGATGCCAGGGGCATATTCCCTTACATGGCTGATCGATAAATAGCCGGGATGAAATTGTCAGATGCAGACAGAGTAAATTAGAGACTTTTGTAAAAAATAAGATGGATTATGCTCAGTGTTACATAATGAATGATGTGAATCCTGATTATTGCACTTGTCTTGATGTTTGTGGCATACTCCACAAGGATATTTGCGACAGTAAAGATAGCAGTCCATTCCACTTTGTCAGTCCACAGTCTACACTGCGCACAATATTACAGTTGATTTATTGGCTTTAAAACTGCGCTTAAAGGAGGAATGAAATGGCATTGATCGAAATAGCAGCACTTGTTCACTTGGACATGAGAATTTTTATTTGAGGTACACTTACTCAGTGACAACATTGTAGGCCTGCAAAATCTACAGCAATTTTCACGTTGCTATTGGTGAGTGCGAAAGCAAGGTGGATAACTTTATTACTCAATTGTTATAGCGACCTTGTTATAATTTGTTCCGCTCCATCCTACTACATCAGCTTTACATGACCTTTACCTTTTAGATTATGTTAATCTCCATTTCATAAGCATTTAAGACTTGTCTCTGTGCTACCAATCCAGAGCCACCACTCAAGCTGTTTGTCCTGTCTATGTTGAAGGAAAAGGGTCAAATTGATTGAGATGGGTAGATGTACCAAGGAGGTTCGGATTACACTTGCTGTAGAAAAAGCAATTCACTTTGTGACCGACTAATACTGAGCATGTGAAGGGGGCTTGAGGGTCTGAGCTGATATTGTCAAGATAAGACAATGATATGCTGCCTGATTCAGCAAATTTCTTGACATGTTGTCTCTTAATTACAAAAAATCTCAGCATATAATGGAACTTCAATTCAACCAAATATACAGGGTATATTATTTGGAAGAGATTACAGGAGAAAATTGTTAAGGACTTTGGTTCTTGAGCAATTACTACATTCTGTAATTACCACAAAAAATGAATACTCTAACAGAATAAAGATTGAGTTCAATGTATACTTTACACCAATTTATATTGTGATACCTAAATGATATCAAGTGTTAATCCACAAGTAACTGACAAGTATTTGGCACAGGATGTGTTACTTTTGATCATTTTATTTTCTCTCTACTCTGTTTTACTTGTAGCACAGCGTGCTCATTTCTCATCAAAACATATGACAATATTTTCTCCAGTTTGTTGGCAAAGAGGTTAAAGGAAATGTATTCATAAAATGATGTCCAAGTTCAACTAATTTGGTTATGTTGTACCAATATATGGATGTACTTTTTGTGTGCTGGATGTCATTTAAATGCAGAATATAGATAGATGTGTATGTACATGTGTGTCTACAATTTTGTTGAAGTAATTATTAACTGGTATATATCGCTTCCTTATTCATTGGAATGTTGGATGCAGATGCTGGTGGGTTGAAAGCTCCTCGTTCCCCTATCCCCCCACCCCCCCAGATGGAACAAGTGTGCCTTGTGGTTCTGCGCCCACTCTCCGTTTCCCCAGAACAAGTCATAACTCAATTTCTTTGTCTCCACCACATCTGACCCCAAGATGAGGTTTTCTATTCCAGGATATCGAAGATATCTTCATTCTTTTGTAAACGTAGCTTTCCCTCTACCATCGTAGATGGATCCCCTACCCGCATCTCTGTGTTCCATAGTTCTGCTCTCACTCCTCCTCCCCCAGATGGAACAAGGATCTAACCGCATAATCGCTCCCCCTCTGCATCCAACGCATCATTCTCTGACATTTTTGCCACCTTCAATGTAATTCCACCACCAGTCACTTCTTCCCATCCCCACCCTTTTTTTGCTTTCTACTGACACTGCTCCCTCTGCAATTCCTGGTTCACTTATTCTTTCCCACCCAAACTACCAGGTTCTTTTCCCCTGCAACCACAGGAGATGTAATGCTTATCTGTTTTCCTCTTCCCACAAATTCATTCAGGAACCCCAGCAGCCTTTCCAGATGCTGCCAGACTGATACATGCTGCCTGCCACCTCCACTGCCAGAGTGAGGCCACATGCAAACTGGAGGGTTAGCACCTCATATTCTGCTTGGGTAGCTTACAACCCAACGGTATGAACATTGAATTCTTCCATTTGAGTAACTAACCAACAACAACCTTTTTCCCTTCCTCTTGTATCCCTTACTATGGTTTCACATTTTGTGCTCCTTCTGTCCTTTTCTCACACCCTTTTGTCCTCTTTCCATCGCTGGCATTTGTCCACCTATCTGCCAATCAAACCCTCCTCGCCTGTATCCTTGCCAGGCTTTGTTCCGGCTCCACTTCTCTTCCAACTTTCTCCCCTCTACTGCAATCGGTCTGATGAAGGGTCCTGACCCAAAGCTTTGCCTATCCATGTTCTGTAGAGATGCTGCCTGACCTGTTGAGTTTCTCCAGCTTTAATGTCTACTTTTGTAAACCAAGATCTGCAATGTTGTGTGTTAACACCGGTAAATAGTGGTAAAGAAGAATCTGGTATGCTTGCCTTCATAGGTCGAGACATTGATTATGGGACATTATGCTGTAGTGTAATAAAACTTTGGTTAGGCCACATCGTGAGGTTAAAGGGGTTTAATTGTCATATGTATCTAAATGAAACAATGAATTTCTTACTTGTGGCAGCATAACAGGTGTGTAACACAGTACTCAATAGATAACATTATAAAACAAAAACAAAAGTTTTATTAAAAAAAACCATTTGTGCAAAATAAAACAAAATCCCGAAGACCCTGGTGCAGCCAAGACAATTCATGGATTGAAGTTTAGTTGGTATTTGTAGTGTAATGTTCAATAGCCTGATGATTGTTGGGAAGAAGCTGTTCCTGAACCTTAAGGTCACGGTTTTCAAACTCCTATACCTTCCCAGTGGCAGGAGTGAAGAGAGCGTGGCCAGGGTGGTGTAGCTCCTTTTTTTGTGGTAGCATTTCCAATAAATCCCACAGATGGTGGGGAGGTCAGTAGCCATGATGGACCGGGCAGTGCCCATCCAGTTCTCCTCAATCTTCTATGGAAGTAGAGGTGATGATGCGCTCTCTTTATAATTGCATCAATGTGCTGGGTCCAGGACAGATCTTCAGAAATACACACGCCCAGGAACTTGAAATTGTTGACTCTCCTCATCACTGACCCCTCAATGAAGACAGTTTTGTGGATCCTCGGCCTTCTAAATTCAACAATCAGCTCCTTGGTTTGATTGATGTTGAGGGCAAGGTAGTTGTTCTGGCACCATTCAATCAGATGATTTATACAGATACAGAGATACAGATACAGAGATACAGCGCGGAAACAGGCCCTTCGGTCCACCGAGTCCGCGCTGCCCAGCGATCCCCGCACATTAACACTATCCTACACACACTAGGGACAATTTTTACATATTACCCAGTCAATTAACCGACATACCTGTACGTCTTTGGGGTGTGGGAGGAAACCGAAGATCTCGAAGAAAACCCATGCAGGTCACGGGGAGAACGTACAAACTCCGTACAGACGGCGCCCATAGTCAGGATCGAACCTGAGTCTCCAGTGCTGCATTCGCTGTAATGGTGGTGACGTTGGCAAATTGAATTTGTACATTTAGAGCTCTGTGTGCACTTCCGATCATCCTATTCCAGGAGGCTTTGCAGAGGGTGCGGAAGTGGTTCACTAGAATGCTGCCTGGATTAGAAGGTATTAGCCATAAGGAAAGGTTGGGCAAACTTTAATTGTTTCTCTGGAGCATCAGAGGTTCAGGGGTGACATGTGAGGTATGCAAAGTTAGGAGGCATACGTAGGGTAAACCAACTTTACCCCAGGGGGAAGTATCAAAGATTATAGAGCATAGCTTTTGGCAGAGAGAGGGCATGTAGAGGAGATGAGCAGGCAAGTTTTTTTTTACGCAGTGGTGCATGCCTGAAACGTACTGCCAGTGGTGATGGTGGAGGCTGATATGAGAGTGGCATTTAAAAGGTTTTAGATAGGCATATGGATATGCAGGAAATGAAGGGATGTTGATTACATGCAGGCAGAGGAGACTAGTTTAAATTGATATCATGTTTAGCAAATATTGTGAACTGAAGGACCTGTTCATTGGGCTGTACTAATCTATGTAATCACTGATTTTCAATGCTGCTTATGTACAGCTAAGTACCGCTAACAGGCTTGAGATAAATTGTCATTTCATCTGATTTGGTGGGGTGTTTGAGGGTGAACATCAGTCTGGACTCTGGGAGAATTACCTGTTGAGAAAAAAAACTGCTATGGCATCAATTGCATTTGTTTCAGCAGGAGTTTGGGTTTCAGTTTAATCTCATCTGAAGCATGACACAGCCAATAATGTAGCGCCACACAGGACCTCAATGCGAGAGTTGAGCACCAGTGTAAATTACAGACATGCCTGTCTTAAGTTACTTTGAATCAACAACCTTTGCACCCCAGCAACAGAGTTAAGACGGACTAAATTAAGCTGGTCCAGAATTTGGTATTTTGGTAAACACTGATGTTTTAGACTGCATCTGTTTGAAAGACTGTTTTATGTGTCCAGGTGTCCTGTTGATGGATGCCATGGAATCCAGTGGAAGAATGTCATCTTGCTGGGGTTTGTGCTCTTTGATCCTGTGTTAGATTAGATGGTGTGGACCAGAGAATCACTAGATTTCAATGGGAGTTTAGATCTGTGGCAAAGAAGGTAAAGAGGAAGGTAAAATGAAACGCAGTGCTGGGAATACTCAGCAGGTCAAGCAACACGTGGAGAAACAAAGTTAACGTTTCAGGTCAATGATATTTCCCCGTATGAAGAAAAGTCAAAGACAATGAGTTTTACGTGGCAGTGAAGGAACGGGGAGTGTTTAGTCAACGTGCCTCCCATGCTTTCTTGATGGTCATGTAATTCACAATCTTATAATATCCAACTTTATAAGATCTGGTGTGAATGAGCATAATAATTCAGCAATTTAAAAGTTGTTCTCTTCATATTTGTGTGAATTTTTGAGTTATGCAATTAAGGAGGTTATTTTCACTTCATTTTATTTTAATATTTCTTAATATTTAAAAATTATCACAGGACAGTTTGTCAGGTGCTCCTCCGATTCCAAAAGGTGCTAAGTAGGTACAATCTTTCGTTTTCATCCTTGATTCTTTTTTGTCTTTAATTTTAGTTTTTGTCTAAAATTTAAACAATGATCCTAATATTAGCTGCTGTGGCACCACTGCCAAAATATTCAGATTGATAGCAAATAAAACTCATGCCAGGTTTATTATTGCAATTGCAAGGACACAGATATTTGGTCTGTTCCTTGGTGCTGCCCTTGAGCTTGAATGTTTTGAGTGATTTAAGTGTTACAAGTTTTATTGTATCAGAGCAATGTTTATGATTTAAAATAATTAGAAAGTAATAAACTACAGATGCTGGAAAATCCGAAATAAAAATAAAAATGTGCTGGTCAGGCAATATCAACGTAAAGAGCAAAACAATCAAAACTTCAGGTGAGAAACCTATGATTGCAGGTTTAAAAATCATTGAAAAAACGGAAACTGGCCCTTCAACCCAAATCCATGCCGGCCAGGATGCTACATTTACGCTAGACAAGAGGCAATAGGTGGTGTAGGCCATTCGGCCCTTCGAACCAGCACCTCCATTCACCGTGATCATGGCTGATCATCCACAATCAGTACCCCGTTCCTGCCTTCTCCCCATATCCCTTGCCTCTGCTATCATTAAGAGCTCTATCTAACTCTCTCTTGAAAGCATCCAGGGAATTGGCCTCCACTGCCTTCTGAGGCAGAGTTCCACAGCTTCACAGCTCTCTGAGTGAAAATGTTTTTCCTCATCTCCGTTCTAAATGGCCTACCCCTTATTTTTGAACTGTGGCCCCTGGTTTGGAACTCCCCCAACATCGGGAACATGTTTCCTGCCTCTAGCGTGTCCAATCGCTTAATAATCATATGTTTCAAAAAGATCCCCTCTCATCCTAAATTCCAGAGTATACAAGCCCAGTCGCTCCAGTCTTTCAACATACGACAGTCCCGCCATTCCGGGAATTAACCTTGTGAACCTACGCTGCACTCCATCAATAGTAAGAAGGTCCTTCCTCAAATTTGGAGACCAAAACTGCACACAATACTCCAGGTGTGGTCTCACTAGGGCCCTGTACAACTGCAGAAGGACCTCTTTGCTCCTATACTCAACTCCTCTTGTTATGAAGGCCAACATTCCATTAGCTTTCTTCACTGCCTGCTGTACCTGCATGCTTACTTTCAGTGACTGATGAACTAGGACAACCAGATCTCGTTGTACTACCCCTTTTCCTAATGTCACCATTCAGATAATAATCTGCCTTCCTGTTCTTACCACCAAACTGGATAACCTCACATTTATCCACATTAAACTGCATCTACCATGCATCTGCCCACTCACACAACCTGTCCAAGTCACCCAGCATCTTCACACTGCCCCCCAGCTTTGTGTCATCTGCAAATTTGCTAATGTTACTTTTAATCCCTTCATCTAAGTCATTAATGTATATTGTAAATAGCTCCGGTCCCAGCACAGAGCCTTGCGGTACCCCACTAGTCACTGACTGCCATTCTGAAAGGGACCCATTTATCCCTACTCTTTGTTTCCTGTCTGCCAACCAATTTTCTATCTATGTCAGTACCCTACCCCCAATACCATGTGCTCTAATTTTGCCCACTAATCTCCTATGTGGGACCTTATCGAAGGCTTTCTGAAAGTCCAGGCACACTACATCCACTGGCTCTCCCTTGTCCATTTTCCTAGTTACATTCTCAAAAATTCCAGAAGATTAGTCAAGCATGATTTCCCCTTTGTAAATCCGTGCTGACTCAAAACGTTCCTGTTACTGCTATCCAAATGTTCTGCAATTTCCTCTTTTATAATTGACTCCAGCATCTTCCCCACCACCGATGTCAGGCTAACTGGTCTATTATTTCCTGTTTTCTCTCTTCCTCCTTTCTTAAAAAGTGGGATAACATTAGCTACCCTCCAATCCACAGGAACTGATCCTAAGTCTATAGAACATTGGAAAATGCTCACCAAAGCGTCCACGATTTCTAGAGCCACTTCCTTAAGTATCCTGGGATGCAGACCATCAGGCCCTGGGGATTTATCAACTTTCAGTCCCATCAGTCCACCCAACACCATTTCCCACCTAATGTGAATTTCCTTCAGTTCCTCCGTCACCCTAGGATCTCTGGCCACTAGAACATCTGGGAGATTGTTTGTGTCTTCCTTAGTGAAGACTGATCCAAAGTACCTGTTCAACTCGTCTGCCATTTCCTTGTTCCCCATAATAGGTTCCCCTGCTTCTGTCTTCAAGGGACCCACATTTGTCTTAACTATTTTTTCCCTCTTCACGTATCTAAAGAAGCTTTTACTATCCTCCTTTATATTCTTGGCTAGCTTACCTTTGTAGCTCATCTTTTCTCCCTTATTGCCATTTTAGTTATCTTCTGATGCTCTTTAAAAGTTTCCCAATCCCCTGGCTTCCCGCTCATCTTTGCTATGTTATACTTCTCTTTTATTTTTATACTGTCCTTGACTTCCCTTATCAGCCACGGTCGCCTCTTACTCCCCTTAGAATCTTTCTGCGTGCATTTGGCCCATATCCCTCTAAACCGCTCCCCTCCATGTGCCTGTGAAATATTGTTAAAGTACCTTCCTCAATTACCTCCTCTGGCAGCTCGTTCCATATATCCACCACCCTCAATGTGGCAAAAATTGCCTTTCAGGTTCTTATTAAATCTTTCTCTCGCCTTAAATGTATGTCCCCTGATTCTTGATTTCCCTACATAGGGTAAATGCACAGTCTTTTACTCAACCTATTCCCATCATGATCATGTACACCTCAGTAATATCGCCCTTGATCCTCCAGTGCTCTAAGGAATAAAGTCCTAGCCTGACCAACTACTCTCTACAGTTCAGGACCTCAAGTCCTAGCAACATCCTCGTACATTTTCTCTGCACTCTTTCCAGCTTAACAATACCCTTCCTATAGCAGGTTGATCAACACTGAACACAGTACTCTAAATGTAGTCTTACCAATGTTTTATACAACTGTAACATAACATCCGAACTTCTATATAATACCGTGACTGATGAAGCCCAATATACCAAAAACTGCCTTAACCACTCTATATACCCTTAAAGCCACTTTCAAGAATATAAATACCTGCACTCCTAGATCCCTCTGCTCTGCAACACTCCCTAGGGCCCTACCATTCACTGTGAAGGCACTGCCTTGGTTTGAAATGCACCACCTTGCACTTATCTGCAATCAAGATCTTGCTGTAGGTTTTGATGACCATCTTCGCTATCTATGATACCACTCAGTTTAGTGTCATCTGCAAACTTACCAATCATGCTTTCTACATTCTTATCAAAATCATTGATATAAATCACAAAACACCGCTGGGCCCTGAGGCACACCACTAGTCACAGGCTAGTCCCAGAATCAACCTGCCACCATCACCCTCTGCTTCCTTCCTTCCATGATGCCAATTCTCTATCCAGTTACCAAGCTCTCTTTGAATTCCTCGTGATTTCTCTCTCCATAAATGCTGCTTGATATTTGCCATTGTTTTATTAATGTTTACAGTCGTGAATAAAATTATGAAATTGGAAAATCTGCATTAAAGGGTGATGATGGGTGCATGGCATATTATGGCCTTTTGTCCCATATTGAATAGTCACTGAAGGTGGTTTAGTTGCCTGTCTCTGCTTAGGGAAGTGGTATGGAACACTATAGAGACGAGCCAAATCTTTTTAGGCGAGTGAAGTTGGAAGTAGACTGATTTATTTTTCCCTCTTGCATTCTACAGTATTTTGTATCCGCTCTCCATTTTAATCATGTGTGAACTTTGGCCTTATTTCAACAACAATGAAGTGAAGCTCATTATTCGCTCAGTTAATAACCAGGACAGTTTGCATATTGTCTTGAGGAATGCAATAAAAATAACAGAGCAATTTTGTGTAACTTGAATATGTTACCACGTGAAGCATTGAATGTTTAATTGAAATCATTTTTTGACTTTAGAAAATAAATCCTACTGATCGTGTTTCATCTTTAATTAAGTTTGCTTCTTCGTACCAGTCATTATTGCGACCTCTTATTTCTTCCAATGACTTATTTCTGTATTCTTTCTATTAAACTTGGCTGCCATAGTGGTTGTGTGTTTTGGACTGCAGACAATATATATTGTGGCAAGCAATGTCTGGTACAAATTCAATCATCTAGGCATTTGATTCTTCATTTCCAGTTATAAAACTTTGTCTGTGGATGTTGTCCTATTTTGAAACATTTGAGCTTGGTCCCGTACAAGTGGTTCACTAATATGCCTTTCCTTAGCAAGTTCAGTCCAGTACAGCTTGGTAGATTTACTTGCAGTGGATTGTCGTCATGGTTTGTAACAGCTTAGGAAATGGCACAGTTGACAAGCTGAGGCATAGGGAGAAGTTGAACCTTGGTTTAATTTCTGACATTAACCAGATTAGTTGCTGTCAGATTGATGTGTTGGCTTCTCTGCTCTTGGATTGAAGAAGGGAACCCTTACCAGAAATGGCGTTTTGATTGCTCTCCAGTCTTTGGAACAAGGTGCCAGCAACAAGATGCCAACATTTTCTTTCCATTCAAATCCTGCCATATGCTCTGGAAGGAATTGATGTCTTCTGACACATCCAAATAGCAATATAATTTGCTCATTTAATTTTACTTTCTACAATTTGTACCATGTGTCTGCTTCTGATCTCTTAAATGCTGGTTTTACTGCATAGTTCCAGTTATCGGTTCATGAAATGTTGGCATGGAGTTAAAAGGGCCTCCACAATGTAACTTCCAGTGAACTTAATAATTTAATGTTATTAAGTTAAACCTACTGAATAATGAAAGGCCTCGATAGAATAGATGTGGAGATGATGTTTCCAGTGATGGGAGAGTCTAGGACCAGAGGACACAGCCTGAGGAATTATAATATGCACCTTTAGAATGGATATGAAGAGGAATTTCTTCAGGCATAGGGTGGTGAATCTGTGGAATTCATTGCTACAGATAGCGATGTAAGCCAAGTAAATGGGTAATTTTAAAGTGGAGATTGATAGGTTCTTGATTAGTAAAGGCATCAAAGGTTACGGGAGAAGAATGGGCAAAATAGATCAGCTATGATCGAATAGCGAGGCAGACTCAATGGGCCGAATGGCCCGATTCTGCTCCTATGTCTTGTAGCCTAATGGTTTACATAAGCACAAAGTGAGCCAGATAGTACAGCGATATTTATAGCTAGAGGGAGCAGCATAGTTGCCCTTTGCGATCATAAAGCAAACATTCCACAGATGCTGCAAATTTGAGATAAACACAAAAGACTGGCACTACTTAGATTAGAGAAAAACTGAGAAAGAGTCGACATCAGAAGTTGGAAAGATGAATAGATCTTTGGTCTGAAATGCAAACAATATTGTTGTTTCTCCCGATGGCTGATACCTGACCTGTTGACATTTTTCAGCACCTTGTTTTATTTGGACAAGTGGCATTCATTTGGGGGGAAAACAAGAAATCGGAAACCCAGCAGGCCAGTGTGGAAGGAAATGGAGAAGACAATGTTTTGGTCGGGGCCTTTTAGACTGATGGAATAGAGGGTGAGGAAGCTGAGAAAGAGAGTTGAGGGGATGTGAGGGGCAAGAACGGGCAAGTAATAGGTGGATGCAGGTGGATTGAAATTGTATTGAAGGCTAGGGGTGAAATGGAGAGAAGAGGGTGTAAATGGGGAATCGGAAAAGGAAAGGAGTGAAATGTACAACCACAGAGAGGGATGGTGGATGGAAGAGAATGAGGGTGGGGAAATGGAAATAGGGATCTTTGAGCAGGGTGTGTGTGTGTGGGGGGGGGGCGGTGGTGGTTGTGAGATGAACAGGTCAGTGGATGTATTTGGATCCACCTGTCACTTGCTCGTGATTGCCCTTCCCATCACCTTACCTTACCTTACCTCTCTTCACCAGCTTTCTCCCCACTACTCCATCAGCCTAGAAGGGTTCTGCTCGGAAGTGTCATCTGTCCATTTCTCTCAAATGCTGCCTGGCCTGCGGAGTTCCTCCAGCAGTTTGTTTTTGTTCTCGTCTGTATGCCTCTTGCCCAAATAAAACAGTGCTGGAAATATGCAACAGCTCAGGTGATAGCTGGAGGGGATTTTTTCTTTGTTGCATTTCTAGCTTGTGATCTATCCATCTTTCTGACCTCTTGTGTCCATTCTGTTTCTCACCTTTTGATTGACCTGAGTAGTCACTTTGTTTTTATATCAGATTTGCAGCATCTGTGAAATTTCGTGAGCTAGCTATATGTTGGCCGCTGCACTATCTGGCTAATTCTATGCTGGGGTAGGTTAAATTATTAAATTAACTGAAAATAATATTATGTAGGCCCTTTAACTCAAATTACATACCATCCTTTTCTTCACTACTATGTTTTTCACTCAAGGTTTCAGCATTTAGTCTATCGTGTAACCATACAGATGGGAAAACTCATTGCACCCATCAAAGCATATATTTTATATTTCTCTAATTTTTATTTATTCTGCATACTCTCTGGTCCTCTGTCTGTGTGTTCTTTGTCTTCCTATGTTCTGTGTCAGTGTATATATATAGAATAGATTTTGTAGACTATATGAAGTGTGTTGGATCACAATTTGTTGCAGTGTTCACTTTATTGGGATAATGTGTAATATTTCAGTGTGTTCTTTTCACATCAGTTTTTGAGTATGCTGAACGAATAGCACAGAAGTACTGAGAATAGCACAGAAGTAGCGAATAGCATAGAAGTAGCAGAAATTGGCACTCTAGTATTTCAGTTTCCTCATTGCAGCATCTTGATATATTAATTTGTTTTTGCCATCCGGGGTCTGAGTCGGTTGCTTCATCCACAGCACACCTTATGCATAACAAAAGAAGCTTTTAAACTCGAGGGGGCCTTATTATTTCTGTTTTGTGCTTTTTCTGTGTCAGTTGGATTTAGCTCGGTTGGCTGTGAAATGAATGCAGTCTTGCATGCTGTATCTATGAAACTCTGGTCAAAGATATTTTTAGCAAAGTGGTGATCAACTGATCACAGTTTGCCATTTAGCAAATAGACAAATCTGTACTTGAGCATTGCTACCCATCTGCGGCACGAGGCTCATTCCCAAGTATTGAACAACTGCATTTGTTAGTTCTATTTTGAGTCTGTTACTGAGAACAGTGACATTCTGTGGAAGAATTCCAAAGCTGCTGGGAGTACATCCGGTTCTCAGTTATGTAAGTTTATTTGGACGTTTGGGTTAACATAAGAATTTTTAAAAGTATTATCAAAAGTATATATTTTTCTGCTGTTCTCTACCCCGGTGACATTAACCATTTGCACATGAGGAATAGTTGAACCAAAAGCTTCGATATAGGCCACTGACCTATTGTATGAATGCTAACTTCTGGAGTTCAAATTTTTCTCTTTTCCAGTACTTTCTAATAACAAATCTTGTGACAAACTTGTTGGTGATTATTATTGATTACAAAATGTAGGGAGTAGGTTTACTGATTTTCAAACTTGCTCTGAATTATTGACAAAAGAGATGCTGATGAGAATGTGCATGCTACAAAACAATTGCAAAGTAGCCACATCTCGGCTGTACATCTATTTACACTGGGCTGAACAAGTTTTACCTATTGATCAGTATTCCTTATCGACCATTTCCCATGCTGCATGGTTTTTCCAGCCTTGGGTTCTTGCCAGACAATAGGTTTCATGATACAAAGCCTGGTGGCAGTGTGAACTGTGAGGAAGATGCTTTGAGGTTGCAGCGTGACTTGGACAGGTTGTGTGGATGGGCGGATGCATGGCGGATGCAGTTTAATGTGGATAAGTGTGAGGTTATCCACTTTGGTGGTAAGAATAGGAAGGCAGATTATTATCTGAAGGATGAGAGGGGATCTTATCGAAACGTATAAGATTATTAAGAGGTTGGACACGTTAGAGGCAGGAAACATGTTCCCAATGTTGGGGGAGTCCAGAACAAGGGACCACAGTTTAAGAATAAGGGGTAGGCCATTTAGAACAGAGATGAGGAAAATCCTTTTCAGTCAGAGAGTTGTGAATCTGTGGAATTCTCTGCCTCAGAAGGCAGTGGAGGCCAATTCTCTGAATGCATTCAAGAGAGAGCTAGATAGAGCTCTTAAGGATAGCGGAGTCAGGGGGTATGAGGAGAAGGCAGGAACGGGATACTGATTGAGAATGATCAGCCATGATCACATTGAGTGGCGGTGCTGGTTCGAAGGGCCGAATGGCCTCCTCCTGCACCTATTGTCTTTGTCATGAACTCTAGATATGTTTCTTTCTTTGACTGAATAGTTGTTACACAAACCTAAATGGTGACTAATAGGAATCGGGCTGTGAACTGAAAGAAGTGGAATAAGCCGGTAATACTTCATCCTGACCTTCTCTGGAATCTAAATGTGCATCAGGAGAACAAGCCCATTTTCAGTTTTTTTTCTCCCAAGGCTGATATTGCCCTAGCCCTTTATATCCGCTCTTGCATCCACCTTGACTGTCACCTGGAAGAGGCACTGAATCCTTATCCCTGGATAAATTTGGTGCTGCAATGGCTAGTTTACTGAATTTTATTCTTAAGTGTTCGGATCGTTGTAGATACCAAGTGTGTCTTGTCTCATAAGATATCAGATATGCATCACTTGGAAACTTTGTGACGATTAAGATCAGCAACATGTGTGGTTGAAGTGAAGAAATGGGGGGAACCTGGGAAGGGAGTTGCTGTGAGCTGGAACTCAATGGGACACGAGTCGGTAACGGAGACAAAGAACATTCTGCAGTGTGAAGGATGGAAAGTTTCTGAGAGAGCACAAAGGTGATGCAGATCATAGGATGAGGCATGGTTATGTAGGAGGAAAGTAATTGTATGCATTACATAAAATATTTCTGTTACTTTATGATGAGCTGCCTTTTATATACATCTCACTAAAGTTTATTTTCCTGTTTTTTTTCCTCCAAGAAAGGTTATTTGCTGTTCCACATATGTTTCTATAAATAATGCATAATTTCTCTTCATTTTAGAGATTGATTTGAAAACCAGTTGTATTGTGGACGTTGAAGGCAATCAGACCATCCTATCTCTGGCCAATGCAAACCTCAGTAAAGGAGATGCCAGGTAAACTGTCCTGCACATTTTTTGATAGCAGTGTTACTTTGCATGCTGGTGATTCTTTTGCGATGTCTTGCATCTTGGAAGAGACTGTTGAATACCCAGCATACGATACAAATGAACTTTTGAAATATTATTCTACATAATGCATACATCACCTTAATTCTCAGTATGAAATGCTATTGATTCTTCAGGAATCAGCGTACTTTTACTTCTGAATCTAAGCATGTTAACATACACTGATGGCTGCTTGTAGGTGAACAAACGTTATGTCTGTGATGGATTAATTTAGTTATATGTTTTCTTGCAATTTCTTCCTAGTTTTAAAAGTTATGAGAAGGTTATTAAAAAGCAAGAGGTTGCAGAACATCACTGCATTAAACATTGCTTCTCCTGCTGTTTCAAGGACTTCAGAGAAAAAACATGTTTGTACTTTCAAAGAATGAAGTGTTATCTTTACGACATTCTAAATTTAACATCCATAGATCTATTTATTTCACATAGTATGACCCCCCTTCAGTATTACCATTGTAATACTGAATTTGTTCAACTCTTTTCACGTTTCCATAGTAAGTGAAGCTGGCCTGATTGGCGTGCAGCAAGGACCTAATCAACATTAAGGCATGGACTGATAATCGACAAGTAGTGCTGCCACCACAGAAGCTGCAGGCAATCATCTAACCTAGACATTCAATGACCATCACAGAGTCCCCACCATTAATGCATTGGAGGGAGGGGTCACCACTGACCAGAAACTCAATTGGACCAGTGATGGGAATACTGTAGCTACCAGAGCACTTTGGAGTCTGTATTCTGCAGCGAGCGACTTGCCCCCAGACATCCAAGGCTTTTAGACCATATTGTCGGGAACACAATAGAACAGCCTTCACTTGCCTGGATAAGTATATCAGCAACAACTCTCAAAAGGCTCAACTCTACTTAGGAGACAGCAGCTCATTGGTTGGCATCAAACACTACACATTTATTCCCTCCGCCACTCTGCAGTGGCAGCAGTCTGTAAATGTTCTGCAGTTTCTCACTAAAATCCATGGGAACACCACCAACTGCAGGTTGCGTGCCATTCTGACTTGGAAACATATTGAGAGTTGTTCATTATCACTACATCTAAATCCTGGAACTCCTTGCCCCAAAACACTGTGGGAATACTTTCACCAGAAGAGCTGCAGAAGTTCAAGTAAATTGCTCACCATCACTTTCGCAAGGTCCATTTAAGGATGGGCAATAAATGCTGGTCTTCCAGGTGATGCCTTTATACCAAAATGAACAAGATAAAAATGAATTCCTGGTACACTATTCCTGGTATACTGTATACTATTGAGCAAAATAATTCCCCGTCTGAACAGAACAAAAAAATGCCAGAGTACCTCAAAAATGCCGGAGTACTGGCCTGCCAGTTCCTTTGTGATTAGTAAGCTCATCAGTGCTCTCTTTCTTTTTAATGATGTTCCAAACAGTTGATTTTGGTAAGCCTAAGGTTTGGCTGATGTCTCGAACAGTTTTATTGTTGTTTCTCAGTCTCAGAATGGCTTCTTTGACTTTCACTGGCACAACTTTGGTCCTCATGTTGATAAACAGCAATAAAAGTTTTCAAAGGTGATGGAAAGACTGGAGGATAGGTGCTGAGAGCTTTCTTATACCTGCATTAAGGAAGCAATTAAACACACCTGAGCAATTGCAAACGCCTATGAAGCCATGTGTCCCAAACATTATAGTGCCCTGAAATGGGGGGACTATATATAAATACAGCTGTAATTTGTACATGGTGAAACCAAAATGTATAAAACTACCCATTTAATAAAAGCTGACAATGTGCACTTTAACCACATGTGATTTTTTTTAATTACAAATCTCAAATTGTGGAGTACAGAGGCAAATAAATAAATGATAGGTCTTTGTCCCAAACATTATGGAGGACACTGTATGTGGAAGGGGTTGGTAGCAAGATAGTGGGAGAAATGGTAGCACATGGGTGGGGAACACAGAAGAAAGGAAGGAAAAAAAGGTGGGTTACTTAAAATTGAAGAATTCAATGTTCCTCCTGTTCCTCAAGTGGAATCTGAGATGCTGTTCCTTCAGTATGTACGTGGCCTCACTCTGACGATGGAGGAAGCTCTGGGGAAAAAGGTCAGTATGGGAAGGGGAGTTAAAATGGTTTGGAACCAGGAGATCCAGCAGGCCGAGGTGGACCTAGCTCATGTTCAGCGAAATGGTTGCCTAGTCTACACTTGGTGTTGCACCAAGTGCCGTAGATGAGGTTCGAGGAGGTGCATGTGAACTGTCTCACATGGAAGGGTACAGCAGGCAGTAAAGAAAGCCAATGGAATGTTGGCCTTCATAACAAGAGGAGTTGAGTATAGGAGCAAAGAGGTCCTTCTGCAGTTGTACATGGCCCTAGTGAGACCGCACCTGGAGTACTGTGTGCAGTTTTGGTATCCAAATTTGAGGAAGGATATTCTTGCTATTGAGGGTGTGCAGCATAGGTTTACTAGGTTAATTCCCGGAATGGCGGGACTGTCATATGTTGAAAGACTGGTGCGACTAGGCTTGTATAAACTGGAATTTAGAAGGATGAGAGGGGATCTTATCGAAACGTATAAGATTATTAAGGGGTTGGACACATTAGAGGCAGGAAACATGTTCCCAATGTTGGGGGAGTCCAGAACAAGGGGCCACAGTTTAAGAATAAGGGGTAGGCCATTTAGAACGGAGATGAGGAAAAACTTTTTCAGTCAGAGAGTTGTGAAACTGTGGAATTCTCTGCCTCAGAAGGCAGTGGAGGCCAATTCTCCGAATGCATTCAAGAGAGAGCTAGATAGAGCTCTTAAGGATAGCGGAGTCAGGGGGTATGGGGAGAAGGCAGGAACGGGGTACTGATTGAGAATGATCAGCCATGATCACATTGAATGGCGGTGCTGGCTCGAAGGGCCGAATGGCCTACTCCTGCACCTATTGTCTATTGTCTATTGAAGGGCTGCTGGGGTCTCGGGATGGTGAGGGAGAGGGTTAATTGTCGGATGTTACATCTCTTGCGGTTGCAGGAGTAAAATTCTGGGGAGGCGTGGTTTGGGGAAGGAAGTGGTTAACATAGAAACATAGAAAATAGGTGCAGGAGGAGGCAATTTGGCCCTTCGAGCCATTCATTGTGATCATGGCTGATCGTCCTCCAATCGATAACCCGTGCCTACCTTCTCCCCATATCCCTTGATTCCACTAGCCCCTAGAGCTCTATCTAACTCTCTCTTAAATCCATCCAGTGATTTGGCTTCCACTTCCCCCTGTGGCAGAGAATTCCACAAATTCACAACTCCCTGGGTGAAAAAGTTTTTTCTCGCCTCAGTTTGAAATGGCCTCCCCTTTATTCTAAGACTGTGGCCCCTGGTTCTGGACTCGCCCAGCAAAAGAGTTGCTGAGGGAGTGGCCTCTACAGAAAGCGCAAAGGGGAGGGGATGCGAAGATATGACCTGTGATGGGATTACTTTGAAGATGGCGGAAATATTGGAGAATTGTTTGTTGGATACGGATGGTGTAGAGGTGAAAGGTAAGGACCAGGGGATCTCTATCCTTCTGAACTGTGGGGGAAGAGGAGAGCGACCAGAACTACGGAACACAGAGGAGATTCGGGTGAGGGATAGATCTATAATGGCAGGGTGGACACTACGTTTATTAAACAAAAAAGGATAGTTGTCCAAGAGCCTCATCTTCGAAGCAGATGTGGCAGAAACTGAAATTCCGAGTAGGCGATGGAGTCTTTGCAGGGTGGGAGGAGGTGTAGTTGAGTGTGTGAACATTACTCTGCACTGTGAACAGGAAGAGGCCTGACATTTGGTGTTAGAGAATGCTGCAATTGTCAAACCCAAATGAATGTGAAATATATTGTGTCAAATTAAAAAATAATGTGTGAGCAACTTAAACACCAGAATTAGGAATCACTAAAAATTTACTTTGCGCTTTTGTTTGCTTTCTTTTGGATCTTTGGTTACATCTCTAATTTAAAAATGGGTTCGTTATCTCATTATTATTGCTGATAATATATCAAAATATTTATAGCTTATTTATGTGTGATAGTATTGCTGTTGATTCAGCAACTTCCATGCTTCTAGATTATTGCTTGGCATGTTGACTGGTGTGTTTCGTAACCCAATCTTTTTCGCTCCTGTCTGCATGCTCAGGATATCCTTTGGGGCTCAGGGAGGCAGTGATATCCAGCTGGAGATTTATCATCGTTGCTTGCAGATACACATGAGAATGTAATTGTTTTGGTTCTGTCTCCCTATGGAAAGACACTTTGATGTAACTGAGCTTAGAAAATGGCTGGTGAAACCTTTTAAGACCACTCCATTTGCTTGTACTTTATGGTGGGGTCGGAGAAATTCTGATGGGGTTGTCCCACTGGGCTGCCCCCAAATCACATTAGCGGTAAAAGGTTGGAGCAGACATAAAAAGATATGAGGCAAACATTGGTAAAGTAGTATAATATTTTAGTAAAACACAAAAAGACATTGTTGCATTTTGTCATTTTTGATTTCACACCTTCAGGTTACAGTGTTTGCTAATTGCCTTGAGTATAGCCTTGTTTCTCTGCAAAACTAATCCTCACATGTGACCCTTCTAATTATGATTGTCACTGAGAGTGCAA
Organism: Rhinoraja longicauda; assembly: GCF_053455715.1. Taxonomy (NCBI): domain Eukaryota; kingdom Metazoa; phylum Chordata; class Chondrichthyes; order Rajiformes; family Arhynchobatidae; genus Rhinoraja; species Rhinoraja longicauda. The sequence continues at coordinate 48,400,361 of NC_135961.1, read as the reverse complement.
TAATAGTTGATCTCCAGCACAATATATTTTTTTGTACAGGATATCTAGTGTTGGCTTTGAAGGGAGTCTCCTGATCTGAAGGCGTTGAGAAGAATGCATGTCAGACTCAATGTTGGAATGGTTTATTTTAATAAAAAATAATTTTGCTTGTGGCATACATTGGTAAGAGTATTACAAAATTCAAATAATATATGATAAAATATAGCGCCCAGTGGCAATTAAAATTGCTGTTAGTGATTGTTAAATTAGTCATTTATTCACTTTTTCCACTGCAGACTGGAAGCACTGAATATTGTGCCAATTTTATATTAAAACAGTTTGCAGCAGATCATGCTGGTTTGCATTACCAGATTCTATTTATAATTTCCAGTTTGGATCTTGTTTTTCAAATGTTCTCTTTCTTGGATAGCCAAAGGCCACACTGAAAGTGGTAGTGAATTTTATCCATTATGTATGTCTTCATTGAGAGATGGCTCCCAAACATGTGATTGCTTCACGCCTCTCCAGGGGGTTGTTGTGGGGGAGTCGGTTGTACAGCAGGGACAGGATGGTGGAGGACTTTTTTGATTTGCTGTTAAATGTAAGTGCATTCTCATGTGTGGTTCAGCGAATGAGTTGACCATTAATTGGAGCATTGCTTTTATGCGTATACACATAAATGGATGTAAAATTGGTTTTGCAGGGGTGGTGACATAGATTGATCAGAATCCTATTAATTCTGTAGATTAGCTTCACTCCAATCGGAGATTTTACGATGAGGTGTAACATTATGGTGAGAACAAAATTACAAGCGTAGCAGAAAGCTCAAGGTCTATCATGTGGTGAAAGAAAAGGAGGGGACAGGAGCTGTTTGATAAGGCAGATGAGGTAGTTTTATCAGCATATATCTGCTTCTGAAATCATTTGTTGCTTCTGAATGTTATCTTTCAGCGATGTGTGTCCATTTCAGGAGCCTAGTGTCAAGTATTCAAACAATGTAGCCTACGCATTGGAAACCACTGATTGTAAGTAATGCTGACATGGAGGTCTATGGATCCCATATTGGCCTTATCAGCCACCCCAGAATTTGAATGGAGGCAGGTCGTCCTCAACATCTAGAGATTGCATAAGTGGAAGAAAATGTCACAAGTGGAAGTTGATTTTGCCCGTCTGTTCACAAAACCCTGAATTTGTCATGGCCGAGAGGAATTAAGGGCTATTTTTAACTTGTTGCCAGTGTTACTTAGTATTTATCACAAAATGAATGACTACTGTGCAAATTATCTCTTCGAATTTGTTTTCTTTAAATTTTCCCATTTTACTTCCTACAGTTCCTTTCCTCATTTTGAATATTTGAAGATCAATCTGTTTGGCCAAACTTTTGCCCATCGTTCCTGACTGTGGCTCAGAGATTGTTTGAGGCTTGGTGAAATGCCTTTGGATATTTCACCATGGTGAATTGTATGAATAGTTCCAGTCGTTGATATGGTTGTAGTCATTATTGTGGTGAGGGGATATGGTCAGAAATGGAATGTATAACTCAACAGGTCCATGGCTGTGTTTACGTTCCACACAGGTTTCTGAACCCTAACAGCATTCCTTCTCCCATGTCTCTGTCTACTTTGTAGTAGAAAGTTTCACGTTCTTACCGCTCTTGCCACCATTTGTCTTTTCAAAGTAAATTGTATCTGGTTCAATAAATTCCTCTGGCAACTCATTCCAGATACAGACCACCCTCTCAGTAAAAAAAGTTGCCCGAGGTCCCTCTTAAATCTGTCCCCTCTCACCTAAATATGGATTATCCTCATATTCTAAAGACGTACAGATTGATAGCCTAATTGACCACTGTGTTAGCCCAAGTGTGGTGGAATCTTGTCGGGGGATTGGTGGACTGGTAGAATTAATGGGGGTGGGGTGGGGTGGGGGTGTAGATGATGATAATGTGGGGAGAACCAAAAATGGGATTAATGTAATTGGGTGGTTGATGATCAGCATGGAATCATTAGGCTAAAGGGACTATTTCCTTTCTCTCTCTTTGTCTGCCTATTCTCAACAGGGGTGGGGAAGGAATCGTGGGGTGGGGTTGTGGTATTATTGAATAAGAAAGTCAATGACAAAAATAAAACATGGGAATAAATTAATAACCCTGCAGATCGGCACAATTCTAGCATATTAACTTCAATATAAGTATTTGTACTGTAATACATTTCGGTATGAAAATAAGAGACCACATACTTATTGGAAGTAATATAGAGAAGCAGAAGGATATTCAAGTACGCACCCAGATTATTAAAATCAGTGATGCAATTTAACAAGGCATAATAAAACCAACTGAAACCTTGAAGTAGTTAGTTTCCATGCCAGGAGATGCACTTGAATTTGGTGTGTAAATTCTTTTATGAGAAGCAGAATGTAAAATACACAGAAGTCCAACCAGAAATTGAATTTGACTGGATTAAGAACTCTGACAAATGACAACTGTGTAAGAAGTCTACCCATGAAAAAATTATTAAAATCTTTATAATAACACGAGACTGAATTGTAGAAATGTGAAATTACTTTCCTGTTTCTTCCTTTCCGTCCCCCACCACACCAGATGCCGTGGAAGGTATAATCATCAAAAGAACTGCATTACTGTCACGCTGCTAACTATAAATCAGTTAGCTAATGACAATAAATCACCATTTGTGCTATATCTGGCGCCAAAGTATGTCCTATGACCCGTTTCAGCTACAATGTAATAGCATCCATGACTTCAGCTGAAAAAAGATTTAAAAAATATCTTCTATCTTCTAAACATGTAAGTACTTGCTGCTTATAGTACAAAAATACTTTTGCAAGTATTCTTTAGTACTTTTAACATTTGAAAATTAATATGAAGGAAAAAAAACAGAAGTTAGAATAGATATGATTCTACATCTGTCATAGACTAATGCAGTAGTGACATGCATTTTATATTTTTTTATTAGTGTAGAGATGTATAGAAGGGCACAAAGTGGAATGGAGTTGTTAAATTTGAGCACTGTTCAATTTTAAACAAAGGTACAAATGTAAAATTAATATCAGTTGTCTTTAGGGCTAATGTTAGGAAGCACTTTGCATATAGTGATAAATATTTAAAAGTGGTTAGGTAGGCTAATGGATGCAATACCTTGCAATCAATCAATCAGGAAAATGTTATAATGAGATTATTTTAAATTCTATAGCACCTAGGGAAATGAATAATCTAATTCATATATATATATATTCTGATAGTTTTTTTGTTTGATAATGCGAATGATCAATGTTCTAAATTGTTTAGGCCATGAATAACAGGTTGCTTTTAGAGTACAATTGTACAACTTTTATATGATCTATAGATGAGGTTTGCATCAGGTTTTTCTTTGTTCATCTTCAATGTTGCTGGCAAGGCCCATCCTAAATTGCTTGTGAAGATGACGATTAGCCATTTCCTTGAACTAATTTACTTTGTGTAGTGTGTTATTAAACCACCTTTGTCCTAAATACTGGATTTAACTGGTACACTAATTAATGCAGTTCAATTCTTTGTGTAATTAGTGAAATGTGGATATAGTGGTTAGTAAAGGACATGGGCTGCTAAGTATAAAAAAATAGGTGGTTGAATCTTTAAAAATTTTGTTCGAACATAGTTGAAGAATTCTGTCCTCCACTTTAGGAAGAATGAAGATTTTAGAGATGTCAGAATCCAGAGTTCCAGGATGTTTTTCATTAAGAGAAGCTGCGAATGTTACATTTGAAGCAAAGAACATTGAGTGGAGATGAAAATTAAAAAGATACTACAGGTGGCAGAAATCTGAAAATAAAAACAGAAAATGTTGAAAATACTTGGCAGGACAGCCAGAATCTGGGGAAAGAGATTTGAAAGAGACATACAAAATCTTTACTGGCCTTGATAGAGTAAATAGACAATAGACAATAGGTGCAGGAGTAGGCCATTCAGCCCTTCGAGCCAGCACCGCCATTCAATGCGATCATGGCTGATCACTCTCAATCAGTACCCCGTTCCTGCCTTCTCCCCATACCCCCTCACTCCGCTATCCTTAAGAGCTCTATCCAGCTCTCTCTTGAAAGCATCCAACGAACTGGCCTCCACTGCCTTCTGAGGGAGAGAATTCCACACCTAGAGAGAAGTCTTTATCATAAGCAGGCTGGTCAAGGATTAGAGGACAATGATTTAAAGGGTAGAGGCGTACAAAATCATGAGAGGAATCTTCTTATCGAGTCCACATCACAATTAGAAATTGTTCAGCCAGAGCTGAACACACATCTCGGCATCTGCATACAATGGCGCCTTGCGTTTCTTGTGCGTAGTGGTGGAGAGATTGGTGGAAACAGGGCTGCGACGTGAACACTCTTTCCTTGACCCCATGAGAGGAACAGATCGGGTAGATGCACAGAGTCTCTTGCCCAAAGTAGGGGAATTGAGAACCAGAGGAACAGATTTCCCAAGGCATCTATGCAACATAGATTCAAGATTCAACATAGAAGACATTCAAGGATGTTGTCAAACCCTCAAAGATGCAACATAACTTATGACTTCTAAGAATCCGTGGACCATGACTGCCAAAGTGGAGAAGGAGCATTTGGGGTGGCATTGAAAAGCCTAGGCCCTTGAATCAGGAATGTATGGAAACCCAGCATTAATGGCAGGAGGAGTCACTACTTCCCAAAATACTCAGCAGCCATCCACATTAACCACCACCTGCCTCGTTTGTGGGTCCCACATTGGCAATATCAGTAACCTCAATTCACAGTATTACAGTGGAGACAAATCTTTAGTCCAAAAGATCATCCACAAAAAAGGAGATTCTTTCCATACTTTGGTTGAATAGTTACATACATCCACTCCCCAACTTGCATAATAGATGACTCGTGTAAACTTGCACTTACATGTGCAATTCTTTAAGTTCACTGACGCCCATGTAGTCTCTGTGTTGGAGCTCCCCCTTTGGCTCCGTGCCAGACCTCCATGGCCCCATGGCCTCCACATTGAATAATAAATTTACAGGTGCACAGTAGCACTTCTAACTTACATAATATCCAACTTATTATGGGGCTTAACTCTTACATAAATTGGGGAACATCTGTATTTGCTAAACCTAGAAATGGCGTAATTTAATTAAACCTCCTGTTGGGTTTTCTCCATTTAAAAAATGCACATTTTTTTCCAAGTTTTCCTCAGACTTGTTAACCTCAGTTTTTGTAGAGAATCTTTTAACTCCCAGTATAAACTAACTTGCTGACTGCTGACCAAAGCTAATGTCCTTCTGCTTTAGCAGAACTTAATGGCTGTAGATGATGCAGAGAATTTCTCAAGGCATATTTCGTGTCTAAAGCAGGAAATTGAGTTGCTTCTTGAAAGAAAGTTTTTTGTTCATGCTTTTTATTTGATGAAATCTGGTTGATATTTCCCAGAAAAGATTTAAATCTGAATAACCCCAAGATCTGCGTGCAATGGAAATGGAGTAACCATGCTCCGCAGGAGAGCCTTATATTTGGGTCACATGCCTGATTGGTATCTGTGTTACTGCAACAAGTTGCATCGCCATGATGAGACTTCATATTTTGTGCAGCTTGCTGGTAATTATTTACTGAAGAGTGTTTGTTACATAATGAAGTTGGGTAAAGTTTTAGCTTGCTGTTGCCTTAACAGCAGCAATATCCATTTACATAGCCTCTTTAATATTACATTCTTGTGAACTACCTTGGGAACATTTTAGACAATAGACAATAGACAATAGGTGCAGGAGTAGGCCATTCCGCCCTTCGAGCCAGCACCGCCATTCAATGCGATCATGGCTGATCACTCTCAATCAGTACCCCGTTCCTGCCTTCTCCCCATACCCCCTCACTCCGCTATCCTTAAAAGCTCTATCCAGCTCTCTCTTGAAAGCATCCAACGAACTGGCCTCCACTGCCTTCTGAGGCAGAGAATTCCACACCTTCACCACTCTCTGACTGAAAAAGTTCTTCCTCATCTCCGTTCTAAATGGCCTACCCCTTATTCTTAAACTGTGGCCCCTGGTTCTGGACTCCCCCAACATTGGGAACATGTTTCCTGCCTCTAATGTGTCCAATCCCCTAATTATCTTATATGTTTCAATAAGATCCCCCCTCATCCTTCTAAATTCCAGTGTATACAAGCCTAATTGCTCCAGCCTTTCAACATACGCAACCAACATTACCAACCAGAAATTTGATGTGTGGCATACAAGATGGTATCAGGCAGCTAATCAAATATTTGATTGAAGAGTGTGTCAAAGGCTGAGAAGTGGAGCTGCCTAAGGGACAGGATTTATTTACATTTAGAAAACCAGGGACTTATTAGGGAGAGTCATAGAAACATAGAAACATAGAAAATAGGTGCAGGAGTAGGCCATTCGGCCCTTCGAGCCTGCACCGCCATTCAATATGATCATGGCTGATCATCCAGCTCAGTAGCCTGTACCTGCTTTCTCTCCATACCCCCTGATCCCTTTAGCAAAAAGGGCCACATCTAACTCCCTCTTAAATATAGCCAATGAACTGGCCTCAACTACCTTCTGTGGCAGAGAATTCCACAGACTCACCACTCTCTGTGTGAAGAAATGTTTTCTCATCTCGGTCCTAAAAGACTTCCCCCTTATCCTTAAGCTGTGACCCCTGGTTCTGGACTCCCCCAACATCGGGAACAATCTTCCCGCATCTAGCCTCTCCAACCCCTTAAGAATTTTATATGTTTCTATAAGATCCCTCCTCAGTCTTCTAAATTCCAGCGAGTACAAGCCCAGTCTGTCCAGTCTTTCTTCATATGAAAGTCCCGCCATCCCAGGGATCAATCTGGTGAACCTTCTCTGTACTCCCTCTAAGGGAAGAACGTCTTTCCTCAGGTTAGGAGACCAAAACTGCACACAATACTCCAGGTGCGGTCTCACCAAGGCCCTGTACAACTGCAGCAGACCTCCCTGCTCCTAAACTCAAATCCTCTTGCTATGAATGCCAACATACCATTCGCTTTCTTTACTGCCTGCTGCACCTGCATGCTTGCTTTCAATGACTGGTGCACCATGACACCCAGGTCACGTTGCATCTCCCCTTCTCCCAATCGGTCACCATTCAGGTAATACTCTGCTTTCCTGTTCTTGCCGCCAAAGTGGATAACCTCACATTTATCCACATTATATTGCATCTGCCATGCATTTGCCCACTCGCCTAATCTATCCAAGTCACTCTGCAGCCTCCTAGCATCCTCCTCGCAGCTAACACTGCCACCCAGCTTTGTGTCATCCGCAAACTTAGAGATGTTGCATTCAATTCCCTCGTCCAAATCATTAATATACACTGTAAATAACTGGGGTCCCAGCACTGAGCCTTGCGGTACCCCACTAGTCACTGCCTGCCATTCCGAAAAGGACCCGTTTATTCCTACTCTTTGCTTCCTGTCCGCCAACCAATTTTCTATCCACCTCAACACTGAACCCTCAATACCGTGTGCTTTAAGTTTGTACACCAATCTCCTATGTGGGACCTTGTCGAAGGCCTTCTGAAAGTCCAGATATAACACATCAACTGGTTCTCCCTTATCCACTCTACTAGTTACATCCTCGAAAAATTCTATAAGATTCGTCAGACATGATTTGCCTTTGGTAAATCCATGCTGACTTTGTCCGATGATTTCACCACTTTCCAAATGTGATGCTATCACATCTTTAATAACTGACTCTAGCATTTTCCCCACTACCGATGTTAGGCTAACTGGTCTATAATTCCCCGTTTTCTCTCTCCCTCCCTTTTTAAAAAGTGGGGTTACATTAGCTACCCTCCAGTCCTCAGGAACTACTCCAGAATCTAAAGAGTTTTGAAAAGTTATCACTAATGCATCCACTATTTCTGAGGCTACTTCCTTAAGCACTCTGGGGTGCAGCCTATCTGGCCCTGGGGATTTAACACCGGGGACAGGTAGAACCATGGCTTTGGAGAGACACCAGGTTAGGTAAGGTAGAAGTGTCCTTAAATTGAATTCTCCATAAGTCAGAAGTGTCCATTTTCTATAGTTACCCATTCTTGAGGGTGCTGGGGATCTGGTTCGGGGGGGGGGGGGGGGTGAGGCGTGTGACAAGAATTGGCTGGAGTGGATAGCCAAGGTGGAGAAGAAGCTGGAGCTGTGGAAGCAGCGGTCCCCTTCCATCACGGGCTAAAATCTGGTCATCAGGCGTGAGGTGCTCTCGGGGCTGCTGTATTTGGGGCAAGTGTGGCCTGTCCCTCCCTCCTGCACCACGGGGATCACCCGGGCCATCTTCCGCTTCATCTGGGGGTCGAGGATGAACCGGGTGCGACGGACCACAATGCATAAGTCGGCAGACAACGGTCAAGCGTGTCCAACGTCACCATCATCCTGATTGCCACCTTCGTGTGTGGCTGCATCAGGCGGAGTGTAGAGCCAAGGCACATGGGCACCAAGTGTCACTACCTGCTGTGGTTCTACCTGTCCCCGGTGTTGCGAAGGATAGGCCTGGCACAGATGCCACACAATGTGCCAGTCAGCTGGACATTGCCGCAGCATCTGTCATTCGTGGAAAGGTTCTTCCGGACCAACACCCTTGTACACAAGTCCATTGGGCAGTGGTCAGCACGGAATGTCTTACAGGCACTGCAGGGAAATGACTCCATGGATCCTGTGGCGTGGTTCCCAGAACAGACCGCCCAGCTTGTCTGGCGAAATGCCTCATCGCCAGAACTCACCAACAAGCACCAAGACCTGGCTTGGCTGGCGGTGAGGGGAGCCCTTCCAGTCAGATCCTTCCTGCACCGCTGGAACCTCACTACCAGCTCACGCTGCCCTCGGGACGGCTGCTATGGAGAGGAGATGGTTGCCCACCTCTTTGCAGAGTGTGGATTTGCAAAGAAAGTCTGGAGAGGTTTGCAAGGGTCCCTGTCACGATTTATTCCAAACAGCTCCGTCACAGAGGACTCTGTGATTTACGGACTGTTCCCAGGGACGCATTTAGAGACTGACATCGAGTGCTGCTGGAAGGTCATCAACTCGGTGAAAGACGCTCTTTGGTCTGCCCGAGCTTTGTTGACCTCCCAGCAGAGCGAGGTGTCCGTCGGGGAATGTTGCTGACTGGCCCACTGCAGACTGCAGGAGTGCGTGCTGAGGGACGCACTGAAGCTTGGTGCAGCCAACGCCAAGGCCCTGTGGGAGAGGACCGCAGTCTAGGGTCCTTCCGCTGCTGGACATGGGGGGCAGGGTGTGGTGGAGACGCCCCTCAAAATAAGGGAAGGGATTCCATGCCAGTGGGCCACATGAGTGGCAAGGGTGGGGGGTAATTTTATGTAATTGGTGTATTGAATATCTGTATTGAATGTATTTATAGACTCCGAGAATGTCGGATGGAGTTTTGAAAGGAACATGTTTTGTATATATTTATTTCTTGAATAAAGTATTTTTTGATGATAAAAAATATATATTGCTCCACATACCTTGAATATAGTTCTTTCATTAAATATTCATTCTATGATCCCCGTAATTAACTAATGGAATTAACACATTCATGAACAACACCACAAAACATTTCTAATACCGTGAAAAAGTATTTTAATATGGAAAAATTTGTGTAAAGTTGGATTTCAGTAAGTCAGGTTATCTACAACTAAGGAGACAGTCTTCAGTCCAGACAACACCTTGGTGATCACCTTCGTGAACCTCTTCTGCACCTTCTCCTATGCCTCCAGATCCTTCTTGTAATGTGGCAACCAGAAATGCATAAATGTGGCTAACCAAAGTTTTACAAATCTGCAATGTGATTTACTAAATTTTTAAATTCCATGTTGTGACTGAAGGTACTTTACTGCACTATCCAGTAATGTTACCATTTTCAGGGAACTATGGTCTTGCATCCCACGATCCTCTGTTTATCAATGGTCATAAGGCTCCTGCCTTTTCTTGCATACTTTCCTGTTGCATTTTACCTCCTAAAATGCAATACCTCACTCACACTTGTCCAGATTAAACTCTGTACGCATGTCAAATCGATTTAATTTACATCCTTGAAGGTATTTATTTCACAAAATGCTGGAGTAACTCAGCAGGTCAGGCAGCATCTCAGGAGAGAAGGAATGGGTGACGTTTCGGGTCGAGACCCTTCTTCAGTCTGAAGAAGGGTCTCGACCCGAAACGTCACCCATTCCTTCTCTCCTGAGATGCTGCCTGACCTGCTGAGTTACTCCAACATTTTGTGAAATAAATACCTTCGATTTGTACCAGCATCTGCAGTTATTTTCTTAATTTACACCCTGCTGGATCCTTTGACAGCGATCTTCACTATTCATAACTCCACCAATTTTTGTATCATCTGCAAACTTACAAACTCAGATTACCTACATTTTTGTTCCATGAAAGCTAAATGAACAAAGCAGCATTGATAATATGTCACATAAAAAATAATCCTGAGGAACTCAGCATCTGTGCAAGCAAAGGGATAATAGACGTTTTGGCTTGAGATCCTTCATCTGGGCTAAGTTCCTCCAGGAGTTTTATTTTCTCTCCAGATTCCAGCATCTGCAGTCTCTTGTGGGTCTCTCTTGATAATATCTAATTGGTATTGGTAGTGCAAAATTAAATAATATTGGTGCAGTTGGAAGTGTTTCAAATCTGTGGACTGCCACATTTCTTATTTCATGAATCTTCTCCATATTACAATAATAATGGAATCAGTTATCATATCATATCATATCATATATCTACAGCCGGAAACAGGCCTATTCGGCCCACCAAGTCCGTGCCGCCCAGCGATCCCCGTACATTAACACTATCCTACACCCACTAGGGACAATTTTTACATTTACCCAGCCAATTAACCTACATACCTGTACGTCTTTGGAGTGTGGGAGGAAACCGAAGATCTCGGAGAAAACCCACGCAGGTCACGGGGAGAACGTACAAACTCCTTACAGTGCAGCACCCGTAGTCAGGATCGAACCTGAGTCTCCGGCATTGCATTCGCTGTAAAGCAGCAACTCTACCGCTGCGCTATGTGCCAACGGTTAAGTTTAATGTTATCTTGTCACAAGATAAATTGATTTTTTTAAACAGCACTGAAACAGGTCTTTTGAAATAAGGTCATATTTTTAAAACACACCATAGACAAATTTGCATTTGCTTTATTTGATTTCATCCAGATGATCAGTCAATATTATTGAGCTCCGTCAACAATGTAAAATAGACTTTTTTTCATGTTATTGCAAAATTTGAAAAATGAATTCTATCAAGTTAGGGTGGGGAAGAACTGGGATTGGTTGTAAGACAGATCATCAGAGAAAAATGCAAGACACCCAAACTCATTTCTGCCAGACAAAAAAACATGAAAGAACACGATTATTGGATGATGAATTATATTGTTAGATGCAGGTGTCTGCTGGAATTTGATCATGAACTGCTTTTATTGAGAGAGGAATGAATGCTTATTATGAAAAGTATAAAAATATATTTTTGTGAGACGACTATCCAGGACATTGTCCCAAAGTTCAGAATTCTGGGGCAGGTTTGAACTTGTAAATTGCATGCTGTGATGTAGCATTTGCACTCAAGAGTTTTAAAACGTTCAGTTGGGATCCCCTGGAGAGAAGGGAGAAGTCTTTCGAGAGATAGCTATCTCATAATCACACTTCTATATGGATTTACTGGTTTATTATCCAGTGGTACAATTCAGTTTTTGGAATTGGATTCACTTTAGAGATTTTGCGTTCTCAGTCACATTTTAATAAAAAGTTCTAAATATCTGCATTGTGTAAGATCGAAGGGACCCTGTCAGTCCACTTAATCTAGTGGGGAAAAAAGATCTACTACTATGATGATCTCCAAAGGAAATTTAACTATTTGGTGAACATGACATTGTTCATAAATCTATTCTGACTCTCTTTGATCAGTTAATATTTGTCCCAACCCCTAAATGATGATTTCAGTTGCCCTGTTGAGTGTGTACAGGCTCTACACTTCCCCCACCCTTTCCCCACATCCCTGTAAATTATTTCCATCAAATACTTTTAGATTGCTACAATAGAATTTTTCTGTAGCCTTTACAGACATATAGATCCTAAAATGCATGTTTGAAACTGATCTTTCTTTTGCGAATGCCTTTCTTTGTCCTTCAGTTTTTAACTCTTCCCTAATTAGGAACAATGTTTCAACATCTACCCTTCATAATTTTAAATTATCCATCTAATTTTCTTAAACCCTCCCATGTTCCAGTGACAAAACAAGTATCCTCTGTAGTCTGTCCATGTAATTGAAGTCCTCATTCTCATAATCATTTTATTAAATCTCCACTGCATCTTCTCCAAAGCTTTGCCATCTTTCATAAAGTGTAACGCTCAGAACTAGATACCTTTGTGCTATTATATTATTTCTTCTCGATTCTTCAGAGAAAGACACTGAGAATATAAATTTCATGTTTCCTTTTATTATCATCTTGCACACATTTTTGTCTTTGGTATGCCATCATTTCATGTCACCTCCCTATCCAGCTATAAAATCTGTTATAGGTTTGATATATATTTGCAGCCTATTTTTTAGATGAACATTTGCATCTCTTTTTGATTTATCTCATTTGTTGCTTTTGATAACTTTTGTAGTTCACTGCTTCTCTTGTAAGCTTGATAATATCTCTTGGCTCATTTATTAACTGTGGGACCTTGTTATGGGCATGTGTGGCTTTGTAGCACCTGAAATGTTTCTTTGAATACATCCCACCATTTGTAAGATTAATATAAATATGATAGCCAGGTTTTCTGCTATTACATTGCCTCTCATCAAATGGGAGTTTGCATTAATTTACATATTGTGTTATGACACCCTTTTCCCTGTCAAAAACTTACCAAGTTCATTAATTTCAAGATCGGTTAATAGATGAAACTGGACATCTGTTTTGAGTTAGTTGTTTTGTGCAATGCATTTAAATACTGTGCGGATAGAACAAATATACTGGTTTGTCAAAATGACCCTTCTCTGCGTGTTTACAGGAATTTTCTTTTGAGACACGAGGTGGGTAAATATTGAATCGTGTTTTCTTGAGTAAATTTCTGGACACTTAAATAATTAGCTGACTACACATAATATGAAGATTGAACCTGGCAATCGTGCCTTGCAGTAATGTTTTAAAACTAGTTAAGAAACATATTAAAATGTAATCCTTGTGAGGTCCTTTTTTTGATATTCACACCTTTGCAAATGGCCATTGAAAAAGTTGATTGAGAGAACTCTTAAACAGGTAAGTAAGATTTTTGGTTACATTGTTAAAGTGTCTCCAATATTGCAGCACTCCTTCAGAGCAAAATTGAAGGGTCATTCTTTAATTGCTTACTTTCAGGATGTGAGTGATGTTAACTGCTGATTTACTGCACATTGGTTAGGCTAAAGAGACGGTGCTCAATGCTGCACTATGTTTGAGATTGTGCTCCCACAATAGAATTTCAATTTAATCAATCTCGTGCAAGAGAGAATGTTTGTATCTCCATATAACTGGTTAAGCAGGGCTTACCGACCAGTGATGCGAAAAGGGAGTAAGAGAGGGGGAAGTAAATCTTGGGGAAGTACTTAAGAGTCCTGAGGGGCAATTTTTTCACACAGTGGGTGATCCTTATATGGAACAAACTACCACATGAAGTCGGAGAGGTGGGTACAATTATGACTTTTAAAAGACACTAGACCAAGTGGACCCGTTGGGTCCATTCCTCGAAGAGGGGGAACAGGGAAGGGGAGAGGGTGTGACTGAGTGAGCCGTGGACCCAATGCTGTCTGACGAGCACCTTATAAATCCTCGGCATTACATCCCTGTTTTTGTATTCTTCTTGAAATAAATGCTAGCTTTGCATTTGCCTCCCTTGCTACCGATTCGACTTGCAACTTAGTATGTTTTAATTTTGTCCAAATCAACATGAAAGCTCATTTGTTTTCTTTTTCACTCTTAATACAGAAGTCTCTGTCCTTGGCACAGGAATCAGTCAATTCCAATTTGTGAAGCTTCAGTGCGTGTATCTATGAAACTCGCCATGAAGAGAGAGACAGCAAGGAAATGGGACTTTCAGTCTGGCATACAGATTTAAACCAGCATATGTAGTTCTTTCCTGCACATGCATGCTAACCCATCTGGACAAATGCTTTTTCTATATTTTCCCCACATTCTCATTAGCTTCACCCCATGCACCCTCAATTCTACTGGTCATCTGCATATGAGGGGAAATTTGCAGTGGCTAATGAACCGACTGACCTACTTGTCTTTGGGATACGGTTACAGAGAGAATGTGCAAATTCCACAGAGACAGCATCCAAGGTCAGGATTGAACCTGGGTCTCTAGTTCATGAACATAACTCTAACATAATTTCTGAGATTAATAGATTTCATTTTGGAGAATCAAACTATAAAATTAAATTGAAATATTGTTTCCTTCAAGTAGATGCAGGCAACAAATTTTTGAAAGAGAAGTAAATTGTTTGGTGAGAGGGTACTCTGTGTTCATAAGGTCATAAGTGATGGGAGCAGACTTAGGCTATTCGGTCCATCAGGTCTACTCCGCCATTCAACCATGGCTGATCTATCTCTCCCTCCTAACCCCATTCTCCTGCCTTCTCCCCATAACCCCTGACACCTGTACTAATCTCGTACACCGTACAAGTGTTATTTGGGAGAAAATAAAGTACTGTGTGTCTTGACATTGTATGAACTGGGGAGGAGTGAAAAATTAAGCACTATTGATACATTCTTAATTGCTAATTTCATAGACTGGTCTGGTCTTCAGCTGCCGTATTTTATGTTTTATGTCTCATGTTCTGACTGCCAAGTGCCACTTCCCCAGCTGAAACTCCGTTGCTCTAGTTACGATGCCAGCTGCCAGCGTGCTGGGAGCACAAAGAGAGGCTAGATACTGAGGCCATAGATTTAGGAATGTTTATTTAATTTGAATCCTTTCAATCGTTGTAAACTTTATGCAAATAGGCTTAGTCTAACAGTCAATATGCCTAACTCACCATTTTGGGTTTGCCAGATGAAAACCCGGTTTTAAATATACTTGCACATAATAGCACGTATTCATCCAGACCACCTGCTGGGTTTATGAATATGATCCACAATGCAAATTCTACTTTGAAGACACATTTGTGTACTCACCATTTTTGTTTTGTAGCTAGAAATACAGAGGTGAGATTAGGGTTTAATAATTAGGGTTTAATAATTAGGTCCAAGCCATTAAAAAGCAACTGCGAGCATGGAAGCATTGCAAATCTAAGGTACTATGGCAAAGGGATTAGAATATGTAACTGAAATGTAATATTGAAAATAAATGTTGTGCAATCTTTGAACACAATTGGTGTACTGTAAGCAGATTTAGATTTGAAGATGAAGGATATTTGGTAATAGTATATAATGGAGGGTTGGTAGGATGTTGTATGGTATTAAAAATTTGAATTGTAGTAAGGAGTTACAAGTATGAAGAAGCAAGCTAAAACGTTTAGACTTTTTTGTTGGGAGATTCCAAGATTAATTTGTAAAAATGTTTAAAATTATGGATCAAAATGGATAGAAATAAACAACTTTTGCTGAAAATGCTGGCATTTTTATTGTCCATCTCTAATTATCTAACCCTTCCCCCTCCCCTGCTGAGCAGGGGATGGCAGATTGTGTTTAACAATAATCCAATAGTTCCAAGGCTAGTATTATCCTGAATTTAAATTCTCCAGTTGTCATGGTGTGAACTGCATTACTGGCAGTTTGGGTAGTGATTGAGTAAATTGCAGAGATTTTAGAAGGCATAAGATTGAAATATATGACGGGAATCGGTGATTAAAGCAGGGACCATGAATCAACAGTTTGTGAGTTAAGTATGATGGATTTCAGCAGTGAAGGGTAAAGGATGTGGATGGAGATGGCACTATCCTAGAAGTGGATGTCAATAATGCATTTGTTGGGGGGAATAAAAACGTCTTGAAACAGGGGTTCAAATCGAACAAAGACCTGTGTTCTGATTGGCTGGCTGAGTCTAGAATAGTATGTGGAAAGATGAAAGGGATTGTGTAAAGGCTGGAGAATAGTGTGACAAATCTTAACTGAATGTAGGATGGAATCTAGAGCACAGAGACTGTTGAAGTAACGAGAGGGATGACATACCTGCTACTTTAATTATCCTACATAGAGAAGTATATCCTGTAAAATGTGATGCTGGAATTATGAGCAAAAAAGAGGGGTGGATATTGAAATTGGAGAATTCAATGTTCATACAGTCGGATTGGACTGCCCAAGTGGAATATGATTTACTGTTATTCCAGTTTGCATGTGGGCTCACTTTGGCAATGGAGGAGGCCGAGAACCGAAAGTCAATATGTATGAATGAATGAATGAATGAATGAATGAATGAATAAGTTTATCGGCCAAGTATGTGCATATACAAGAAATGTGCCTTGGTGCTCCGCTCACAAATGGCAACACAAACATACAGTTAACAATTAAGAATAAAGCATCACCACATCAAAACAATAAGGATACAACATTATTGTCTAAACATGTGGGTGAAAATAAACCAGAGCGAAAAAGAGACTACAGACTTTGGTTATTGAGTAGAACTATCACTCGCGGAAAAAAGCTGTTCTTATGTCTGGCTGTGGCTGCTTTGACAGTCCGGAGTCGCCTTCCAGAGGGAAGTGCTTCGAAGAGTTTGTGGCCAGGGTGAGAGGGGTCAGAGATGATCTTGCCCGCTCGCTTCCTGGCCCTTGCAGTGTACAGTTCGTCAATGGGGGGAAGGTTGCAGCCAACAACCTTCTCAGCTGTGTGAACGATCCGTGGCAGCCTCCGGATGTCGTGCTTGGTGGCTGAGCCAAACCAGACCATGATGGAGAAGGTAAGGACGGACTCAATGATAGCAGTATAGAATTGGACCATCATTGCCTGTGGCAGATTGTGTTTCTTCAGTTGCCGCAGGAAGTACATCCTCTGTTGGGCCTTTTTGACTGTGGAGTCCATGGTGGTCCCCCATTTAAGGTCCCTGGAGATGATGGTTCCAAGGAACTTAAATGACTCCACAGACTCCACAACTATGTTGTTGCTGATGGGGGGAGGGGAGGGGGATCTCTTCGAAAGTCTACAATTAGTTCCACTGTCTTGAGAGCATTGAGCTCCAGGTTGTTGCGATGGCACCAGGACGGCAGCTATGTCACTTCCCCTCTGTAGGCAGATTCCTCCCCATCCTGGATCAGCCCAATTAGGGTAGTGTCATCCGCAAACTTGAGGAGCTTGACAGAGGAGTCTGTGGAGGTGCAGTCGTTGGTGTAGAGAGAGTAAAGGAGAGGGGAGAGTACGCAGCCTTGCGGTGCTCCTATGCTGAGGGTCTGCGGGTCCGAGATGTGCGTTCCCAGACTCGCATGCTGCTTCCTGTCCGTCAGGAAGTTGATGATCCACTGACAGAGGGGTTCAGGCACAGTCAGCTGGGAGAGTTTGTAGTGTAGTAGCTCTGGCACAATGGTGTTAAAAGCAGAGCTAAAGTCCTCAAACAGAATCCTGGCATAGGTACCCTTGTGGTCTAGGTGCTGGAGGATGAAGTGCAGGCCTAGATTGACTGCGTCGTCCACCGATCTATTGGCCCTATATGCAAACTGCAGGGGGTCCAGCTGGGATTTGTGATGTTTTTCAGCTGGGCCAGCACGTCTTTCAAAGGTCTTCATGACTACAGAGGTAAGTGCGACAGGCCTGTAGTCATTCAGACCAGTGATCTTTGTCCTTTTGGGTCCAGGGACAATAGTGGAGACCTTGAAGCAGGCCGGGGACAGTGCAGGTTTGCAGGGACTGGTTGAAAATGTCTGTAGATCAGTGCCAGTTGTTCGGCACAGAGCTTGAGGGTAGAGGGGGAAACATTGTCCGGTCCTGGAGATTTCCGGCTTTTCTGTTTTCTGAATAGCCTCTTCACCTCCGCAATTTCTATTGTTAAACTGGAGTCATTCTGTGAGGATGTGCAAATTGGTGATTGCAGAGGGGTGGGGTGGGGAAAGGGCCAGCCTTTGCAAACTCCAGCCAGTCTCTGAGTAGGTGTGAATTGCTGCTTGGGGAGGAGTGGGTGGGGATGGATCCAGTCTTTGCAAACTGGAGTCAGTCTTTGAGTATGTCTGAAGTGGTGATTGGGGGTGGGGGGAAGGGGGTCCCAGGGTTATGTTTCTGTTTCTTGAACCTGCAGTAAAACTCGTTTAGGTCATTGGTCAGCTGACGATTGTCCAAGGAGCGTGGGGTTTTCCTCTTGTACCTGGTGATTTCTTGCAAGCCCTTCCAAATTTGTTGTTGTTGTTCGTCCTTCGGGTTCAAAGATGACCATGATTTCACTTTCAGTTGGAGGATTGGTGACTGTGAGTCCAGAAGTGACTGGTGAGGCCAATCCAGGCCCGGAAGGCACGCCCACATGTAGGACACAAGTGGATGGCTGCTGAAGTGGAGGTAGCCCGGGCCTTGCGCGCGGTGCGTTTCCTCTGGGCCTCTGCAGTGCGTCTGTTCTCTGCTGACGGTCCATAGCAAGAGACTCCCAAGTGCTGAGGTTGATGTCCAAGTCTTTGAGGGACACTTTGAGGCAGTCCTTAAACTGTTTCTTCTGTCCTCCTACTGAGCGCTTGCCCTGACACAGTTCTCCATACAGAAGCTGTTTTGGCAGTCGACTCTCGGGCATTCTGACGACATGGCCTGCCCATCTGGCTTGGGCTTTCCATAGGAGGGTGTGGACGCTGGGGATTCCGGCCCGTTCCAAGACCTCTGTGTCGGGAATTTTGTCCTGCCACCTGATGCGTAGGCAGCTCAAGTGAAAGTGATTGAGCTGTTTGGCATGTCCGCTGTAGACAGTCCAGGTCTCACTGGCATAGAGAAGAGTGGTGAGTACCACTGCACGGTAGACCTTCAGCTTGGTGGTAAGGCCGAGTCCTCTCCGCTCCCAAACATTCTCACGGAGTCGCCCAAAGGCAGCACTGGCCTTGGCAATCCTGTTGTTGACCTCAGCGTCAATGTTCACCACTTGCGAGAGTGTACTACCCAGATAGGTAAAGCTGGTTAGCCTTCCAAACTAAAGAAGCGTCATTAGCTGATAATTTGCTCCTCAGCTTTTCGGAGTATCTTTCCTTGGCAGCTCTGATTCTTCTTCTCAGCTTGTACTTGGCCTGCCTGTAGAGGTCTGTATCCCCGCTCCTGTAGGCCTCATCTTTTGACTGGCGGAGCTGTCTGAGTTTCTGCTATGAACCAGGGCTTGTTGTTGTTGAACCAGATCCGGGTCTTCGTGGGAATGCAACTGTCCTCGCAATCAAATACCTTTGATTTGTACCAGCATCTGCAGTTATTTTCTTACACTAGGATGTCCCAATGGCTTGTGGTTGCTTCCCTGAACACATTCCAATCAGTGCAGTCAAAGCAGGACTGTACTTTTTCAGTGCCCTCGCCTGTCCACCTTTTTGTTGTTCTGACCACAGGTTTAGCAGATTTTAGTTTCTGCCTGTAGGTCGGAATAAGGTGAACTAAACAATGTCCGGAGAGACCCAGAGCCGCCCGAGGAACAGAGCGACATGCGTTCTTGATTGAAGAGAAGCAGTGATCAAGTGTCCTCTCCCCTCTGGTGGGGCAGGTAACATGAAGTCTGTACTTTGAGAGCTCACGACTGAGGGTGGCTTGTTAAAGTCCCCCAAAACAATAACCATGGAGTCCGGGAAGCCACTCTCTACCCTCAATACCTGGTCAGCGAGTTGTGTTTGCGCTTCATGTACGCCGGCTTGGGGGGGGATGTAAACTCCAGCGAGAATAAAAGATGTAAATTCCCTCGGAGAGTAAAAGGGTTTGCAGTTTATAAAGAACGATTGTAGATTGGGGGAACAGAAGTTACACAGTACCGTGATGTCGCTGCACCAGTCCTGGTTAGTGCAGAAGCATATTCCACCTCCTCTTGTTTTTCCCGCTGCCTCTGCGTCGCGGTCCGCTCTGTGCAGTTGAAAGCCAGCCCGTTGCAGCGCGCTGTCCGGGGTCGACTCACACAGCCAGGTCTCAGTGAAGCACATGGCAGCAGCTCGAGAGAAGTCCTTGTTAGTGTGGCACAGGAGTTGCAGTTCGTCCACTTTGTTGTTGAGAACATAGATTTGCGAGGAATATACGCGGGAGCGGTGTGCGTAATCCTCGTCGCCAGAGTCGGGTGAGTGCTCCAGAGCACTTCCCACGGGTCCTCCTCTGTTTCAAGACCTTAAACGCAGCCACAGCCCCGCTGACGAGTATGTCCAAATAATCCAGCGAGTAAGAGAAATCCGGAACAATGTTTGAAGGTACTGTGTGTCTGATGTTAAGGAGTACCTCTCTCGTGAAAGTGATCTTTGTGGGATTACCGCAGACAACACAAACAAACAATTACATACAAAACAGCAAGGAGCAGTACACCGTGGCAGCCATCGTCAGCGCCATATGGGAAAGGGAATGAAAATTATTTGCAATGGGAAACTTCACCAGGCCTTGGTGGACATAGGTGGCCATGAGTAAATTAGGTGAACAGCATCTCATATTTTGTTTGGGTATCCTAGTGTCCAACAGTATGGACATTGAATTCTTTAATTTCAAATAATACCCCCCTATTCTATCTTTTCCTGCCCCCACTCAGCCTTGAAGAACACACATTTCTCCCACCATCTCCCAATATCCTCGTCACCTTTTATTCCTTCCTACACATTCTAGTCACCTTGCTCCTTTCCCCTCCTCCGTGTGCTCAACTTCTATCCTCGAGTCTCATCATTCCATTATTTCCCATTTTTTTTCGTCCTCTCTGCTTCAATTTCCATTCTTTATTGGTCAGTTGCATATACAGCCATTGTTTTAGTAGACATACAGCAAGTATGACTATATCTTCTATATACGATACGATAGAAGCTTATTTGTCCCAGGAGGGAAATTGCTCTGCCAACAGTCATAAAAACACAAAATACATGAAACATGAAATTAAAGTGACGAGTGGAAAGGATTGGGGATGTGCAAAGATTGGGGAGTCAGTCTCAGTCTTGGTCTCCCACTACAGAAGGGGGAGGAGTTGAACAGTTTGATAGCCACAGGCAAGAAGGATCTCCTGTGGCGTTCTGTCCTGCATCTTGGTGGAAGCATACAATGCTCGCTCATTCCAGCTCAGTTAATGCTGGATGATTCGGGTCTTGCATTGAAGTTTTGACTTGATGTAAGAAACTAAAGATCATGTGGTGTGATCGGCAGAGTTTATGTGGCATATCTACAGTATTTTTTAATGTGTTCAATTCTTCACCAAAGGTTTGCATATGTAGAGGAGTGGGTGGGTGCCACTTCTGTAAACTAAAAGGTTTGTATATATTCTGATACTGGATGATAGAACACATGTCAAGAAAGTCTACTAGAGGCAGGATTGGCACTGAGGATTGAATGATTAGTCAGTATTTTTGTTTTGGGAGAGACGACTACAAAGGTAAACAAAGTACTATAAGTTCCTATAAGTAAATACAAAGTTAAAAAAATGCAAATGCTGAAAATCTGAAGTAAAAAGGGAAAATGCTGGAAACATTCACGAGGTTGGGCTTCATCAATGGAAAGAGATACACAGTTAACTTTTTAGGTCTGTTAACTCTTTCGAATTTGAGTGTTTCCAGCGTTGTCTGTTTGCACTGTAAATTTATATCACTGTTCTCATTTTGTACCTTTTGCTGGGTCGAAGGGCAGATCTTTGATTTTGTTGACATTCAAAGTTAAAATAGGAGGGAGCAGGTTTAAGGAGGTAATTTAAAGCTATTTATGTTTTATTTCCTTTGAGTGTGCAATCATAGTTATTGTTGCCAGTGTTCCTTTAGCTTTAACATGCAGCCAATGACTTTGAAGAGGTTGTCATTACAGGTATTCCTCAATTTATGGATTTTCAATTTGGGAATTTTTGCCGTAACCCATTGACTCTTCCTCAATTTACAAATGTATTCCTTTCTATAATAAATAGTTCATTAATTTTCACTGGAATAAACTGCAATAAAATATCCATAATAAGTTTTACCCAGCCTGTTTAATTCCAAAATGTTGCTTTTCCAGGAATGCAACGCTTTCATTAAACAAGGAATAGCTGTAGTCTGATGTTGGATGGCAAGCCTTGAGGCACATAGTTTGGGATTAATGTTGGCATAGCTATAAGAAAAATGGAGAAGTTGTAGTTTAGTTTAGAGATACAGCGTGGAAACCAGGCACTCCGTCCACTGAGACCATTGATTGCACACACAAGTTCCATGTTATCCCACTTTCATATCCTACACACTATGAGCAATTTTCAGAAACCAATTCACCTACAAACATGCACGTCTTTTGGATGTGGAAGGAAACCAGAGAACCCGGAGAAAACCCACAGGATCACAGGGAGAACATACAAACTCTGTGCAGACAACACCTGAGGTCAGAATCAAACCTGGGTCCATGGCACTGTGAGGCAGCAGCTCTACCCCTGTGCTTCTATACCACCACTCAACCTCATAATAATGGTAGGTAGACACAAAATATTGGAGTAACTCAGCGGGTCAGGCAGCATCTCGGGACCCTTCTTCAGATTGATATCAGAGGAGGGGGCGGAACAAAGATAGGATGTAGTCGGAGACAGGAAGACTAGTGGGAGAACTGGGAAGGGGGAGGGGATAGAGAGGGGAAGCAGGGATTACTTAAAGATAGAGAAGTCAATTTTAATACCGCTGGGGTGTAAACTGCCCAAGCGAAATATGACGTACTGTTCCTCCAATTTGCGCTGGGTCTCACTCTGACAATGGAGGAGGCCCAGGACAGAAAGGTCAGATTGGGAGGGGGAGGTGAAGTGCTGAGCCACTGGGAGATCAGGTTGGTTGAGACGGACTTAGCGGAGGTGTTGAGCGAAACGATCGCCGGGCCTGCGCTTGGTCTCACCGATGTAGAGAAGTTGACAATCGGAACAGCGGATACAATAGATGAGGTTGGAGGAGGTACAGATGAACCTCTGCCTCACCTGGGAAGACTGTTTGGGTCCTTGGATGGAGTCGAGGGGGGAGGTAAAGGGACAGGTGTTGCATCTCCTGCGGTTGCAGGGGAAAGTACCCGAGGAGGGGGTGGTTTGGATGGGAAGGGACGAGTGGACCTGAGAGTTTTGGAGGGAACGGCCTCTGCGGAAAGCAGAAAGGGGTGTAGATGGGAAGATGTGGCCAGTAGTGGGATCCCATTGGAGGTAGCGGAAATGTTGGAGGATAATTTGTTATGTGCGACGGCTGATGGGGTAGAAGGTGAGGACAGGGGGGCCTCTATCCTTGTTACGAATAGGGGGAGGGGGAGCAAGAGCGGAGCTGCGGGATATTGAGGAGACCTTAGTGAGAGCCTCGTACACAAAATGCTGGAGTAACTCAGAGGGTCAGGCAGCATTTTGGGAGAGAAGGAATGGGTGACGTTTCAGGTCGAGACCCTTCTTCAGACATGCCAGTGGAGGGGGCGAGACAAAAATAGGATGTACTCGGACACAGGAAGACAAGCGGGAGAACTGGGAAGGGGGAGGGGATGTCACTCAGGATCATAATAATGGTAAATTTGTTTGGGAGCCCGACTGACATAATTTTGAACTAAATCTCTTGATTGACAGAGGTGTTGGTAAGACTGATGCAAATCATAGAAGTTGCAGGTGTCTTCCTGAATCTGCCTGGAAACATTTTTGCTTGTGATAATCAGAAGGCACACTGAGATTCTGGAAGTGCTTGCTGAATGGTTTCTTGCAGAGTAAAGTTCAAGAAAAACTTTTCCTAGCAATGAAGAGTAAGTCAATCTCTCTGAAGATGTCATATTTGGCTTTATTTCCCATTTTTAAGAATAGCAACTTTGTCAGTGTAGGGAAGTCGGCAGAGATTTCTGCAGTTTCACAAATTTAAAGTAGCATGGTTTTCAGTGTTCCTCCATCTACTTTCAATATCTCAGCTAGTTTGCCATTAGGAGCTGATTATTCTTCCTAATTTGCCTAATTGCCATTCAGACCTCCTCGCGTGTTAATGGGTTGGTAATGTGTTTCCAAACTAACTAGAAATTTACATTAAAATGTTCCGGTAAAAAAATACTCTGGCAGTTTTTAAAGGGAGCTTTGATAACCTTGTATGTTAACTCTTTACAAGAGTTCATTCCATAAATGATGAATCTTTGGAAAGCCGTTCGTTTTTAAATCTCTTTGCTACTGCTAATGACTGATAAACCTGTGTACAAACAATTATAGATGGGGAACATCTACCATTTCGGCTAAATAATTTCCGTGTTTGGAATTTAACTTATTTGTTTAACCGGGTCTATTATGATGGTAAATGTATGCGAGTACCATTTGTTTGCTGTATAGACTTTGTTGTCTTTCTGTGGCACATCTCCCAGAAGCCGCATGCAATGCATGGAGAACCTAATAAGTTTACTTTGATTAAATATTTATGATTTAGAAAAAAACAAGGAGAGAATGAAATGGGATACTGTAATGTGGTTAAATGCTGCAATTCTTAAAGGGGGACATGCTGATATTGCAAAAGCCACATGGGTTACAGCTGGGGGTTGCCAACTTCCTCACTCCCACATAAGGGCTAAGGTGACGTCACTGCCCCGCGCCCCACGTGTCCTCACCCAGCCAGCGGCCACGTGCTCCCGCTCCACCAATGGCGGTCGCCCGGGCCGGGAGGCGGGTTGCTCCGTTAGGCGGCCTCCGGGCCTATACTGTCCGGAGGTAGTCACAAAATGCTGGAGTAACTCAGCGGATCAGGCAGCATCATGGGAGAGAAGGAATGGGTGACGTTTCGGGTCAAGACCCATCCTCAGTCTGAAGAAGGGTCTCGACCCAAAACGTCACCCATCTTCTGTTGGACCTCCATGAGGCGGGCGGCGAGGACTTCGCCATGGACGACGAGGGCGACGAAAGTATCCACAAACTGAAGGAGAAGGTGAAGAAGAAGGGGGCGAGGATTTGGCTCGGAGGAAGGCGCTTGATCCAGGTTGCGAGAAGACTACAACTCCATGGAGCAAGACGACGACCAGCCAGGCCCTCAACGCTCAGTGGAGGGGTGGATCCTTTTTATGACCGGGGTCCACGACGAAGCCACCGAGGAGGACATCCACGACGTTTGCCGAGTACGGTGAGACCAAGAACCTGCACCTCAACCTGGACCGGCGCACCGGCTACCTCCAGGGCTACGTTCAGGTGGAGAACGAAACTTACAAGGAGGCACAGGTGGCCATGGAGGGTTTGAACGGGTTGGAGCTGGCCAGGCAGCCCATCAGCGTGGACTGGTGGTTCGTCAGGCGGCCCCTGAAGAGCAAGAGGCGGAGTGGCCGCAGGAGAAGCCGGAGCTCGGACCGGAAGTGTCACTGAGCCGGGACGGAGGGCGGAGCGACCGGTGGGACAGAGCAGCCAGCACAGCGCCGGGGACCGAGACACGCCCGCAGATCGCCGTGCCCAAACTGAACCGTGCGTTACAGGGGCTGTTTAAGGGACTCGTGGGGCTGGGGAGAGGATGGGGAGGGGACCACAGGGGTTTGAGACCCTGACTCCAGCCACATGCCTGGTCCACGATTTAGGACCCTGAATCCAGGCACACACCTGGTCCATGGCTCAGAATCCGACCCCAGCTGCATTGTGGATCTGGGCTCTGGCTGTGCATCTCTTGCACTCTAGACCTGTGGTCCTGATCTAAACCAACGTGTGAGCCAAATGCTGCACCATCAAGAGATGCTAGATGTGTAGGAAAAAAACTGCAGATGCTGGTTTAAATGTGTCTACCCAGGAGATGCTAGATTATCGGTTTTCCTGAATCCATCCTTCATTTGCAGTACATCTTTTATCAATGAAATGTCAAATTAACTCCTTGCGTATTGCAGAAATATTTTTGTGATGAATTGCTTGCAATTGGTGTAGTTGGTAGGCAATAACAGCAATTATTTTAAAGGAGGCAAACAAAAGTTGGCCAATTACCCTTTCAAGTGTTTTCAATCATTCCCTGGGGCATATGGGTGTTGGTTGTCAGTCTTCCAATGAGACCAATATGGGAATCGCAGATTATTCCACAGAGGGGGCTGTTCGTTGATAGTTTAAGTAGTAGTCCACTTCTCCAACCACTTGCCCAGGGCCTTTCTGAGGTCCTATCATATAATCCCTGCTCCCGCCCGGTGTGACATGATAGAGACGCATAAAATTATGAGAGGTATAAATATAAAATTATGAAAGGGATAAATATAAAATTATGAAAGGGAAGATGGCCAGAATTTATTTACCATTGTAAATGTGTCTAAAACGAGAGGGTTTAGATGAGAGGAAGAAGGGTTAAAAGGGATCAAAGGGGTACATCGTTCACACAAGGAGTAGTTGGTATCTGGCAGAGGAAGTGGTGGAGGCAGTAACAGTAACCATATTTAAGAGGTGCCTGGACAGGCCCTTCAGCCCATTGAGTCTGTGCTGACCAACTATCATCTGTACACTAGTTCTATCTCACACACTAAGGCCAGTTTGCAGAAGCCAATGCGTCTTTGGAATGTGGGAGGAAACAGGAGCAACCAGAGAAAATCCACGTGGTCACAGAATGTACAAACTTAGTATAGGTGGCAACTGTTGTCAGGATTGATCTCACGTCTCTGGCGCAGTAAGGCAGCAACTCTACCTTTGTGCCACTGTGTCGCCCCTAATGACTCAAGAACTATTAAGAGCTTCAAGTTCCTTGACATAAATATTTTAAAAACTTGAATGAATACAAACATTTCTCTTCCTTGTAATTTTTTGGATTTTCTATTCCACACCTAATTCTCTCTGTGCCAGTCTTCTCTTGGAACAGTAATTGTTAAAAAAAACTGGAGAATCTGGCACTCTGAATCTGGTTGAAAGTGATTTCATTTTAGTAGTGTAATGTAATGGAAGGTTGGTTGGTTATACTGGAATTTGGCTCTGACCACATCCCATAGCGTGTCACAGTAAATAAACTTTGTCTTGTGTGTGGAAAAGCAAGTACAAGAATAGAATTTTCTTTTTGTGTATTTTGGATGTTTTAAGAGTACCTTTTGTTAAAATAAGTTATTTGAGACACATATAAATGGTGTTTTTAGAAACATTCTTAATATTGTTTAATTCCTGAGACGGTATTACTGATATATGCATATTTTACAATAATAAAAATGTCTTTTGTTAGAATACACAGTTTTGCTTCAGTTTGCAATCTGCACGCAGTTTTGGGCACATTTTGCAGTACGTTTTCCTTGAGTTTGGAGATTGTGATTTACCAGGGAAACTTAAGCATGAAATCTTCCAGGCTGTCCTTAGAGAAAAAAAAATCCTAGTTTGTAAGCCTGATTTCCCACGAGGGAGAAAATTGTATTTTCTCACTCATGTGATTGACTACAATCTGAAAAGAACCGATCCCAAGGTTCTGTTATATATTTAGGTTCGGAACAAGCAAGATCCAAAGTCTGTAGGAAAAAAACTGCAGATGCTGGTTTAAATCGAAGGTAGACACAAAATGCTGGAGTAACTCAGCGGATCAGGCAGCATCTCGGGAGAGAAGGAATGGGTGACGTTTCAGGCTGAGATCCTTCTTCAGGCTGAAGAAGGGTCTCGGCTTGAAACATCACCCGTTTCTTCTCTCCCGAGATGCTGCCTGACCCGCTGAGTTACTCCAGCATTTTGTGTCTACCTAAGATCCAAAGTCTACTGATTACCAATTATTTTTCCCAATTAGTAAAATAGTTCAGTCCTTCCCTATATTACATGTGACTTAAGAGAGGTTTGAAGGAGGTAAGAGCACAGGATGTATCAATTCAATGTATGCCCCTGAAGACCCCTTCATGCAAGTGCATAATCATTACTACAGCTAGATAAATAGTAGCACCATCTACTAGTATGGAAAGTGGCCCAAGAATGACATGTTCATAAAAGTTAATGTACTGGAGCTTTCTTATAATCCAGTGACATAATCAAATTGCTTAACTCAATTTATTGGGTTGTTTTTTTACAGAGGAAAAAAAAGGGCTGACGTGCATATTTTAAAAAATAATTGTGCAATTATAATCATATTTAGTTATTTGATACCATGTATAAATATTTTTCTCATTGATTGGAAGGATATTCTTGCTATTGAGGGCGTGCAGCGTAGGTTCACTAGGTTAATTCCCGGAATGGCGGGACTGTCGTATGTTGAAAGGCTGGAGCAATTAGGCTTGTATACACTGGAATTTAGAAGGATGAGGGGGAGATCTTATTGAAACATATAAGATAATTAGGGGATTGGACACATTAGAGGCAGGAAACATGTTCCCAATGTTGGGGGAGTCCAGAACAAGAGGCCTCAGTTTAAGAATAAGGGGTAGGCCATTTAGAACGGAGATGAGGAAGAACTTTTTCAGTCAGAGAGTGGTGAAGGTGTGGAATTCTCTGCCTCAGAAGGCAGTGGAGGCCAGTTCGTTGGATGCTTTCAAGAGAGAGCTGGATAAAGCTCTTAAGGATAGCGGAGTGAGGGGGTATGGGGAGAAGGCCAGAACGGGGTACTGATTGAGAGTGATCAGCCATGATCGCATTGAATGGCGGTGCTGGCTCGAAGGGCTGAATCATATCATATCATATCATATATATACAGCCGGAAACAGGCCTTTTCGGCCCACCAAGTCCGTGCCGCCCAGCGATCCCCGCACATTAACACTATCCTACACCCTCTAGGGACAATTTTTACATTTACCCAGCCAATTAACCTACATACCTGTACGTCTTTGGAGTGTGGGAGGAAACCGAAGATCTCGGAGAAAACCCACGCAGGTCACGGGGAGAACGTACAAACTCCTTACAGTGCAGCACCCGTAGTCAGGATCGAACCTGAGTCTCCGGCGCTGCATTCGCTGTAAAGCAGCAACTCTACCGCTGCGCTACCGTGCCGCCCTACTCCTACTGCACCTATTGTCTATTGTATAACGGTGAGTGCACCATTCAACTATAGGGGACGCCAAGTTGAGGTTCTGATGACACATTCATGCTGTTACTCAGACTGCCTATTTCCATTGTCCAACTCCACCCCTGCCTCAACATGTCTCCTGCTGAAACCATCCTCTTTTCGTTACCTGGCGGCTTTGTGCATTCTACTCTCTAGTTTTGAGACCATCCAAAATATGGCTCCCAGCATCTGAACTTGCACCAAGTCCTGTTCAGCTTTCATCCTTGCACTATTTATTTTAATAATAATAATAATAATAAACATTTATTTTATATAGCGCTTTTCCAAATGCTCAAAGACGCTTTACAAAACAGTCAAAACATAAAAACAAACAAACTGACAAACTGATGGAGAAGCGGCGAACAAATAGCGCCAGCGTCCTCTCACGTCAGGGTTCAGGCAGTAAACAATAAAAAACACAAGACTAAACACAATTTAGCACAAACAGCCATCACAGTGATTGCTCCAGGCACACCCTCACTGTGATGGAAGGCAATGAAAAGTCTTATCTCCTCCTCATTCTTCTCCCGTGGTGCCACGAGGCGATCGAGGCTCCCGACTTTTGAAGCCCCCACCGGGCGATGGAAAGTCCCAGGCCGAGCCGAGCAGGCCGATGAAGGTCCTGAGCCCCCACTGGGCGATGGAAAGTGCCGCAGCCGAGCCACGCAGGGCAATGAAGGGCCTGCGAGCGGGTCGATCGTACCTTGCGCTTTGGGGCGGTCGAAGCTGCTGCGGCTGGAGCTCCCGAAAGCCGGTCGCCAGCCAGGGACCTGCGAACTCCCGATGTTGCGGTCTACAGGGCCCATGGCCGAAGCCTCCGAGATGGTAAGTCCAGGCCCTGGGACCGGAGTCTTCAAGGTCGATTCCAGCTGGAGGCTGCGGAGTTAGGCCGTAGCGCGAACGGAGATACGACACGATAAAGGTCGCATCTCCGTTGAGGAGGAGATTGGAAAAAAAAAGTTCCCCCCCCCCACCCCCCACATAAACAGAGTTAAAAATAAATCAAAACATACATTTAATGATAACAATAGACAAAAAAAAAAGACAGAGAGACTGCCGGTGAGCCGCAGCTGCAGAACGCAGCCACGCCCCCTATTTTACAGCTAATATCTTCGTCCTTGCTTTGAAACCCATTCATTGTTTTGCCTTTCCTATTTTTGTATTCTCATTCAGTCCCACAATTATTGCTCCCACTACCAATATTGGTGGTGTCTCTGGATGACAAGGCATTACACTTGGAATACTTTCTCTTAATTCCACCACCTTTTTTTTCAAGTCTTGCCCTCCTCCCAGCATACATGGTAAGAAACCATCACCTCAACCGAGCTATTGGTCGTGTGCCTTCATATCCCCTTCTGGTAGCTCAGTATTGATTTTTGTGTGACAATACTCGTGTGAATCTTTTGGGGCATAATTCTAAATTAGAAATGCGATAGGTTTATTGATTGCTTTGAGGATTATTGAGACTTATCATCGTAAAGGTCCTGAGTTTAATGTTTTTGAGGATGCAGATAATTTAATAGAGGATATTGCGTCACATTTTCTTGAAAATTTGCTGGTCTGATTCCCTCATGCTATCAAGCACAAAATAGTTGTAAATCTTTCCTAAAGTTTATTGGATTATCATTGATAATCCCGAATTTCTGTAATTCTGCGAGGAACACTTAATGGGATCCCAAGTAGAGCATTTCAGCCACTTGTATACATGTCATCAGTGTATTTTTCTTTTGCATTCCAATCTTTGGTAGCTATTCACTTCAGTTTATTTTGCTTTGCCTTTCACAGATTTTTAACTCTGTTCTGTGGTAGATTTTATCCTCGTCCCCTATCATCTATCATCATCCCCTTCCTTGTCAATTATCACAACATTTCTGCCCCACCTCCTCCATCCCATGTACCTTTCTTCACTTTGTGTTGTTCCCAATCTAAATGAGTAATATTTCAGGAAAAAAAGATAGTACGAGAGGAGGTCAGTAAGCCAGGTAGAATCCGTGGAAGGAACAGTTGACATTTGTGATCAGGACATTTTTTTTGACTGAAGAATCTTTCAGGCTTCTCTCACTGCTTTTGTTGGTTATATGGAAATATCAGTACTGTAGTAAAGTTGACATGGTTTTCTTCCTTTGCTTCTCTGTTTAGAATACGGCAAACTATTTCCTCAGGCCTATTTATCTCATGCTTGATGTAGCTCAAATTAGGGATTGAATTGTTGAGTTCTGCCCTGCCTCCACCTTGG
Organism: Rhinoraja longicauda; assembly: GCF_053455715.1. Classification (NCBI taxonomy): domain Eukaryota; kingdom Metazoa; phylum Chordata; class Chondrichthyes; order Rajiformes; family Arhynchobatidae; genus Rhinoraja; species Rhinoraja longicauda. Next base: position 48,369,174 of record NC_135961.1, on the reverse strand, counting down.
CTTCTTCCATTGCCTGGAGCTTTGAGATTTTTATTTACTCCCCCGTAAATATCTGACCTACCAAAGCATTGAAACTTTCCTTCAACCTGCCCACTGAACTGAATTGTTAAAAGTAGAAGTGCTGATTTGGAATGTGGCCTAATATTTGAATTGATTTTTGCCCACATTAAAGAAATTAATTTGCTGAGATTGTTATTCTTGCACAGGATTTTCAGCCACAGGCTTTAAGACCAGTCACATACTACATATTTCAATAATTATGCAACATGGGAGTTATTTAATTTTCTTGTTCCAACTTGCTTTTTGATGATAATTGATATTCAGGAAATTCTAGTAGTCAAGAGTGGGATTCAAACCACACCTTGCTTCCATGATCCTGTTGATTACTCTAGACATTTAAAAATCAAAACACAAACTTGTATATCCTGGAACCTCTGAAATAATAAAAGGAAATGCTGTCTAACATCTGGAACAGCAAGAGTGTAGAAAAAAACCCTGCAGATGCTGGTTTAAATCGAATGTAGACACAAAATGCTGGAGTAACTCAGCGGGTCAGGCAGCATCTCGGGAGAGAAGGAAAGGGTGACGTTTTGGGTCGAGACCCTTCTTCAGTCTGAAGAAGGATCTGGACCCGAAACGTCACCCATTCCTTCTCTCCCGAGGTGCTGCCTGACGCACTGAGTTACTCCAGCATTTTGTGTCTACATCTGAAACATCAACTCTGTTTCTCTTTCCACAGATGTTGGCTGATCAGGATTTTCTCTTTTTATTTCAACATTCATCTGAGGTATTGTGCTTAGCTAAGTGACTCAAGGTATTTAAAGTCATTCAGAACGGTATTGGTTTTTACAGTCAAATCATACCCATGCATGAGTACAAATCAAACTATACACAAGTAAAACCAAGAAGGGGAAGGGAAAAATACCAGAAAATACCAGTGTTATGGCATTACAGTTAGAGAGTGCAAATTAAATGTGCAAGGGCCACAATGGGGTATGTAGGAAGGAATTGCAGATGCTGGTTTAAACTGAAGAACGACACACAAAGCTGGAGTAACTAAGCGGTTCAGGCAGCATCTCTGGAGTGGAGGAATGGGTGACGTTTCGGGTTGAGACCCTTCTTCGGATTGGTTAGGGATAAGGGAAACGAGAGATATAGACGATGATGTGGAGAAATAAATAACAATGAATAAAAGATAGGTAAAAAAGTAACAATGATAAAGGAAACAGGCCATTGTTAGCTGTTGGTAGGGTGAAAACGAGAAGCTAGTGCGACTTGGGTGGGGGAGGGATAGAGAGAAAGAGAGAAAGGGAATGCCGGGGCTACCTGAAGTGAGAGAAATCAATATTCATACCACTGGTCTGTAAGGGCTTGGGTCTGTAAGGTGCCCAAGCAAAATATGAGATGCTGTTCCTCCGATTGGCGTTTAGCCTCACTCTGACAATGAGGGAGACAGAGGACAGAAAGGTCTGTGTAGGAATGGGAAGGAGAATTAAAGTGTCCAGCAACCGGGAGATCAGGTTGGTTCAGGCGGGCTGGTGGTTCAGCCAAGGTGTTTTGGGAAAACGATCGCCCTGTCTAAGTTTGGTCTTGTCGGTGTGTAAGAGTCCACACCTTGAACAACAGATACAGTGGATGAGGTTGGAGGAGGTGCAAGTGAACCTCTGCCTAACCTGAAAGGACTGTCGGGTCCCTGGACAGAGTCGAGGGAGGAGGTATAGGAACGTGTTGCCTCTTCTGTGGTTGCGGGGGAAGGTACCTGGAGAGGGGGTGGTTTGGGTGGGAAGGGATGACTTAACCAGGAGTTGTGGAGGGAACGGTCTCTGCGGAAGGTGGAAAGGGGCGGAGATGGGAAAATGTGGCTAGTGGTGGGAACGGAACCTGTTGGAGGTGGCAGAAATTTCAGAGGATTATGTGTTGTATGCAACGGCTGATGGGGTAGAAGGTAAAGACTAGGGGGGCTCTGTCTCTGTTGCGACTAGGGGGAGCAAGGGCGGAGCTGTGGGGTACCGAGGAGACACGAGTGAGGGCCTCTGTCTAAGATGGGAGAGGGGTACCCCCATTCCCTAAAGAATGAGGACATCTTGGATGTCCTGGTATGGAAAACCTCATCTTGGGCGCAGATGTGGCGTAGACGGAGGAATTGGGAGAAGGGCTTAGAGTCTATGTTGGGAGATTGGGACCAGGCCCTCAGTTTGTGAGAGGTCCATTCAGTAGTTTGATGACAGCAGGAAATAAGCTGTTCTTGGATATGGTGGAACGTGCTTTCAAGCTTTTATATCTTCTGCTGAATGGAAGTGGAGAGAAGAAGTGTGAATAGCTTTCCCATTCTTCATTCAGAAATGACTGACTCTGATTGTCATAGAAATATAGGTGCAAGAGTAGGCCATTCGGCCCTTCGAGCCAGCACCGCCATTCAATATGATCATGGCTGATCATCTAAAATCAGTACCCTGTTCCTGCTTTTTCCCCATATCCCTTGATTCCTTTAGCCCTAAGAGCTAAATCTAACTCTCTCTTGAGTTATATCTTGATTTAACTCTCTCTTGAGTCATATGTATATACAGTTTAGCACGGGTACAACATAAATCTTGCTTACAACAGCAAAATATAGTTAGCAAAATATGTTCTTGGTAGTGCAAGAGGTGGTCCGTCATGTTCCGTTGCCATAGTTGGAAAAGGGTTGTGCAGGTTGGTTCAACAGTTGATAATTATTGGAATATAGTTGTTCCTGAACTGGTGATGTGGATTTAAGGCTTCTGTACCTCCTATCTGACAGTAGCAGTGAAAAGAGGCCATTGCCTGGATCGTGGGATGGAAGTTGCTTTCTACACTTTTGACGATTGAGGAATTATTTTCGTTCATGTTGTGTGCAATATCATTTGCACCTATGATTAATCCTGTTTTGTGTTGTCCAGTTGAATGTTTCTTGGAGTAAAGAAAAGATTAGCATTTGAATGACAGTCATTTGTATCTGTGAAGCGTCCTATAAAGCTTCATCTTTTAGTGGTTGGTTTAAAATGTAATCATTTTTATGTAGATGGTGTGGTAGCCGCTGTGGCTCCATCAATGTACCACAAACAACAAAGACAAATGGGCATGCAATTTATTTTTGATGCTGATTGGTGAGGAAGGAAGGTTGGTCTGGACATAGTCAGAACTGCAGGCTTCTCTTCAAAAGATACAGTGGAATGTTTGGCTTCAATCTGAGCAGGCAGCTACTACTTTAGCATTTTTATGCCTAATCTGAAAAGTAAATTTAGTGAGATCCGTTTTCATATCATATCATATATCTACAGCCGGAAACAGGCCTTTTCGGCCCTCCAAGTCCGTGCCGCCCAGTGATCCCCGCATACATTAACACTATCCTACACCCACTAGGGACAATTTTTACATTTACCCAGCCAATTAACCTACATACCTGTACGTCTTTGGAGTGTGGGAGGAAACCGAAGATCTCGGAGAAAACCCACGCAGGTCACGGGGAGAACGTACAAACTCCTTACAGTGCAGCACCCGTAGTCAGGATCGAACCTGAGTCTCCGGCGCTGCATTCGCTGTAAAGCAGCAACTCTACCGCTGCGCTACCGTGCAACTTAGTTTAGTTTTTGTAATTAAGAATACAATCAATCCCAATAACATGGCAAATGTCTGCTTGTAGTTTTTGAATAAGATTCTTAATGATAATTTCAAATGAGTCATATTATGATCATTTGACAATAGTTGGAATTTTTTTTGTAAAAGTAGAAATGTCATTGATTATTACAGCACCTTTTTTTCCTTTTGAACTTCCATATCGATTTTTTGCTCCTCTATCTTTGGCATTTCTTTCAATCTTTTAAAACATGTAAAATAATCAACAACTTCATATTTAATGTTTTACTTCCCATCTTAAAATTGTATCCTCCTGTGCCTATCTGTCCAAAATTGCTGTAATAAGGAACTGCAGATGCTAGTTTATACCAAAGATAGATATAAAATGCTGGAGTCAGGCAGCATCTATGGATAAAATGGATTTGTGACATTTCGGGTTGGGACGCTTCTTAGGACCCTTCTTAGGACCCTTCTGAAATAGGTGCGTTTCAGATCAGGAACTGATCTATGTTCTGCTAAAAAGGCTGTCTGACCCACTGAGTTACTTCAGAATTTTGTGTCTATCTATCCAAAATTACTGCCTTGAATCAAGTCTGGTATGGGATTGGTTTATTATTGTTACATGTACCAAGATGCAGTGAAAAACTTTGATTTGCACGCTATTCAGGCAGATCATACCATACTCGAGTAAAACAGGTAGTGCAAAAGACAAAATAAACAGAGTGCAAAATATACTGTTCCAAGTCTCTTTTGGCCATGCTCTTGTAGAGGTAATGTACCTGCAGGAAATACTCCGACGGTCATGTTGCATCTGTGGGAATAGAAACAAAATTAAAGTTTCAGGTCCACACCCTTCACCAGAACCCAGTTCTGATGTTGGCATTGTTTTAGTTCCAATCTTAGTTTATAACCTGTCGGAAGGAACTGCAGATGCTAGTTTGAATAGAAGATAGACACAAAATACTGAATTACATCAGCATTTTGTGTCTATCTTTACTTTATAACTTACCTGGTATGGAAATGTTCGAACAATAGGATGACAGTTTTTAACTATATACATTTAGATATCTGGATTGATCAATACCATAAAGCTATGATATAGGTAACGCAGAATTGATGAGAGATCAACACTAAAAGTCAATTTTCTTTCTTCACATATGCTGCCTGATTTACTGTTGTCAACACGTTCTTCTTTTATTTCAGTTTTATGCATTTGTGTTCTGCTTTTCAGTTGAAGGTTCTGTCCAAATTCATGGACTTAACACTGATCCAGATTGCCCAAGATTTCCCTTTTTAATGCTAAGCAACAAAATGTTTGGGAACAATAACAATGTAGAGCAGTCATCAGATTGAACAAGGCTGTTCTGTGTTTTGTCAGTGCTAATTTTACAAGCAGGTATGTGAAAGGCGTTGGTCATGAACACGGAGCCAGGAACTTAATAGTTTAGTTCCTTATTACAATGTAATTACTTTCAACTTTACACCATTTTCAGTCAGAGCCTAATATGCCTCCCAAGAGTTAACTTGTGCATGTTAAAATGAAGAATAATGGCACAAAGACATAATTCCAATTCAGATTGTTAACTTAATTCTCACGTGCCAGAGTTGAGAATTCAATGCCAAACTGAAACCTGGGCACACTTTTCGTTTTCACCCTACAAACAGCTAACAATGGCCTGTTTCCTTTATCATCGTTACTTTTGTGCATATCTTTCATTCATTGTTCTTTATCTTTCCACATCAACGTCTATATCTCTCCTTTCCCCTTATCCCTAATCAGTCTGAAGAAGGGTCTCGACCCGAAACGTCACCCATTCCTTCTCTCCAGAGATGCTGCCTGTCCCGCTGAGCTACTCCAGCTTTTTGAGTCTATCTTCAGTTTAATCCAGCATCTGCAGTTCCTTCTTCCACACTTTTTAATTCCTTTGTATTTGCGTTATTAGTTTTACAAGGTGTAAAGTCAAGATCTCTCCCAAAAGATCAGCTCTTTAACTAGCTTTGATCGGGTTCATTATACAAACAATTAATTTTCAATCTTGGCAAATATGAAATAGAATTATTTATAGATTGTTGTTGGCTTTTCTGTCCCCAAGCTGATCTCAATGTGAAACTGTTTTTAAATTTCTGTTGAATTAAGAATGGAATTTCATGAGGCTGTCATTATTTTAAAATCCAGTCTCTTTTTATAATGTCTTCCTTGCTGCTCTGATGGTGAATAGTTATTTTTCCATGTACTTGGTGCCCACTTGGCATTTCAATCATGAACTGGCCATTGATAGTTTTGGCCAGTAACTTGATCTGAAGATTGAAAATAACCCAGAAAAGACGTAGTCTTTTGCACCCTTGAGCAGGTGCTGATATCTTTAATTTGCAAAGCCTTGCTCACTGTACTGTGTAATTCAAAAGAACTGATGCTAATTGTGGTGGTTCACACTACTACAATTAATGAGACTATTTTTCATAGATGATCCAGGTCAGATTTCTAGCTTTTCATTGAGCTTTTGCTACATTTATTTTTTTAAGAGCGTGATACACCACAAAGCTTGGAAACTTTGTTTCTAAGTCAGTTAATTAAACTATTCTTTGCTCCATTAGATTTGATAATCATACACACCTATAAAGATCTATTGTGCTTTCTTTAACATTGGAAGCAAACAGGACAGGTCTATGAACACGTGTTTGCTTCTTGCACTCACAGTTGCATAATTTGCACAGACTTGTTTCTGAGCTCGGAATAGAATAATGCCTCAGCAAAAGTGACACTGTGTTGGATGGTTAAATTTTCAGGTACTCTTTTGGCAACTGCACTACCTGTGTAATAGGTTTGTATATCCTGCAGGTGAGGTTAGAGCAGAGTAAAGATGCTCTGAATTTTATGAACGCAGTGAAATTGCTGACACAAAATGGCACATATTTATTTCCCAGTGTGGAAGCGAGGGGTCTTGATATACTTGACACTCTGTGGTATGTACTTTGACATGTCAAAAAGTAAAGTTTTTTAGTTTTGGTATTTGCATACCCACGGGAAAATTTACACCTTCCAATGAACCAACCAGCACTATTTTGGGATATGGAAAGAAAGTGAAACACCTATAGAAATCCATGACGTAGAAACTCTGTATATAGAGCAAGCACCCAAGGCCTGGATTGATTGTAGCTGAGAGGCGATGGTGCTAATTACTGTGTGGTGCTAAATACACCACAATTTTCATCCTGCTTATGTTCAAATCTTCTAAAACTTTTTTATTAGGGAGCTAGTAAAATTCTTGTCCACAACATTTAATGAAACTTCTGGAGCTTATCCTCATTGCAATATTGTTTTATTACATACAAGATCTCTCTGAGCGCTCTGCTCTGACAAAAAGATACTCCTTCAGACCTTTGTTATTAAGCAACTCAGCAAAAGAAATTAAATTCTCTTTTCTAGCTGTCTGTGTGAGCTATTTCAGGAATGCTTTTGGGTAAAAGGCTTGTGTTTATGTATGCGTGTGTTAACAGTTGGTGCTTTTGTTTGTTTGCGTGTTGAGTAGGAAAGAGGTAGGAGAGAAACTACATCTTTTGAAGGAGAAATGAAGAACATACAGTAGTTATATTTACTTAGTGACCCAAATAGGAACAAAGTAATGGAAGTATTACTTCTTTTTTTTGCCAAACTTGATAATATATAATCAAAATAATAAATCCATATTTTATCAAACCAAACTAAAGTAATGCAGATTGATTTAGATGGTAACATTGTCTCAGGTATTTTGAAAGAAAACATAACCCTGATCATAATGGAAAAAAAATGGAAAAGCAATATAAACTGCAGGCTGGAAATCTGGAAAATGTTGGAGATAATTGGCCAGAGAGAGACTTTTACAAGGACACAGTTATAATGTAATAGAATGTGTTTAATTTGATATCTTCCATTAAATGTTCTAAACATCTACTTGGTGAGCAGGTGACTCACTAATCACTTTTTTCCAAACGCGTTCCATTTCATACAGAAAATAACATTGATTCTGTTTCTTTTTGCAAATAATTTATTATTATACCATCAGGGAGAAACTTAGCAGTTGAATCGTAGAGTCAAAGGGTCACACAGCACAGAAACAGGCTGACCAAGATGTCTGTCCAAGCTAGTCCGATTTGTCTATGTTTGACCCATATCCTTTGGCAAGACATATTATGGTACCTAGAATGAGCGCCTGAACCAGATGATATGACCTTGGTATATTGGTTCTTTCTAAGTGCAATGGTCCCCCTAGATTAGTCAACTATAATGTTAGGGTATGCCATCATTTCATGGGAGGAATGGTTGAATCCACAATTTCAAAGCAATCCTACCAAACTAAACTATGCAGCAGTACAGTATGTTACAAACGTTTTCATGCTGACTCACTGCTTCTTAAGTTTAATGTGTTCTCTTGGGTTTGGTATTTGTGTATATAAGGGTCAGGTAATCACATTGTGGAAAATCATCCACAGGTATTCTGACCGATTCTTGGAGTCAAAAGGCAAAACATGTCAATAAAACCTGGCCACTAAATGTATTCTATACTTGAGTCTCTAACAGCGAATAATACCAGCTTCTTTATTTGTGTAAAATACACACGTGCTTGCAGTTGCATAGTCATAAATAATTGTACAGGCTACATTTTTATTCCTATTTCTTTGCCGATGGGTTGAAATTTAGAAAATGAGTAAGTAGAGCCATCTGCATATAACACTTGGCTAGTGGCCCTCAGTTGCTCAATAATGAAACTGCTTTCTATTTACAGAGGAGTTGCCGAAACTAATCTTTAATCATTAATAAGTTAATGCACCATGTGCAAGGGACTTTTTTAAACAAGGAAATTCAAGTTCCCATATTTGCATTCTAAATGTGCATATCATTCCTGCTGCAACCATGTGGGACCACTTATGGACAGCACTTGCAGTTTTGTAGTTTATGTTTGTCTTTATTCTTTACTATTACAAGTTAGGAAAGAATCTGTGAATCAGAGCAAGGCAGCTGTTGTTTGACTCCTGAAACGTGCTAATTATGTGGCACAGAAGGATCTGTTTGGCGGGTCATGCTGCTGAAGGCACTTTGAAAGAGCTATCTGATAACCTCTGTCTATCTGTCCACAACCTAGTCGTATTGTGTTTGAAAGATGTTATTAAGTTTGTAAAACCGTGACACTGAGTGTGTTCCGGTTCACTACCTTAATTTATCCACACCCCTTCTGCACATAATAAAGTAAATATGGGCACTACAATGTGTAGGTTATAAACTCCTTGTGTTCTTAATCTTTCAAACGTCTATTTGTTAACCTTTAATGTTCTTTGGTTTGTGTCTGAATTCTGTAAACTTTATTATGGTGATGCATTTTTAAACTTTTATTTCACTTTTCTAAACAAAACAGATTCCTTTCACCAATCTCATTTTCCTCTCTACTCTGTATGAATTGTTTGAATTTGTTTGAATTGCTTGTGTTAACTCCCCTTATCAGACTTTAGCCTCTCCCATAACACCAATGTGACTTTGATAAAAGTATGGCATTCATTCTTGGTGTGTCTTTAGTTGAGCATATCATCCTCCTCCTCTAACATCTTCCTCTACCGGCAGGATGGCACAGCAAATACCTGGCTCCATTCTTGTCAATCCAGGGAATCACCTACCATCGATGACCTTCCTAGTGTCACATTGTTTCAGAACTCCCAATGATTGAGCCACCATTTCATGTCAAAGAGGAAGTGTGACCTGAAATTTTAATGGAAGCATTAACTTTTTCTCTTACCACAGAAGTGGCCTGACTTGCTGAGTATTTCCTGAATTTTCTGTTTTTAGTTTAGATTTCCAGGATCTGCAGTTTTATTTTCATTTTCCTTTGATCCACCCTAAGAGCACAGGGACCCGGAGTGGGGGGACCGCCGTGAGGGCGGGGGGTGGTAATCAATGGACAATGGGGGGGCCAGTGTGGGGGGGCTGCCGTGAGGGGGGGGGGTGGTAATCAATGGACAATGGAGGACCCAGTGTGGTGGGACCGCCGTGAGGGAGGGGGGACGTGGTAATCAATGGACAATGGGGGGGCTGCCGTGAGGGGGGGGTGCTAATCAATGGACATGGAGGGCCCAGTGTGGGGGGGCTGCCGTGAGGGAGGGGGAAAGAACAAATTGGGAACTGGGGAGGGGAGAGGGAATTGGGGGGGGGGGGGGGGGGGGTTGGGGAGGGAATTTGTAACTTTGTAAACGTTTGTCATTTGTATAAATTATTTTGATGAGGATGTAATTGGCATGGCAGTAAGTTTGCAGATGACGCCAAAATTGGTGGTATTGTGGAGAGCGAAGAAAGTTGCCTAAGGTTATAACAGGATTTAGACCAAACGGGAAGGTAGGCAAAGGAATAGCGAATAGAACTTAATTTTGACAAGTGCAATATGATGCATTGTGGAAAGTTAAACCGGAGCAGAACGTACACAGTGAATAGCAAGGACTTGGGGAGTGCTGTAGAACTGAAAGACAAAGAGGTACAAGTACTTAGTTACATGCAAGCGTTGAAACAAGTTGGTAGGATGGGTGAAGAAGGCATATGGCACATTTGGCTTCATTGGTCGGGGCACTGAGAACAAAGATTGGAACATCATATAATAGCTGTACATGATGTTTGTGAGATCACTTCTGGAGTATTGTGATCAGATCTGGTCGTCATATTGTAGGAAGGATGTGATTAAGCTAAAGCGGATGCAGAAAAGATTCACAAGAATGTTGCCAGGATTTGTTGGCTTGCATTATAAGGAGAAATTGGAGAGGCTGGGACTGTTTTCCTTGAGTGATGGAGGCTGAGGAGTGAATCTAGAGGTTTATAAAATCAATGGGGCATCGATGGTCACAGTCATTTTTCTAGCATAGGGAAGTCTAAAACTAGTGGGTAGAATGATTTAAAGGGGAACTGAAGGTCAGGTTTATCACACAAGGTGGTGGGTATATGGAATGAGCTACCTGGGAAAGTGGTAGAGGTGGGTATAATTATTATGTTTAAAAGATATTTTTACAGTTTCATAGATAGGAAAGTTTGGAGGGATATGGGCCAAAAGCAGGCAAATGGGGTGAGCTCAAATAGATATATTGGTCAGGATGGACGAGTTGGCCTAAAAGCCTGTTTCCGTGTTGTATGACTAAGACAGGACTACCGGTGTGGTCTCACCAGGACCTTGTATATTATACAGTATCCTTTGGGGTATTTGTTAAAAACCTGGCTTCCAGCACCAGTCCTGGTAGCCTGTTCCATACTCTGTATGTGTAAAACAAAACTTGCCATGCATTTTTCTGACCTCGGGTAACCTCTAGAAAATTCTCCCCTTTTTTTCCACTCCCTCTCCTCCCCTGAGCCCTGGTTGACCTTATACCTATCTCTCCCCTCCCCCTCCTCCTATATTCCTAAACAATTTGTACCTCATCAATCCTCTAGCTTCACAATTCACAACTCCCTAATCCTTTTCTCTCACTCCTTGTGTGTTCACTTCTGTCCAACCTCCTACCTATCAACCCCCTTCTCGCCTGTCTTCACCTGTGACCTGCCATGCTTTATCCTGCCCTCGACAATTCTAGCTTTCTTCTCCTCTTCCCCCACCCACCCGACAATCAGCCTGAAGAAGGGTCCTGACCCGAAACATTACCTATCAATGTTCTCCAGGAATGCTGTCTGACCTGCTGAGTTACTCCAGAATTTTGTCTCTTTCCTTCTCCTTTTAAATGTTGTCTCTCTCACCTAAAAGTCTTTAACATTTCTTTGACTTATTTATTTTTCTTTGTCTTCATTCCTATCTATTCCCTTTTAATACACCACTACTCTTTGCTCCTTGGTTTGCTTTATGTTTTTGGCAAATGTAATTTGAGTGTGTGTGTGTGTGTGTGCGAGAGAGTGACTGGATGGACAGATGACACTGCTTGCATATTTATGTATAGTGCATATATTTTGTGCTAGAATTAAATGAAGTTCAAATCATTGTGCAAAAAAGACCCATCTGTGATTCACTGAGGCAGGCTCCTGGTAATAAGGAAGCACATGGAATAAAATAATAAAATATCCTCACCCGAAACTTGATATTAATTTTGTTGTGATTGGATTTCAGTGGTGTAAATTTAAGACATATCAATTAAAAGCTCTTGGTAGTAATTTGTGACTGAAACGAAGTGTGCAAGAGATGAAGTTTGTCATTAAAAAGCCGAAGGAGGCATCCAGTTGAAACAGCATCAATTAACTGATCAAAATGCATTCTTCCGAGGACTTTATAGAAGGGCTTGTAATGACATAAAACATTCCAGTGCTCCTTGCCCAAGTAATAATACATTTATTCCAAGATGAAATCTTGATTGTTGAACTGCATAACTTGGCACTTGTGATCCAGTTGTGACCACACGTTAATTAATTGAAAAGTGGTGGTCTGGTGTGTTTATGTTGAAGCGTTTTTCAGTGATTTTTTTTCGCTGTGCTTGATATTTTGGAAGTTCATTTAATTTTGAACTTAAATATTTGTTCTGCAGTTTTATCATGCATTCTGAAACATTTGTGACCAATATATTGATACATTTCCCGATTTGTACATTGATAGAGTTAAGGATTATATTTCTCAAGTACAGTTTCTTGGTAAACAGCTCGAGCAGTTTTTGTTTTGCATTATTGTATGTTTGAATTCGTGCAGACTTTTCAAACTGAATATAATCAATTAATTTTTTTTTTTTCCCATCACTTGAAAAAATACGGATGTCATGATTAAACAGAAGCCAACCAAAGGTAGGCTGTGATTTATGTTTTTCTTGGGTTGGTGGAGGAGGAAGTGGGATGTACATTTACAGTGTTGTTTGCTATATGTTTAAGAAAATCATTATATCCTGCCCTTGAAAAGTTGAATAGTTGACTGACTACAAGAGCATTTCAAAGATTAGGAATTCCACAATGAATCCTGACTACCCAAGTGACCTTTACACCAGCTGCATGGTGCAAATTAGGATTGAAAAGAAATGATCTGCACTTGTCAGAATGGGAGAGGCTGAAACAATATTTAAGTCCAGTGTCGTCTGGAGCAAAGTAAATACTGTAAAGTTCATTCAGTACTTTTGAAACATTCATACCCTAATCACTAGAATAATGAGGTTATCGGATGTATGTTCTGTCAGGTGTAGCCCATCAGGTCAACATGGATCAGTAGCATATTTAAGCCTCTAAACCCTTCATGCCCTTTATCAAACAGCATTGTTTATACAGATGGTGATGAATCACACTACCTCAGGGCAACTTTCATTGCTTTCCATCCCAGTAACCATCAAACTAAAATGGTAAATATGTTGGTATTAAAGTGCAGTGCCCTGGCATTCCAAACTATATTTACTTCAAATCGGTATAGACTTACGAACTTACGAACTTACGGTATAGACTTACGGTGTAGACTTACGAACTGTCTGTAATGTCACCTCTGAACACAGCTGTGACATCCTCCTTAACCAACAATGCAACCCCCCCTCCTCTTTTTCCCCTCACCCCTGTCTCTCCTGAAGCTCCTGTACCCCGGAACATTGAACTGCCACTCCTGCCCCTCCCGTAACCAGGTTTCAGTCGTGGCTACAACGTTCCAGTTGCTTATACCTATCCATACCCTAAGCTCATCTGCCTTATCTGTCAAGCCTCCTCCAGTTTAGGTGCAACCTGTTCCTTTTATACTGGTCACCCCTGCCCCGGAAGAGATCCCAATGATCCAGAAATCTGAATCTATGCCCCCTACACCAACTCCTCAGCCACCCATTCATTTGCCCTATCTTCCTATTCTTACCTTCACTAGCACGAGGTACTGGAAGCAATCCGGAGATTACTACCCTGCAGGCCCTGCTTTTCAGTCTTCTACCCAATTCCGTAAATTCTTGTTGCAGAACCTCCTTTCTCATCCTACCTATATTATTTATGCCAACATGCGCAACAACCTCCAGCTGCTCCCCCTCACTCTTGAGGATGCCGGGCAGCCACTCCGAGACATCCTGGACCCTGGCACCAGGGAGGCAACACACCATCCTGGAGTCTCGCCTGCTGCTGCAGAATCTCCTGTCTGCACCTCTGACGATGGAGTCTCCCGCCACTACAGCTCTGCCCGACGTTACTCTTCCCCGTTGAGCCTCGGCACCAGGGTTGGAATCACAGCCCTGGCTACCACTCAATCTTGTCGTGTCGTCCGCTCCCAAGAGGGTGTACCTGTTTTCAGTAGGTACAGCCACCGGGTCCTCCTGCACTCCACGTTTACTCCTCTTTCTCATAGTCACACACCTTTGCTCTTCCTGTATCCGTGGTGTGACAACCTCACTGAAGGTCTTGTCCAGGAAACTCTAATTTTCCCAGATGTTCCTGAGGTCATCCAGCTGGAGCTCCAGTTCCCCAACACGTTCATTCAGGAGCAGCACCTGGATACAATTTCTGCAGGTGTAGTTGTCAGAAACACCAGCAGTGTACCTGACTTCCCACATCCTGCAGGAAACATGCTGTACCAACTTGCCTGCCATTTCTTCAGTGGACAAAAAAATCACAAATTTTCAATCAAGTGTAGCCTCCTTGCCTCGGCCTCCTCGCCGAAGACTCTTGAGTCAAAGACTCACACTTTACCTCCCAAGGCACTCCACCTTCACAAGGCCGCTCCGCTACAGCTGTGCTTATTTTTATCTGCTACCTGATCAACTACTTTAGGGCTAATTTGTAACTGTTTTAAATCTCTGTTACCTCTGACTCACCTTCTTTCAGCCAATATATCTTGATTTTCTACATACACATCATAAACAAAAGATGGAAAATGTTATGTTCAATGTATGATGCGGACACAAGTTTTGATACTTCATTTGCATTATAATTTGTTCCGCTAGTATATAATTTATCAGTTTCTAAATGCTGGAAATCTGAAATAAAGACAACATGGCAGAAAGATGTATCATGGCAACGGAATTGAAATGAGAGGAAACGGTTGAGTTAATGTGTCAGATTAAATGAATGAATGAATAAGTTTATTGGCCAAGTACGTGCATATACAAGGAATGTGCCTTGGTGTTCCGCTCACAAATGACAACACAAACATACAGTTAACAATTAAGAATAAAGCATAAACACTTCAAAACAATAGGTCTAAACATGTGGGTGAAAATAAGCCAGAGCAAAAAAGAAACTACAGACTTTGGTTATTGAGTAGAACTACCACTCGTGGGGAAAAAAGCTATTTTTATGTCTGGCTGTGGCTGCTTTGACAGTCCGGAGTCGCCTTCCAGAGGGAAGTGCTTCAAGGAGTTTGTGGCCAGGGTGAGAGGGGTCAGAAAGGATCTTGCCCGCTCGCTTCCTGGCCCTTGCAGTGTACAGTTCGTCAATGGGGAGAAGGTTGCAGCCAACAATCTTCTCAGCTGTGCGATTGATCTTTCAATTTTGGATTGAAATATGGAGTAATAACGATGGTTTCAAAATAACATGTTTTTAATTTGGCTTAAATTTAATGTTTTTGAAGTTATATGAATATTTTTTCAACCTTTTTCCATTTTGTAACTACAATATGAAATGAAAATGAGGCATTCATGGTGGTCCTTTATCTGTAGGTTTTTGCATACGATCACTGTTTCTGGTCAATGGATGAGTCTGTTAAGGAGAAGTATGCAAGTAAGTTGCTGTTATAAAATTCTGTTTTACAGCTGTATGGGTTGAGAGCTCATTTAAAGTATAACCAAGGCAGTAGCTTTTGGTTTTCTTATTGACATTTTATCATTCATGCCCTTTGAAGTTTCATGTTATAAACAGAAGTGGGTTAGTGATCACAAAGAACGTTCAAGTACTTACTAGGAGTCATATTACGAGTTACTTGGTCTCTAAGTCAATAAAGTTTGAGTTTCTATCTATTCCTCATTAGATTTCTTAAGTTAACGGGGTTCCAGATACATTTCAGTCCCATTCTCCCCTCATTCCTCTGTAGCCCTGCAATTTGTTCTTTTTTACATGTCCATCAATTTCTCTTTGATTCTTCACTCACTTGCACTAAAGGATAATTTGCAGTAGCCACTTAACCCATCTGGATGTCTTTGGGATTGGGAAGAAGGCAAGGCAGGACACCTGGCAGAAACCCAAGTAGTTACACGAAGAATGTGCAAACCCTATTCCGACACACCTAAAGTCAGACTCAAATCTGAGTCTCTGGAGCTGTGAGGCAGCAGTGTTGCTTGCTGTGCCATTGTACCATCCAGCAAAAGCAAAATACTATAGATGCTGGAGATGTGAAATGAAAAGTAAAATATGTTGTACATATCAAGTAAGGCAGCCCTTTTGCAGAGAGAATTATAGTTAATGTTTCGCTCGTCAATCTGATGACTCTTGACCTCCAGAGTATTTCCGGTGTTTTCAGTTTTAATCTCTTGGTGGATATTGTGGTTATTTTCAGGTTTATGCTGGTGGCACATCCTTAAACTCCAGCTATAATTCCCTCTGAAAATGTTTACTTCCCTTTTGGTTTAAAAAAACGTTTTTTTCCATATTTGTTCAAAAGGCAATAACGTATTGAGTTAAATGTTCATAACTTGTACCAATACGTGAGAAGCAAATGATGGTGGTGTTTTAGCAAAGCCCATTTCTGGCAGGAACTAGCATTTGTATATTTACCATTGGACATCAGTAGATAATATTTCATCACAGAAACATAAATTCACCCAAACACATAAAAAAAAATTCTGGATGCTGGATCTCTGAAGAGATGTTAATCAGATTAAATCATGTCTCTGGAGAGCAATAGAATTAAAGATATATATTAGTTATGGAGCACAGAAACCTTGTTCATGTCGTTGGCATACTGGTCTTGTCCTATTTGCCTGCATTTGATCCATTGCCCTCTAAATTCTTCCTATCCATATATCAATACAAATGTCTTTGAAAAGTTGTAATTGTGTCCACTTTGATATCTTTCTCTGGCAGGTCATTTCAGATATGGCTACCCAATGAGTGGAAAAAATGCCCCTGGGGTCCCTCTTAAAACTTTCCCCTCTTAACTTAAGCGTACGCCCTCTAGTTTTAGAATCCTTTACCCTCAGGGGAAAAAAAACAAAGAATGTTCATGTTGCTCATGTCCCTCTTGCACACCTCAATAAGGTCACCCCTCAGCTGCCTATGCTCTAAAGGAAAAAGTTCCAGTTTATCTAACCTCTCCCTATAACTCAAGCCTGCAACCCCACGCAACATCTGCTAAATCTTGTCTACACCCTTTACAACTTAATGTCATCCTCCCTGTAGCTGGGTGACCAGAACTGCACGTAGAACTCCCAAGTGTGGGCTCATCACGACCTGTATAGCTACATCATTATGTGCCAAGTTTTGTACACGGTACCCTTTCCAATAAAGGCAAATGTGCCAAATGCTTCCTCTGCTACATTGTCCACCTGACTGGCCACTTTTAGCGAACCATCACCTTTACTCCCAGAACTCACTCTTCTGCAGCATTCACCTGCACTGTACCTTTACTTGGATTAAAGTGAAGGGGATCTCCTAAATGTACATCTTTTGTACTTTACAAGTTCCCCAATCTGATTTCAGTGAGCGCAAGTCATGGGTTCCTGTCAGTGTGAAGTTCTTTGGAGAGGCTGCAGGAACAGATTTAACTGATCCAGAGCTCTGATGGAAGGTCACCAACCTGAAACATTCCGTATTTTTATCACTCAATAAATGTCCCACATAGGAGATTGGTGGGCAAAATTAGAGCACATGGTATTGGAGGTAGGGTACTGACATGGATAGAAAGTTGGTTGACAGACAGAAAGCAAAGAGTGGGGATAAATGGGTCCCTTTCAGAATGGCAGGCAGTGACTAGTGGGGTACCGCAAGGCTCGGTGTTGGGACCGCAGCTATTTACAATATACATCAATGACTTGGATGAAGGGATTAAAAGTACCATTAGCAAATTTGCCGACGATGCAAAGCTAGGTGGCAGTGTGAACTGTGAGGAAGATGCTATGAGGTTGCAGGGTGACTTGGACAGGTTGTGTGAGTGGGCGGATGCATGGCAGATGCAGTTTAATGTAGATAAGTGTGAGGTTATCTACTTTGGTGGTAAGAATAGGAAGGCAGATTATTATCTGAATGGTGTCAAGTTAGGAAAAGGGGATGTACAACGTGATCTGGGTGTCTTAGTGCATCAGTCACTGAAAGGAAGCATGCAGGTACAGCAGGCAGTGAAGAAAGCCAATGGAATGTTGGCCTTCATAACAAGAGGAGTTGAGTATAGGAGCAAAGAGGTCCTTCTGCAGTTGTACAGGGCCCTAGTGAGACAGCAGGCAGTGAAGAAAGCCAATGGAATGTTGGCCTTCATAACAAGAGGAGTTGAGTATAGGAGCAAAGAGGTCCTTCTGCATTTGTACAGGGCCCTAGTACTGGAGTACTGTGTGCAGTTTTGGTCTCCAAAGTTGAGGTAGGATATTCTTGCTATTGAGGGCGTGCAGCGTAGGTTTACTAGGTTAATTCCCGGAATGGCGGGACTGTCATATGTTGAAAGACTGGAGCGACTAGGTTTGTATACACTGGAATTTAGAAGGATGAGAGGGGATCTTATCGAAACGTATAAAATTATTAAGGGGTTGGACACGTTAGAGGCAGGAAACATGTTCCCAATGTTGGGGGAGTCCAGAACCAGGGGCCACAGTTTAAGAATAAGGGGTAGGCCATTTAGAACAGAGATGAGGAAAAACTTTTTTAGTCAGAGAGTTGCGAATCTGTGGAATTCTCTGTCTCAGAGGGCAGTGGAGGCCAATTCTCTGAATACATTCAAGAGAGAGCTAGATAGAGCTCTTAAGGATAGTGGAATCAGGGGGTATGGGGAGAAGGCAGGAACGGGGTACTGATTGAGAATGATCAGCCATGATCACATTGAATGGCGGTGCTGGCTCGAAGGGCCGAATGGCCTTCTCCTGCACCTATTTTCTATTGTCTATTGTCTATTGCATGATCTGTTAAATATTTCTAGCACTTTCCATTTTTTGTCTTATCCAGAATTTTGATTGGAGAATGTGAGCCTGATAACCTTATTCCCCACCTTTGGGTAGATAAGGTTATATTCTTGCACCATTGAGCATGGCTAGGCAAGAGGAGAGGAGGTACGGAAAAGAAAAACGTACCACCTGGCCCACAAGCCATGCTGACTTGGCAGATCTTCATAAGGCCTGAAACGCCCATGCAGCTGCTGTCAAACCTGTAGAGTTGGTTAAACCATTGACTGCCGGCCTGATTCAAATTTTTGGTTTGTCACTTCACCTCCTCGGTGCTGGTTGGCTAGCCGTCTTCTATTCTCTGTGTCTCACACGCCAACTCTGTTAAATGTGAAAATGGACATATGGATCAGTTTTCACAATTATTAAAATGATCATATCAGGCCTTAACCCTAACTCTTCTGTGAATACTAAAACACTAATGTTTCAGTTCAGTGCCTTGTCATCATTTGAGTTATTGTACAATGTGCTTGCTTGTATTTCCATGAATTCTACAGAATGTTTGTCTTGCTCTTTTTTGTCTTGAATCATTGTCCATTTAGAAATAATTTGATTACTCTCTATGTGTTATTTAATTCTTACCCACCAGGTCAAGATATGGTGTTTAAATGCCTTGGTGAAAGTTTGCTACACAATGCCTTCCAAGGATACAATGCTTGTATATTTGCTTATGGGCAGACTGGTAAGATGCTACTAAATGTGTATTTCTTTCGACTAAGCCAAGTTAAAATATATTCTGTAATGATTATTAGCACATCTTGGCTCTCATAAAATCAACTAATTCATTTTTTATTGAATGACATTAAATATAATATAATGGATATTTATGTGATTCTCTCACAGATCTCTATTAGGTGGTTTTAATATGAACAAGTGCATTCAAATAAAGTATTTTCATTTTACACTGTTCACATTTACTTTGCTATCAAACAAAGAGACGCCGAGTTTATAATGTGCAGTTGATCCTGTTAACTATCTATATACCTGTTTGATGGTTAGGCTCGGGTAAATCGTACACAATGATGGGTTCAAAAGATAATCCTGGTTTGATCCCCCGGTTGTGCAGTAAGCTGTTTGAACGGGCGCTGCAAGAGGCAAATGAAGAGCAGAGCTTTGCAGTTGAAGTGTCATTTATGGAAATCTACAATGAAAAAGTCCGGGATTTGCTTGATCCAAAAGGGTAAGTATATGAAAATAAAAACACAGTAAATATGCATACATCAGGAATGGGTAGTTTTATACATAACATCAATTAACAGGTTTTTTTCTTTAACCATAAATAGATTTCTCTGCAAGTGATGGCCATAATAGTCAAATACGATGTTCAGCAATAATGATAATCATACAGCATGGAAACACACCCTTTGGCTCAACTCACTATGCTGACCAAAATGCCACACCTAAGCTAGTCCCATTTGCCCATTTTGGCCCATATCCCTCTAAACCTTTCCTGTCCATGAATTTGTCAAAATGTATTTTAAATGTTATTGTACCTGCCTCAACTACTTCTTCTGGCAGCCTCTTCCATAGACACACCACCTTCTGTGTGGAAAAAATACTAGCCTGCCCAATCTCAGGCCCTTGAATCCAGGCAACATCTCCTTGTAAATCTTCTCTGCACCCCTATCAGCTTAATTACATCTTTCCTAATTCAGGGTGACCAAAACTGAACAGAATATTCCAAGTGCGGCCTCACCAAAGGCTTGTACAACTTGTAACATAATGTCCCAACTTCTAGACTAAATTTCCTGACGAATGCCAAAAGCCACTTTCATCACCCTATCTACCTGCAATTTATATGTAGTCCTATTTGTATTCCTAGATCTCACTACTCTACAACACTCCCCAGGACCCTACTGTTCATTGTGAAGGTCCTACCTTGGTTTGACTTCGCAAAATGCAAAACCTCATACATCTGCATTAAACTCCATTAGTCATTACTCAGCCCACTTGCCCCGCTGATCAAAATCCTGCTGTATTTTTTTGATAACCATCTTTGCTGTCTACAAGACCACATATTTTTAGTGTTGCCTGCAAACTTGCTAATCATGTCTTAAAATAGTTGCACCAATTTCATTCTGAGCATTCACACTTCCTCCATATGGCAAATTTCTATGCTCAGCTGCAGATGTTCCCCCGACTGGCAAGAGATCAAGTTGGGTTTCTTATTTGGATAGTAATAAAAAGACTCGCACGACAACAGTAATCTCCCATACATGCACCCATTACGGTTGATTGACCAGCCACACTACGACTATTCCTCTTCAGTGAAGTCCTGTCTTCGCTTACACACAGTTTTAGTTTCATGTCTGCAAAAATGCTTATTATTGACATTCACAGCAGAAATCTGACATTTTGTCTTTTCTTTGGTACTTAAAATAACCTTTTCTTTACTCACTCCTGGCTTATTGAATCCCCTTGAGTATATTGAATGAACTTGTTTTAAATTTCAATAGTGCCAAATAATATTGTAGATACTTTTTTCTTCTCAGTGATTTAAAGTTATTAATGACTGTTTAAAAGCATTTAAAAATAATGGCATACTATATTGAGGAATCTTATATGGATACGAGGTCATCAACCACTTTCTCCAATGAAATATTAATCATTGTGCACTCACGAGGAGACACAGGGTGGGAGATCATCAGATATCTTTTTTTGCTTGGCTGCTCCATGCTCTTCGTGTAAGGAGCAGCTTTGTGAAAGCTGTGAGACCAAATTGTATGTTTGAGTATTATACAGTGTATAGGAAACCAAAGGGAGGAAAACAAAGATAATGTTAAAGATTTTGGTATATAGAATATGAAACCTAGTTAATTGGGAACATCTCTTTGGCCTAACGAAGATTGGAGAAACAATTAAAATTATTGTTTATGATCTTAGAGTTAGCTCAGGCTACTCTAATTTCATCTAATTCAATCTCTGTTTACAGCTGGTGACTTGACCCATATGGTATTCTCCACTTGATGTTGGTCACTATTGACTTGTGTGTGAAGTTCTTTTGTGATCCTGCCTTTACAGAGAATTGTTTGCCTCCTTGGAGGCTGCTGGAACAGGCTACTTTGTGCAACTTTGATAAAGCTGACTGTTTTTGTTTTGATAAAATGCCCTCTAGTGTTGGACATTTCCACCCTGGAAGAAAAAGTTCTGACTTTCTAACCTTCCATGCCTCTCATAGTTTTATATACTTCTATTGGTCCCTTCAACCTCTGACATTTGAGATAAACAATCCAAGTTTATCCAACTTCCTGCAGCTAAATCCTTCTAATCCAGGCAGCATTCTGGGAAACCTCCTCTGCACCCTCTCCAAACCTCCACATCTTTCCTGGAATGGGGCGACCAAAACTGCACGCACTACTCCAAATGCGGCCTAACATAAGTCCTATAGAGCTGCATCATCACTTCCTGACTCTTCTATTCAATGCCCCTAGCAATGAAGGCAAGCATACCACGTGATTTTCACATACAATCTAAGCAAACCTATTTGGATATACCTAACAAATTCTGCCCCCATCTAATCCTCTTGCCCTGAGTAAGTCGCAATGAATATTAAGGAAGTTAAAGTCATCCACTCCAACAACCCCGTGGTTCTTTCATCCTTCCGTAATCTGTCTACATATCTGATCCTCTTATCTCCTGCTGGCCATTGGGCGGCCTATAATTTAATCCCTTATGTTTACATGGGATATGTTGACAGGGATATGGGCCAAATGCAGACAGGTGGGACTAGTGTAGACAAGACATGTTGGTCTGTGTGGGCAAATTGGGCTGAAAGACCTATTTCTATGCTGTATACCTCTATGATGTTGGTGCCCCTCCAGTTCAGGTGCAACCCGTTCCTCTTGCACAAGTCACATCTGCCCCAAATGAGATCCCAATGGTCCAAAAATCTGAATCTCTGTCCCCTGCACTAACTTCTCAGCCACATCATCTGTCCTATCCTCCTATTGCTATCCTCACTACGACATGGCACCAAGAGTAATCCAGAGATTACCACCCTTTACCATTTTAACTTTTGCTTAACTCCCCACATTCTCTCTGCAGAACCTCATCCCTTTTCCTACCCATGTCATTTGTGCCGATGCGCACAACGACTTTTGGGGCTGATCACCCTCCTTCTTGAGAATGTTTCGCAGCTGCTCTAAGACATCCGGTACCCTGGTATCAGGGAGCCAAACAGACCATCCTGTTTGCTGCCACAGAATCTCCTGTCTGCCCCTCCGAACTATCGAGTCTCCTATCATTGTTACTCTGCCTGCCTTCACCTTCAATTATAGACCAATTCGGCTGACATCAGTGGTTGGAAAGATGCTGGAATCAATTATAAAAGATGAAATAGCGGCACATTTGGATAGCAGTAACAGGATCGGTCTGAGTCAGCATGGATTTACGAAGGGGAAATCATGCTTGACTAATCTTCTGGAATTCTTTGAGGATGTAACTCGGAAAATGGACAAGGGCGATCCAGTGGATGTAGTGTACCTGGACTTTCAGAAAGCCTTTGATAAGGCCCCACATAGGAGATTAGTGGACAAAATTAGAACACGTGGTATTGGGGGTAGGGTACTGACATGGATAGAAAATTGGTTGGCAGACAGGAAACAAAGAGTGGGGATTTCAAAATGGAAGGCAGTGACTAGCGGGGTACCACAAGGCTCAGTGCTGGGACCGCAGCTATTTACAATATACGTTAATGACTTAGATGAAGGAATTAAAAGTAACATTAGTAAATTTGCAGATTACACAAAGCTGGGTGGCAGTGTGAACTTTGAGGAGGATGCTATGAGGATGCAGGGTGACTTTGACAGGTTGGGTGAGTGGGCAGATGCCTGGCAGATGCAGTGTAATGTGGATAAATGTGAGGTCATCCACTTTGTGGTAAGAACAGGAGGCGAATTATTATCTGAATTGTGTCAAGTTAGGAAAAGGGGAAGTACAATGAGATCTGGGTGTCCTTGTTCATCAATCACTGAAAGCAGCATGCAGGTTCAGCAGGCAGTGAAGAAAGCTAATGGCATGTTGGCCTTCATAACAATAGGAGGATGCAGTTGTACAGGGGCCTAGTGAGACCACACCTGGAGTATTGTGTGCAGTTTTGGTCTCCAAATTTGAGGAAAGACATTCTTGCTATTGAGGGAGTGCAGAGTAGGTTCACAAGGTTAATTCCTGGGTTGATGGGACTGTCGTATGTTGAAAGAATGGAGCGACTGGGCTTATATGCACTGGAATTTAGAAGGATGAGAGGGGATCTTATTGAAACATATAAGATTATTAACTGATTAGACACACTAGAGGCAGAAAACATGTTCCCGATGTTGGGGGAGTCCAGAACTAGGGGCCACAGTTGAAGAATAAGGGGTAGGCCATTTAGAATGGAGATGAGGAAGAACCTTTTCACCCAGAAAGTTGTGAATCTGTGGAATTCTCTGCCTCAGAAGGCAGTGGAGGCATCTCTGGATGCTTTCAAGAGAGAGTTAGATAGAGCTCTTAAAGATAGCGGAGTCAAGGGATTTGGGAAGAAGGCAGGAACGGGATACTGATTGTGAATGATCAGCCATGATCACAGTGAATGGCACTGCTGGTGTGAAGGGCCAAATGGCCTACTCCTACACCTATTGTCTATTGTCTACCCCACTGTGCCTTGGAGCCAGGCCTAGTGCCACAGACCTGGCTGCTACTGCTCTCCCCTGAACGGGCATCTCCCTCAACAGTATCCTGTTTTGCTCGGAATTGGCCACAAGGGATTCCTGAACTATTTTCCTACTTCCTTTCCTGGCTAGCACCCATCTATTCTCTGTGTGACTACCTCTTGATAGCTCCAATCTATGACTTCCTCACTCTCCTGGATGAGCCTGAGGTTGTCCAGCTGCAGCTACAGTTCCCTAACGCAGTCTTTAAGGAGATACACCTGGACCACATCTCCTGCCGTCCTTGGGGACAGTGGCCATCTTCTTGAGTTCTCGCGCACGGGTCGAGCACTCCACTGCACCAGCTTCCATCCCATCTACACCAGGACCACGTTGCACTCTGAAACAAACAAAAAAGTGACAGACCAAATCTTATCCTGAAATCACCCTTCCCGAAGCCTCTCGAGCCAAAAGCCTCAATGCCCCACTCTTACTCTGTGCACTCCTACTATGGCCACTTCATTTTGCTTTACCTTCCTTTTATTGGCCAATTAACCAACTTATGAGACTACCCTTTCAACTTGCTCCTGTTCTCACAGGGAAATCCCAACAGTTGAGACCACTGACCAGGATGAGTGGGCATGCTTCCCTGTTACATAAGAGCATGATTCGATGCGAGTTCAGTCACTTCCGCTATTATATTTTGCACGTTGTGCCACCATAATTTGTATTGTCAATGTTATTTAGAACTTTACAATATTTAAATAGAAAAACCCAAAGCTTAAAATGAAAACGGAAGAGCTGAATTACAATCATCTGAATCTTTAATTTTTTTTAATTTATTGCTATTTATGCTAATAACACAATAATTCATTCTGTTCCAACTTAAACTGTAGTCTTATCATTTTGTCCATCGTCATCTGTTAGAAATGTAGGGAGTTCAGTTTTAGGTTATGTTAGCATAAGAACATTTGAAGCACAAGTTCTTTACTTGTACCAACTAAGTATCTTCTAGTTATCTTCTATTGTGTTTTGTTTGATCATTTGTTTATGTAGCAGTCGCCACAGCTTGAAGGTGAGGGAACATAAAGTCCTTGGTCCTTATGTGGATGGTTTGTCAAAACTGGCTGTGACCAATTACAAGGTAAGGATGATAATGAAACCCCGTGGAACTATTTTTAAATGTTAGACAATAGACAATAGACAATAGGTGCAGGAGTAGGCCATTCAGCCCTTCGAGGCAGCACCGCCATTCAATGCGATCATGGCTGATCACTCTCAATCAGTACCCCGTTCCTGCCTTCTCCCCATATCCCCTCACTCCGCTATCCTTCACAGCTCCATCCAGCTCTCTCCTGAAAGCATCCAACGAACTGGCCTCCACTGCCTTCTGAGGCAGAGAATTCCACACCTTCACCACTCTCTGACTGAAAAAGTTCTTCCTCATCTCCGTTCTAAATGGCCTACCCCTTATTCTTAAACTGTGGCCTCTTGTTCTGGACTCCCCCAACATTGGGAACATGTTTCCTGCCTCTAATGTGTCCAATCCCCTAATTATTTTATATGTTTCAATAAGATCCCCCCTCATCCTTCTAAATTCCAGTGTATACAAGCCCAATCGCTCCAGCCTTTCAACATACGACAGTCCCGCCATTCCGGGAATTAACCTAGTGAACCTACGCTGCACGCCCTCCATAGCAAGAATATCCTTCCTCAAATTTGGAGACCAAAACTGCACACAGTACTCCAGGTGCGGTCTCACCAGGGCCCGATACAACTGTAGAAGGACCTCTTTGCTCCTCTACTCAACTCCTCTTGTTATGAAGGCCAACATTCCATTGGCTTTCTTCACTGCCTGCTGTACCTGCATGCTTCCTTTCATTGACTGATGCACTAGGACACCCAGATCTCGTTGAACTCCCCCTCCTCCTAACTTGACACCATTCAGACAATTATCTGCCTTTCTATTCTTACTTCCAAAGTGAATAACCTCACACTTATCTACATTAAACTGCATCTGCCATGTATCCGCCCACTCACACAACCTGTCCAAGTCACCCTGCAGCCTTATTGCATCTTCCTCACAATTCACACTACCCCCCAGCTTAGTATCATCTGTAAATTTGCTAATGGTACTTTTAATCCCTTCGTCCAAGTCATTAATGTATATCGTAAATAGCTGGGGTCCCAGCACCGAACCTTGCGGTACCCCACTGGTCACTGCCTCCCATTCCGAAAGGGACCCATTTATCCCCACTCTTTGCTTTCTGTCTGTCAACCAATTTCCATCCATGTCAGTACCCCACCCCCAATACCATGTGCCCTAATTTTGCCCACTAATCTCCTATGTGGGACCTTGTCGAAGGCTTTCTGAAAGTCGAGGTACACCACATCCACTGACTCTCCCCTGTCAATTTTCCTAGTTACATCCTCAAAAAATTCCAGTAGATTTGTCAAGCATGATTTCCCCTTCGTAAATCCATGCTGACTCGGAATGATCCTGTTACTGCTATCCAAATGCTCAGCAATTTCGTCTTTTATAATTGACTCCAGCATCTTCCCCACCACTGATGTCAGACTAACTGGTCTATAATTACCCGTTTTCTCTCTCCCTCCTTTCTTAAAAAGTGGGATAACATTTGCTATCCTCCAATCCACAGGAACTGATCCTGAATCTATAGAACATTGAAAAATGATCTCCAATGCTTCCACTATTTCTAGAGCCACCTCCTTAAGTACCCTGGGATGCAGACCATCAGGCCCTGGGGATTTATCAGCCTTCAGTCCCATCAGTCTACCCAAAACCATTTCCTGCCTAATGTGGATTTCCTTCAGTTCCTCCATCACCCTAGGTTCTCCGGCCCCTAGAACATTTGGGAGATTGTGTGTATCTTCCTCAGTGAAGACAGATCCAAAGTAACGGTTTAACTCGTCTGCCATTTCTTTGTTCCCCATAATAAATTCCCCTGCTTCTGTCTTCAAGGGACCCACATTTGCCTTGACTATTTTTTTCCTCTTCACGTAGATAGGCAACAGTTTTAAGATGATGGGACTGCATATCTTTTGGATAACAATTGAAATGGGTATCAAAGGAAAATGTCTGGTTATTCACTGCCGCATGCTCCAGTTTTTGCTCAAAATTGGAAGTCTATACAATTGAATATTGCCTTCCTGCTACTGTTTTATTTTAAGAGATGTTATTTTAGTCAGAGGTAAGACCTAATTTCACCTCTGGTAAATATGATTATTAAATATGATATTAACCAGAGGTGCATCATCAACTTTAATAGAACCTTTGAATACTTTTGATATTTGATGGTTATAGAAACTTTTGCTTACTTGATTTGGTCTGGATGACCTTGTACAAGACAGGAGGAGTAGGCCAATCAGCCACTTCAGCCTGCTCTGTCATTCTGTAAGACTTTGGGTAATTTTTCATTTCACTGCATGTGTATGTGTATGTGACAAATAAATTGACTATTGACTATTGTGGATCCAGTCTTGGTCTCAACAGCACTTTGCTACCCCTTCTTATCCCTTAACTGCTTTCCAAATGTCACAACGTTAGGATCCCATTTGCCAACGTTTGGCCCACATCCCTCTGGAAATTTCCTATCTATGTACCTGTCCAAAATTACTTTAAATACTGTTCAAGTACTTGCTTCAACCATCTCCACTGGCAATTTGTTCCATCTACCCACCACTCCCTTTGAGTAAAAAAGTTGCCCTTGGGTTTGTATTAAATCTTGCCCTTCTCATCTTAAACCTATGGGTTTTCATTCCCCCAGCCTGGGTAAAAGGCTCTGTGCATTTACCCTATCTATTCCCTTCATGATTTTATACACCTCTATAAGATCATCCCTCAGCCTCCTGTGCTACAAGGAAATTCCTAGCTCCCTGCAGCTCAGCCCCTCAAATGCTGGCAACATCCTGGTTGACTGGTTTAATGGATGGATTGAAGCCATAATTTATTGTATCCACTTTTACAGAGGTCAGGAGTCTGATGGGCACCATGAGCAGTTAGCAGCACATACCCAAAAGTGTTTCACAATCAAGTATGCTGCATTAAAATAACTTGATAATTTTCCAAATATGAAAGAAAATGATGTAGCCTTCTACATGCTGGTGCCAGCAGAACATATTCCAGTATCCTTGGGGCAGGAAAGAACCATAAGATCATTTGTAATTTAAATTGGCTGAAATTCTTATAAAGCATTACATACTCCACCCTACTATTTGATTATTTTTCTTGACGTTCAATTTTGTGATTGTGTTCTTGGAACACATGAAGCAGTCATTCAGACGGTGGACATGCAATTCCAAGATCAATGTTGTAGAATACAGTCAAAAAACAATTAGGATAAAGTATTTGTATGCACACTTAGTTACGGGTGAACGGAGAACAAAGAATTGGGGGGGGGATGAGGGAAGTAATACTGTGTGGCGAAAAAATAAATTAAAAGAATAAACCACTTTTTCTTGTCCATCAGGATATTGAATCTTTGATGTCAGAAGGGAACAAGTCCCGAACGGTTGCGGCAACCAATATGAACGAGGAAAGCAGCCGCTCCCATGCAGTATTCAACATTATTCTTACGCACACACTATGCGATCTCCAATCTGGGGTGAGGACTTGGATGTTGGTAATGACATGAATTACTTTAGTTCTTCTCTCTCAAGGGGAGTTGCATATGTGCTTCGCATCAAACTATCAAAAATCAATGGTTTAGTTTAGTTTATTGTATTGTTGCTTGATATCCAGTAATCAGAAAGGCAATACATGATTACAATCGAGCCATTTACAGTGTAAGGGAATAACGTTTCGTGCAAAGTCCGATCAAGGATAGTCCGAGGGTCACCGAGGGTAGATGGTAGTTCAGCACTGCTCTCTGTTTGTGGTAGGATGATTCAGTTGCTTGATAACAGCTGGGAAGAAATTGTTCCTGAATCTGGAGGTGTATGTTTTCACACTTCTATACCTTTTGCCTGATGGGAGAGGAGAGAAGAGGGAGTGGCCAGGGTGCGACTCGTCTTTGATTCTGCTGCTGGCCTTGCCGAGGCAGCGTGAGGTATAAATTGAGTCAATAGAAGTGAGGGTGGTTTGTGAGATGGTTTGGGCTGCGTCCACAATTCACTGTTCCCAAACCAAGCTGTGATGCATCCTTATAAAATGTTTTCTATGGTGCATCTGTAGACGTTGGTGAGAATTGTAGGGGATATGCCGAACTTCCTAAGCCTTCTAACGAAGTAGAGGTGTTAGTATGCTTTCTTGGTCGTTCCTTCAACATGGGTGGTCCAGGAGAGGTTGTTGGTGATATTGACTCCTAGGAATTTGAAGTTTTCAACCATCTCTACTTCGACACCATCAATGCAAACTGGGGTATGTGTACCGCTTCGCTTTCCGAAGTCGATCACTATATCCTTTCTCTTGCTGGCATTGAGAGAAATTTTGTTGTCTTGACACCAGAACAAGAGGATCTCGATCGCCTTCCTGTACTCTGACTCATCATTATTTGATATCCGCCCACGATGGTGGTGTCGTCTGCGAATTTGAACATTTTGAAAATTGAATTATGTGCATGGCTGCACAGTCGTGGGTGTACAAGGAGTAAATAAGGGAACTGAGAACTCATCCTTGTGGAGTACCAGTGTTGAGGATTATCATAGAGGATGATTTGTCCCCTATCCTCACTGATTGGGGTTTGTTGGTCAGGAAGTTGAGGATCCAGTTGCAGAGATGAGAGCTGACACCGTCAAGTTTGGATTGTATAATGTTGCTAAAGACAGAGCTGTAGTCTATGAATAGGAATCTGATGTATGTGTCTCTCTTATCCAGGAATTCTGGGGATGAGTGTAGGGCTAGGGCAATGGCATTGTTCGTGGACCTGTTGTGAGGGGAGGCGAACTGCAGTGGATCAAGGCCACTTGGTAGACTGGATTTAATGCATTCCATAACGAGCCTCTCAAAACATTTCATGATGGTGGCTGTCAAGGCATTCGGAAGGTAGTCGTTTAGGCATGAGGTCTTGCTTTTCTTCGGACAATGGACACTGAACAGTTGGCAAAATGGGGGGAAATTAGTGTTAAATAAATAAAGCAATGGCTCCTGAAAGCCAGAGAATGGTAAGGAGCAAAGCTTGTGTAGAGGGTGAGTGGGGATTAACGGAATGGCTTTGAGGCAAGGTTTGCACAACTATAAGCCAATATTAGAACAGAGGATTCAACTGAAAATAAGTGATAAAGTGGAAGAGACGTTGATGCAACTGTTCATGCTGATCTTGACCTCGAATACTTCCTTTATGGAGTTTGTTCATTCTTCCTGTGATTGTGTGGGTTTCCACCAGATACTATGGTTTCTTTGTACATGCTTAAAAATGTGCTGAGAGATTAACTGGCTATTGTAAATTACTCCTTCAGCATAAAAAAATCATAAAGTCGTTCAGAAGGTACAGAAACTCAGAGCACTGGTGTGAGGAAACGGAGGAGATCTTTCGTGACTGATTTGAGTTAATGGACTGGTCCATATTCAGTGACTCTATAAACAACCAAAAAGAGTAGGCCACTGCCGTCACAGATTTAAACAATAAGTGTATAGAAGGAGGCATGCCAAAGAAAACAATACATGTATTCCCCCACTGGATTTACTGTAAGGCCCATTCCCAGGTGAAGACCAAGTCTGCAGTGTTCAAGTCAATTGATCCCAAGCAATCCAAGAAATCTGTTTATGACCTTCACAGAGCTTACATGAATTCCAAGAGGGAATTCTGAACCAAGCTAGAGTGTCGAGTTAACTACACAGACACTGTCGAGTGTGGCAAGGCTTGCAAGCTCTGACAGGCTGTGAAGTGAAGTCAGGCAGTGTCATTGGCAACAATGCATCCCTCCCCGTTGAGCTCACTGCTTTCCATGTTCACTTTGAACAGCGATTGGTTGGATTATATCATCTGCCCTGACAGCCTTGGGTGTGTCTGTACCCACGGTCACTTGTATATGTCAAACCGGCCTTGCCGATAGTGATCTAGTGGAAAGACACTGGCCTGAATCCTTGGGACCTGCACAGATCAGTTGGCAGGAGTATTCACAGATATCTTTAACCTCTCCCAATAAATAATGTTATTTAGGAGAGGGACACACCTACTTGAAGAAACCAACTATCATCCTGTTTCCAAAGAAAAGTAATGTAACTTGCCTCTATGACTATTGTCGAGAGGCTCTGGCATCTACCACGAAGTGCTTTAAAAGGCTGGTCATGTTGTACATTAACTCCAGCCTCCCAGACATTCTTGATCCACTGCAGTTTGCCTACCATCTCAACAGGTCCACAGCCGACAGCATTTCCCTAATCCTACACTCATCGTTAGAACACCTAGTTAACAAAACTCAGTCGGACTCCTATTTATCGACCATAGCTCCATCTTCAATATCATAATCCCAACTATATTCATCTCAAAACCCCAGGACTTCTGAATGATCAGAATTGACATTTAAAAAAGAGCTTTGTAATTTGTAACTAACCAAATTAAGGAGGCCCATCAAATGATGTTAATGGAATTTCCAGAGAGGGAGTTTATATTATCGCAAACTAGATGGGAAATGGTACAGTTTTATGTAAAAAGTAGGAATTACAGTCAAACTCTGATAACTCTCTGGCGATTGAGAAATCCCAATGGTTTGGTCTCCGTCTCACTGGGACCTTGTTTCCATCTCACTGGAGCCCCCGTTCCTATGCTCCCTGTCAATTGACCAAGATCCCATTTCTTATCGAGTCATACAGTGTGGAAAAAGGCCCTTCAACTCAACTTGCCAATGCTGACCAACATGCCCCACCTACACTAGCCCAACCTGTTTGTATTTGGCACATATCCTTCTAAACCTATCCTATCCATGTGCCTGTCCAAATGTTTTTTAAATGTTGTGATTGTACTTGTCTCAACTATCTCCTCTGGCAGCTTGTTTCATAAACCAACCACTCTTAAGGGAGAAATCACTACAGAGCCATTTCTGACCAGATTCCAATCATCTTTCCGTAGACCTTGGGTGAGAAGGTGAGCAAACTGAGCCTGGTGGACCTGGCAGGTAGCGAGAGAGCAGCAAAGACAGGAGCTGCTGGGGATCGACTTAAGGAAGGAAGCAACATTAACAAGTGAGTTACTGATGATTTTACTGATTTTACATCTGTCAATCCAATCACTGACATGCTTCTAAAATGGCACTGTAGCAACATTTCAAGGAATGTTTTGCAGCAAATGTTATCATTGAACAACATTATTATTGCTAAACATAAGTAGATTATTTAAATACAAAAAATTGCTGAAACGTGTCACATTGTAACTTTCATCTGGTCCCACTTAGCCATCCTTAACTTCTACCTGTAATGATGAATGGGAACCTCCTCATTTTTCAACTCTTTTTGAAAGCAATTTAAACTTCGTATTTGACTTGGAACCTTGAATTTGATGTATTCCTTGCCCGAGCTTTACTTTTTAAAATAATATTAAATATTCCACCTGTCAAGTCATTTATGTTTAAATCCCTCACTTAAGTGTATCTTTGGCTGCTATGCTTTTTGATTATCAAGGTTTTGATTTGAAGCCACTTGTTTGATTAATCACTGCCTATTTGTTTACCTGCTACCTATAGCTGGAAATTATTTTATTGCCCCTAACCCGAATCTGTATTTACCTTATTTGAATTTCCCCTTTGATTTCATCTTTTTTTAATCTGGATTACGAAATCTTGATGATAATGCAGCTCGCTATCAATTATGAGAAGCCTTTTGATGAGTGAAACCTCTCTGACTCATCACTTGTCCATCTTCTGTTTATATTTGTTTCTTGTAAGTGATTCATGGCCACTTCTTAGTGGAGAAAGGAGGCAACTAGCCAGAAGGTTAAGCAGATTTGTTTGAAATTAAATCGCAGTTGAGGTGAAAAGCCTTGATCTTTGAAAATTGGAAGGAGGTTGCCAGGGTAAGACACTGGAGAGGACTGCAACTAAAGGCTGAAGGAGAGCGAACAGGTGAACAGGACAAGGCCAATGCCAGATGTCACGTTTAATCATAGAAGCAACAATATCTTATACTTTTAAAGTGGAAAATGTCCCACCAACATTACTGATGTAATCTGACAAAATGGAAACCTAAGACATGAGGGTTACATTGGAGATTGGTTTTAAACAAGAAGAGACCGAGAAATAAAATTGGATTTCCCAAGGATCCGTGTAAATTGAGCATAGACCTTTGGGCAGTGGAGGGATGAGGAAAGAGGAAAGCAGTGTTTGGGGATTGTACAATTGAGAAACATTACAGAGAAGGCAAGGGATGAGACTTTTAAATTGGGGCCGTTAGGAATTTCGGGGCAACATGGACTATGAAATATGATAGAGTTTGAAAGCTGACATTTTGTCAGGTACCGGTTTTGCTGGTAAAATAATCAAGACATTTTTTTATGGAAGATTATTAGACAATATTGAGTGGCACTTGGTGCAGCCAATAGTCCGTTGCCTCACAGTGCTGGAGACAATTCAATCCGGATCTTTGCGCATTCATCCTGTGACTGTATATTGCCCCTGGTGTTTACGAGAGTCAATGAATCTGTGAGGAGTTGATGGGAATATAGGATTAGTATGAACAGGTGGTGATGGTTGGTGAAGACGGTTAGCTGAAGGGCCCATGCATCTCCCAATAAAAATGTATCATGAACTTGCTACTTGTAGTTTAGTTTAAGGATACAGCCTGGAAAAAGGCCCTTCGGCCCACAGAATCCGCACGGTAACACAAGCCTACATACACCAGGGACAATTTATACATATACCAAGTATACAAACCTAAGCCAATTAACCTACAAACCTGTACGTCTTTGGAGTATGGGAGGAAACCAAAGATCTCAAAGAAAATCCATGCAGTCATGGAGAGAATGTAAAAAATCCATACAGACAGGGCCCGTAATCGGGATTGAACCTGGGTCTCCGGCGCTGTAAGGCAGCAACTCTACCGCTGCGCCACTGTGCCGTACTCTATTGTTGACCATCATTAGCATCAGTTTGCACCACTAGGAATGACAGTCAAGGCTCCTTATTGATAATGTTTTTTGTGCTGACTTTTTTTTCAGATCCTTAACAACACTAGGTCTGGTAATCTCTGCTCTGGCGGATCAGGCTGCTGGTAAAAATAAGAACAAGTTTGTTCCCTACAGAGATTCTGTACTGACCTGGCTACTCAAGGTAAACTGAGAGTTTATAACTGGGCACTGCTCCTCAATGTAATGAAGAGACAAACAGCTCGCAGCTGCTAGGAATCATGGATTTGTACCTGATTCTCTGTATAAGGAGAGTTTGAATGCAGAGTGGAGGCTAAACAGTTGTTGAAGGTGCAAGAGAGTATGATGAGATTGAGCCAATTAGTCTGCCTTTTTAAAATTCTGATCCAACTCTGGGTGTTGGGGCACAGGGTGAGAAGTGGAGGGAAAGAGATAAATATATAAAATGCAGAAATCCCTTTGTTCACATCTTGTGCTGAGAAGATTTGAAATGAGCTGCTGTGTTCTTGCTATTATAGTGCCCTCCATAATGTTTGGGACAAAGACCCATCATTTATTTATTTGCCTCTGTACTCCACAATTTGAGATTTGTAATAGAAGAAAAATCACATGTGGTTAGAGTGCGCATTGTCAGATTTTATTAAAGGGTATTTTTATACATTTTGGTTTAACCATGTAGAAATTACAGCTGTGTTTATACATAGTCCCCCCATTTCAGGGCACCATAATGCTTGGGACACATGGCTTCACAGGTGTTTGCAATTGCTCAGGTGTGTTTAAATACCGCCTGAATGTAGGTATAAGTGAGCTCTCAGCACTTAGTCTTTCCTGCAGGCTTTCCATCACCATTGGAAACTTTTATTGCTGTTTATCAACATGAGGAATAAAGTTGTGCCAATGAGACTGAGAAACAAGGATAAAACTGTTAAGAGACATCAGCCAAACCTTAGGCTTACCAAAATCAACTGTTTGGAACATCATTAAGAAGAAAGAGAGCACTGGTGAGCTTACTAGTCGCAAAGGGACTGGCAGGCCAAGGAAGACCTCCACAGCTGATGGCAGAAAAATTCTCTCTATAATAAAGAAAGATCCCCAAACACTTGTCCGACAGATCAGAAACACTCTTCAGGAGTCAGGTGTGGATTTGTCAATGACCACTGTCCGCAGAAGACTTCATGAACAAAAAAAACAGAAGCGACACTGCAAGATGCAAACCACTGGTTAGCTGCAAAAATAGGATGACTAGGTTACAGTTTGCCAAGAAGTACTTAAAAGAGCCACAGTTCTGGAAAAAGGTCTTGTGGACAGATGAGACGAAGATTAACTTATATCAGACTGATGGCAAGAGCAAGTATGAAGGAGAGAAGGAACTGCCCAAGATACAAAGCATACCACCTCATCTGTGAAACACGGTGGTGGGGGTGGTTATGGCTTGGGCATGTATGGCTGCTGAAGGTACTGGCTCACTTATCTTCATTGATGATGCAACTGCTGATGGTAGTAGCATAATAAATTCTGAAGTGTATAGACCCATCCTATCTGCTCAAGTTCAAACAAATGCCTCAAAAGTCATTTGCTGGCGGTTCATTCTACAGCAAGACAATGATCCCATATATACTGCTAAAGCAACGAAGGAGTTTTTCAAAGCTAAAAAGGGGTCAATTCTTGAGTGGCCAAGTCAATTACCCGATCTGAACTCAATTGAGCATGCCTTTTATATGCTGAAGAGAAAACTGAAGGGGACTAGCCCCCAAAACAAGCGTATGCTAAAGATGGCTGCAATACAGGCCTGGCAGAGCATCACCA
Organism: Rhinoraja longicauda; assembly: GCF_053455715.1. NCBI lineage: Eukaryota > Metazoa > Chordata > Chondrichthyes > Rajiformes > Arhynchobatidae > Rhinoraja > Rhinoraja longicauda. Next base: position 48,333,110 of record NC_135961.1, on the reverse strand, counting down.
GAGAAGACACCCAGCAACTGGAGTTGTCCATGAAACGCAGACTTCAAGCAGTCATTGCATGCAAAGGATATGCATCAAAATACTAAACATAACTACTTTTATTTACATGACATTGCTGTGTCCCAAACATTATGGTGCCCTGAAATGGGGGGACTATGCATAAACCCTGCTGTAATTTTTACTTGGTGAAACCAAAATGTTTTAAAATACCCTTTATTAAAATCTGACAATGTGCACTTTAACCACATGTGATTTTTTTCTATTACAAATCTCAAATTGTGGAGTACAGAGGCAAATAAATAAATCATGTGTCTTTGTCCCAAACATTATGGAGGGCACTGTATATTGAATTGAATGTGAAAAGAAAAATATAAATTAGATGATGGGGGAAACAATGAGCGTATAGCCAGGACTTGTGTGAAAGCCTATTTATAGTTAACTTTGCCAAAGAGTAGATTTAGAATGTGGACAATTATCATGTGTCAGCTGTTATTCAAAGCATGTGATGTTTAGTGGTTTGGCATATAAAACAGGAAGCAAGATGACATTGTCCTAAACTTGATTTACTTTACATTCTGCAAGCAGAAGATTGCTGAGATTATTTGTTCCCCAGTGTGGATTGTACGATATGATACGATAATACTTTATTGTCAGATCAAGTCTAAAATTTTTCTTGCATCTCAGCAGCTCCACTTGCAACATCAACAAAGACAAAGAATGTAAGACAAGAAACGAGGATACATGTTGATTGTACTCAAATACAGTTCAAAAGATGCCTTGTATTTGATCTCTAGTTTAGGTCATTACTCAATATCTGTGGCAAAGTGGACAATTGTTGATCACAAAATCAGGGAGGAGAGGGAACGAATGACCAGGGAGATGGGGGAAAGAAGAGTTGTTATCTTTGGTGCCAACCATAAACTCCATTCACTGGACAGTATTCCATCGCTTTTTGCAAATGAGCCAAACTCATTGTAATCTTAGTGTCGTGTGTTAAACTCCTCAGCACAAATAGTAAGAGCATCCATTCTCATCTCTGCAGGACCTTCAGAACTTGATCCTGCTCATCCCCTCATTTATGTCTTAGTTACTTCTGAACTAATAAATAACTTTATACTGCCTCTGTAATTTTGGAAGTTGAGATAAGAAGACCTTGTCATTGGTATCCATCTTTTGTTCAAGATTTTTTTTATATAAACAACTAAATGGGCCATTAATCAGTCTTAATGAATGAAAGTGATTTATTAGTATAAATATTATTAGTTTCTACAAAAGAGTAAGAAAATATTCTGTATCATCTGCTGCTGCTCCAAAGCCACTCCAACCCCATGCTGGGATAACTTATGGTGCATTAACCTTTCCAAGTACATGTGAATGGACAAGCCAACTTTTGTACAGTTAAGCACAGCAATCCTTTTGTGGTGACTAGGAAACAATTGACAATCAATCCTTTAATCCACAGGACTATTTTATTTTTAAAGTTCCCATGGTTTATCCCTATTATTAAACATACAAATAAAACCTGTGTATTTTTTAAAGAAAGTAATTTCTTCAAGTTTTTCCAAGAATTAAAATCTTTACTGAGGGTCTTCATGGCACATCAAGTTTGATCACTGATTCTTGACCCGAGTTGTATTTGAAATAAACATTTAAACAAAGACACAAGAAATCAGAACATAATTCTCGCTGCTAGGTAGAAGATGAATTGAGTTTATCTGGTCTCAACTTCCTGTTGTAAAGTATCTTTGTTGTAAAGCTATCTGTAATTTTTTAGGTGCTGATTCAAAGTGTATGAATAGCCTGAATTTTACAGTGAACGGCAATGGACAGAATTTCCTTTTGATCTTAAAAGAAGCTGCACATAGAAATCTATTTATTTTTGCTATAAGATTCTGATTACCCAACCTGACCTCCACAGAGCTCAACATACGAGTTGTATGTGGATTGGAGGTATGTTCTAAAGGAATATTTTGGTTGTAACCTGTGGGTTTGGCTCAGTGTCTTATCCAGGTCAGGAATATTTGTCGAGTCATGCCCAACCCGAATGCATGTGATTAGATTTTGTGAGGTTATATTTATGGTGATAGGTCTGATATGGGGAATGAAAAATAATCTAAAATGTTTGGCTTGGCTTAGAATGACCAGTTTTCAATTGTTTCTCTGAGCAGACCTCCAGTAGAATTTCTCTTCGGTCAATTTGAGAGGATCTCAGAATGGAAATGAGGAGGAATTTCTTTAGTCCGATCATGGTGAATCTGTGGAATTCATTGCCACAGACTGCTGTGGGGCCAAGTTATTGAGTAGTTTTAAAGTGGAGATTTATAGGTTCTTGATTAGTGAGGGCATCAAAGGTTATGGAGAGAAGGCAGGTGAATGGGATTGAGAGTGAAAAATAGATCAGCCATGATCGAATGGTGTAGCAGCCTTGATGGGCCAAATGGTGTAATTCTGCTCCAATGTCTTATGGTCTTGTCATTGTAATCCTGAAAAAGTAATAGTCATACAGCATGGAAACAGGCCCTTCAGCCCAACCATGCTGACCAAAATGCCCGACCCTGACGTGAGACGCTGGTGCTGTTTGTTCGCCGCTTCTCCGTCAGGACAAATCTTATGTTTGTTTGTTTTTATGTCTTGTTTGCTCTGTAAAGCGTCTTTGAGTATCCTGAAAAGCGCTATATGAAATAAATGTATTATTATTATTATAATACAGCCAGTCCCATTTAGCCATGTTTGACCCATATCCCTCTGAGCCTTTCCTACCCAAAAGTGATATACTTGTACTAGCTGAGCAGCTAATCACATTGAAGAATTCCCATGGTCAGTAAATTGAAAGTTAAAGGCTGTAAATAGTTAATTTTGATTACATTCTACAGGGAGCAAAATTGAACACTGAGACACACTGAAGGTTATGGAAGCTGAACATCAAAAATTGTAAAAATCAGTTACATTAAGATTCTTAATTAAAAATTATGTAATTTAGGCAAAAATGTTAGGCAGGAATTACTAACAAAAATGCTGGATTTCTGCATTTAACCACACATACCTGTACTCTGAAAACTGCTGTCAGATTTTCTTCATTATAACATTGAATGCTGTTAATCTGATTGTTTGAATTGTAAATCTGGGATTTTTTTAAATACTCTTTCAATAGTTGTTATTCCTGCTCCCCAACAAGTAACTATTCCACATTTAAACATGAAATTGATTTGACCAAGGGGTAAATGGGACATACGAATCCATCACCACTTTGTTCATGTACACATACCTTGTGGTGCACTTCATTGCCTGGTGATCAAAATCATAATTTTTGTATCTACTGATCATCTTTGCACTCCTTTCATGGAGTCATAGAATCATACAGTGTGGAAACAGGCCATTTGGCCCTTTCCCTCTGTTTCCCCCATTCCTGCCATTAGTTTTGTCTGATACAGACCGCTTTCTTCTCGGTAATTTGTTATTGCATAGATACGTTGTATGTGTGTTGTGAACCATCAAGATTTTTATATTTTACAAGTGCAGAAATGTATCCTTAAAGCTTTTCAGAAGCAATTCATATTCAGAAGCCAGTGTTTGTTTCTATGTTAATATGTTAACTCATTGTGGAGAGTTAAGCTTTAACTGTATCTTTACACACATCATTGGTTTTTTTTTTGCAAAAATGTAGGACAGTCTTGGTGGAAATAGCAAAACAGCAATGATTGCAACGGTCAGCCCTGCCGCCGACAATTACAACGAGACGTTGTCAACTCTGAGGTACGCCGACAGAGCCAAAAATATTATTAATCATGCTGTGGTGAATGAAGATCCTAACGCCCGGATCATCCGAGAGCTCCGTGAGGAAGTAGATAAACTGCGGGAACAACTCTCCAGAGCTGAGGTACGGTGTGCTAGGAATCCTCGATTTTATGCATTTGTGAGGAATAGTTTGACTGCTTTGCAGAGGACTTTGAAGTAGATGTGACTGTGGAAGTGATAGCACTATTTTAGATATTTCACAAAATATTAGATGCAGAGAATATTGTGTTACAGAATGTTTCTCATCAGAAGGCATTTAACTGATCCAGATGTCACAATTAGTTCATGCACTTGGATGCATGGTATTCAGTTATTTAAATCTGCTAAGATCCCAGGTATAAATCATAGCTATAGTTGATTGGCAAAATTGTTTTAACCGAGTGATTGGAATGCTGTGGATAGAATAGGAAAGGGGAATTCTAGGGCTCCAGGGACACCTGCTGGCAAATGTTTGCATTCACTTTTGGATTATGGGATTCAGTTTGGTGTAAATTGTATTGTCAAATATTTGTTAAGTGATAACTCAATGCAAGGTCCTTTTATTTTTCAACTTGACGCTAACAACTTTCCCACAGTGTGAAAAACATAAACAAAATGCATCTAATCTAATTGAAGAGATAATTTAGGAAATTGTCAATCATTGTCTCAATGATTTTTGATGCCATCAATATCTAAAGATTACATTAGATAATAGATAGATGCACTTGGGCGATGCAATTTTTAAAATTTTTGTGGGAGATGATTATGTACTTTTGTTTTGTGCCATTATTGAAGTTTAGTTAATGTGAAATTCAAAATAGCTATAAAAGCAGAATATAGGTCATATGGTAGAGGCCAGTGGACTTTTATCAGAACCAATATCAAGCAAATTCAAAGATGCAATCAAAATTATGAATTAGTATGAAAGGCAGATGTGATTAAACATCACCAAATGTGACCTTTTATAGTCAAGAGGTAAAAAGAACACTGAACAAGAAGAAAGGGCACAAAAAGGGGTTGGAGTAACTCAGCTGGTCATAGGTTCATGAGTCACAGGAGCAGGGCCCCATCAAGTCCACTCCACCACTCAATCATGGCTTCCCATAACCCTTGACACCTTTACTAATCAAGAGTCTGTCAATCTCTGCCTTAAAAATAACCAATGACGGCCTCCACAGCTATCTGTGGCAACGAATTCCACAGATTCACCACCTTCTGACTAAAGAGATTCCTCCTCATCTCCTTTCTAAAAGTATGTCCTTTTAATCTGAGGCTATGCCCTCTGGTTCTCAATAGACAATAGGTGCAGAAGTAGGCCATTCGGCCCTTCGAACCAGCACCGCCATTCAATGCGATCGTGGCTGATCATCCACAATCAGTACTCTCCTACTAGTGGAAACGTCCTCTCCACATCTACTCTCTCCAGGCCTTTCATTGTTCGGTAAGTTTCAATGAAGTCCCCTTTCATTCTTCAGCAAGCCGAACCAAGTCCCCTCTTATTCTCCAGCAAGTCGAACCAAGTGCTGTCAAATGCTCATTATATGTTAACCTAATCATCTCCAGGATCAGTCTCGTAAACCTCCTTTGGACCCTCTCCAGTGCCAGTATATCATTCTTCAGATATGGAACCTAAAATTGCACAATACTCCAAATGCAGTCCGACCAGTGCTTTATAAAGCCTCAGCATTATATCGCTGTTATAATCCTCTCCCCATTTAGAAAATAGTCTATGCCTTTATTCCTACTGCTAAAATGCATTACTCAATATTTTGCTATTCCGTATTCCATGGGTCGGACAGCATCTCTGGAAAACATTTTAGAGGGCCCTTCTTCAGTTTGATTGTAGAGGGGGATTTCCAGGTGAATTTGAGGGAAGGTGGAAGTTAGTGGTGAAGTTAATGATATGAATGTGTTCTGCACCTGTGCGGAACAACACCAATTTATATACAGGGAGTTCTGCCGTAACATGTTCCACCAAATTTGAAATAATGCCATCGATGAATGAGGGAACAATATTTGTAATATGCGGACCGAATTTGGATTTCAATCGGGAACCAGAGAATCACCTTTAAATGTTATTTGTAAATTGGCATGCAGATAAATTGCCGTCTTGAGCAAATAGCTATCTTCAGAAAAACGCAGATAGACACCAAATGCTGGAGTAACTCAGCAGCACAGGCAGTATCTCTGGAGTGGAGGAGTGGGTGACGTTTTGAGTCAAGGGGTTTCTTCAGACTTCAAAAAACCCTTCTTCAGAAAATGCTGTTTCCATACAACCTCCCTGCTGTAATCAGACACCAATGTCTCTTCAGAACACAGCTGCTACTCTCACCGCAGGAGACCATTTGAAATTCATAAGCGATCACTGCTTTTAACATTGGTGCAATATTACTTTATTGAACAATGTAACATACAGCATTTAATATACGCAGTAACAAAAATAAACTATTATCATTAAGATCTTTATTTTTGAAAAACGTGTGAAAAATTACTATGATTGCAGATCTGAAACACTTTTGTCACTGATCCTCTTTGTCTCATTGCCATCATTAACATAACATAACTTTCCCTAATACTAGATTTATTAGGAATATAACTATCATGTTATAGCAGTACTGCCTAAGTGAAGGTATTTAATTCAGTGCTGAGTCCAGGAGCTGTAATCAGAACATTTATTGCTCTGATATTCCTGTGTATTTTGACAAGATAGATACAAGGTTATGGTTTCTAAAACCAAGGATAACATTCCCAAAGTAAGAGTATGACCTTTTAGGACTTGGTGAATAGTGAATACATGGATTTTTCTACCCAAGAAGGCTTGTGAAGACTTGGTCATGAAGTGTATTAAAGCCAGGGATTTGTAGATTTTTGCATATTCTGGGATTTGTGGGATTTGGGGTTAGTGCAGGAAAGTGGTGCTGAGATAGAATATCACTCTTCATCTAAATGAATGGCAGAAAAGGCATAATTTGCTGAGTGGACTATCCCTGTGTTTATTTCTCGCATTCTTGTGAACACTTTGTAACAAATTTAATTGGCCTTTCTGTACCAGGCATTGAAATCTCCAGAGTTGAAGGATCGTTTGGAAGAGTCTGAAAAACTAATTCAAGAAATGACAGTAACCTGGGAAGACAAACTGAGGAAAACAGAAGCCTTTGCACAAGTATGTGATGAAGTATTACCTACCTTTGATTGCATTGATGAAGTCTACAATGAAACATAATCCGAGTGTGTGCTTCAATGGATGTTTGCATCTTGTCTAGACTGATGAGATCAGGATGCATTAACCTGCTTTGTCGTGTTAAATGCTTCTGATAGTTGTTGATTACTCAGATGATCATTGTTTTCTTTGGGTTTTTAGTTTTAGAGATGGTGCATTTCTATGATTCTAAGCACGTTTTGGAGGTTTTCTCTTTTTTAAAATATTAATTTCCAAATCCAAGTTATAGTTGATCTGTTCAATTTCTTTTGTGTCTTCAGTCAATGACAGGCACATTATTGTGTATTTATCAATGTCACGACTGGTGTTGAACCTGTTATTAATTGCAAGACAGTCAATAATCTAATCAAGACCTTTTTATTTTTGTTGTCTGAATCTTTAGTCAGTAACTGGCTTGTAATTCTGCACAATTATCTGATACTCTCTTCACTGCGTATAGTAAATTATAAGCTTGTTAATGGATGATGAGAATGTAACTAAATTTGATCGTAATCATTCAGGGGCCAGTGTCTAAAAGAGGATCCATTTAATTCACAGGAACAGTGACTTGAGTCTTGTCAGTTACTTCCTTTCTCTTAAGAAGAAGAATCACTGTACACGAGTATTCCCAGTCGGATACTATGTTAATGGATCACGTCATCTGTCTGTATTACAGGAACGTCAAAAGCAGCTTGAGAGTCTTGGCATTTCTCTTCAGTCCTCGGGAATCAAAGTTGGGGATGACAAGTGTTTCTTGGTGAATCTGAATGCAGACCCAGCCTTAAATGAACTGCTTGTTTACTACTTAAAGGTAATATTCCTTGCTGACATTGTTACTTCTGTAATTCCATTTCTGACTCGATTTAGGCTCTGTACTTCTGAGGCAATTCTGTGGGGTTGAGGATGACTAGATTCAACTCCAGTTTTGAGGAGTGAAATATACCTGAATTTGTTTTAAATTTAGAGGTTGTTGTACAGCAACGAACCCATGGGTTTAACAGTGTGTCTTGGTCCGAAGGCTAGGAGATTGCCCACACTCTTCTTCGAACCACTTCCTTCCAACTTTCCAAGCCCCTTCCTGATCCCCTCCCTTTGTCAGTCTCCCCTTCCTCAGTCTTCCTACCTCTTTCCCTCTTCTAACTGCTTCCCTCTGTCCTCCATCCTAATGCAGCACTACATACATGCTAAACAGCAAAATACATAGTGATCTTAAACCAATGGATAAGACTGAAGCTCTATACACTTAATGCATGTGGTGCCACCTTTTTCTTCATCCCTTTTATCACTTACACTTTTCTGTATTCCTTTCTGTTACTGTCCTTTTTTTGTTCCGTCCTTCCTTTCTGGAATATCGTAACACTAAAAGGTCCAAGATGGCGCCCAACCCTGACGACTTATTGTGTGCTAGTAACAGAAGCGGATCTTCAATCATGCATTACAATCGCTCCACTCTTTTAAATCTCTACTCCATCCACAGCACTTCTTTATATTCACTACTATATTCACGTTATTCCCTTTATAATGTATCTGTACACTGTGAATGGCCCGATTGTAATCGTGTATTGTCTTTCCACTGACTGGTAGGCACGCAACAAAAGCTTTTCACTGTACCACGGTACACGTGACAATAAACATTGACCTCCAACTTTAGATAGTTCCTCTGTCCATCTCTTCCCCTCCCCTTCCCAGTTCTCCCTCTATCTTCCTGTCTCCACCTATATCCTTCCTTTGGCCCGCCCACCTGACATCAGTCTGCAGAAGGGTCTCGACCCGAAACGTCACCCATTCCTTCTCTCCTGAGATGCTGCCTGACCTGCTGAGTTACTCCAGCATTTTGTGAAATAATCAACTGTTTCTCTCTTTCTGACCTAAATATTCCTTCATCTTCAGTTTTTATTTTAAATTCATAGTGCTTTGTTGCCACATGCAGTAAATGATAGGATACTCTTGCTCGTAGTTTTTCTAATCTATATACTAAAACTCTCGTTTGTTTTATATTCCTGAACTACAGCCAAAACGGTACACAATAGCGCGGCAATTTTAGGCCCACCTTACTCACCGTCGTCCCTTTGATGCTAATGGAAGAAGTTTCATTGAAATCAGTGTTATATTTTTAAAGTTATTCACATTTTAAAGTTTAAATCTATCTCCTAAGGAGGGTGGGGAGGGAGGGAGTGGAGACGAGGGGGGATGGAGGTGGGCAGGGGGGAGGAGAGGGTGCTGCACCAATGCAAGAGAGGTTTGGGCCCAACGGGTCCACTTGGTCTAGTACTTTCTGAATTACTGATTGAAGGTTGATAGTAGCCCTCTGCTATCTTGCTGTATTTTGGACATTGAACCACAAACTTGAGTATAATTTTGATTGCATACCTCCCAGTAGCAATGAAGTAATGTGCAGTAGTTGTCTGATTCTTGTTTTGGCTGTCTTTGTTTGGCTCGTATACTGAAAACAATAATACTTCTCTAATGAAAGACTGAAGACTGAACATAGATTTTGTTTTCTACACCATGCTGCATTTATCTATGAAGAGCTATTTATGAATTATTACATTGGTCTAGCATTGTTTAAATGTTTACAATTAGACTTTAAAATGTTGTGATTTTCCAACATTATTATCATTCACATTTCTTAAGCTTCCTAAAACAGTTCTGTTTTCTTCTAAGTGGGACAACTAGTAATATAACGATAAAACTTTGTAGAATTTTTTTGGGGGATTTTCTATTCACCTTTTTTTATTTTTGACCTTTTATCCAACTTGAAACTATAAATTTGTGCAAAGAGTGTTCTCTCTACTTTGTCTCTAGAAGTACTGCATTGTTGATTCAGGTTCGGAACTATTTGTACATTATCATGACTATTTAAATAATTCTGTTTGTTATTATGTTCAGTACATTTTACAGCACAAAAGGAAGCTTGTCAGCTCATCATGCCTTTGCAACTCTTTGATAGAACCAACTAGATAGTCCCACGTCCTTGCTCCTTTCCTTGAAATTTTGTCTCCCAAGTATTTCTTCAAGGACGTTTGTATTAAAACTATTTCCAGTATCTTTTAAACTATTTGTAATAAGTTGTAAGTGTTCTGTTTGTTGAAATGCATGTTCAGCCAAGAGTACTTAATATGTACTTTTTTATTTCTTTGGCAGAATCACACACTCATTGGCTCTGATGATTCCCAGGACATTCAGCTGTGTGGAATGGGAATACTTCCAGAACATTGTATCATTGATATTTCTCCAGAGAGACGAGTTATTCTCACACCAAAACAAAACACTAGGTGAAATTTTGAATAATCTTGATTATTCAATTATTAATTGATTAATAATTAACTCGTCTGATCCTTATTTCTAGTTTGAAAGTACACCGATGAGCCAAAACATTATGACCACTGACAGGTGAAGTGAATAACATTGATTATTTTGTTACAATGGCACCTGTCAAGGGGAGGGATATATTGGGCAGCAAGTGAACAGTCAGTTCTTGAAGTTGATGTGGACTGTTCAAGAACAGTCAGTTCTTAAAGTTGATGTGTTGGATGCAGGAGAAAGGGCAGGAGTAAAGACCTGAGCGACTTTGACAAGGGCTAAATTGTTATGGCCAGACGACTCTGTCAGAGCATCTCTGAAACAGCAAGGCTTGTGGGGTGCTCCCGGTCAGCAGTGATGAGTACCTACTAACTGGTCCAAGGAGGGACAAATCACAAACCGGCAACAGGGTGTTGAGCACTCAAGACTCATCAATGTGCGAGAGCAACGAAGGCTATCCCGTCTGGTCCGAACCGATTGTGGGAAGACGACAAGCCGGTGGAGGGAGTGTGATGCTCTGGGCAATGTTCTGCTGGGAAACTCTGGGTCCGGCCGTTTATGTGGACATCAATTTGACACCTGTCACCTACATAAACATCGTTGCAGACCAGGTACACCCCTTCATGGCAACGATATTCCCTGATGGCAGTGGCCTCTTTCAACAGGATAATGCGCCCTGCCACACTGCACACATTATTCAGGAATGGTTTGAGGAACATGATGAAGTGTTCACGGTGTTGCCCTGGCCTCCGAATTCTCCAGATCTCAATCCGATTGAGCATTTGTGGGATGTGCTGGATCGACAAGTCTGATCCACGGCGGCTCCACCTCGCAACTTACAGGACCTGAAGGATCTGCTGCTAATGTTTTGGTGCCAGATATCACAGGACACCTTCAGGGGTCTTGTAGAGTCCATGCCTCGGCAGGTCGACACTGTTTTGGCGGCACACGGAGGACCAACAGCATATTAGGCAGGTGGTCATAATATTTTGGCTCATGTGCTTAACTGATGTACCTCGAACCAAATCCAACCAAGTGAATTCCTTCAGCAATTTGTTGCAAGGTTTACAATCCCTTTAGGAAAACATTGATGTCCTCTCAGGTCCTCTCATGTCCTCTCTCTAGCAGTAGCTACGGAGAGAGAGAAACGGTTAATGTTTCAGATTAATGACCTTTCATCAGAGCCGAGAAAAGTTAGAAACTATATTAGTTCAAAGTTTCATAGGAGGAGGTGAGAGGCGGAAGGAACAAAGGGCAAGTTCTGTGAAGAGGGCGGAGACCAGATGAAGTTGAATTACACAAGTGGTCATGGTGCTAATTAAGGGATGGTGATAAAGGTATGTGTGGGGGTGGCAGTAAATGGGAGGAAGTGGTGACTGGATAAAATACAAGAGGAGAAGAGAAGGAAAAATACCAAAGGCTGGAGATGTAAGAAAAACAACTGGAAAAGCTGATCGTCAGAAATTGTTGAATTCAAAGTTGAGTCCTGAAAGCTGCCATGTGTCACACTGGAAGATGTCATACTGTCTCTTGAGTTTACTTTGAATTTCATTGAGGAAGTGAATGCCCAAAGATGCAAATCTTGGTAGTATTGATATGGAGAATTACTGACAGGCCACTGGAAACTTGCAGATTAAATTGGGTCGTTCTGCTGTGTGGTTACCCAAATAATGTTTAGTTTTCCCTGGTGTAGAGGGAATGATTTCATTCATCACCCACAATTTTTCATGTCTTCCAGACATGCCGTTACCAGCCTGTTCATGTTGGCACCACTGCCATTTGTATCACGCAATCTCTTGGTCTCCACCTTATCAAATATCTTTAATTTTATCTTGTTTCCCCCCCCCGTCCGTTTTCTGGAACTGGTTTCTTAAACTTTTCCCAGTACTGATGTCATTGACTTGAAGCCGTTTCTCCCTCCACAAATTAATATTTGGCAGTTTTATTTTAAGACTTAGAGTCTGCGGTATTTTCCTTTAGGATATTGACATTACACAGCTTCTAATTAACACGTGAACAAAAAAATGCCATCAATACCCTAAAGTGACCAAGTTCTTTGAAGCCCAGGAAAATATGTCCAAAAGACAATAGACAATAGACAATAGGTGCAGGAGTAGGCCATTCAGCCCTTCGAGCCAGCACCGCCATTCAATGCGATCATGGCTGATCACTCTCAATCAGTACCCCGTTCCTGCCTTCTCCCCATACCCCCTCACTCCGCTATCCTTAAGAGCTCTATCCAGCTCTCTCTTGAAAGCATCCAACGAACTGGCCTCCACTGCCTTCTGAGGCAGAGAATTCCACACCTTCACCACTCTCTGACTGAAAAAGTTCTTCCTCATCTCCGTTCTAAATGGCCTACCCCTTATTCTTAAACTGTGGCCCCTTGTTCTGGACTCCCCCAACATTGGGAACATGTTTCCTGCCTCTAATGTGTCCAATCCCCTAATTATCTTATATGTTTCAATAAGATCCCCCCTCATCCTTCTAAATTCCAGTGTATACAAGCCCAATCGCTCCAGCCTTTCAACATACGTTAATTAGTTGACAATTGAGTTACCATAACCCCAGGAGTTTAGCTTGAGAATTGTAGTCATTTGACTGATATTTTAGCAAGAATCTTTAATTTATTTTTTCAGCCCAAGTATGCTTTCCTGGAAGTTGCAAATTCCTATTGAAAAATCGACTGCAATGTCTGTTATCAAAAGATATTAATCCCTTGGAGCAGTAAAATAGCAGTGTCATGTTGTATTGCAATCGATACTGTAAGTCCTGTATGGGTGTTGACTAGTTGCAGAGCATTCCCTGCATTCTTTGTGTTGTTCATTCCAATCGCCCACAGTTACATTTTTTTTGTATGAACCTTCCTGTTGCAAGGAACTTAGCTTAGTCCATTTATTCACTTGTGCTTTACCAATACCACTGGTTGTATCTTTTTACTTCTCTTCCCAGAACATTTGTGAATGGTTCCCTATTAACCAGTCCTACACAGCTTCACCACGGCGATCGAATCCTCTGGGGTAACAACCATTTCTTCAGGTAAATTTGAATGAAGTACCTTAATTCGTTCAATCAGTTCTGTTATTGTGTACAAACTTATCAGTGAGCAAGGTTTTAGTTTGTGTTCTGTGCAGTGCAATAAGTACTGTGGATAATGTTTACAATATTCTTTGATTGACCCTCAGATTTGAGGGTGGCTTGGTTCCACTGCAGCTTTATAGGTTCTCAGTTGATGACGAGATCCTTTGGAGGATCTGCTGACGCTACTCAGGTGGTGTGGCTGAAGCTTCAAGGATTATTTGAAGTACTGTGTGGTCCTACTGTTTCCCCTTGTTTTTATGTGCTCCCAATGGAGAGACTGGTTGGTGCCATATGCTTTCCATATGCTTTTCCAAGGATCTTGACTGAGGGATACCATTGAGTACCAAGGTTGTTGCATTTGTTTAGCTGTGCTCCAAATATATTTTTGAAGTATTTTCTCTAGACTGCGGTGCTTTGCTTTCCATGATGCAGCTCTGAGAAGGGATGCTTTTTCCAGGAGTTCATTGCCAGGAATGCAAAAGATAAGGCCCAACTCAATAGAGTTCATTGATCATGATCAGAGACTTGATGTTTAGGATTTTGTCTTTGAGAGTTCATTGACATTGATATATGCATCCTTCCATTGAATTTTGCGGAGGTAATGTTGGTGTAACCTCACTGTTTTGAGGTGTGTTCTGTAATTTACCTGTGTCTCTACTGCATATGCGACGGTTTGAACTACCACTTGCCAAACCGTGAGCTTGGTTTGTGTTGCTGGTTATCAAATATTCTTATCCTCAGCTGAATGAGTACCCTATTGCACATAGAAGCCTTGTGGTGCAGCTGGAAAATTTGCTGCTTCACAATTCCAGGGTCCAGTGCTGACCTCGTGTGCTGTCTGCATATAGTTTGCATGTTCTCTCTGTGACCACGTGGGTTTACTCCTGGTGCTCCAGTTTTCCCCCACATCTCAAAGATGTGCAAGTCCATAGGTTGATTGACAAGGAAATTGACCTGAGTGTAAAATTATTGGGAATGCAGGGAGAAAAAGTTACTGGGACAATTGAATGGGATTGCTCCATGAGCTGACATTGACTTTTGATTTGATTTGATTTAGAGATACAGCAGACTTGATGAGCAGAATGGCCTCCTGCATCATAGGAAAATGAGGAAATATACTGCATAGCTGAAACAATTATGAATTTCATGATTAAACATGTATGTTAATTAATAGTAATGAACAGGTGAATTTTGCTGGCCTGGGTGGACACTCTATTTTGTTATTGCATAAGACACTGGATAAGCATCATCAAATTCCAAAGCCTTTGGGAAACCTGTTCAACTGCATTCTGCAAGATTCCAACTAATTGTAATGAGGAGGACAAGGTATTACTGCTGTCTTTCCATTTCCAATTAATACCTTTCATAGAACTGAAACCTGAAGACGAGTAACAGCTGCCAATCCAACACGCTGAGAGTGGAAATTTCTAAAGCCTTTTGCAAGTTCCTCACAGCAAATTTGTGGTTATTTCTATTCTGTACAGAATTAATCTGCCGAAAACAAAGCCTTTACAAGAAGACGAGGGACAGGACAATTCCATGAAGCAAAGTTCCAGTAGTGAGCAACTGGATGGGGATGGCGACAGTGCTAGTGATGGCTCCAGTGAGAATAATTACAGCTTTGAGTTTGCACAGATGGAGGTCACGATGAAAGCCCTTGGAAACAATGGTAGGAAGAGAGTACTTATTTGCTTGCAATTTAAAAGAAAAATATCAAGTTGCTAAAATGTACAGAGATAGTTTAGTATATGTCTCATTGTATTATATGATATAAGGCAACTGGCATGATTTATTGCATTGACAGATGCAATGCAATCGGTGCTGCAGAGGTTGGAACAGCAACACCAGGAGGAGAAACGCTCTGCGCTTGAACAACAACGCCTCATGTACGAGCGGGAAATGGAGCAGTTACGCAGGCGCTTGTCCCCTGAGAAACATTACCGTAGTATGGAGCGCCTCTCATTCAATTCCCCCGGCACTCAGCAGCGGCTTCGCCTGTGGACAGAGGAGAGGTGGGTCATTGTCACGATAAAGGTTATGGCCTTGATGTGTGGTTTTATAACAATGCTGAATCCTATAGATTCCTATTGACTGTTACCATTGAATATCCTGCAATTATGTAAAGGCAATGTAAATTGCCTCAATATTTGTGATTTGCATAAATTTTTGTCTTCCATCCAGTGGAATGGCCAGTATGATATCGCAGATAATCAAGGAGCAACACTTATTTCTTTACATTTTTCTGATTCTTACAGAGAGGCAATGCTGAAGCACAGTCTCATGAAGTTGCAGGAGCAGATCGCCAAGGCTAATCTTTATGTTCGTGAGGCAAATTTCATTGCTGAAGAGATGGAGAAGAAGACAGAGTATCAGGTGACTCTGCAGATTCCAGCATCTAACCTTGATGCGAACCGAAAGGTAAACATTTAGTCTTCTTCAATTTTACTTAACACTGGAAGATGAATTTTCCTTTAGTCACTTTTTCTAATATTCCCGTGTTGAACAATGACCATATTCCACTAGTATTTATTTGGCTACCAAACACTTTGGGATGTCTTGCTAGAGACTTAGTTGAAAAGATGTGATATGAATGCACTTGAATTAAATTACTGAGAGCTTAAAAATAGCCTGTGGTTGATTACATTCTACCTTGTTCAGTCCAGTAACATTAAGCAATATATCTGAAGAACGTATTTAAAAAAATAGAGCTATTTGGATATTCTCACTTGTGGATGTTAATTAGTTGATGATTGGAGGAGGCAACACTGCTCGGAGGGAACATAACCTTTGAGTTACCTTGCCAGGAGGATGCTGACATTGTGAGGGATATTGTGTGACCAATGGCATTGTAGTACTTTATTATAGTGAGGAAAGATCGGGTTACATCTCGGGGAGAGAAGCTAAAGAATGTAGTGGGGAATTATTTGATTAACAGTTGATGAGTGATTTGATATGAATAAGATCCATGAAGAAAGAGCAATTGGCAACCGATGTCAGACCAGGTTCAATGCCAGAGTCAGGAAGCTGGATGTTTGAAAAGGAGATTAGACAGATTTGTGCCTGCAGGATTGGATGCAAGCATAGCTTGAATGGGGAATGGTCACCTTCATGTTATCGTAATACGGTCTTTAAGTCTTGTGTTGTACCAGATTAATTTACCACATTGGTTTAATGGGATTCATTTGTATATAATTTCAGCCAAAATTTAGTAAGTCCTTCAAAGAAAAGCTTGAAGGCTCCTCGGTGGGCTTTTTTGTTAATGTTCTGTTTCATTTCAATTGCCAGACTCTGTACTAGAGAAATAAAGCAGAACAGAATTCTTCTTTATGTCGCTTAAATTGGGCAAATAAATGAAATTTTAGCATGTTAGTTTTGTACTGCTGCAGTAATTTATTTTTTCATCAACAGCGAGATTCCATTCTGAGTGAACCTGCGATTCAGGTGCGGCGGAAAGGCAAAGGAAAACAGATCTGGTCACTGGAGAAACTTGAAAACCGGCTCATTGATATGCGTGAGCTTTACCAGGAATGGAAAGACTGTGATGAGGACAATCCCGTAAGCAGAAAATTTGTACTTGTTTTACTTTGGAATGTGGGAATACACAGGCTGCTGCTACTATGAGGGATAATGTGCGAGGAGAGACACTGTAACACTTTATCGTAGTGAGGAAAGGTTCAGTTAGATCTCAGGAGAGAAGCTGAAGAATGAAATGGGGAATTATTTAATTAACGAATGACTAACCCAAAAGCATGTCAGGGAGGCTTTCTGATCTTACCGGGGTGAGGGGGTATTTACCATACTTCTGTGCAATTCCAGACCCAGAGCAATATAGTTGACTTGTAAAAAGCTACCGCTTTCTTGACAGCAAATAGGAATGGACAATAAATGCTGGGCCTGTCCATGCTTCTTGCATCCAATGTAGGAATGAAAAGAATCAGCATGTTTCTTTTGAATCTCCAGCCAAGCCTCGTGTCTAGATTTAAATTTAATCCCTTTTGAAGTTGTCTGCCTTGCTCAACTTAATGTAATTTAAAAAAAAAAATTGAAGCATTAACATTGTGCGAAGGATCCTGAAGAACCATATGGCAATGCTGCATGCAAATTTTTCATGTAGGATTTATGCAACATCTCCTGAGATGTTAAGAGAGAAGATTTTTTTTTGCCTTCCATCACAGTGAAGGGGTGTCTGGAAGAGTCACTGTGATGGATGTTTGTGTTAAAATTGTGTGTCTTGTGTCTTTTACTCTGTACTGTTGTGGCTGTGTGGCAAATGATTTTCGTTCAATTCATTTTGAATGACAATAAAGGTAATTCAGATTCAGATTCAGATTTAGGTATCTTAATTTCACCCTTCCCCCGTTTTAAGCAGTTGAGTGAGCAAAGACCAAACTCAACAAGTGAAAACTAGGTAAAAGGGTGGTTCAGTGTCGCAGCTCAAAACAGATTGGTAGGTTAATTGGCTGCTGTAAGTTGTGTCGTGGAGGTGACTAGTGGCGTCTGGCAGCTAATGAAAATATAGGCAAGAATAAAATTGGATTAATTTAAAAAGTGGTTGGGGTGGATGAGCCAAAGAGCCTGTTTCCTTGCTGATTGACTCGACCCGAAACGTCACCCATTCCTTCTCTCCCGAGATGCTGCCTGACCTGCTGAGTTACTCCAGTATTTTGTGAATAAATACCTTCGACTCTTGTTAGTTCATCATTCCGAGGCTTAATTTCTTTATCAAATTCTTTGAGACTTCCACTGGCCTCTTGTATTTGTGAAAGGAATAATTTATGTTACCAGTTTTATATAGTAATACAAAATTTTGATCTGCTTCATGTAAGGTTGAAAGTTTAATGGTCACTAAAGCATTAATCTGTCTCTTAACTAATTTATTAACAATGGAAAGTAATTTTAATGTTGAATCCAAACTCTGCCTCTGATAATCCACCAATATCTTTGTAATGAATTGCTCTAACGATATGCAAACATTTTTTGACTGGCCAATTTGCATTGTAGAATTTGAACTAGGAGGAAGGTGTGTACCAGTTGAACCAGCTGACAAACTGTGGTGGAAGGAGGGAAGTGTCTTGTTTGTCTCTTTGTCCATAGAAAGAAACCTTTAAGGGTAGCTTGCGGATAATTTGAGCATCCCAGACAAAAAACAGAAGTCTGAAGAAGGGTCTCGACCCGAAACGTCACCCATTCCTTCTCTCCAGAGATGCTGCCTGTCCCGCTAAGTTACTCCAGCATTTAGTGTATATCTTCTATTTAGATGCTCCTTGGATATTTGACAGCAGCTTGAGATAAATTAGCATTCTTCAATAATGTATTGACAACTCTTTTTCCTTCCACGTTTTTCTGGAGAGAAATTTCACAGGGCAGTGATGTGTATTTCTATTTTATTACCTCAACTTATCAGGCTTTGAACCAACATTGTGTCTTCTATTCACATCCATGTTCCTGATTGTGCCTATTCATTTACTTCGGGTATTGACAATCTGCTGAAGATTGTGAGCTATAATCTCCCATATTGGTAGAACGCACATTGCATCATGAAGTTATTTCCAAGGAATTATGGAAAATAATATGAGCCAAAAGATTTTTACTTCCTGAATCGCTCCTTCTCTGGCTTTTTGCTCCTTAAAGTGTTTTGTAAAGAGTTTGGTTAACTGTCTAATTGTTCTCATTGTGTGTCTCTAATTTTGTGCTATATTCCTTCTGTGAAGTGCATTGGGATGTTTTATTACATGAAAGGAATTATGTAAATACATATTGCACTTCTGTGGGCTGAGGATGTTGGGATTACACAGGTCACTCAATATTTCTTCTTATTTCAGATTTTCACATAATTGCTTTTTTGTTGTTACACACACAAGGTATTAACAATTCTAAATATAATTGTTGATAATATGCTGCTGGTGGGAGGAATCAGTTAACTGTGTTCATGGGCTGTTGGTTAACTGATCTTGTATGCATTTTTGCAGATGATGCGGTCTTACTTCAAGCGAGCTGACCCATTCTTCGACGAACAGGAAAACCACAGTTTGATCGGGGTTGCAAACGTATTCTTGGAGTTGCTGTTTTACGATGTTAAATTACAATATGCAGTACCCATAATTAATCAGAAGGGGGAGGTAGGTAATGTGCACATGTCATTGGAAGCTATTGCTAGTCCATTTTCTACAAGGATTCCACCTGGTGTTGAGTCTTAAAATATTATTGGCAATGAGAATCTGTTGATTGTGGTGCGATGAAATGCTCTTCTTTTATAGAACTGGTATGGTATAGGAATGGGTCCATCGGCCCACCATGTTTGTGCCGAGCATGATGCCAATCTAAACTAATGCCATCTGAATGCAAGTGGTCTGTAGCCCTCTTTTCCCTGCCTGTTCATGTGTCTAAATGCCTCTAAAACATTGTCACAATATTTGCTTCCACCACCTCCCCTGGCAACATGCTCCAGGTGCCTACCACTCTTTGGGTAAAACAAAAGTGCTTGCCTCACAAATCTCCTTAAAGCTTTCCCCCTCGTTGTAAAGCTATGCCCTCTCATTGTTGAAATTCCCACCAAGATTTCTATTCCAGTGTAGAGATACCAGCATTATAAAAAGCCACTAAACTTATGGACATAGAAGTAGGTGGACCTGTTTCTATGCTGAACAACTCTAACTCTAGATTAGGCAATGGGAAGGAAGTCTGTTGGTACCTGAAAAGATAAGGTGGCATTTCAGACTGAAGTCCTTCATCAGACAGTGAGCCTTCCCAAAATATTATTCATTCTATCCTTTTAAAATGGCAACTGGCCTATTGTGTACTTGATTTTTGCATCAAGTTTTCACCATGAGTTGCGTTACCTATTCATATCAGTGGATCATTTTGTAACATTTAGAATTGGAGTGCAGTTTTATTTTTAGCCTGATCTACATTTTTTCAGTTAAATGGAGGAATGGCTTTGGTATCTGTTTAGTATAACTGATTACATGGAACATTCCTACATGATAACCACTAGCCTGTAATCGGAAGTGCTAAAAGCTATCTGCAATGCTATTTTAATCTAGTAACTGATAAATCTACAAAAGTCATACGACAGTTGCGTACCAGATGCCTGGAAGGAAGGTCAGTGTCACTGTGTGGCTTGACTATTCTGATTTCACCCTTGCACAAATGTTCATTATTTTTCACAAATGGTTATATTGACGAATAGTCTCTGAATATGGCTATCATCTTGCTATCTTCACTGCCAGAATGTGTCAATCTTCACTGCCAGAAATTGTCGTGAAGGATTACTGGGTTAAACCATTTTGGCTGTTCTTGGTCAACATAGAAACATAGAAAAAAGGTGCAGGAGGAGGCCATTTGGCCTTTCGAGCCAGCACCGCCATTCATTGTGATCATGGCTGATCATCTACAATCAGTAACCCGTGCCTGCCTTCTCCCAATATCCCTTGATTCCACTAGCCCCTAGAGCTCTAACTAACTCTCTTTTAAATTCATCCAGTGAATTGGCCTCCACTGCCTTCTGTGGCAGAGAATTCCACAAATTCACAACTCTGGGTGAAACCGTTTCTTCTCACCTCATTTTTAAATGGCCTCCCCTTTATTCTTAGACTGTGTCCCCTGGTTCTGGACTCCCCCAACATTGGGAACATTTTTCCTGCATCTAGCTTGTCTAGTCCTTTTATGATTTTATATGTCTCTCTAAGATCCCCTCTCATCCTTCTAAACTCCAGTGAATACAAGCCTAGTCTTTCCAATCTTTCCTCATATGACAGTCCCTCCATCCCAGGGGTTAACCTCGTGAACCTACGCTGCACTGCCTCAATAGCAAGGACGTCCTTCCTCAAATTAGGAGACCAAAACTGCACACAATTCTCCAGATGTGGTCTCACCAAGGCCCTATACAACTGCAGAAGGACTTCTTTGCTCAAATCTTCTCGTTATGAAGGCCCACATGCCATTGGCTTTCTTCACTGCCTGCTGTACCTGCACGCTTACTTTCACTGACTGGTGCACAAGGACACCAAGGTCTCGTTGCACTTCCCCTTACCTAATCTGACACCATTGAAATAATAATCTGCCTCCTTATTTTTGCTGTCAAAGTGGATAACCTCACATTTATCTACATTATACTGCATCTGCCATATATCTGCCCACTCACTCAACCTGTCCAAATCACCCTGCAACCTCCTAACATCCTCTTCGCAGTTCACACTGCCACCCAGCTTTGTGTCATCTGCAAACTTGCTACTGTTACTTCTAATTCCATCATCCAAATCATTAATATATACTAGACCAAGTGGACTCGTTGCCCAAACCTCGCCTGCATTCTCCTCCCCCTCCCCCTCCCCTTCCTCCCTCCCCTCTCCCCCCTTCCTCCTTCCCCTCTCCCCCCTCCCCCACTCCCCCTCCCCCTCCCCCACTCCCCCTCCCCCACTCCCCCTCCCCCACTCCCCCTCCCCACTCCCCCCCCATTCCCCTCCCCCATTCCCCCTTCCCCCATTTCCCTCTCCCCATTCCCCCCTCCCCCCCTCTCCCCTCCCCATTCCCCCATTTCCCCTCCCTCCCTCCCTCCCTCCCTCCCTCCCTCCCTCCCTCCCTCCCTCCCTCCCTCCCTCCCTCCCTCCCTCCCTCCCTCCCTCCCTCCCTCCCTCCCTCCCTCCCTCCCTCCCTCCCTCCCTCCCTCCCTCCCTCCCTCCCTCCCTCCCTGTCCCCCTCCCTGTCCCCCTCCCTGTCCCCCTCCCTGTCCCCCTCCCTCCCTCCCTGTCCCCCTCCCTGTCCCCCTCCCTGTCCCCCTCCCTCCCTCCCTCCCTGTCCCCCTCCCTGTCCCCCTCCCTGTCCCCCTCCCTCCCTGTCCCCCTCCCTGTCCCCCTCCCTGTCCCCCTCCCTGTCCCCCTCCCTGTCCCCCTCTCTGTCCCCCTCCCTCCTTTCCCCCTCCCTCCCACTGCCCTCATCCCCACTCCCTCCTCCCCTCTCCCTCTACCCCCACCTCCCCTCTCCCTCCACCCCCCTCCTCACCCCTCCCCCTTTCAGTTCAACCCCCCCTTATCCTCCCTCCTTCCCCCCTCCTCCCTCCCTCCCTCCCTCCCTCGGAGGTAGATTTAAACTTTAAAATGTGAATAACTTTAAAAAGATAACACCGATTTCAATGAAACTTCTTCCATTAGCACCAAAGAGACAATGGTGAGTAAGTTGGGCCTAAAATTGTCGCGCTATCGTGTACCATTTTGGCTCTAGTTCAGGAACAAACAAACAAACAAACGAGAGTTTTAGTATATAGATTGTAAATAGTTGCGGCCCCAGCACCGAGCCTTGCGGCACTCCACTCTCCACTGCCTGCCATTCAGAAAAGGACCCGTTTATTCCTACTCTTTGATTCATGTCTTTGCAAAACATGTAGCAGCATAATTTTTTCCGCAGTATGCAATTATTGGAGATGCTTTGAGAGAGAGACTGTTGTTAAACAAAAACACCCAGCCTAAAGTGACAAATGCTCAACACCATTAACGAGGGGAAATTCATCCAAAGTTGCCCTTTTGGTTTGTGTATGTTAATTGCATGTAAATTTTAGTGAATGTGGAGAGAATTTTGTGGCAGTTGGCTGAGCTGTATTATTTGTCTTTACTTTAAGGTTGCAGGACGTCTCCATGTAGAAGTGGTGCGAACAAGTGGTGACTTCAACGATCACATTGCTGGTGGAGATGATGCATTGGATGACAGAAATGAAAGTGAATTGCAGGAGAAGGAAACGTCACAAAGTTTCACCTGCAGAGTACGTGTCACTCAGTGCAGGGTTTCCAGTCTGTGGCTGTAAATCGCTTCATATGGGACATTGCAGTCTGAAAATTGACTGAGATCTGTATTGTAGGTGAAGCAATTATTATTGCTGTAACAAAATGAAGAACCAGAATAAATTACATTACGGACACTTACTCCACTTTGGAAAATGAACTTTCATGATTTGGCAACCCTTTTCGATCCTTGGATTACTTATTAATATTGTCACGGAGGTTGGTCAAGGTGAAAATACAGTGTTATATAGTAAACACACTAGGTTTACTCAGACTTAGTGGAAGAAGGCAGAATATAAATAATTCAATCATGTGGGTTTATTACACAGCAACCAGAGACCATTTAGATCTTCGCCATTCAGTGGATGAGAGAGTGTGAGCTATAATCTACTTCCATTTGCCCTCTTTGCTTGTTCCTCTTAATTCTATAACAAGCTTTTTTTGTGATAACTAACTGGTGTACACTTAGGCATTTGAAATCTGCATTCACCTTTGATAATGTGAATAGCCTTATTCACTGACAGGAAGATCAAGAAGAAATGTGGATATTGATGAAGAAGCATGTAATTTGTTATTGCTTATCCCTCTTCTTTTGCACTCCCTTTTCAAAATAATCACAGTTTAATTAAGGTGTCCCAAAGTTTTTTTTATTGCCTGTCCTACTCTAATGCCCAGACTCCATATGGGTTAAAGAATTTCTTGATTAAAAGGCATTTTGGCCTGTTTGAAATATTTGCTTATGCATCCCCTTATCAGTTATGGACTGGTTGATATTATTTTGCAAATCTTAGTCGATCCTGTATCTTTGAATAATGTGTGCTAAATAAGTATAACTGTAAACATCCAAATTTATATGATTCTTCGACTACTTTTCTCCACCAGATAAAAATTCTTCAAGCAACAGGCTTGCCTCGACATCTGTCAAACTTTGTTTTCTGCCAGTACACCTTCTGGGAAGTGGCTGAACCAATCATGGTTGCACCAGAGGTGGATCCATCCTCTTCAACCCATACTGGCAAGGATCCGGAGTGCATGGTTGTTTTTGACCACTGTAAGGTAAGAGGCTCATTGGACTCTAATTCACATCTTGGTTTTATTGGGGAGTTTTAAGATTGAAAGAAAAATTGTTTGAATTTGAGTTTAGTTTGAGTTTAGGTTAGTTTATTGTCATGTGTACCGAGGTACAGTAAAAAGCTTTTATGGCGTGCCAACCAGTCATCAGAAAGACAATACATGATTACAATTGTGCCATGCAGTGAACAGATACATGATAAAGGGAATAACGCGATAGTCGCCTAGACTTAACTATGAAATAATTCAAAAAGCACAAGACTCAGTTAAAACTTTTTACTTTTACATCAATGTGGGAGAAGACCCAGAGACCCGAGTGTACTGTCGTTCACTCAGGCGCCTGCTTCCGTCCTCTCAAAGAATACACAGATTACAGGTAGTATTTATACAGCTCAAAGCAGCACAAATCACATTCAGTCATTTTTCACGGTGTAGCGTGTTGATAAAGGCAAGGAGCCAGGTATTTTGGGAAGGTATATTTATTGGTTCGTGGGTCTCAGACGGGTCTAGTCTGCCGGAATGGCTTGGCGCCCAAACCTTGTCCTTTTATACCTGAGTCCAGGACCGCCTCCCGGGACTGGTCCATTCCCGTGCCGAGGGGTCGGTAGTAGTATGGCCCGACCCTTGGGAGCCGCCACAGTACCCCCCCCCAGATCCGGAGGCACGAAACGCACTGGTGGTCGCACAACCCGACCGGACCGCGTACGGTAATCGGTTGACAGAGGGGCCGGCGGAGGCACAGTTGGAGAGACAGGCGGTGGGACCCGCAAAGGGGGGCGACCTCGTGGCCGAGGCTGGGCCACCCGTACCGGTTGGTCGATGTCTAAGTGGGCCGGCTTCAGGCGGTCAATTGACACGGCCTCCGGCCGGCCCCCCATGTCCAAAACAAAGGTTGTCTGCCCGTGCTCCAGCACCCGGTACGGGCCTTCATACGGCCTCTGGAGTGGCGCCTGGTGGGCGTCACGGCGCAGGAACACAAAGGCGCAGTCCTGGAGGGCCGATGGCACGTAAGGGCGGAATGTCCCATGGCGGGACGTCGGCACGGGTGCGAGCTTGCCAACTCGCTCTCGGAGGCGATGTAGGGTGGATGAGGGCGGTTCCTCTCGCCCCGGCAACGAGGGCACGAACTCCCCGGGCACCGTGAGCGGAGACCCGTAGACGAGCTCCGCTGAGGATGAAGCCAGGTCTTCCTTGGGGGCAGTCCGGATGCCCAGCAAAACCCATGGTAGCTCGTCCATCCAGTCGGGGCCGGCGAGTCGCGCCTTCAGCGCTGCCTTCAGCTGCCGGTGGAACCTCTCCACCAAGCCGTTTGCCTGCGGGTGATAGGCCGTGGCGTGGTGCAGCCGCACGCCCAACAGGTGGGCCATGGCCGACCACAGCTCGGAGGTGAACTGTGGCCCCCGGTCCGATGAGATGACCACCGGCACACCAAAGCGAGCAATCCAGTGCGCGGCCAACGCACGAGCGCATGTGGCTGTAGATGTATCAGCCAGTGGTATGGCCTCCGGCCACCGCGTGAAGCGGTCCACCACCGTGAAGAGGTGGGTGATGCCCCGGGACGGCGGGAGCGGGCCCACAATGTCCACGTGCAGGTGGTCGAAACGGCGGCAGGGTAGACCGATCCCTTGGAGTGGCGCCCGGACGTGGCGTTGAATTTTCGACGTCTGGCACGGAATGCAGGTGCGGGCCCATTGGCCAACCTGCTTGCGCAGACCATGCCACATGAACCGCGCAGCTACCAAGGAGATCGTTGCCCGGATGGATGGGTGAGCCAGCCCGTGGACCACGTCGAACACCCTCCTGCGCCACGCGGCCGGGACGATGGGGCGCGGCTGACCTGCCGACACATCGCAAAGTATCGTCGTCGCTCCGGGGCCGAGGGGAACATCCTCAAGGCGGAGGCCAGAGATGGCAGTCCGGTAGGCGGGCATCTCCCCGTCCGTTAGTTGGGCCTCCGCCAGGGCAGAATAATCAATGCCGGGTGCCACTTCTAACACGGCATTGATGGCGGGGCGAGACAATGCGTCGGCCACCCGGTTTTCCTTCCCCTCGATAAAGCGGATGGAGGTGGTAAATTCGGATATGTAGGCCAACTGGCGCTGCTGTCGGGCGGACCATGGGTCGGAGACCTTTGCCAGGGCGAAAGTGAGCGGCTTGTGGTCCGTGTAAGCGGTGAACGGGCGGCCCTCCAGAAAATAGCGGAAGTGACGAACGGCCAGGTACAGGGCGAGGAGCTCGCGGTCGAAAGCGCTGTACTTCTTCTGGGCGTTGTCGAGGTGCCGGCTGAAGAAGGCCAGGGGGCGCCACCCCCCGTCCGTGAGTTGCTCCAGTACGCCACCAACCGCCAACTCTGAGGCGTCCACCGTAAGGGCTGTCGGGGCATCCTCCCGTGGGTGAACAAGCAGCACAGCCAGAGCCAGGGCCTCCTTCGCGCCGTCAAAGGCTGCTACGGCCTCGTCGGTCCACACGACGGTCTTACGCTTGCCCGCCAGCAGCTCGTATAGCGGCCGCATGATGTGGGCCGCGGATGGCAGGAACCGGTGATAAAATGCCACCATGCCGACGAACTCCTGCAGGCCACGCACCGAGGACGGACGGGGAAACCGGCGGATGGCGTCTACTTTGTCCGGCAGGGGAACCGCTCCTTGCGAGGACACACGGTGGCCGAGAAAGTCGATGGTGGCCACGCCAAAGCGGCACTTGGCGAGGTTTATGGCCAACCCGTGTTCGCTGAGCCGCTGGAAAAGCTGCCGGAGGTGAGCACAGTGCTCCTGCCGCGAGCGGCTGGCTACCAAGATGTCGTCGAGGTAGACGAACAGGAAATCCAACCCGCGACAAACGCCGTTCATTAATCGTTGGAATGACTGGGCGGCGTTCTTGAGGCCGAACGGCATCCGTACGAACTCGTAGAGTCCGAACGGCGTGATGATTGCCGTCTTGGGTACATCCTCCGGGTGGACCGGGATCTGGTTGTAACCTCGCACCAGATCCACCTTTGAAAATATCGTGGCCCCAGCCAAATGGGCGTTGAAGTCCTGGATGTGGGGCACGGGGTATCGGTCCTCGGCGGTAGCGACGTTCAGCCGCCGATAATCCCCGCAAGGCCTCCAGCCCCCGTTTGCCTTGGGGACCATGTGGAGTGGAGATGCCCATGGGCTGTTGGAAGGGCGGACGATCCCCAAGGACTCCATCGTACGGAACTCCTGTCGTGCCAGGCGTAGTTTCTCAGGCGGGAGTCGGCGTGCTCGTGCGTGGAGGGGTGGGCCGGTAGTCGTGATGTAATGGTACACCCCATGCTTGGGGGTCGATGACCGGAATTGCGGGGCCATAATATCCGGAAAGTCCGCCAGCACCCGAGCGAAATGGGAGTCCACGGACGACAGCGGGCGTATAACGGGGTCATTCAGCCGCAACGCGATGGGCTCCATCGTGGCGGAGTGGACCAAGCGCTGCTGCCTGACGTCCACGAGGAGAGAATGAGCCCGCAGAAAGTCGGCCCCGAGCAACGGCTGGGAGACGTCGGCGATCGTAAACAGCCACGTAAAATGACTGGCGCCGAAAACGATGTGGACCGTGCGGACGCCATACGTCTGGATAATGCTCCCATTTGCCGCGGTGAGGATGGGCCCCCGCTTCCCAGAACGAATGTCCAGCGGCGAAGGGGGCAGGACGCTCAGCTCCGCCCCGGTATCCACGAGGAAGCGGCTCCCGGACCGCCGATCCCAGGCGAAGAGGCGGTGAATCTGGCCGGCCACCGCAGGGACTATTGGTAGCCGGCCCCGGCGTTTCCCGGAAATGTGCACGGCTGGCGGCATTGTCGGGCTGCCGCACCCCAGCGCTGGTGGTAATAACACCAGTACCTCTTGCTGGTGCTGGCTGGAGCCTGCTGATGTGGGACTGCAGGTGCACGACCCGCAATGGCCACCGGGGGCGATCTCGCAGGCCTCCGAGACGTAGCTGTCACTCCTTCCACAGCTCCCCCGCCCGACCGGAGAAAATCGGGCGCTTCTCGAGTGACGTTTAGCGCACTGACGTCATCACGGCGCGCCGCCCACAGCGCGTCCGCGCGCCTGCCGAGGGCCCGGGTGTCTTCCCAGGAGACGTCGGTGAGCTGCAGGCGAATGTCGGCCGGCAGCAGGTGCAGGTATGTATACTCGAACATCAGGCACGGTCTGTGCCCGTCGAGCAGCGCGACCATCTCCTTCAGGAGGCTAGATGGGCGCCGGTCACCGAGGCCTGGCATGTGGAGGAGCCTTTCGGCCCGCTCCATTCGGGTTAGCCCGTAGGTTTGGAGCAGCAGCTCCTTAAGGGCTTTATATTTACCGTCGGCCGGTGGGTCCTGGAGGAACTCCGTTACCTCTTCGGCCGCGTCCTGGTCAAGGGCTCCCACCAGGTGGAAAAACCGGGTGTCATCCCTTGTGATGCCCTTCAGCTGGAACTGGGCCTCCGCTTGGTAAAACCAAATGCGAGCCCGGGTGGTCCAGAAGGTCGGGAGCTTGATTCCTACCGCGTCGACAGCTGGGGCCTGGTCGGTCTGCGAGCCGGACGGGCGGTCGAATTCTGTTTCTTCGTCCATCCTAATGAATGGACCGTCGAGGTCACCAATGTAGCGTGTTGATAAAGGCAAGGAGCCAGGTATTTTGGGAAGGTATATTTATTGGTTCGTGGGTCTCAGACGGGTCTAGTCTGCCGGAATGGCTTGGCGCCCAAACCTTGTCCTTTTATACCTGAGTCCAGGACCGCCTCCCGGGACTGGTCCATTCCCGTGCCGAGGGGTCGGTAGTAGTATGGCCCGACCCTTGGGAGCCGCCACAACGGTTACATGCCATAAGCCAGTCTTAACAAAAACATAGTAGAGTTCCTTTAATTGTGTTAGGGAGTCAAACAGGAGTAAAGAGGAGTTGCACAGCTAATATGATTAGAGAGGCACCATAGGATTTAGTTCAGAACATTGGAATTCCCAGTCCCCGATAAACCCTGAAAAACAACTTCTTATCTGCAGGTGTCTGGTACCGTGAAGGCTGACTTTGCAAAGGCCTGTTTTTAGTATAATAGCATATTCATCTTAAAATGTCTGCCATAGTCATCACAAAATATCTTCCACAGAATTAACCCTTACAGTAGTGCAAGGTAAAGTCTGATCAAAGGTAGTCCGAGGGTCTCCAATAAGGTAGGTAGTAGTTCAGGACTGCTCTCTAGTTGTTGTTGGTAAGATTTTTTTGATGTGGATTTTGAAAATCCCACCGATCTATCGATACTTTGCTGAGAAACTGATATGGATTGGAGAGATTTCCTCATATTTACAGTTAATATCAATTGTGATACATTTGCTTTCTCGTGCAAAATCTTAGTTCTTTGGAGGGTACATATCAGTGGAAACGATTGGCATCAAAACATTGACGCATCATCTCGAATGCTGAAATTGCACAGCAAGACTGTGAACATCTGAAGGAAATGAGTTGTTGTTTTCAGTGTATATAGATGCTCCTCGACTTACGATATTTTGACTTTACGATGGTGCAAAAGCGATACACATTCAGTAGAAACCGTACTTCGAATTTTGAATTTTGATCTTTTCCCGGGCTAGCGATATGCGATACGATGATCCTGGGCAACGGCAGCGAGCCGCAGCTCCCAGTCAGCCACACGATCAGGTGTATTAAATGCATTTTCGACCTAAGATATTTTCGATTTACAATGGGTTTATCGGAACGTAACCCCATCGTAAGTCGAGGAGCATCTGTATTAAAAATTGAGCAGCACCAGAAATAGAAACTTGTCTTTTCAATTATACTTAAATACCGCGATAGTGAAGGCTATTTTTATTAATTTTTTTACTGCATTTGTGATTTTACTTTTATCAGTTAATCACTGTTAAAAACACGCTCTAAGCTTAATTTTCACAAATTCTCTACTAGTAAACATGTGAACAATTTCCTTGCGAAAGGTTGTCTGCCCTGTTGGCACATTACATTAATGCATAATTACTTTCTGTTGCATTTTATCAGGAATTCTCAGTCAGTGTTTCTGAGGATCTGTTGGAATATCTCTCTGAAGGAGCATTGGCATTCCAAGTCTATGGACATAAATCATGTGATCCTCGAAAAACCTATTCCATATGGGACTTGGGAATAATACAAGCCAAAACACGATCGCTGCGGGACAGGTGATTATTTAGGGTTTAACTATCAATTTTCATTAGGATGTTGTAAAGTATGATACTGCAATCAGACAAGAACTGGTTTCCACTCTTCCCTTGGCATCTACTTGTTCATTATTTTGATATTGGTTTAATTTTGTCCCTTTCATACTGTCTGCAGCAGTTACTTGGTTTGCTCATCATTTCTTCTTTTGAATTTATCGTTATTGTTCATCAATTGTTCATTTAATGCCTTTCTAAAAATATCTATTTTATGTCTACTTCAATGTTACACAATTACTTAGAGCAGAAATTTGAATAGTGCAATACAACCTAAAAGTAATCTTCAATTCCTTTACTCGTTTGCTGAAGCTATTTCGCGTAACATTATAAAATCAACCATTATCTGTTTGGTCAGTTAGGCTTTTTCTGTCTTTTTTATAACAACATACTGCTCCAAGTTATTCGGTTGATACATCATTCCTAAGCAATTGCTTGACCAAAGATTGGTATTAAAACGTACACTACGAGAAAACATTTTTATTAAATTGAGAAAGAAATGTGCATTACACTCCATTGACAGGGCTATATTATACAAAAAAACAGCATTGCAGTTTTGAGGAACATGCCACAAGAAGACATTCAGCCTTTTGTGGACGGACTTGCGCATGTGGATTGGGTTATAAAATGCATTGTTAATTGTAAAGCACTGATATCAATGCATTAACAACTTTTTGCAGAAGTGTTAGCTTGTTCAAATGTAACTTAAAAAGCTAATGTCTTTATTTTCTAGTCAATCACAAAAAGTGAGAATACCAATATAATAAACAGTGCATGTTTTTAAAACCAAAACCAATGAAAATGTTTGAAAAACTCCCCCTTCATAAAGAATTATTTTAAAAAATAGCATAATTCATTATCTACTTGAGTGAGCATTGAGTTGATCAATAATTAGTGTGTAATTTAAAAAAAAATGTATTCATTAACAGGTGGAGTGAGGTGATGCGGAAGGTGGAGCTCTGGATCCAGATCTTGGAGCTGAATGAGAATGGGGAGTATGTTCCTGTGGAGGTAACGTCCTCCAAAGATGTTTCCACAGGTGGCATTTTTCAATTACGTCAGGTAATCATAAGAGTCATTGCAATGTAACCAGTCGAGCATATGTTGGAAGTTTCAAATGCTTTTGCACCTTGGTGTTGTGGTGATGAAATAGAGGTATCCAATCTGAAAGAAATATATACTGTGTGCAAATGTTGCTGATTTCAGTTGGATATTTTGTTTCTCTCAATGTGCACATTTCCAACGTTCTCTCTCAATAAACCACACTGGTGAGGTAAGTTGGTCATTCTAAAGGAATTTCCCATCAACTGAAGATGTAGTCAAATGTTGACTGATCAAGAAAGAGTGACAATCTCATTTGCTTGAACCATTTTAGTGAATCAGTTAAGTTTTCACAGCAATAAAATAGCTTCTGATCGTTCTCTGATAAGAGCCACATGTTGCCAGGTTTTTCATTAGGTTCAGATTACTTTTCAAATACAAAAATCCTAGATTGCTGCGTTTTTATTGGCGTTCAAATTTATTTCCTGTAACATCTTACTAAGTTTCTTGCCAATCTCAAAATTTAAAAGAAAAATTTCTAAATTGTTCATTGTCCCAGACTGTATGATCTTGTGAAAAGCCTGTAGTTTCCTGATTTCTCTTAGCTCAAACTTTTGCCACCAGGTCTCAAGCTCGTGGCTCCTCTTAGCATAGTTATGCAACATGGGAACAGGCCCTTCGGCCCAACTCATCCACGTTAACCAAAGTGTTCTCTTGAGCTAGTCCTATTTGCCTGCATTTGGATTGTATCCCTGTAAATCTTGTGTAGGTGTCCAAATATCTTTTAAACATCATAATTGTACCCTTCTCTACCACTTCCTCTAGCAGTTTGTTCCATATATACATTGCCCACTGAGTGGAAATGCTTTTCAGGTTCCCTTTTAAATCTTTTCTCTGTTAACTTATACCTGTGTCCTCTATTTTTAGACTCCCCTACCGTGGCGAAACGACTGTGACAATCCATTTTGATTAAGCCTCTGATTTTAGAAACCTCCATTAGAACACATCTTTGTGTCTCTGTTAATTGTAATGTGTCTCAATACTGTGTACAAATGCTGATTTGCATTGGATCTCTGAGTCTGTTATTGTAATTGCGCAATATCATATCTTCCAATTCTGAGCTTAAGAGCACTTAAATCCTTTCCATCGGATGCAACATAAAAAAGTAATTGTTGGACTTTTTAACCTTCATCCCATTTTAAAATACATAACTAAAGTTCACAGTTAAGTATCTGATGTTTTCAGTTGATTCAAGGTTTCAAGGTCAGTTTATTGTCACGTAACAATTAAGGTACAGTGAAATTTGAGTTACCATACAGCCATACTAAGTGAAAAGCAACAAGACACAGAGCAAAATAAAATAAAAGTTAACATAAACATCCACCACATCCCCATATTCCTCACTGTAATGGAAGGGAAAAGTCCAAGCTTCTCCCTCTTTATTCTCCCGCAGTAGGAGCTGTCGAACCATCCGCAATCGGGGGCATCAAAGCCGCAGCTGGTGATCCGAAGCCCTCGCGTGGGGGTGATCAAAACTCCCTCGTTGGGACGTTTGAAACTCTATGCGGCTTGGAGCTCCCGAATCGGTCTCTAATCAGGGATCGCGGGCTCCATGGTGTTAAAGTCCACAGGAGCTTTTCACAGTCGATCCCCGGCAAAGGGATCACAAGCTCCACGATGGCAAGTCCACGCCGCGCCCGCGGTTGAAGTGCAGGTCGGTCTCCAGGGACGGCCGTGCCACTCCACGATGTTAGGCCGCAGTGGGGACGGAGATACGATATGGAAAAAAATCCCATCTCCTTCGAGGTAAGAGATTGAAAAAAGTTTCCCCAAGCCCCCCCCCACATAAAACAAGGAACACTAAAACATACTCTTTAACAAATACTTAAAATACCAAATAACAGAAGAAAGGACAGACAGACTGTTGGCGAGGCTGCCACTTGCTGGCGCCACCCGGTGGATCTTTTAATGATCTTTTAATGAAAGCTTATTTTCAACAGCATTTTGAGAGTGGCATTGCACATGTCACGGCTCCCTTAGGTGCCAAAGTGAGACATTTTGAATTAAAATGAAAAAACCCTGCAGATATTAGAAACCCGAAACATAAAATGATAGAATAAACTCAGCAGGTCAGGCAGCATCTGTTGAAACAAAAGCTGTCAACGTTTCGGGTCTGTGGACTAACAACTGCTCAGAACTGGGAAAGAGAGATGCAAATTAGATGTCAGAAGGAGCAAAAGTGATGGAAGTTTGTATAGAACAAAGAGTATGTGGTAAGATAAATTAAAATGGTAGTAATTATCTGCAAATAAAGCTTAGTCTGTGTAGTGAGTTGTTAATGGCAAGGTAGAAAGGGTCGACCTGGCAGCTCAATTTATGCAAGTGGGATAAAAAAAACTGAACCAATATGATATGAAAATGAAAAAAGTTGGTAAAACTAGGCACGTCAGGAAACATCTGCGGAAACTGAAACAATTAACACGTGCTAAGGAACCCTTTGTCAGACCTGAGACAAAGGTAAATAAGTTAATCTCGTTCGCGATGAAATGTGAGTGAAATCAAGGAAATTTTCTGAATTATCTTGACTGCAACTGAATTATCCTTTTTATGCCTGATGGTCATACATGAATTTGAAATATGACTGATGGAAAAGTATTGGCTTCTGTCCATATTTTTGAGAATGAGCAGCATTTCAACATTTATAACAATAAGGCGATCCTATCCCCTGCAGGGTCAGTCTCGACGTGTGCAAGTGGAGGTGCGGTCAGTTCAAGACTCTGGGACACTGCCTTTGATTGCTGAAGACGTATTGTCTATTGCTGTGGGATGTGTCAAAATGAGACCTGCTCGGACTCAAAAATATCAAGATACCCACTTGGTAAGATCGGATGTAGCAATGTTAAATCAATGAGTTGAGGTTGATACAGAAGGGGTATAGAGGTTAGTTTTAAAGTTTCATTGTGAAAACAACTGATTGTCTGCCATAACTGTACTTAATAAATTTAGACCCTGTCGTAGAGAATCTCCGTTTCATACGTTAACTCTGCTGCTGATTTTGTTCCCGTTTCTGTCTCGTTTCTAACTGCATTCTGTGAATGTCAAATCTATCCGATATTATGAGCCCTAAAAACTGCCCATTCTATTTCCAGTAGATTTGACATTGCACTTATTCTTCCAGCTATGATTTTCAGATATATTGGTCTCATAACTTTATCCTAAATTGCTTATTCAAGTAGTAGTATGCATACCTCAAGTAAATGAGCAATTCTTTGAAATTTAATTTTGTTTTGAACAGGAAGAAGAGGATGATATGGACAGTTATCAGGTATGGTTTGGTTGTTCTTAAATTCTACTTAGTGTTGCTTTTATTTCATGCTAACCTTTCTCATCTGCCAACTGCATTAGTTATGTGATTCTCTCAGTATCCATTAATGAATTCACCCCTAGCATTTGAGTTTAAGGCTGCTGCTTGCCAAATTGAAACGTGAAGTACTGTTCCTGAAACTTGTATTGAACTTCAGTAAAACATTGTAGGAAGCAGAAGATAAATGTGGGAGTTGGGCAGAGAACTAAAGTGATGGTGGTTGGATGCTTGAATCACCCTTGTGCACTAAACAGAATTATTCCACTCATTCAATCTCTGTTCTTTCCATTCCCATGTAGAGGTGACTGCATCTTAACAAGTGAATGTAAAATATTAACTTGAAAGATATCCAAGTAAATTGCTAATCTACTCTGAGAGTGTGAGATTCTAAAATGTAGGAAGATGGTAGGTCATTGAGTCATAGAGTGATACAGTGTGGAAACAGGCCCTTTGGCCCAATTTGCCCACACCGGCCAACATGTCCCAGCTACACTAGTCCCACCTGCCCGTGTTTGGTCCATATCCCTCCAAACCTGTTCTATCCATGTATCTGTCTAACTGCTTCTTAAACGTTGGGATAGTCCCAGCCTCAACTACCTCCTCGGGCAGCTTATTCCATACACGGCACTGTGGCGGAGCTGTACGGAGTTTGTACGATCTCCCCGTGACCTGCGAAGGTTTTCTCCGAGATCATCGGTTTCCTCCCACACTGCAAAGACGTACAGGTATGTAGGTTAATTGGCTGGGCAAATGTAAAAAAAAAAAAAATGTCCCTAGTGGGTGTAGGATAGTGTTAGTGAGCGGTGATCGCTGGGCGGCGCGGACCCGGTGGGCCGAAGGGCCTGTTTCTGCACTGTATCTCTAAATCTTTAAAAAACAAACTACTACCCTTTGTGTGGATAAAGATTTCTATTAAATCTTTTCCTCGTATTCACCTACTCTGGGCAAGAGATTGTGCATCTACCCGATCTATTCCTCTCATGATTTTATACACCTTTATAAGATCACCCCTCATCCTCTTGCGCTCCAGGGAATAGAGTCCCAGCCTACTCAACTTCTCCCTACAGTTCTAGTCCTGACAACATCCTCGTAAATCTTCACTGTACCCTTTCTCTACCGTAGGTAAAGAGGCAAACATTACATTTCCTGTTCTTGCATAGAGTGAGTGCAGGTGAGTGCCAGGAGCACAATGCCAAGGGTGGAGGTGGAGGCAGATACAATAGTGACATTTAAGAGACTTTTGTATTTGCCCATGGACATGCAGGCAATGGAGGGGTATGGATTATGAGCAGGCAGATGAGAGTTGGTCTTGGCATCATGTTTGGCGCAACATTATGGGCCGAATGGCCATACTGTTCTATGTTATATGGAGCGGCATGCAGAAAGTGAATAGGGTTTTTCCCAGGGTAGGGGAAAGTAAAACTAAAGGGCATAATGATAAGGTGAATGGGAAAGATTTAAAAGGGATTCAAGCAACTTTTTTTATCCCACACAGAGGGTGGTGTGTATATGGAAACATGAGAATGTAGATGGCACGGTTAGTAAATTTGCGAATACCATTACAATTGGTGGTATAGTGGGCAGTGAAGCAGATTATTTAAGATTACAATGGGATTTTGATCCACATTGTGATCAGGTTAATCAAGACCCAGTTTAATTTTAAATAGCCTTTCCCGTGATACGAATAAAAGACCTTTGAACCATTATGCCACCAATTTTAGTGTTATCCCCAAACTTACCAATTATGCCACCTAAATTCACATCCAAATTGTTAACATAAATAATGAACAACAGCGGATACACCACCAAGTGCTGTGCACACCATTTGTTACAGGCCTCTCATCCAAGAATAGACCTAAGCCACCACCCGTCAAACCAATTTTGTATCCAATTGGTGAGCTTGCCGTGGATCCCATGTGATCTAATCTTCCAGGCTAGCATTGCATGCAGCACCTTGTCAAAGGTTTTGCTAAAGTCGATGTTGACAACATCTACTGTGCTGCTAGCTCTCCTCTTCAAAACACTCAATCAAATTCATGATACACGATGAGAATCAGATTCAATTACTTAATTTAAGAGGCATTTAGACTGACTTTTAAATAGGGGATGCATAGATAGATATATTCTCAGTGTAGGCATATGGTATTAGTCTAGATGGGCAAAAAGGTTGGCATGGACATGGTGGAATGTAAGGCCATTTCTGTGTTGTATAACTCTATGCTTGTTGAAGAGAGGATGAGCATTAACTCAAGTTTTTCCTACTTATTGCAGGAGAGAGATTTGGAGAAGATTCGTCGGAAGTGGCTCAGTGCATTGACAAAGAGGCAGGAGTATCTTGACAAGCAGCTTCAGAAACTCAATAATAAACCTAGTAAGCAATTTTTGATAACCTAATAATACTTAATTACAGCGTTTCTTACTTGGCAGTCTATCTACTAAATTTCTTGTTTCAGTCAGTCCAATATGTGTTCTTAGCTCTTAATCCTTCCGCTCTGCAAAGATGAATTCATCTACCAAAAGTTACTGGTGAGAGGCTCCATATCTGTAAGCTTGAACAGTGTAAGCAAGTTTCTCAGTGTATCACACCTGGTTAATGTATTCTTCTTATCCAGTATCCAGACTGTTGGATCGATCAAATAGGTAATTACTCCATAGAATGTACTTGCAAGAAAATTCATCAAAGTTCATGAATTTCAAAAGTTTATGAAGTAATCAAACACTGTGCGTTACGAAAGATGTTACCTAATTTAACGTGTGTAGTGTTGTGAATTTCAGACATAAAAATAGACAATGCTGGAAACTCTTTTCTGACAGTCAGAATCTTTTTCCAATAGTCGGAACCATTTACCCAGAATGGAAAAATCAAATACTAGAGGGCATAGCTTTAAGGCAAGAGGGGCAATGTTTAAAGGAGATGTGTGGAGCAACTTTTTTTTGCACAGAGGTAGTGAGTACCTGGAACATGCTGTTTTATGTGGTGGTTGAGACATTTAAGAGACTCTTGGAAAGGCATATGGATATTGGGGAACGTAGGGATATGGATTATGTGCAGGTACTTAAGAGATGGTCTTGACATCATGTTTGGCACAAATATTGTGGGCCGAAGGGCCTATTGTTAAACTATTAAACAGGTCAGTCAGGTTCTATGAAGGGAGAAACTGAGAATATTTAGGCCGCAGTATTGGAGTCAATTATAAAAGATGAAATTGCGGTGAATTTGGATAGCAGTAACAGGATCGTTCCGAGTCAGCATGGATTTACGAAGGGGAAATCATGCTTGACTAATCTTCTGGAATTTTTTGAGGATGTAATTAGGAAAATGGACAGGGAGAGCCGGTGGATGTAGTGTACCTTGACTTTCAGAAAGCCTTCGACAAGGTCCCACATAGGAGAGTAGTGGGCAAAATTAGAGCACATGGTATTGGGGGTAGGGTACTGACATGGATAGAAAATTGGTTGGCAGACAGAAAGCAAAGAGTGGGGATAAATGGGTCCCTTTCAGAATGGCAGGCAGTGACTAGTGGGGTACCGCAAGGCTCGGTGCTGGGACTGCAGCTATTTACAATATACATTAATGACTTGGATGAAGGGATTAAAAGTAACATTAGCAAATTTGCAGATGACACAAAGCTGGGTGGCAGTGTGAACTGTGAGGAAGATGCTATGAGGTTGCAGGGTGACTTGGACAGGCTGTGTGAATGGGCGGATGCATGGCAGATGCAGTTGAATGTGGATAAATGTGAGGTTATCCACTTTGGTGATAAGAATAGGAAGGCAGATTATTATTTGAATGGTGTCAAGTTAGGATAAGGGGACGTACAACAAGATCTGGGTGTCCTAGTGCATCAGTCACTGAAAGGAAGCATGCAGGTACAGCAGGCAGTGAAGAAAGCCAATAGAATGTTGGCCTTCATAAGAGGAGTTGAGTATAGGAGCAAAGAGGTCCGTCTACAGTTGTACAGGGCCCTGGTGAGACCACACCTGGAGTACTGTGTGCAGTTTTGGTCTCCAAATTTGAGGAAGGATATTCTTGCTATTGAGGGCGTGCACCGAAGGTTTACTAGGTTAATTCCCAGATTGGCGGGACTGTCGTATGTTGAAAGACTGGAGTGGCTAGGCTTGTATACACTGGAATTTAGAAGGATGAGAGGGGATCTTATTGAAACATATAAGATTATTAAGGGGTTGGACACGTTAGAGGCAGGAAACATGTTCCCAATATTGGGGGAGTCCAGAACCAGGGGCCACAGTTTAAGAATAAGGGGTAGGCCATTTAGAACATAGATGAGGAAAACCTTTTTCAGTCAGAGAGTTGTAAATCTGTGGAATTCACTGCCTCAGAAGGCAGTGGAGGCCAGTTCTCTGAATGCTTTCAAGAGAGAGCTAGATAGAGCTCTTAAGGATAGCGGAGTCAGGGGGTATGGGGAGAAGGCAGGAACGGGGGGGGGGGGCACTGATTGAGAATGATCAGCCATGATCACATTGAATGGTGGTGCTGGTTCGAAGGGCCAAATGGCCTACTCCTGCACCTATTGTCTATTGTCTATTGTATCTTTCATTAGACAGGAAATGCTATCAATCAAATGTGTTTTGAGCTGCAAGGAAGGGAGAGGAGTGACGTGCACAATAAGAATGTCAGAGATTAAATGAATGGAGAGGGCATGGTGGCTGAGAGAGGATGGTGAAGACCTTTTAAATGCAGCTGGTCTGACTAGAGATGAATGAGAATAGAAGAGAGAAAAGAAATAAAAACTGTTGGAAATGTGAGGACTAAAATATGCTGAAAATATGAAATAAAATGGAATGCAGGAATTACTCGGGCTGGTGGCCTAAATGAAGAAGGAAATATTGAATTAATAAAAGGATATTTATCTGAAAGTCTTTCATATTGGTTTGTTGAATGTAATTTCCATGGTGTAACTGATTACAATGTCCTATGTCTCACAGACAAGTCTGAGGATGATGCAGATCGAGAGGCACAGTTGCTGGAGCGAAGATTGACTCTGACAGAAGAGAGGAATGCTGTACAGGTCCCATCAGCTGGGAGTGGAATCCCAGGGTCCCCAGCTAAATGGTTTGCCCAAAAAATGTTTGAAGATTTTTTTTTGTTGATAATATTAAATGCACACTCAAGTAATTGACACCCTTTGTAATCTCTTGATGCTGTTCTGCTGATTTCCAACGAGCCGAATGCCACAAGGGAAATGCAACATTTAACTGAATCAATCTATTGTAATGAGAGTATACTGGGACTGGTCTTCATGGTAGGCAGAATCAGTAGTGTGAGAAGAATGGACAACTTTTCAAACTTATTCTGAGGAAAGGTTATCATCCCAAAACTTTTTCTCTTTTTCTCTAAATTGATTGTGTTCGCTTGGCTTTTATAAAGTCATGCAGCACCGAAACAGGCCCTTTGACCCAACTCATCCATGCCAACCAAGATGCTCCATCCTAGCTAGTCCCATTTGCCCACATATCCCTCTAAACATTTCCTATCCATCTACTTGTCCAAGTGTTAAATGTTGTTGTTGTTCCTGCCTTGCCTGCAAGACCTCACACTTATCTGCATTGAACTCTATTGGCCATTCTTCAGCCTACTTGTCCAGCTGATCAAAATCCTACTGTAATTTTTGATAACCCTCTTCACTGTTAATGATGTCACCTACTTTGGTGTCTTCTGCAAACTTACTAATCATACCTTGCACGTTCTCGTCTAAATTATTAATATAAGCCACAAACAGCAATTGGCCCAGCAACGGACCCAGAGGTACACCACTATTAACAGGCCTTCAGTTGCAAAAACAATCTTCCACCACCACTCTATGCTTCCTTCCATTCAGCCAATTCTGTATCCAGCTATCTAGCTCTTCCTGGATGCCAAGCAATTTAACCTTCCGGGACAGCCTACCTTGCGGAATCGTATCACTTACTGTAATATATAGGCAACATCTATGGCCTTGACCT
Source organism: Rhinoraja longicauda (assembly GCF_053455715.1). NCBI lineage: Eukaryota > Metazoa > Chordata > Chondrichthyes > Rajiformes > Arhynchobatidae > Rhinoraja > Rhinoraja longicauda. The sequence goes on along the minus strand of NC_135961.1, from coordinate 48,292,341 downwards.
TGTTGACCACCTTGGTTATTTCTTTAAAAAAAACTCTTATCAGCTCCTGAAACACAATCTCCTATGTACAGAGCCACATTGACAATCTCTAGTCTGCCTCTATCTATCTAAATGCATGTATATCATATCCTTCAGAATCCTCTCCAGTAATTTACTTACCACAGATGCTAGGCTCACCAGTTCCCAGGATTTTCCTTGGAATCCTTCCAAAATAGAGGCACATCATTAGCCATCCTAACTCTACCGGCAACTCGCCCATGTCTAACGGCGATTTATATATCTCCGTCAGGCTCCTGCAATTACTTCACTACATCCCCTGGTGCCCTTGGATATATCCGAGCAGTCCCGGGAGATTTATCTTGGGACATCCAGCACCACCTTGACCGTAATCCGGACTGTCTTCAAGACATAGAGTAGAAACAAGGAATTGCAGATGCTGATTTACCAAGGCAAGAGGAAATGCTGGAGTAATTCAATGGGTCAGGCAGTATCCCTGGAAAACATGGATAGGTGTCGGGTCGGGACCCTTAGAGTCATCGAGTCATACATTGTGGAAACAGGCCCTTCAGCCCAACTCGCCCACACCAGCCAACTATGTCCCAGCTACCCGAGTCCCACTTGCCTGTTCCTGGTCCATATCCCTCCAAACCTGTCCTATCCATGTACAAGTCTAACTGTTTTTGTTAAATGATGGGTTAGTCCCAGCCTCAACTACCTCCTCTGGCAGCTTGTTGCATACACCCACCACCCTTTGTGTGAAAATGTTACCCCTCGGATTCCTATTAAATCTTTTCCCCTTCACCTTGAATCTATGTCCTCTGGTCCTCGATTCCCCTACTCTGGGCAAAAGGCTCTGTGCATCTACCCAATCGATCCTCTCATGATTTTGTATACCTCTATTAGATCTTCCCTCATCCTCCTGCGCTCCATGGAATAGAGACCCAGCCTACTCAACCTCTCCCTATAGCTCACACCCTCTAGTCCTGGCAACATCCTTGTAAATCTTTTCTGAACCCTTTCAAGCTTGACAATATCTTTCCTATAACATGGTGCCCAGAACTGAACACAATACTCTAAATGCGGTCTCACCAACGTCTTATACAACTGCAACATGACCTCCCAACATGTATACTTCAGACTGATAAGATATCTTTTTGTAGAAGGGTTTTGATCCGAAACATCACCCTTTCCTTCTCTCCACAGTTACTCCTGCTTTTTGTGTCCTCTTTGGTTTAAACCAGCATCTGGAGTTCCTTCCTACAGATATCTTTTGGATTATCCTTCATCTTATCTGCAGAGCTATCTCTTGTCCTCTTTTTGCCCTCATGATTTACTTCTTATGAATGCTCCTCGGTCTGAAGAAAAGTCCTAACCCAAAATGTCACCTATCCATATTCTCCAGGGATGCTGCCTGACCCTTTGAGTTACTCCAGCATTTTGTGTCTTTCCTGTCCTCAATACATCTCCATTAACTGTCCCAAGTATCCGGGTCTTTCTCCACTTTAAGAGTAGAGGAGGAATACTCATTGAGAACCTTGCTCATCTCTTGCAGCTCCTCACTTAGATGGCCACATTGGTTTCTCTGGGTCCCTGTTCTTTCTCTAGTTACCCTCTTTCCTTTAATGTACTTTGTACATAAAATATCTTTGGATTCTCCATAATCTTGTATGCCGGAAGTATCCCTTTTTCCCCTCATGATTTCCTTCTTGAGTATCTTCCTAAGTCCTTTAAACTCCTCCAGGGATAATACACTTGATCCCAGCTGCCTAGATCTATCTCATGCCTCCTTTTTCCTGACCAGAGCCTCAATTTCTCATGTCATCCAGGGTCTTGCAGCAGGATCTTGATCAGTTGGGCTGAGGATGGTTAATGACGTTTAATACAGATAAGTGCGAGGTGTTGTATTTTGGGTAGTCAAACCAGGGCAAGACCTTCACAGTGAATGGCAGGGCTCCGTGGAGTGTTGTAGAGCAGTGGGATCTCGGAGTGCAGGTACACAGTTCCCCGAAAGTGGCGTCACAGTTAGATAGGGTGGTCAAGATGGCTTTCAGCATATTGGCCATCATCAGTCAGTATAGAAGTTGGAATATGATGTTACAGTTGTTTCAAACATTGGTGAGACCACATTTAGAGTATTGTGTTCAGTTTCAGTTGGCTTGCAATATGAAAGATGTTGTTAAGCTGGAAAGGGTGCAGAGATTTACAGGGACTTTACCTGGTCTCGAGAGCCTGAGCTGTAGGGAGAGGTTAAGCAGGTTAGGTCTTTACTCCTTGTAGTGCAGGAGGGGTGATCTTATAGATGGGCATAAGATCATGAGGGGAATAGATAGGGTAAATGCAGTATCTTTTACCCAGAGTAAGGGAATCAAGAACCAGAGAACATAGGTTTAAGGCATGAGGGAAAATATTTAATAGGAACCAGAAGGGCAAATTTTTCCACACAAACAGTGGTAGGTTTACGGAACAAGCTGCTGGAGGAAGTAGTTGAGGCAGGTATTATCACAACAATTTAAAAGGCATTGAGCAGGTGCATGGATAGGAAAGGTTGAGAAGAATATGGGCCAAACACAGGTAGGTGGGCCATGTGTAGATGGGACATTTTGGTCAGCATGGGAAAGTTGGGCGAAGGGTCTCTTTCCATGCTTTATGACTATATGACTGTTCAAGCTTCCTTACTCCCACCTGCCTTACCCTTCGCTTTAACAGGAACATGCATACTTTTCATTCTCATCATCACACTCTTAAAAGCACTCAATTTTCCAGCTGTCCCTTTGCCCACAAACAACCTACTCCAATCAACTTTTGCAAGTTCCTGTCTAATACCTTCAAAGTTGGCGTTGCTTCAATTCAAAACTTTAACTTGTGGACAAACCTTGTCCTTATCAATGACGATTTTGAAGCTAATAAAACTGTAGCCTCTAGTCCCAAAAGGCATGCCCACTGACACTTCAGTGACTTGCCCTTCCCAATTTCCTTTGTGCTCTCCCTTGTAGTGTATCTACATATTGTCTAAGTAAACTTTCCTGAACACATTTCAAACTTTCCTGATAAATTAGTGTATGGTCGAGCAGTCACATTTATTTTCCTCAACTTTGAGGCCAGAGGTTTGATGAAAGAAATCATTATTTTTTCCATTTAGGAATAAACGATATTAATACATTTTATCTTGGTGCCTTTTTTGCAGGAGCCCAGCAGTTGGAATGGAAACCCATGTTCCTGTTGTTTTTCTTGACTTAAATGGTAAGTCATTGGAACCTCTCAGCATTGCCATTTACATCCTAGCAAATTAATAAAATCTGTTGGCTTTCATCAAATTAACGCAGTCAAGATTTGGTTTTATTTTATGGCAAGTACTCAGTACTATTAATGACAAATAGAGACTAGTGGCTGGAATTAATGATGCAAGTCTATTATTTAATTCTACCATGTCTAACTAAATTCTAGGTTTGGACCACTGTTTATAGCCTGTATTAGGCACAGTAATTTAAGCATGGGCTCTGGAGCTTAGATTAGTTCCGAAGCATGTGGAAGTCTATGTTCTTTCTCCAGTCCATTTTTTTCCGATGAAGTTCTTCTGGAAAAATACTTAATAATTTTTCCCAAGCTCACGCCAGGGGAAAAAACTGAGTCCACGCTTCAGACTTTTTCCTACCCCAGGCATCCCTCGCCAGAATGAATATTTCTTGAACTATTTTTTTTTCACTCATGGGCTTGCACTTATTTTTGTTCTTGGTCTCAAATACCATTTGCACAAAATTGGCTTTTTTCTTTCTTCTCTGCGCTTTGAGAGAGAGAGAGAGAGAGAGAGAGAAGGAATTGTAGTAGCATTATACATCCCAATGTCCATTCTTATCATTCAAGATCTTAATTTTCACTGAGTCCAACAATCTGTAGGCATCTAGACCAGATTCTCAATATCTGGATACCAGAGAGAAATGGCATTAATTGAGGAATTACATCAATGAAAAAAAAGCCTTCATCATTGCTCAATAGACCTCATCTTTCTGATTGCGTAGCTGATTGTGCTGTTTCTCCCAACTCTTTTTCTTATGCTTCTCTAGCAAATGATTTCAGTTCCCGGGAAGATCTTGATGGACCAGAGCCTGGTGGACTGGATGCCAGCCTTACAGACGAAGATATTGATGACATTTTAGAACTGCAAATTGCAAAACATCATGAAACAGAGGTGATGTAACCTTGTGATTTGACCTAAAATCTGAAAATGTGGAAGAGAATCAGGCTGCAAGCAGTTAGCAACAGGAAATGTGATGAGAAAAGTGACCAGGTGATGGCAGGGGAGCATCATGAATTTGACAAGCAGATACCTGAATCAGAAAAAGGTCAAGAATCTCTGGTCTTGCAATTGGTAGAACTAAGATTTTATTTAAGTTAAAAAGGGAAGAAACGAAGTAATGAAAGATCAAATGACCTTCATTGAGAGAATTCTATAGCAGTTGTAGGTTGTTTTTCATTACTATTTGATTTATCAAAAGTCATTCATCCATCATAAAAATAATTGCGAAATTAATCAAATCAAGGGGTTACATTTCTATGTTAAATTGAAAGAACACAACAGAATAGAATTAAATGGAATTGGGGTTCAGTTTCACTCTTTCATTCCCAATCTATGACCAAATTTCCATCAAATTTGTGACCAAAGTTCTCCCAGCTGTTTGCTTTTGCTCAAGATTGAAGCATCTGCAATATGTTGTCTCCTTTAAAATCATTCCCTGGTTAATGCACAATAATGCTTACGGATTCATATTTGTATCTTCCTTTACTGAGCATTTTACTGAGCATTTTGTCATTTGGCCCTTCGAGCCAGCACCGCCATTCATTATGATCATGGCTGATCATCTACAATCAGTAACCTGTGCCTGCCTTCTCCCCATATCCCCTGATTCCACTAGCCCCTAGAGCTCTAACTCTCTTTTAAATTCATCCAGTGAATTGGCCTCCATTGCCTTCTGTGGCAGAGAATTCCACAAATTCACAACTCTCTGGGTGAAAAAGTTTCTTCTCACCTCAGTTTTAAATGGCCTCCCCTTTATTCTTAGACTGTGTCCCCTGGTTCTGGACTCCCCCAACATTGGGAACATTTTTCCTGCATCTAGCTTGTCTAGACCTTTTATAATTTTATATGTCTCTATAAGATCCCCTCTCATCCTTCTAAACTCCAGTGAATACAAGCCCAGTCTTTCCAATCTTTCCTCATATGACAGTCCCTCCATCCCAGAGATTAACCTCATGAACCTACGCTGCACTGCCTCAATAGCAAGGACGTCCTTCCTCAAATTAAGAGACCAAAACTGCACATAATACTCCAGATGTGGTCTTACCAGGGGCCTATACAACTGCAGAAGGACTTTGCTCTTGAACTCAAATCCTCTCGTTATGAAGACCAACATGCCATTAGCTTTCTTCACTGCCTGCTGTACCTGCACTCTTACTTTCAGTGACTGGTGTACGAGGACACCAAGGTCTCGTTGCACTTCCCCTTTACTTAATCTGACACCATTGAGATAATATATAGGTGGTAAATATAAACAGATAGTGAGAGGACAACCTTTGTTAGTACTCTGACCTGAAACATTATATTTGTTTCTTGTTCCACCGATGCTGCCTGACCTGCTAAATGTTTCTGGCATCTTCCTTTTTTATTTCAGATTTCCAGCTTCTGTGTTTCTTGTTTCCACTTGCATGTAGTAAATACTTAGTTTTGTTTTTAAATTGTTTCCAAAAGGTGAAAGCAGAGGCTTCGTGGGATTCCAATGTCCATAACTGTGTGTCACTGAGCAAAGGGACGCCAGTCGATGAGCGGGTGTTCCTCATCGTGAAGACTGTGGTGAAGCTAAGTCATCCCGCTGACATGCATCTGGTGCTACGTAAACGCATCTGCGTAAATGTCTACAACTGTCAGGTACAGACAAATCTGCTGGTAACAACAAAATTCGGGCTTTATTTTATTTGCTGGATTTTAGTGGAAAATGGTGCACAAGCTAAATTTAATGAAACATTTAAGACTGACCTTCCTAGTGGCTCAGTTCATGGTGCCATTTCCCAATGTGGATTGTTTTGGATTAAGGGATGGATAAAGACAGTCTTATGTGCTCCTGATTGATGTTTAGTGACCCTGTTAGAAAGTATGCTGACCAGCATTGATTTAAGGAAATTGGGGTATTGATGCAAGGTTGCGGTGGGCGAAATACTGTGTCAACAACCAGTCATACACAGTCAGAGAAGGATCAGGTGCTAGTATGTGTGAATACAACAGAAGAGTGTTGGCATTGGAATTTTTATGAGCAATAGAGAAATGAAAAGTATTTAAGAAAGGAATATTGTATTGGATTCTAAAGCGATGATAGTCTTGGTTAGGAAAGCATCAGGGTACTTAATGAAGTTGATTGCTGGAAGCTTATTTGACTCTATATATTTAAGCATCACAATTTTCACGCGCAAACTTGGGGGTTCCTATATCTGAGCCGTGAGAGTTGGAACCAACACTAACAATGGGGTTGAGTTAGTTGAAGGTGTGTGCGCTCCATATCGGATAAATGGCAACACCAACTCAGTAAATTTTTACTAACTTCATTTGAAGTTTCAGATGCAATGATGGGTTCTACCTGAGTGGAACACGCCACTAACCCAGAGTGCTAGAATTGTTTTATTGGGTTTGTTTGCCTCTTGTTCATGATCTGATGGGCTATTGTAGAATGTAATGACATGTCACTTATATTAAGAAATATGATTCCAGGGTTTTGCACAAAATCTCTTGAGAAGAATGTCCCACAGGAGTACACTGAGCGCATGTGGGGTGACCTTTGAGATTGTCTCCAATATTCCAGAGGTATTTAAACATCAAGTCTGTTTCTGAGACGTTTTCTGAACTTTGTAAAAAAAACTTTCCTTATGTATTTCACTAAATGTTATTTGTGTCTATGCACGTGGTAAACATTGAAAGGGGTTCTTGGGGAAGGCTGATCTAACGCAAGTGTTTATTGTCTGCATGTCTACTAAATATACCATAGAAGCCTGAGAGGTATATAATAATCACTTACTCAGGCAGAGTGGAAGTCAAGCTGAGAAATTCAAGGACGATTTCAATAAGAATAAATGGGGAGAAACTCTTTTTGCTGAAATGAAGGTCAATGACTAGAATGCACAGGAAATTATCACAAGAACCAAGGGAGAGATGAGGGAATTTTTTTTGGCAGCAGGCTTAGATCCAGAATATATTGTAAAAGTGGTGGAAGCATCTTTAATGCTACCTTTCAAAAACATGGATATTTATAAAGTGGAAACATTTGTTTGCCTCGTGAGTAGAAAATAATAGAAAGTAGGACAAATTGCATTAGACCATGGAGACTGAGTGCACGATAGTCGAAGAAGTTTAATTACGGGAGTGACTGTAATAGCTATTAAATATAAGATAAGCAGTCAAAAATGTTCCCCATCCTGATACTTAATATTCTCTTAATAATCTCAACATCTCTTAAATTACCCCATTTTTGTGGGTCTAAGAAAAATATTACCATTCCCTCCAGCCATACCAAGCAGCTGAAGTCCCATGATTGGTAGCACTTCAATAAATATTATTTTCAAAGCCTTTTTATCTTTTCAAATTTCCACACAGTATTCGACTGGGGGGATTGTCAGGCCGAGGAAGTATTACATAAAGATTCACTATAACTCTTCTTGTTACTTTACAAGATGAACGTATAGTTCCAATCTGCCTTTTCATTAGATCCTTTGAGACTAGGGATCAGCAAGATTGGTTGCTTATCTTGAGCCTGAACGATGGGCATTGAAGGTGTAGTCTAGTCAGACCACTACGCCATTTCAACTCAATAGTGTTGAATCTCTTGCTGTAGGTCTAATGGCTAAATGTGCATTCTCAAAGCTTTTGTGGCTTACTTGGAGAACATTTGGATACTTGAGACTTTACTTTAGACATACAGCGCGGAAACAGGCCCCTCGGCACACAGAGTCCCCGCCGACCAGTAATTTCCCCATACACTAACACTATCCTACACACGAGGGACAATTTACAATTTTACCAAAGCCAATTAACCTACAAACCTGTACGTCTTTGGAGTGTGGGTGGAAACCAGAGCACCTGGGGAAAACCCACACGGTCACAGGGACAACATACAAACTCTGTATGGACTGCACCTGCAGTCAGGATTGAACCCGTCTCAGGCCCTGCAAGGTAGCGACTCTACCGTAACGCCACAGTACTGGCCAATATGGTAATATGCACAATCGAGCTTTTCCTTTCTTTCTCAGGATGCTCAGGCATCTGAAGACCGTGAAACCTTGGCCCGAATGGCAGCGGAACTGGAAAATACGGAGTCTGCTGAGAAGGAAGCATATATTGAGAAATACCTCCGCAGTGTGCTGGCAGTGGAGAACATCCTTACACTGGACCGACTACGTCAGGTGAATGTTATGAAATAGGGTTGAAAAACAATAAGCTGATGCTTACCCTCTCTTGTGCTACTACTTGTGGAAATCCTTGAGTACTTTTGCTTTTCCTTGATGTGTGCAGATAGGAAGGTTACATTTCTAGAAGCGGCATTGGGATCCAATCCAGATTTGGTATTAAAATAATTGGTGTGGTATGTATATTTGCAATTTTGTGTGTTGCTCGAAAGCAGTTCTGTAAAAGCAGACATCATTCTGTCATTAGCCATAATTATTTTGTCCATTTTTTAGCATTTATTTCGATTTTTAATTGATATGCATTTCTACAAACCTGAAAAATAAGGATTGCGACAACAAATGTAATATTGCTGTTTAAACACCAATCATAACAAATGCAATTGCTAGGTTTTTAAAAATTTCTAAATATGTACTGGACACTGTATAGCCAAATGAAGCAAAGAAATGCTCTTCCACCCTGGTCTAAACAGTTCTAACAAGGAGTGCCATTCTTGCTTCACTCTTTGTTTTACACACATCAATGTACTCCAATTACTAAGGATGGAAATATTTTTTGTTGTTTTGTGAAATCAACATTTATCAATGCAATTGGTTGTATTCTACCAAGTCTGGTTACGTAGAGCCTTGATTCGTGGTGATTTTCCTCTCATTTAATTGAAGCTGATCAATAATGTTAGGCTTCTTGACCTCACACGCCTTCAGTGGTAACGCTAATTTCTGCTGAAATTTTTTTTTGATATGAATTGTTTTTCCATTTCAAGAGTTGGATTCATTCTGTTGTGACTCAAACGGCCAAAGGTTTTAGAAAGGTGATCTAACGAAATTTATGACCAGTGGCGCTGCTGATCTTTCCAGCCAACTAAATGTGCTCAGCTTTCAGATCATGAAAACGCAGGCAATATCAGTAGAACTGATTCCTGGCTGCAGTCCGTCAGTGACAGACCTGAATGTTATTCTGCTGTCAAAGCTCTGGAACCCCTTTGTTTTGATATCCACATTGCCACCCTGAGTAAGACATGACCCATTCCTTCTCTCCAGAGATGCTCCCTGTCCTGTTGAGTTTAGTTTAGAGATGCAGCGCTGTAACAGGCCCTTTCGGCCCACCGGGTCCGCGCCGACCAGCGATCCCTGCACATTAACACTATCCTATACCCACTAGAGACAATATTTACATTTACCAAGCCAATTAACCTACATACCTGTACGTCTTTGGAGTGTGGGAGGAAACCGAAGATTTTGGAGGAAACCCATGCAGGTCATGGGGAGAACGTACAAACTCAGTACAGACAGCACCCATAGTCGGGATCGAACCCGGGTCTCTGGCGCTGCATTTGCTGTAAGGCAGCAACTCAATCGCTGCGCCACCATGCCGCCCTCTATTTACTCCAGCTTTTAGTGTCTATCTTCGGCCCTCTTCATGAAGTTGGTTTTGGTATCAGGAATGACACAATGTCTAGTGTCTCACTGCCTCTGCCTGCGTAACAACACTTCATGAAGGAGCATGGAGCACGAGCATGCTGGGGATAGTATGGAGAATATTCAGTCTACCCACTAGAAGCACAAGAAACTCAGCAAATGTGGCAGAAAGCGTTCACCGTGACACCCACCTCATCACACACCTGCTCCATCTGTGCTAGAACTTTCCAAATAGTTTCATCGGTCACTTCAAACATCAAAACAGAGTGGAAGCAATTCACCCTCAATCCTGAGGGATTATTTAAGGAAAAAGCAAGAAGGTAGTAATGTTTGACTTTAGACCCAGATAAGGTAGAAGCAACGTGTGTAAGAAGGAATTGCTGATGCTGGTTTAAACCGACAAAAGACACAAAAAGCTGTAGTAACTCAGTGGGACAGGCAGCATCTCTGGAGAGAAGGAATGGGTGACGTTTCGGGGATCTGAAGGAGGCTCTCGACCCGAAATGTCACCCATTCCTTCTCTCCAGAGATGCTGCCTGTCTCGCTGAGTTACTCCAGCTTTTTGTGTCTTTCTAGAAGCAACGTGTGATGGATTTCACCGGAGTTATCAAGGCAACACGATGAGCCAATGATTGTTAAAAGGAAGCCGTTTGCTATTAAATCTGTTTCAAGAATTCCGGTTGAGCAGAAACTAAATTAGATGTGAGCTAATTGCGTATCAGTGTCGTTATATATGTAAAGTAAAAATCTGGAATGTATAATCATTATTTTCTGCCAATTATTTTTGTGTATTTTAGATTTTCTGAACTTTTGGCTTCCACTTGTTAACACTGGTTCAACAGAATATTATTATTATTTTGAAGGGAATTGCTCATCAGTCCAACTACTGGTGTTTCAAATTGTTTAGCCAGATGATATCCTTGATGGTCCAAACACATCTGAAGACTTTGAGAAGGCCAGTGGAGTACAGTTGGAGGAATTAATTTATGGAATGGAAAAGGTGGTTGGAGTGTAGAGTGAAGTTTATTGAATTATTTATAAATTTGTGCAAGGGCTCTGATTCCCTGCCCACCAATACATTGTTCATTGAAGGATAACAAAGGGGGCATATGAACGGGACATGAATTAGCTTACGTTTTCTTCACGGTCTTATAAACAATGGCATAAGTGCTCAGAAAACAAGATGGTAGATGAAGATAGACACAAAAAGCTGGAGTAACTCAGCCAGACTGGCAGCATCTCTGGAGAGATGGAATGGGTGACGTTTCGGGTCGAGATCCAGACTGAGATGCAGATTAACTCAATCTAATTGACTAATGGAACAAGCGCAATGGACTGTGTGTTCTCTTATGCTGGTTGTGAGTCTAGCAAGGTGTAAATAAATAAGAGAATTTGGCTCAATGTGATGCTCACTTTGACCCTCCTGATACAAACATATAAAGACTCACATGAATTGCATTAGCATTGTGTAATGGGTCTCCAGAAAGACTATGACAGCAGGAGAGGAGGAGGGAAATTGGCAAAAAAAAAGTACTAATATTGAAAAGCCAGCTGCTTGCTTCTGTGATGAAATTTCAATTTTGCAATGTGGAACTGCAGATTTATCTGTGTCGTCTGGCCTTGTCCTTGTCCTCATTCTGTGCTGTTATTATTTTTGTGTTTTGTGAACAGGAGGTTGCAGTAAAAGAACAATTAAACAAAAAGCGTAAATTGACCAGAAGGTGCAACAGTTCTCCAAATGTCAACCGGGTATGATCTTGTTACTTTTCCCCTCTGCCCATGTGAAGGTGCTTTTCACCGCGTTGCTGTGAGAGTATTATCCTTCAATGTGTCTATGGAGACTACACGATTAACACAACAAATGTACTAGGCAAAGACCTTTGTGAAGGATAGTTATCCAGTATACCTGTTGCAGGTTCTTTTAACAAGACTTTTAAAGTTTAGGCGATGTATCTGTTCAATAGATCTGTGGGAAAAGGAAGCTTTCGATGTGTCTTCATGGGAGAGCAATATCTGGCTCTACAAAGTGGGATGTTAATATAGGTCTAAGATTTTGATGTTAATAAACATCACCTTGTTCACCACCTTGCTGGTAGCTAAAGGACATATATTTACAGCTTTCTCTAAAAGATTGGAGATTCTGGAAATTATTTCTTTAAATGTGGAATTCTCTGCCACAGAGGGCAGTGGAGCCAAATCACTGGATGGATTTAAGAGAGAGTTGGATAGAGCTCTAGGGGTAGTGGAATCAAGGGATATTCAATTGTGGACGATCAGCCATGATCACAATGAATGGCGGTGCTGGCTCGAGGGGCCGAATGGTCTCCTCCTGCACCTATTTTCTACGTTTCTATGTTTCTATATGTTTATTACCAAAACCACTGCTGGAGGAAGTGTTTCAGGCAATTATAACTCAAAATGTAAGGGAAAAACAAGGGAATTTTTAATCTTGTACAGTGTTAGAGTACAGAGGCCTTCCGAAGAATAGTGGAGGAGGCAGAATTCCAAATTGCTCTCCAAAGGTTAGCAGCTAAACATCTGGTCCTTAAAACAAAATTGATGAGAAGGCAGACAGCTGTTATGGGCCTTTCTTATATGTTGTTCTCTGCTGTAAGATTCTCTGAAAGAAGCATCATTTGTGGTATTTAAACACATTTAGCTTAACTACTTACTGGTTTTCCTCTGTTGCAGTAAAACATCTTGCCCTGCTATTGGCAAGGTAGACACAACTTGTGACTAATGAACTCAATAGACAATAGATGCTGGAGTAGGTCATTCGGCCCTTCGAGCCAGCACCACCATTCACCGTGATCATGGCTGATCATCCACAATCAGTACCGTGTTCCTGCCTTCTCCCCATATCCCTTAACTCTGCTATCATTGAGCTCTATCTAACTCTCTTGAAAGCATCCAGGGAATTGGCCTCCACTGCCTTCTGAGACAGAGCGTTCCATAGCTTCACAACTCCCTGAGTGAAAAAGTTTTTCCTCATCTCTGTTCTAAATGCCCTCCACTTATTCTTAAACTGTGGCCCCTGGTTTGGGACTCCCCCAACATTGGGAACATGTTTTCTGCCTCTAGCGTGCCCAATCCCTTAATAATCTTATATATTTCAATAAGATCCCCTCTCATCCTTCCAAATTCCAGAGTATACAACTCGGAGCATTATAAAGAATAAACATTCATAAAATATAGTGATCTCTCAATTTCTTTGTGCTGACCTTACTCTTATATATTAATAACATTCATAACTGTCTACAAATCATGGTTGTCCATTGATTACAGTTATGAAGCATAATTAATGTGGCAGCAAAGAGTCTATTGATCATGTAAATTAACAACATTTGGCCCTTATTTACTCTCCAATGGGAAGGAGCCCATGTTTGGCACTGTACTTAAATTATAAATAATATTATTGCATTTTATATATAATACCATGCAGGTACAGCAGGCAGTGAAGAAAGTGAATGGCATGTTGGGCTTCATTGCGCGAGGATTCGAGTTTAGGAGCAAGGTCCTACTGCAGTTGTTCAGGGCCCTGGTGAGACGGCACCTGGAGTATTGTGCGCAATTTTGGTCTCCTAATTTGAGGAAGGACATTATTGCTATTGAGGGAGTGCAGCGTAGGTTCACCAGGTTAATTCCCGGGATGGCGGGAATGACATATGAATGGGTCGACTGGGCTTGTATTCACTGGAATTTAGAAGGATGAGAGGGGATCTTATAGAAACATATATAATTCTTAGAGGATTGAACAGGGTAGATGCAGGAAAAATGTTCCCGATGTTGGGGGAGTCCAGAACCAGGGGTCACAGTTTAAGAATAAGGGGTAGGCCATTTAGGACTGAGATGAGGAAAAGGTTATTCAGCCAGAGAGTTGTGAATCTGTGGAATTCTCTGCCACATTGGCCGTGGAGGCCAATTCACTGATTAGCTCATGGGGCTAAGGGGATCAAGGGATATGGGGAAAAAGTCGGAACAGGGTATTAATTTTGGATGATCAGCCATGATCATATTGAATGGCGGTGCTGGCTCGAAGGGCCGAATGACCTACTCCTGCACCTATTTTCTATGTTTCTATGTTTCTACGTTTCTATGAAAATATTCTTCTTATTGCTGTCCCAGTACTTTGGCAGCAATGCCCTGATGAAATCATTGCTGGCATGTACTCAAAACAGCTTAATATAAACTTCGACAGACATTTAAGCCGTAACTGTCGAGCATGTCACAAAGCAATGAATGTCTCTAATATTAATGTTTATTAATTTTTGATAGTTAAAAAAATATGTAAATAGAAAACAATTTATCAAATCAATTTAGTGTTAAATTAAACAATTCAAAGCTAAATTTGTAGTAATTTTTTGTTTCTAATTAAAATTGCAATTAATTATCCACTAGTTACATCTATTATTTAAATTCTCCAATAGTCTAACCACAAATATGAACTACAGTGTAAGAACTAGCCGCAAAGGCCAATGCTTCAGTAATGCACCATATGTCATGTGTATGATGCTTCTTTGATAATATCTTCCAAACCCATAATTTCTGAGCAAAGGCAGAAGACTGTTTGAAGCAGCACCACCTGCAAGCTCCCCTCCCAGTCAAAAATTGTCATGACAGCAATTCATCACCAACCCTTTCATCTTAGTGCATAACGACATATGGAAGTGCCTTCACCAAATGGATGAATTGGTTCAAGAAAGCCACCTCCTAGACCATTAGGTGTAGACAAAAAATATTGGCTTTGCCAACAATGCCCATTTCCCAAGAAAGAATTGAGGAAGAAAATATAGATTTTGTATTATTTTTTGTTTTGATACACGACATGAAATATCTGTTATCATGTGCAGGAAGAGGAGATTAGTTTAACGTGGCATCATGTTTGGCACGATTATTGTGGGTCAAAGTGCCTATTCCTGTGCTTTTCTGTTCTGTGTTATATGTTCTATGTTCTATTGCAACATGTTAGGAAATAATTGGTTGTGTGCACTTCCTTCCTTCTACTTTTCTCACAATGCGTTGAATATGTTGGGAAATCAAATTATAATACCATTTTAGACTTTGATTGTTCTCACTTACACTGTCCCAATTTAGATTTGCAAATTCATAGTTATACATTATGGAAACAAACACTTCGGTCCAATGGATCCGTGCTGACCAAGGTGCCTATCTACGCTAATCCAATTTGCTGGCATTTGACCCAAATCCCTCTAAACCTTTCATATTTGCAAACCTTCAAAATGTCTTTTAAACATTGAAATTATTGCTGTCTAGCAGCTCAGTCCATGTACCTACCATCCTCTGTGTGAGACAACTGTCCCTCGGATCCCTTTTTTAATATTTCTCAACTCATCTTAAATATCTGCCCTCTACTACTTGACTCCCCATATTCTGGGAAGAAAACCATGGCTATCTGACTTATCTATGCACCACATGATTTTATTAACTTATACAAACTCTCTAAAGTCTCCTTCACTCCAGGAAAATCAGTCCCAGCCTCCCCAGATTTGGCAGAACACAAAGAGTTATCCTCCATTTGGACATGTGGACCTATTGTAATGTTGAATAGAAAACTTAATATTCTTGTAACATGTGCCTCTCTTTAACTTTATTGCTTGAAAGTTGTCTGGAAGCCGTCATGACCTAAATACAAGATCCAGCCTTGAACGCAACAAGGTAATTGCTTTGTGTGGGAAGGAACTGCAGATGCTGGTTTAAACCGAAGATAGACACAAAAAGCTAGAGTAACTCAGTGGGGCAGGCAGCATCTCTGGAGAGAATGAATAGGTGACGTTCCGGGTTGAGACCCTTCTTCAGTCTGAAGAAGGGTCTCGAGCCGAAACATCACCCATTCCTTCTCTCCAGAGGTAATCACTTTCCTGCTCTACTATAACTCCGAGAATAATATTAATCTGCACCAGTCAATAACATTCCTTGACTAACAAAATCAAGTTTAGATGATTAACTCCAGTACAATAGTAAAAACCTCATCAATTGAATCTAGAGTAAGACTATATGAAATAGGAAACGGAGGAGGCCATTCAGCCCCTTGATCTTACTCCATTATTTAACAAGATTGTAACAGGAAAGTGGTTTGACCACTATTTTACTCTTTTCCCGTAACCCTTGATTCGCTTCCTGATTAAAAATCCATCTCAGCTTCAAGGATTCAGCTTTCATAGATCATGGGCAAAGAATTCTAAACGCTTACAACCTGTTGGTGGAAGAAATGTTTCCAATCCCGGCATTCCAAGAAGGAAATCAGGAATCCAAAAAGGGGGCAGGAGATAGCTCTCGCAGAAAAGATTAAGGATAATCCAGTGATTTTATGTATTAAAGGGGAAAAAGAGTAACTAGAGAGAGAAAAGGGCACCTCAGAAACCAAAGTGGTCACTTGTGTGTGGAGCCATAGGAGTTGAACATGGTCCTCAATTAGTATTTCTCCTCTGGTTTTACCAAGGAGAAAGACATGAACACTGGAGAATTTGGCACAGTTAATAGAGATTGTTTAAGGACAATTCCTATCACAGTTGAGAAGGTGCTGGTTGCCATAAGGCATATGAAGGTAGATACATCTCCCAGGCCTGATCAGATGTTTCCAAGGTCACTGTGGGAAGCTGAAGAGGAAATTGTAAGTGCCCTGGCTGAAATGGATAAATCATCATTAGACACTGGCGAGGTGTTGGAAGATTGGAGGATTGTTAATCTTGTGCCTTTATTTAAGAAGGTCTGCAAAGGAAAACCTGGGAACTACAGATCCATTTGGAAAGACGGTTGATTGGGGATAGTCAGCATGGTTATGTGCGTGGGAGTTCGTGTCTCACAAATTTGATTGTGTCTGAAGAGGTAACCAAGAAGATTGAAAGTAGGGCCATGGATGTAGTTTAAATGCACCTCAGCAAGGCCTTTGATAAAATTCTGCAGGGTAGCTATTCTGGAAGGTTAGATTACATGGGATTCATGGAGAGCTAGATAACTAGATGCAGAATTGGCTTCATGTTAGGAAGCAGAGAGTGGTGATGGAAACAACTTTCGGATTGGAGGCTAGTGACTATTGGTGTTCTCAGTGATCAGTGTGCAGCCCATTGCTGTTTGTCATCTTTACCAACGATTTGCATCAGAATGTACAAGGCATTGTTTGTCAGTTTGCAGAGAACACTAAAAAAGCTGTATCATAGACAGTGAAGATGATTATCAATAAATACAGTGTGATTTTGATCAGCTGGATAAGTGGGTTGAGCAATGGCTAAAGGTTAATTCAGATAAGTCTGTGGTGTTGCATTTTGTGGTCAAAGTAGGACCTTTACAGTGAATGATATGGACTGGAAAGTGTTGTGGAGCAGAGGGATCTAGGAGTATGTGTACAAAGTTCCCAGAAAGTGGCATTGCAGGTAGATAGTGGATGAAAAAAGGCTATTGCCACATTGCCCTTCATCAGTCAGGGTATTGACTGTAGAAGTTGGGACATTATGTAACAGTTGTGACCGATATTGGTGAGGTCACACGCAGATATACCAGGAATCTGAAGGACAACTTTTTCACACAGGATTGTGGGTATAAGGAAAGTGCTGCCAGAGAACATAGTTGAAGCAGATACAATACCAACATTTAAGTCATTTGGATCGGTAGATGGAGAGGCAAATCGGACCAGCGTAGGTAGAGTATCTTGTTAGACCAAGTTAGATTATATGACACCCTCAGCCTCTCCTTTGGCCTCTCCCTCGCCCTCTCCCTCGCCAGACTATTAAAAAATAGTCAAGGCAAATGTGGGTCCCTTGGAGACAGAAGCAGGGGAATTTATTATGGGGAACAAGGAAATGGCAGACGAATTGAACCAGTACTTTGGATCTGTCTTCACTAAGGAAGATACAAACAATCTCCCAGATGTTCTACTGGCCAGAGATCCTAGTGTGACGGAGGAACTGAAGGAAATCCACATTAGGCAGGAAATGGTGTTGGGTAGACTGATGGGACTGAAGGCTGATAAATCCCCAGGGCCTGATGGTCTGCATCCCAGGGTACTTAAGGAGGTGGCTCTAGAAATTGTGGACGCATTGGTGATCATTTTCCAATGTTCTATAGATTCAGGATCAGTTCCTGTGGATTGGAGGGTGGCTAATGTTATCCCACTTTTTAAGAAAGGAGGGAGAGAGAAAACGGGAAATTATAGACCAGTTAGTCTGACATCAGTGGTGGGGAAGATGCTGGAGTCAATTATAAAAGACGAAATTGCGGAGCATTTGGATAGCAGTAACAGGATCGTTCGAGTCAGCATGGATTTACAAAGGGAAAATCATGCTTGACTAATCTTCTGGAATTTTTTGAGAATGTAACTAGGAAAATTGACAGGGGAGAGCCGGTGGATGTGGTGTACCTCGACTTTCAGAAAGCCTTTGACAAGGTTCCACATAGGAGATTAGTGGGCAAAATTAGAGCACATGGTATTGGAGGTAGGGTACTGACATGGATAGAAAATTGGTTGACAGACAGAAAGCAAAGAGTGGGGATAAATGGGTCCCTTTCAGAATAGCTGGCAGTGACTAGTGGGGTACCGCAAGGCTCGGTGCTGGGACAACAGCTATTTACAATATACATTAATGACTTGGATGAAGGGATTAAAAGTACCATTAGCAAATTTGCAGATGATACAAAGCTGGGTGGTAGTGTGAACTGTGAGGAAGATGCTATGAGGTCGCAGGGTGACTTGGACAGGTTGTGTGAGTGGACGGATGCACGGCAGATGCAGTTTAATGTGGATAAGTGTGAGGTTATCCACTTTGGTGGTAAGAATAGGAAGGCAGATTATTATCTGAATGGTGTCAAGTTAGGAAAAGGGGTGGTACAACGAGATCTGGGTGTCTTAGTGCATCAGTCACTGAAAGGAAGCATGCAGGTATAGCAGGCAGTGAAGAAAGCCAATGGAATGTTGGCCTTCATAACAAGAGGAGTTGAGTATAGGAGAAAAGAGGTCCTTCTGCAGTTGTGCAGGGCCCTAGTGAGACCGCACCTGGAGTACTGTGTGCAGGTTTGGTCTCCAAATTTGAGGAAGGATATTCTTGCTATTGAGGGCGTGCAGCGTAGATTTACTAGGTTAATTCCCGGAATGGCGGGACTGTCCTTTGTTGAAAGACTGGAGCGACTAGGCTTGTATACACCGGAATTTAGAAGGATGAGAGGGGATCTTATCGAAACATATAAGATTATTAAGGGGTTGGACACTTTAGAGGCAGGAAACATGTTCCCAATGTTGGGGGAGTCCAGAACCAGGGGCCACAGTTTAAGAATAAGGGGTAGGCTATTTAGAACGGAGATGCGGAAAAACCTTTTCAGTCAGAGAGTTGTAAATCTGTGGAATTCACTGCCTCAGAAGGCAGTGGAGGCCAATTCTCTGAATGCATTCAAGAGAGAGCTAGATAGAGCTCTTAAGGATAGCGGAGTCAGGGGGTATGGGGAGAAGGCAGGAACGGGGTACTGATTGAGAATGATCAGCCATGATCACATTGAATGGTGGTGCTGGCTAGAAGGGCTGAATGGCCGACTCCTGCACCTATTGTCTATTGCCCTCGTCCTCCCCCCCTCCCTTCCCCCCCTCCCTCCCTCCCTCTCTCCCTCCCCCCCTCCCTCCCCCCCTCCCTCCTCCCCTCCCTCCCCCCCTCCCTCCCCCCTCCCTCCCCCCTCCCTCGCCCCCTCCCTCCTCCCCTCCCTCCTCCCCTCCCTCCTCCCCTCCCTCCCCCTCTTCCCCCCCTCTCCCTCCCCCATCCCCCTCCCCTCTCCCTCCCTATCCCCCTCTTTCCATCTCCATCTCTCTCTCTCTCTCGCTCTGTTTGTCTCTTTCTCTCGCTCTGTCTCTCTCTCTTACTCTTACACATATTAATAATAATAATAATAATAATCCATTTATTTTATATAGCGCCTTATCACATGCTCAAAGCGCTTTACAAAAACAATTAACATAGAAACAAACAGACAAACTATCCTGACGGAAAAGCGGCGAATACACAACGCCAGCGTCCTCTCACGTCAGGGTCCGGCAGTAGACATTACAAAGCACAAGACACACAGATATAATTTTTTACACAAAACAGCCATCACAGTGATTGCTCTAGGCATACCCTCACTGTGATGGAAGGCAAAGTCTTATCTCCTCCTCATTCTTCTCCCGTGGTGCCACGAGGTGATTGAGGCTCCCAACTTTTTGAAGCCCCCACCGGGCGGTGGAAAGTCCCAGGGCCGAGCCGAGCAGGCCGATGAAAGTCCTGAGCCCCCACCGGGCGATGGAAAGTCCCAGGGCCGAGCCAAGCCGAGCTGGCCGATGAAAGTCCTGAGCCCCCACCGGGCGATGGAAAATGCCGCGGCCAGGCCACGCAGGGCGATGAAGGGCCTGCGGGCGGGTTGATCGTACCTCGCGCTTCGGGGCGGTCGAAGCTGCTACGGCTGGAGCTCCCAAAAGCCGGTCGCCAGCCAGGGACCTGCGAACTCCCGATGTTGCGGTCTGCAGGGCCCACGGCCGAAGCCTCCGAGATGGTAAGTCCAGGCCCTGCGACCGGAGTCTTTGAGGTCGATCCCAGCTGGAGGCCGCCGACTCCACGATGTTGGGCCGTAGCGCGAACGGAGATACGACACGGTAAAGGTCGCATCTCCGTTGAGGAGGAGATTTGAAATTCTTTCTCATTCACTCTTCACCTCCCGCTCTTGCCCTCTCACTTTTCGGGATTGAATTACTTCAGTTCCTACATAATTAACTCACATAAGAAGTACAGAACTTTCCTGTGCTGTAAAAAAATGAGTGAGGGAAGAAAAAATATGGTGCCATTCCTTTAAACGTTAGTTTATCATTTTCCATGCGCCTTTGCCTTTTTAAGGCAGGGAGCCAAAGCTGGAGGTAAAATGGTTAATGAGTCTTTCTGTATTTTACTGAGTAGAGTCGATGGGAGAGTCACCAAGACATATCCATTACTGCACCGCAGTCAAACAAGAGAACACCTCCACATCCTTCGCCAGTGTCCCGCCGTTCAATGCCGCCCCAGTCACAAAATGCAGGTGAGAACTGTGCAAAGGTGAGCTTTGGAATACATTTAGGGATGCTTGAGGAATTTCAGGAAAACTAAAACATCTTAATCATGAAGTTTTGAAACTGGGGAATCTCAGTTATGTTACTATTCAAATTGTTGTAAACATTGCACTTTTTAAAAAGTAGAAAATTGTAGTCGGATGACATAGTTGAAACAAACAAGGTTGTCTAACCTGGGGACACTTGCTTAGTGCAGACTCATTGTTCTTTAAAACCTCTACCCTCGTTCAGTGAAGTGCTTTCCATTTGGAGTACTTTATCCTTTTTCAAAACGCATAATACTACAGATGTTGAAATGATTAATGGGCCAGACAGTGTCTGAGGAAAGAGAAGAAAAACGTTTGATGACAGATCATCAACATGATGACCTCTCCATTTGGTGCTACCTGAGCATTTGTTTTATTTTATAATCTATTCCTCTATCATAAAGCACACAAAATAATGAAGGGAGGGAGTTTTAAGGGAGGGTGTTTTTTCCCTTTGACCCTGTTCCATAGGCTAGCTTTAGATATGCAAATAGAATTTGTCTTTGATACACATGTCAGAACTTAATTGTGCAATCGGGCTCTTCTGATTGTGCTTTATCGAGTATTCTGCTGGTGTTGCTTTTTGCTGATCAGAGTAAAAGGAATTAAAATATGTTAATTTCTCTCTCTTGCAAATCCTTGCTTTCCATAGTGTAATCTGCATCCACAGGAACACCCTGCTCATTTAAACTGTGTTATGCCCAATGCCCCTGTGGTTCTGAATCACTGCCTTATTGAATGGATGATAGACTTTCAATATAGTTAACTAAAATCTATTTATCACAGCTTTTCAGGAATTAGCCATTGAGGTTTTTATAAACCTGAACAAAAAAAGAGACAAGTAAAAGCAGCAAGCTAAACCTTGTTCTAAATCTTCATACATAATAATTAGAGATGTGCAAATTGGTAATCCAATGGTTTGGAGAATATATTTCATTCAATGTACCTCTAGAATTTCTTTATAAAGCAATTGAACTACTTTACTCTAAGGTAAGACTTCAGTGCTGACAAAGATCATAAATCTCTGGGTTACTCGACGTATAAAAGTCTCAGTGACTCCAATTGCCTTTCTTTGATAAGTAGGCTAGAAGGTATCCACCCCTCAACAGTAGGCACTGTGCTAGTTGGTTGATTTGGAGTTCAGTCTCAGATTGGCATTGTAGGATTCATGAGAAAGAAGCGTGTAATGGTGATTCCAAGGGTCTGCCACTATTGTGCCCCTGGTGAGAGCACAGGCCTTGGATTTTAAGAATTACCCCGATGAATAACTGCAGCGCTTTGTGTAGATAGTGGACTCTATAGGCTTGGTGCTTCAAGTACGGAGTGAATGAGCATTTAAAATGGTTGATGAGGCATCAGTCCAGTGGTCTGCCTCGTTGTGAGTGTTAAAGAAATTGAGAGGATTAGAGTTTAGGAGCAAGAAGGTTCTACTGCAGTTATACAGGGCCCTGGTGAGACCGCACCTGGAGCATTGTGTGCAATTTTGGTCTCCTAATTTGAGGAAGGACATTATTGCTATTGAGGGAGCGCACCAGGTTAATTCCCGGGATGGCGGGACATGAAAGAATGGGTCAATGGGCTTGTATTCACTGGAATTTAGGATGAGACGGGATCTTATAGAAACATATAAAATTCTTAAAGGATTGGACAGGCTAGATGCAGGAACAATGTTCCCGATGTTGGGGAAGTCCAGAACCAGGGGTCACAGTTTAAGAATAAGGGGTAGGCCATATAGGACTGAGATGAGGGGACATTTTTTCAGCCAAAGACTGTGAATCTGTGAAATTCTCTGCCACAGAAGGCAGTGGAGGCAAATTCACTGGATATTTTTGAGAGAGAGATAGATTTAGCTCTTAGGGCTAACGGAATCAAGGGATATTGGGAAAAAGCAGGAACGGGGTACTGATTTTAGATGATCAGCCATGATCATATTGAATGGCGGTGCTGGCTTGAAGGGCCGAATGGCCTACTCCTGCACCTATTTTTCTATGTTTCATATGGAGCTGAACTCATCTAGGCAAGTGGAGAGTATTCCCCCACACCCCTGACTTATACTTTGTAGGTTGTGAAAAGGTTTTGAGGTTTGCAGAGTTGCTTGCTTCAGGATACACAACCTACAATCTGTTTTTGAAGCCTAGCATTGATATGTCTGGCTGTGATATAAAACCTGACTATTTTACATTAATATTATGAAATTGTTACCTGGAACTAACTATTTGTCACTTTTCCCCAAATGCCACTGTGCTGGAATGATGGAATCTGTGCTATGGTAAGGAATTCCAATTCTTTGCCAGCATCAATCAAATTTTACTTCAAATTCATAGCACTCATGAGCTTGAAGTTATTACAGTCTGCTCCGTTCTTCCAATGTGTGTTCTTCCAATGTGTGTTCTTCTCAGTTGTTTGATGGAGGGCATAGCTTGAAGGTTGGGAGGGGGACAAGTATTTTATGCACAGTGGTCGGTGCCTGGAATGTGCTGGTGGTGGTGGAAGCAGAATCGCCAGTGACATTTAAGAGGCAATTAAGTACGCACATGGATATGCAGGGAATGGAGGGATATGGATCAAATTCAGGCAGAAGGAGTTGGTTTATTTGATATCATGTTCGGCGCAGACATTGTGGGCCGAAAAACTACTGTTCTATGTTTGTATGTATTATATTTTTAATCAATGCAGCAAAAGTCAAAGCATCTCAACAGAGAATGAACTGAAAGATCATAATTTCCCAAATTGAAATATCATCTGAAAGATCATAATTTTGCAGTGATTTCTCGAATGAAATCTACCAAATTCTCTGACTTATTTGGAAGAAATTGACCAACTGCATGACTCAATGTCTGGGGTTTTTGTGTATGAACACCTATCAGGGAACCCAGTTGTTCAGCTGTTCAGACAGCATCTGTGGAGGGAGTGGACAGATGATATTTCAATTTGGGATCCTTCTTCAGACTGTTGGAGCTGGAAGGAGAAAGCTGGAAAAGAGACTTGGGGTGGGGCAAAGTCAGGGAAGTGATGATATATGGATACAGGTGAGGGGGGGAAGGGTGATTGGTAGGCAGATTGAGTAAGTTGCTAACCATTTTAACTCCCATTTCTATTCCCATACTGTCCTGTCATTAGCCTCCTCCATTACCAGAGTGAGGTCACGTGCAACCTGGATAAGTTGCATCATTTTGCTTGGGTAGCTCACAGTCCAACAGCATGAACATTGAATTATCCAATTTCAAATAATCCTTGTCCTCTTCCACAATCTGCACCCACCGCCCCATTCACACTGTTCCATACCTCTCCTTCGTATGCTCATCTTCCATGCCCGAGTCCAATATTTCTCCCTATCCCACTTCTGTCTACCTGTCCCCCCCCCCCCCCCCCCCAGTATCCACCTTTCCAGGCTTTGCCCCATCCTGCCTTTCCAGCTTTCCCTCTCCAGTTTAAAGAATGGTCCCAACCCGAAATGTCATTTGTCCATCCCCATCTCAGATGCTGCCTCACACTCTGAGTTCCTCCAACACTTTCTTTTCGTGCAAGATTCCAGCATTTGCAGTATTTTGGAGTCTCCAAGGAATCAGAAGGTCTGTGATAATCATACCGGTTCCTGTGTAGCTATTCCACTCACTAGAAATGGTCCCGGAAACAACAGTATCTTGATATGCGCTCCTCAATTATTGTGCCATATTTAATATGATTATTTTCTAATGGGGAAAGTAGACCACCGTTTAAAAATGAAACGCGAATGACAATTATATTGCGACATTTCAAAAATTATCTTGCAAAATGTCACTACTATATATCTTTTTTAAAGTGACAACACTGCATTGATTCTAACACTGTGTGAACGTAACACAGCATGAAAATGTCTTTCTGGAGAGAAATCCCTAAACCTGGGTCAATTCTGAAGTTTGTATAATAAATCACTTTATTCTGCTGTCTTGGTGTTTCTGAAATGCAGTTAGATATTGTGACTCCAAAATATGCACTTCTTGTATTTAAGAATAGATAGAAAGAAAGAGTGATCCTCCATCTTGAGTCAGAGCTCATGTAGATGAATGTGCAATGGATGGACATCTTGGGAGGGCTGACACAAAAAGCTGGAGTAACTCAGCGGGACAGGCAGCATCTCTGGAGAGAAGGAATGGGTGACGTTTCAGGTCACGACCCTTCTTCAGACTGGTTAGGGATAAGAGAAACAAGAGAAAGAGATGGTGATGTGGAGAGATACAGAACAATGAATGAAAGATGTGCAAAAAAGTAACGATGATAAAGGAAACAGGCCATTGTAAGCTGTTTGTAGCATGAAAATGAGATGTTAGTGCGACTTAGGTGGGGGAGGGATAGAGAGAGAGGGAATGCCGGGGCTACCTGAAGTGAGAGGAATTAATATTCATACCACTGGGCTGTAAACTGCCCAAGCGAAATATGAGATGCTGTTCCTCCAATTTGCGTTTAGCCTCACTCTGACAATGGAGGAGACCGAGGGCAGAAAGGTCTGTGTAGGAATGGGAAGGAGAATTAAAGGGTCCAGCAACCGAGAGATCAGGTTGGTTCACGCAGGCTGAGCGAAGGTGTTCCGCGAAATGATCGCCCAGTCTGCGTTTGGTCTCACCGATGTATAAGAGACCACATCTTGAACAATGGATACAGTGGATGAGGTTGGAGGAGGTGCAAGTGAACCTCTGCCTAACCTGAAAGGATTGTACAGATCCCTGGACAGAGTCGAGGGAGGAGATATAGGAACAGGTGTTGCATCTTCTGTGGTTGCAGGGGATGGTACTGTGGAGGGGGTGGTTTGAGTGGGAAGGATGAGTTAACCAGGGAATTGCAGAGGCAATGGTCTCTGCGGAAGGCGGAAAGGGGTGGAATTGGGAAAATGTGGCTAGTGGTGGGATCCCGTGGGAGGTGGCGGAGATTTTGGAGGATTATGTGTTGTATGCGATGGCTGATGGGGTGGAAGGTAAGTCAAGTCAAGTCACAGGAGAAAAACTAGTGACGGACATTTACTACAAGCCCACCGACTCGCACAGCTATCTGGACTACACTTCTTCCCACCCGGTCCCCTGCAAAAAGTCTATCCCCTACTCCCAATTCCTCCGTCTACGCCGCATCTGCGCCCGGGATGAGGTGTTTCAGACTAGGGCTTCTGAGATGTCCTCGTTTTTCAGAAAACGGGGCTTACCCTCCTCCATTATAGATGAGGCTCTCACTAGGGTCTCTTCTACATCCCGCAGCTCCGCTCTTGCTCCCCATCCCCCCACTCGCAACAAGGACAGGATCCCCCTCGTTCTCACCTTCCACCCCACCAGCCAGCGGATCCAACATATCATCCACCAACATTTCCGTCACCTACAACAGGACCCCACCACTGGCCATATCTTCCCATCCCCTCCCCTCTCTGCATTCCGTAGAGACCGTTCCCTCCGCAACTCCCTGGTCCACTCGTCCCTTCCTACCCAAACCACCCTAACCCCGGGCACTTTCCCTTGCAACCGCACGAGATGCAACACCTGTCCCTTTACCTCCCCCCTCAACTCCATCAAAGGACCCAAACATTCTTTCCAGGTGAGACAGAGGTTCACCTGCACCTCCTCCAACCTCATCTATTGCATCCGCTGCTCTAGATGTCAACTTATCTATATCGGCGAAACCAAGCGCAGGCTCGGCGATCGCTTCGCTGAACACCTGCGCTCGGTCCGCATTAACGCAACTGATCTCCCGGTGGCCCAGCATTTTAACTCCCCCTCCCATTCCCAGTCTGACCTCTCTGTCATGGGCCTCCTCCAGTGCCATAGTGAGGCCCGCCGGAAATTGGAGGAGCAGCACCTCATATTTCGCCTGGGCAGTTTGCGGCCCGGTGGTATGAACGTCGATTTCTCCAACTTCAGATAGCTCCTCTGTCCCTCCCTTCCCAGATCTCCCTCTATCTTCCTGTCTCCACCTATATCCTTCCTTTGTCCCACCCCCGACATCAGTCTGAAGAAGGGTCTCGACCCGAAACGTCACCCATTCCTTCTCTCCCGAGATGCTGCCTGACCTGCTGAGTTACTCCAGCATTTTGTATAGCACATTTAAAAACAACCCACGTTGACCAAAGTGCTGCACATCTGACTAGGGGGACACTGTCTCTGTTGCGCCTTGGGGGAGGGGAACAAGGGTGGAGCTGCAGGGTACCGAGGAGACACGAGTGAGGCCCTCATCTATGATGGGAGAGGGGAACCTCCGTTCCCTAAAGAATGAGGACATCTCGGATGTTCTAGTGTGGAACACCTCATCTTAGGCACAGATGCTGCGTAGACGGAGGAATTGGGAGTAGGAGATAGAGTCTTTGCAGGAAGCAGAATGGGAAGAAGTGTAGCATCCAACACACAATCAGCCATCGCATACAAAACGTAATCCTCTGAAATTGCCGCCACCTCCAACGGGATCCCACCTGCACAAGCTAACCACTTATGAGGTGTTTACGCAGTAATCAACCAGACCAGAACCTTCCGCAGAGACCGTTCCCTCCGCAACTCCCTGGTTAACTCATCCCTTCTCACCTAAATCATCCCCTCCCCAGGTACCTTCCCCTGCAACCGCAGAATATGCAACACCTGTCGCTATACCTCCTCCCTCAACTCTGTCCAGGGACCCGACAGTCCTTTTAGGTTAGGCAGAGATTCACTTGCACCTCCTCCAACCTCATCTACCGTATCCCTTGTTGAAGATGTGAACTCACATCGGTGAGACCAAACGCAGACTGGGCATCGTTTTGTGGAACACCTTCGCTCAGCCCGCGTGAACCAACCTGATCTCCCGGTTGCTGGACACTCTAATTCTCCTTCCCATTCCTACACAGACCTTTTAGTCCTCGGTCTCCTCCATTGTCAGAGTGAGGCTAAACGCAAATTGGAGGAACAGCATCTCATATTTCACTTGGGCAGCTTACAGCCCAATGGTATGAATATTAATTTCTCTCGCTTCAGGTAGCCCCGGCATTCCCTCTCTCTCTATCCCTCCCCCACCTAAGTCGCAGTAACTTCTTATTTTCACGCTACAAACAGCTTACAATGGCCTGTTTCCTTTATCATCGCTATTTTTTGCATATCTTTCATTCATTGTTCTGTATCTCTCCACATCACCATCTATATCTCTCATTTCTCTTATCCCAAACTAGTCTGAAAAAGGGTCGTAACCCAAAACGTCACCCATTCCTTCTCTCCAGAGATGCTGCCTGTTTCTCCAGCTTTTTCTGTCTATCTTCAGTTTAAACCAGCATCTGCAGTTTCTTCTTACACATCTTCAGAGGGCTGTTGAGAGAAATTGATTGTGCTTTGGTTTGACCTCCTCTTGATGAGTGCTGAAATGCTTGCAGAAGAAATTGCCTTCTGTCCATCTTTACTATCCTAATTACAGATAAATATGTGAAGTAATGGAATTTATTAACATCCAGCAATCTTTTCATGCCTTTCTCAGACTCGTTCTCAGTGCTAGCAGCGTCGTACCTGAATCCAGTGAAGGCTTTGGTACCGCAGATGCCCAAACTTCTTAAATCACTTTTCCCTGCACGAGATGAGGAGAAGAGAAGATCTGCTTGCCCACCAAGTCGGGTGAGAAATCCTAACTCTGTGGAAGCTGAAATATTGTTTTTTTTCTCTTGGATTAATTTTGGATTCTTTAGGTGATGGAGGTTGGGTCAATAAGGACTTGAATCACCATGGCTCCCTGTTGAAGGAGGCCAGTTAGGGGATAATAAAAACAAAGTGTCGGTCAGAAGGCATCGGTGGAAAACCTAGAAACATAGAAAACAGGTGCAGGAGTAGGCCATCCAGCCCTAAGAGCCAGCACCGCCATTCAATATGATCATGGCTGATCATCCAAAATCAGTACCCCGTTCCTGCTTTCACCCAATATCCCTTGATTCCGTTAGCCCTAAGAGCTATATCTAACTCTCTAAATTATGATTAAGTCAGAAACACTTGGTCAGAAGTGAGCCAAAAAGATTAGGTAATTTTAAATTGCAGAAAATGTGAAATTAGGGCATTAGGTGCAGTGAAAAATTGAATCATTTTTTTTGTGAATTAAAAGGGCCATCTCATCTTTTAAGCTGTCTAGTTTGGAAGAAATTGATGTTTTTGGGCCGAGCCTCTGAAGTTTCCGTGTCTGGTTTATAGAACCACAGTGATTCGCTAGTGGTTTCTTGCCACTTGGGTTGCATTGCTCAGTTGGCACTGAGTTAATTTATGGAAAAGTTCACCTCTCAGCTAAAAAAGCAGGAGCACAATGGAATGCTCGCCACTCGCTCAAAGCTCAAACTGTTATAAAAAATAGTTTGCTTGAATGGCATACCATCCATCATCCTAAAAATCTACTCCCTCCGTAGTGATGGAGTGTATCTCATGTCCGCCAGCTACAGGATGAAGTGCAGCAACCAGCCGAGTGCTTCCATGCCCCTCATTCTCAAGGATAAGGAGAGCAGGCATATCCACCCTGCCACCTATCCTGACTTGGAAATATGTTGAAACTCTACACCGTCAAATTGGAATCCCCACTGTTTTGTGAGGGTAACTTCTCACACAAGCAGTAGTGCTTTATGATGGTATCTCTCCATCACTTCCTGAGTATGGGTAATAAATGCTGTTCGTCCCATTCCTGAAATTTGGCATGACTGAATTGTAAACTAAAGTATAGCAAGATAAGTAAACTATCATGAAAGTGGCAGGTTAGAGAAGTAGGCACAGCTCTGCCACGATTTCACTCGAGTGAACCATATAGGAGTTAAATAAATCCAAGTATCAATCAGATTTTCACTCGTGTGAGATTGTGTGCAGCATGTGATATGAATGGTTCAAGCAAACACTTTTAAATTTGACCAGAAATAAGCAAGCTATATGCCGACTGAGTTTTCAATATGGACAAAATATTGAATTTTGAAATATTCAATATATTAGGTATTGAAATATTGAATAGCTTTCTCAAAAATTTGGCGGACTTTAAGATCCCTCACATGTTAGTTATTGTAACCATTTTCTTTGTTTTATGTTGCTATTTGTTTTTTTAGCCTAACTCACTCCACACCTCCACCCGCCCCACCAGCCTCCATACTGGAACAGACCATTAAATCGTCTACAGGTTTAGGTTTATTATTGTAACGTGTATCAAGGTTAAGTGAAAAGCTTTGTTTTGCCTGCTATCCAATCAGACCGCCTCCAATGGCAACTTATTCCAGATACCAACTACTCTTTTTGAGAAAAAAATACCTTTTGATCCCCTTTCTCTCATCTTAAACCTATGCTCTCCAGTTTTAAATGCACATGCCATTGGAACCAGACTCTGGCTACCTTCCGGGCTTTGTATTCACTCACTACTTTACTGAAACACAGGTGTTGTTTTGTTGTAGGATTGTGAATATTAAATTCTTAATGAGTCCCATTCTGAAAATAATTACAAGGGTTGCTGTATGATACAGTGATTTAAAAGGAAGTGTCAGTGTTTTGATTTGAATTCTGCCTTAATGGGTTCATGATAACATGATAATTCAATATTTTTTCCTGCAGCCTATTCCCCAAATCTTGGTGGAACCTGCTAGCCTTGATGATGGTGAACAGAACAAAGATGTAAGTATCAAACTCGGGATTAAAAAGGTCCAACGTTACAGCATATACTTTGGCTATTGCTCTCACATCTCTGAATGGCTACAGTATTTGCACTAAATTCTGAAAGATGAGAATATTTACAATCATCCCATGTTTCGACTGCACACTCAACAGTGTGTACTTTTACAACTGAGAAAATAACTTGGGGTTGTCTCAAAGATGAAGTGTAAATGGGTTGGTGTTGAATGAGTTGAACAGGAAGATCCAAGGCACAGTGTAAGAGATATTTTAAGGAAACCTTTGAGGATAGCATAGAGACGAGACAAGATGATATTGAGTGACTAACAGTGCTTCAGGATCAGATTGTTCTGAGGTTGGCTGGGATGTAGAGGCTGAGACATTTCCTTTGCTGTGCACTGCAAGGCCAAACAAGGATTGGAATATATCAACATTTTTTTAAAATCCAAACAAATGCCATTGGCCCTTTTTTCCATCACTAAAACTTATTAAATCTCCTTTCAGAATATTTTTTATTTAACCTTTTATAGTGGGGCTACTGTAATTGGCATTTGATTTTCATGGCATCATAAGTAACTACAGTTTAAATGAAACTTCTGAACAACCTTCTGAGGTATTTGCTTAGTTGTATGAATGCAAGTACCTTTTTTTAAATTGCTTTTGAAAAATAACTTAATTTTGCCTTTAGCTCATTAAGGACAGACCAAGCAAACCTGTTTTTCTCAAAGGATATGTTTAATATCAGTTTGGTATTTCTCCTCCATGCTCCCACCCACCCTCCTTTGTGTTACCTCAAGAACTGACCCCCCCCCCCTCCCCAGGTATCTTCCTCCAGTTAGGTGGATGGTGAACAATGTGTCACATTGACAAATGGTGTCTGAATCATGAATCATGGTGTATCTCCATGTCCAGTTGCATTCATGCATATTGTGATTTGACTGGATAGCACGCAAAATTATTTTTCATGGTACCTTGGTACACATGACAATAATAAGCCAATTCCAATCTACTTAATGAAATGTCCAAATGTCTAATATGTTAGTGAAGAGAAGGGAGTGAACTGCACTTGCGAAAATGTGGTGTTTCTGTACATTTCCACCAGGCTTACAAAGGAATTGTACCTTGTACCCCATTGGTGCTGACAGAATCCACCCAACCAACAAACACTCGAAGAGTTCCTTTAAAAAGTGAGACTGCAGTTGCACCAACCCCTAAACCCCACGAAGAACCTCAAAGTCCGTCCAGCGAAGCTTCAAGTGGTTACTTCTCCCACAGTGTTTCCACAGCAACCCTCTTTGAGACGAGTATGACGACAAACAGTGATGCCAACTTGCTCCTGTCCGAGCAGGCAACCTCACAAGCAGACCTGTCCGCCCAGTCAGAAAATCAATTGATATCAAGCAGCGAGAGTTCGGCACGACTGGGCACTGAGGTGGAATCGAGTTCCTGTTCTGCTGAGCGCAAAGGTAACAGAGCTCAGAATGTGCAGCAAAACCCAGAAATGGATGTTGGGAAGGATTGTGTAAGCTTTCCAAATCTATCAATAAACCCTGAGGAACCAACGGCAGCAGAAGATGTGGAAAATTTCTCATCAGTTGACACTAAAAACAGCTTCTCTGCCACTGAGATAACTGCCCCATCATTGACTATGATGGTCAGCTCCCCTGCACCCAACCAAATGTCCACACCGCATTCCCTCCAAGCTGACACATTGAAAGATTTATTACCGGTGCAGAAGCCAGCATCGGAATTGACCAACTTGAAACCTGAGGTGAAATCTGTTGAGACGCAGCCCAAATCCATCGCTTCTAATCCCTTCAAAATCCAGAGAGTGAGAACGTCTGAGTTGAAATCGTTCACTGGTATCTTGGCTGATGAAAGCATGAGCCAAGATTTTGATGGTGACCATGAAGGCGAAATAGTGTCAACGGAACTGTGGCTGCCTGTGGCCTTGAACTCTCCTGTGGCTGGTGCACTGGAGACAGATGGTGGATTATCGACTGTAAGTACAGGAGATGATGATGATGATCGTGAGTTATCAAGCGAGAAACTTGAAATTGTTTCAGATTCCGAGGAAGCTGCTGAAACAATCCCTGAGTGGCTAAAAGATGGGGAGTATGTCTCAGTTGGTACAAACAAGACTGGCACAATCAGGTATATAGGACCCACGGAATTTGCTGATGGAATTTGGATTGGAGTTGAGCTGGATGTGCCAGCAGGTAAGTGACTGAGAAAAGGTTTGGCTGTTTTCTTTTTTTATTAAGGGAGAGCTCTCTTCAGTGTTTGAAAGTACTCCTCCGCTCACCTTAATTTCAATACTTTCATTTAACTTTCAATCTAGTCCCAAGATCATGCAAGAATCAATTATTGTACAGTACACATTTGGTATTTCATTTTTCATTTTCCTTTCGTTGTTCTGTTCACTGGTTCTGGAAGATGCTTCTTAGTTCAGTTTCTGTGTTACATAAATATTTAATATTTATCAGCAATATAATCCAAAACATTTTGATTTCCATATTTGGTCATTTTTATTCTAATGGGTAATTAATGGAGGAAAGCATTAATCAGTTGCATTGATGGAATGGTCATATACCCCTTGTATCACTATTGCTTGACAGCTCATTTACCATTAAACATGTTCATCCAGCAAGTAAGAATCGTATGTCAGTGTTCAAGTCATAAGGTATCCCTCTTTATTTACTTTAGAGATACAGCGTGGAAACTAGCCCTTCAGCCACCGAGTCCACACCGATCACCCGTTCACACTAGTTCTGTTATCCCACTCCTAACATATTACGGGCAATTTTACACAAGCCAATTAACCTACACATCCACACATCTTTGGGATGTGGGAGCAAACTCGTGGTCACAGGAAGAACATGCAAATCCACACAGATGTCACACAAGGTCAGGATCGAACCCGGGTCTCTGGTGCTGTGAGGAGGCAGCTCTACCAGCTGCGCCACTGTGCCACCTTTCAACCTTCTTTATCAATTCCTGATTGCTTTCGGTGCCTGTATATAGTACTAGTCTATATTTATCCTTGCCCATTCTGGTGAGACATGAGCTGTATAAGCAAATACTGAAGCTGAAATATTGATGGGGAAAGACAGCCTGGTTTCTCCAAAACCCAGTGCCTTGCTTTTTCCCCCAAAACGACTTTTATGTCAAAATTATATGCCAACCTTGCTTTGCAGCATCCTGTGCATTCGACCCTCTTGATGAATGAAAATTCGCACAATTTTTTTCAATATTGGCAAAAAGCAAAAGGATTTTTTTAAATTACCACTGATCTTGCAGCTGAGAGTTTTGTTTTATAATTTGGGACTTGTTTGTGGAAAACTGCTGCCATTTCATTTTCAAAAAAATTTCTGATGAACTTTTCCTCTGGTCTTTTCTCCCAGGGCATGAGTGTGGGAGTTGTTCTGCTTAGGTTGATGTGTAAATGCCTTGGGGGAAGTTATTTGGCTTACCTTGAGTGTCTGTGTGGAAATCAAAAATGTGTGTGCTATATGACTGTCTTTTGTGCCACTTTAATAAAATATTTAATGGTGCTGGTTATATGGTGCTGGGCAGGAAACTGAGGAATCCATTAATCAAAGTGCACATGATTGCCTCTAGCAATGAGTTTGTCAATTGAGGACCTTTTGGTAAACTTGCTTCTCAAGTAGAAAATGAGTTATTTTGAGGCATTTTCTACTTTAGAGTTTCTTGCTGCCATGATCTGCTGTGAAGAGATGATCCACGGGATTATAATGATTTGTTCTGAACAGTAAACAAACGGTAAACAATGTAAAAAAGGCATATATTTTATATTGCAGGGAGAAACGACGGCTCGGTTGGTGGAAAGCAATATTTCCGATGTAATCCCGGCTACGGAGTGTTGGTGAGGCCCAGCCGAGTCACCAAAGCCAGTGGCTCAGCAAAGCGTCGCAGCGCTGGGCTCCGGATACAACTGGCTGCTGCTTCAGAGAATCGGAGAAGTGGCAGCTTTTCAAAGTCCAATCCAAACTTGTCAGCTCTCACTGCACTTGCCAAATCCGAGAGCGGAGCGGGACTCCGATCGGGCGATAAGCCTCCAAGGAAGTGTGAGCATAGGAAATCCTGGGCATCTGAACAAAAACCTTTGTAAGAAATGATCTAGCGAGGCGAATGTTTGGAGCTTGTTGGCAAGGATTCGGAACTGGACATCCAGAGATGACTTATTTGATCTAAACCTGGTGCCTTTTCCAAGAAACACCCCATCCCAAGGACGCAAATTCCCTCATGTTACTCGGCTCTTTAGTCCAAATTTACTTTTTTTTCCCCTTTCAGTATCTGCTGTTTAACTGCTGCATTGGTAAAATGAGATGAAATTGATTGAATTTTTGAGCTTGAAGAGGGAACTGTTTGAGTTCAAAGGTGAACACATTAGTTTTTCCTGTTGCTTTTATCTGTTTTTAAAAGGAGTGAATGGATGAAAGAGAACAATGATTCTGCAAAAAGTATTTAATTCTAGCTGGATTAATTTTGGTTGGAACCAGATACCAGTTCAATTCCTACGTGTCAAAGTCTTTATTGAAGCACAATCAGTAATTCTCGGTTGAAAATCAGGGGCTGAATTCTATGTCCATGTATTATATATTTTTATCAGTTCCCTTTTATTTCCCAGTACATGTAATAAACTTTCCGAAGAAGTTCATAAACAGTGGGGCTGTATATTTAGATAGTAATGTTCTTTTAAAAGTAAAATGTATATTGAGATTACAAAAGAATGTAACCACACAACTAATAGCTCAGATTCCTTGATGCTGATCCTCAAGAGCACAGAAATATTAGGAGATTAACTACTGATGGATTTTGTATAGATCCCAGCGATCCTGTTTCTTAAAGTGCTGATTATCTCTGGGAATGTAGTTATTAAACTTCCTGCCTTGTAACCAGCTTGTTACCTCAGAAGAAGTGACGAGGAAAGCAGCCATTGTAAAATGACTTCATACATCTTGAGATGTGTTTTCCAATAGCGATTTCCTCTGTACAACTGCACTAAATTCCAGTGTCCGCTTTTAACACGGGTTGAATCTATTCTGATTAATACTTTAGAACTTACTTTTGCCTTTAAAAATTGCAGTTAGAAAGATACGTATTGAGCATTTGTACAGAAATGGGTTTAGCTGGAACAATACAAATTTTGTTCCTGGACTTGGTCAGTGAAAATTGACGCAAATGGACGTAGGTTATAGGATGACATATTTGTCATTATGGGCCAGCATTGCAACATATGAAGCTCTGAGTAATTATTAACATTTTGAATTTTTTTTTTTTTAAAGTTCATGATTGTCATGATTTAAAAGTCTGAATATGCCTATTTCAATTTCAAACTTTTACATTAATGTTTTAAATGCTACGTATTTTTTTCTCACACACTCTATCCGGGGCTCTTGGATCAATTCCAGTTTGAAGTATCTGTTTTGTGTGAAGTTGTTGATTGTTCTTTGTATTGACATTTCACAGTAAGTTAGCAATCTTGTGAATATTTTGCAGGCACTGTACAAAGACTCCCAAATCATAGCCTTGTTCTGTGGGTTTTATTTTTTTTAAAGACGAGTTACATTTCTTTTCTCTATTGACAGGGGAAAGCGGTGTAAAATTCTAACAAGTGCCCTGAGAAATACAAGCAAGGAACAAAGTGCTGGAGCAATTAGGGTCAGGCATTGTCAGTTCTGGACGCTTCTTCAGACTGAAGCATTGTGACCCGAACCATTAACTGCCTGTTTCCGCCACAGATGCTGACTGACCTGCTGTGTTCCTCCAGCACTTTGATTTTCTTTCAAGGGTCCAGCATCTGCAGTCTCTAATGCCTCTGAGAATTATCCTGCCTACAATACAGGTCTTATAATGGCTAAATTACTACTGCCTAATGTATGGTTATTTGCTGATGTTTAACTCCAGAGGCCAGAATGATTGCTGCTGTCTGACCCGCTAAAGATTACTTGTTGGAATAATTTCTTCATGAAAACAAAATGAAAACTAAGCATTGTTTAGCTGTGTAATATAATACACTTGACATCATGAGAAAGTTTAAACTTTCTTCAATACAGAATGATGCAGTGGGTGGCAGAGCTCATTTCTGTGAGTTTGTCATGTGCATGGTTGACGTATTAATTCCATTGGTCCCGTGGTCTGGGATGAAAGTGAATGCTTTCTGCAATACACAAGGAAATGCAGATGCTAGAACCTCAACCACCAACTCTAGCAGCGTGTTCCAAGCACTCTCCATCCTGTGTGTCAAAAAAGGTTGTCCCGCTCATCTTATTTAAACTTTGCCCCTCTCACTTTAAAGCAATGCTCCCTAGTATGTGATGTTTCTATCCTGGGGAAAAAAGTCTACTCTATCTATGCCTCATAATTTTATCTACTTCGATCCGGTCTCCCCACAACCTCTGTCTTTCCAGAGAAAATCCAACTCCGTCAACATCTCCCTTCTGGTAAACCTTTTCTGCACCCTTTCCAATGCCTCCTTGTGATGGAGGCCACCAGAGATGCATGCAGTACTCCAAATGTGGCCTAAGTAAAGTCCTATAAAGCTTAATCATGGATTTTACATGTTGTAATTCTACCTGCCTTTACCACTTCGTCTGGAAGCTATTCCATGTATACACCATACTCGGTTTAAAAAATATATTGCCTCTCGGGTCCCTTTTAAATTCCCATTTCACCTGAAACTTATGTCCCCGTTTTGGATTCCTCTGCCCTGGGAAAAGATTGTTGTTATTCACGTTATCCATGCCCCTCAAGGTTTTATTAACCTCTATAAGATCACCTCTTAGCCGTCTATGCTCCAGTGAAAAAGATACAGCCTCTCATTATAACTCAATCTTACAGATTCAGTAACATCTTTGTAAATCTTTTCTACGCCATTTCCAGCTTAAAAGTTAAACCTTTTTATAGCAGACCGACCAGAACTATACAGTATTCCAAATGTGGCCTTACCAATGTCTTGCAGAGTTGTAATATGACGTCCCAACTCGTTTACTCAATAGCCAGAAGTTCCTTTCATAATTTAAAAAAAAATCATTGCAACAGCTGTCAACTTGGCGCTCTGTAGTGATCATTGAAAAGTGCAGAGGACAGCGCATCCTTCGATGCCATTCCTCAAAAAATGTAATTGAAATGACTGAGGTTGGAGTGCCATGTGTGCTTGCCTTGCTGAAGATTTCTGCAACAGCTGTAATATTTTTCTGGCTACATGAGTACAACAGTGGAACATTTGATTGCAGATCCACTAAGTTCCTCCAGCATATTGTTTCTCGCTCAAAATTTCAGCATCTGTAGCTCCTTGTGTCTATTGTGTCACCATAAAGTATTGTGTTTGTTGGAAATACTGCCAGTTTCCCACTGTTGCTGATTCTAATCAGGCTAGATTCAGGATATCTTTATTTGTCATCCAAAAAACAAGTCTTTTGGACGAGATTTCGTCACCCACAGTCCAACAATAAGAGCAATAAAATAAGCAAATTACACAACCCCAACCAACTACGTGTGTGTGGCTGTGCAAGGGTCTTCAATACGTGTCTCCATGAAAGACACAGGAGTGAAGTTCCACACATACAGCCCAACAGAGTACACAAAAGACCTTTGTGCACAGTTGATGTGGTAAATCAGATCCGCTGATAAACATTTGTCTACAAATGCCGGAGATTGACAGTGACTGTCCACACTTACGTGTGAATTTTTAATTGTACTTGAATGGCATTAGAGTTTGGCTCGCAGCAGTCCAATCTTGTTTTTATTCAGAAAATAAGCACTGACACTTGAATGTAACACGCAGAAGCAGTACAGAAGGCAAGTGAGGTTTTGTTCTAGGCTTGTATGAAACATGTTCATGTGAATGATTGTAATAAGTGGATTGGTGGGCCCTGTAAATCATTGTTTCGTTCCTGTGAAGGATTTTGGAATAGTGACCAAGATTATGTCCTTATAGCTGATGTGCATTGTGGTTGGCAACTTTTGGGCTCAGTTGGTGAATGATACTTTCCTTATACATTAAAGCCTTTGATACAATTAATGTATTTACTCTAGCACATCTTTAATTACTGTTAACTGCTTCAGTTTGGAGGGCACTATTATTCTGAACCAACGGAAACAACCGTAACTCAACAGGTGATCAGTGTTTGGAATTACTGAGAGAATTTGAAAGACAGAGGTCCAATAAGCATTTGATTCAAGGCTGGGTTGTTCAGTGTAGAACAAGGAAAGATTTCTGATGTTTTTGGTATGAGTATATAAGCAAACTGGATTAGTAATGAGCTGATGTTTTCATTTTGAATTGACTATAATTAAGTCTATTGGGTCCAAACATGGCATCCTTTTTAATATAAATTCTATTTTATAAAATTTGAGGCCTATGACATAGATAAACTGACTGCTACTCTACAATGTTGTAACTATCTATTGTAACCAGTGTGCAACAACCCTTTTTAAATTAGTTATTTATTTATTTTGTTTGAATTCTGTAGAGCAATAACACAAATTACTTTTGCAAAGCTCTTTAAAAAAGAAAAATATCTTCACTGATACTGAAGGGATTTGTATATGGAAGAACCACCTTTCATATTCTAAGACAACAGTAGTGTGGAGTTTGGCAAGGTTTTAATTTAACACTAATTGCTGGTTGCAGGCTGGTGGAATTATTTATAAAGTCCTGTATGACTTGTTAATCTGTATATCTGCTGGGATTGTAATGGAAAGCAGATTTTGAACATTTGAATGTATGGAATAATTTGGGTATTTAAGGGCTCAATGAAATTGGTGCTTTGCCATCTTGTTGCCTATCTAAAGTTCTATTATGTACTTAAATATTCTGTATAATATACTTAATTGCTGAAAGATAATAAAAGTATAAATGTACAAAATATGGCTTTCAAATTAATGATTGTGTGCATGGGACAAGGGGATTTCTGCAAGATGCTTATTAAACTGTGTAGGAAAACCATTGCTTCCAGATAACCAGATAAATCTTACACAAAATACTGCATTTGGTGGAAATCTCACGAGCCATCACACGATGGGCAAGGCAGCACCTGTGAGAGAAGAAAATATTTTAGGTAATTCTGATGAAAGGTTGTGATCTGAAAGATTTGCTCCAGAGTTGGTGCATCATGCACTCTTTGCAACCCATTTTTTATATTCAAGAATAATAACTTAATTCCGACCAGCCAGTAACCATTCAAAATCAGTACTTATTCGGCAACCTAGAGCTGAACAGTTTTATTACTCAAAGAAGCAGTGGTGGGGCACCATAACATAACAATGTATCTTTTGGACCACCTGTAGCTGTCAGATTTTAGCCTTTGTGTTTGTGAAGTTAAACAATTATTTCCAATCATTTCTGTTTCTCTCCATTTAACAAATCTGTGTAATCAGTAGAACCAAAAAACAAAAAGTGAAATCCCATTAAAAAAAAATAACATAAGACAATTTAAATTAGTTTATTTTTCCTACTTAGTACAATACAGAGATTTTACCAAAATTTTACAAAATAATAATAATTTGTTAAAACAAACTGTACAAACAGCATCATGACATTTTTACTCTTATTTGCAGAACAGTCTACTGTCCAAAAAAGGCACTAATCCAGAATAGGAACAGAAAACTTATACAGGACTCAAATGAAAATACATCTGCTGCTCAGTATATAACATTTGTTTAAAAAAAATCTAAGGCTTTTAAAGGTTATCCTGTTCAGCTTCTAGTTTGGAAACCAAGTGACTTTCAATGCAGACCTGTTACATTTTCTGCACTGCCTTCACCACCTCCCAACCCACCCCCCACTAAAAAACACATCGGGTAAGCCTGCTTTATTTTTCTGAGTGATGATGTTAACCCCATCACCTGGTCTGGCTATGGAAAAGTAAAGATGACTAAAATGATTTTTTTGGAGTACGTTATGACCCATTTGATTGGAATATTTTAAATTGCCATTTACTTGATGTGACCTAATGAAACATTACCTGTGGGTGAATCTGACTGCTTGGCTCTTACTGACAGAGTTGAAGGGTAATTGCAGGGAGTATGTAATTTGATAATTATGGGAAACAAACACTTATTTTCAAAGATTATACTTCAAAGGTCAAACCATGATGCGGCCAGACGAGTACTTCAAAAAATACTCTTGTTGATATCAACACTCGTCACCCAAAACATTGAGAATTGGACCAAAACTATTGTGGAATGTTAGTGTCAACTTGGTTGCAGGTCACAAGGCTCCAGGAATCTGACTCTGCCCCATTGTTCATCACAGATGGGGAGATCGGTGTCTGCTATACCATTTATCGCAGATGTGTGGGGTGATCTTCCTCACCTGATATTGTTGCCTTGACTAGGAGGATCAAGATTCCTTTTAGAATTGGTTGAAGGGAGGTGATGAAGCTTCCAGAACACCAACATCTAATGTCTACTCGTTAATGATTTTGGAATAATAGGAAGAATAATGATTTAAAAAAAAATGTTATCCACTTCACCGGAATGCTGAGGTAGGGCCAGAAATGTTCATCTCTGTACATTCAGTCTAGCTATCACTTTCCCTTTTGTGAAAAAATAAATTGATAACATATAGTAACTGGAGAGGTTAGAAACATGAATGCTCCTAGGATTGGTTGAGGCAGAATCCATTGTTGTTTTCAAAGAATACATAATAAAAAATAAGTGGGTCTATCATGATCCAGTGGTTTTGAATTGTCCTAGCATAGATAAGGATAGGAAGCTTGGTTCCACAATGATTTGTTCAGCCTCTAGCTGAACCAGTCTTTCCTCCAACAATCAAAGGGTTTCTCTTAACAGGTGTTCAGAGGTAATTGGTTGAGAGAAATTGGTCAGGTGGGACAGTCATTAAAGAGCAATGTTAGTACATGGAGCATATTTTATCCATTCTAGTTTTTTTAAACCAAATCCAGATGTTACACCAGTTTCAGGGTTGGCTTGAAGACCCTGACGTGCCATTCC
This sequence comes from Rhinoraja longicauda, assembly GCF_053455715.1. Classification (NCBI taxonomy): domain Eukaryota; kingdom Metazoa; phylum Chordata; class Chondrichthyes; order Rajiformes; family Arhynchobatidae; genus Rhinoraja; species Rhinoraja longicauda. The sequence goes on along the minus strand of NC_135961.1, from coordinate 48,250,816 downwards.
GATCCATCAATTTCAAAGTTGACGGGTCCTTAAAATACTCTAATCTAAACTCATCATCCGAATTGAGCTTCAGCTCTCAAAAGTGTGTAGTGGAAGTGCTGTGCGAGTCCCTCAGTCATTACATGCCCATACTCGAAGGTCTGACTTCAACAAAAATAAGAATGGATCATTCACAGTTCTTTGTATGCTGCCCTTTTAAAGGACGTTTCCCCCCCTAATTAATGTAAATTTGTTCTTTACCACCAGCGAAAACGCACAAACATAATCAGGCACAGGATCTCTCACTCTGGTGCAGGCTTTAGTTTTTCTGTACAAATTAAAATGAACAAAACAGCTAACTTTGGAAGTGGCCTAATATGTACCAAACATTTGAAACCTGGATTAAGGGAGAAGCAGGAACTGTATTACGGACACGCAACACAAAAAATAGCACATGCAACAAGTGCATGACTGGAAGGACTCTGTTACCCCTGAATCTTTACTTAATCTGTAGCATATTCCCTTTCTGCTTAGCAGAAAAATACATGAATTTGTTAAAAGACAAATCAAAGAACTGTGTCTAATCCAGGTACAAAAATCTTTTAAGATTGGGCTAAAAATGTATGGGAAGGCAATGGGTACCTAGAAAGCTATTGGTCATCTGCTGAGACAGTGATAAGTACATAGATGATTAATCCAGTGTCTTCTACACAATTGCTACTGTTTCTGGACGTAATACTCCAAGTCACTAGGTAAAGCTCTTAAAAATAGCAAACTATTTGATGCAACAAGGCACCATTGCCTTCATGCTTCCTCGTGTAGTTTACACTAATTTGCAGGATTTGTTGCATGCAGCTGAACTGGTCGCTCTCCTAAATGGAGAGCTGAATCTAGTTGGTGACAGATCAGAAAACTGATCCCATTCAGACTTACCAGCTCATTTGTCATGCAGCAGACTCTGCATAATATCCAACAGCCCTTGGTGAATCAATAATATAAAAGGTTTTACTATAACTGTCTCTGTAAACCAGTTTTCAGGGTAGGTAGTTTATCTAAAGTTTTTTTCTTGCGATCTGTGGCTATTACATAGCTCTACTTCCGGCACTCATTTTACAATGATTGGGTAAAGCAACACTCGTTCCTCACCCTACCTCTTCAACAGCAAATGCCAATAAAGGTCAAGGAGGTAGTGGTTCCAGCAAGTGTCTTTGCCTGAAAGATGTTAGTAAATCAGCTGGTCACTTTATTTACCTTAGTGCTATCATCTTGATTACCTTCGATCAGTTGTGAATGGATCAGTGGTGTTTGGGGGTTGGTAAGGAGGACCACACTAATGGTTTCAGGGGCATGCTCTCCTGGGTTTAATGATCCTCGTGTTTGCCTTTTGTTGATGTTTCCACAGTAGCCAAGAACTGTAGTTAAATACCTTGTCAGGTATCAGAACCAACTTCACTGATCAGAGGGCAGCAAAGCACAGGGCCACCCAGTCTGCTAGGAGCAGGACACATCCTGTAACAGTATATGGTCAGCACTTCTTTCTTGTGAAAGGACACTGCTCACAACTCCTCATGGCTGTGCACAGTAATGTGGAACTATGTTCCAATGGTTTAATTTACTCAAATATTTTTACGATATTTGCGTATCAAGAGTGGCACTCAGAGAAAAGAGCACTGCCACAGTCAAAGTGAATCAATCTAAGATTAAGAGGACATAGACTCCAACTTAACTTCCTGGATCGCACTGGTGAAGTACCCAGTAGCTGCATGTGCTGGGAACGCCAGCATTTATCACAGTATGTTGTGTCTACTGGGTAGATCAGACTGGGGAAGGGTAAGTTTCCTAAAGGACCCATGAATACCAGAATTTACTGGAATCCAGTGATTCCCTCAGCATCATTACTGATACCAGCATTTTATTTCATATCTCTTTAATTAAATTTCAGAGCATCAGTCCAGATCTCTGGGTTACTAGGTAACATCACCACCGTGCTGATGCTGCCGTCTGGCAAAAGCTGTAATATGTTAAGCAAGGTGGTAACTTGTTCAGAGTTGAAGTATAATTTTCAATAGCAAAGAAATGTTGTATGGTTAATAGAGTACAGGAAAAGGTGCTGCACTTAGACTCTCAGTTGTATAATCACAATTTTTTAAATCAGGCAAGAACACTTCAAAATACTAAACCCAATGTGTGAAACAATGAAGACACAAAGGACTGTAGATACTGGAAGCTTGAACACAAAAAAAACAAATTGCTGGAACAGTTACAATTTTGAGGATCATTAAAGGATGCACCCAGGAGAGCATGCGCCTTCAGATTGAAGAAGTGGCCTGACCCTCCAGCAATATGTTTTTTTTGCTTAGGAAAGAATGAGCTCTCAGAGAAAACAGTTTTGACTTGGAGCCATGATAACACTGAAGGGCAGGCTCGGGTGGAGGGACCTTCTCATGCCCCAATTTCTTTTGTGTGATGAAGATTTGTACAAACCAGTGTCTTTTTTTCATTGCCCCATCATAAGAGCCGGAGAACTATCACAATAAAATGCCCTCAAGATGTCCCTCATGAGTTCACATCCCCAGGAAGCAAGTGAAATCAGGGCTGTATGTAGGAAAACACAGGAAGATGGCACAAACAATAAACGAGATAAAGAACAGTTCTGACATTGTTGGATGTGAGATGGTGACTTGCATTTCAGTGAATACTGCCTTTTAGTCTTTAACATGGCTGCTGATGAAAGACATCTGCTGCTGCAGCTCTTCTTCAGTGCAACTCTTGACTCTGCTACTGAATCAAGTAGTGAGCTCAGAATGAACCGAAGCAGGAGAAGGCTCTTCATCCCTTCTCACCTGCTCCTCAGTAAAGGATTGCCTTAGAGGAAATTTCTGCCTGTCCACTTCAGGGTGCTGAAGAACAAAGATGATAAATTAGACCAAAGGGTGAAGAGATTATTGTTGTAAATGCAAAAAAAGTTGATGCACCTTGGGGTTAAGATTGTAGTTTCTGAAGTGATTCAAGAGATCCATGTGGGGCCTGCAGGCTCTACCTTGTGGGACACATCAGTAGATGGGATGGTTAGGTCCTTGGGAAACAACAGGTAGGAAGAGAAACTAGTTCCTGTCATCTAAGGCTGCTAAATGGAAATATCCCATCCAACTGGTAAAGGTGGGAGAGTGTTTAAGATGGAGAACAAGATTATCTTCATTCTGGTTCTTTCGACCAATTTAATAGCATTTAATCACAGCAGGACCAAGACTAATTTTATATGAGATTGTATTAGTTTTCACTTGCCTGCAAAAAATGGGTCTACTTTGTGAACACAAACATCCAATTGAAAAATTATGAGTTTTAGGTTTATTTGGATTTTATAGTAGTCAGTAATTTTTCAATTTATGTCCCTAAGCAATGGAATCACTGAATTTATAATGTACACATGATTTTGGTGATCTTTGCTAACACAGCTGCATTTGTATTTGTACAACACCCCAGGTGCTAAGTACTCTTTGCTAAAAACAGAGGTAAGAAGAGCACTAAATGCATGGACAAAATTAATAGTCCAATATTTAAACTGCACGTTTTCCATTATTCCATCATGAATGGCATTGTGAAAACGACTTAATATCATCTCCGACCACAACCATTGAAAGCAGATTTGGAAGTCTTTCATCTCATTGCTGATTGTGAGATAAACCAGAGCACAAAATGGATTCTACATTTAACTGCATAAAGTTTGATTCATGATTATTAACTATGTGAAATATTTTGTGATGTTTGAAAGCTGGAAAACGTGCCAGTTGAAACTCTCTGGTCAAGTATCCTTGGGACCTGGCAGAAAATCCAGACCATGGAAATTGCCCCTGATCATCTTCCTCTGAATAGAACTGTTCATTTTAAAGTAGATACAAGTTTACAAAAAAAAACACCAAAGTGCTGGAGTAGCTCAGCGGGTCAAGCAGCATCTCAGGAGAACATAGATATGTGACCTTTCTGGTCCTTCTGACTCATTGTGTGCTTGGGGGGGGGGGGGGGGGCAGGGAAGGAGGGGCAGGACAAAGTCTGGAAGGTAATAGGTTAAAACAGGTGAGTGAGGGTTTTGATAGGATGGTTGGACAAAGGCCAGAGATGAAAAGTGTGAGTCAAAAGGATTGAAGGGTTTACACTTGTGAACTTAGAGGAAGGAATATAGGTGGACAGGGGAGTGGGCAAAGACTGTGAAAGTAACAGAAATATCACTGTGACAGGAAAAGTTGTGTCCCCAGGCTCCTCCATTGCTGGAGAGGCTATACACTAACTGGAGGAAAAGCACCTCATATTCCACTTGGGTAGCTTACAATTTAGAGGTATGAACATTGAATTCTTCAATTTTAGATAACTACAAACCACCTCCCTCTCTCTCCCTCGTGTGCCCCAACTAGACGAGCACCGATTTCTTCCCTCCATCCCCCCTTCCACCTGCAGTCCTTCCTTTAGCTTCACAAGTTGCAACTCTTCAATCCTTTTGTTCCACAAGTGTCTTTTTATCTCTGGCCTTCGCCCAAAGGGTCTGGGAATTAAGTATAAGTGTCGGGAAGTCAAGTTGCAGCTTTATAAAACTTTGATTAGGTTGCATTTAGAGTATTGTGTGCAGTTCTGGTAGGTTGTGGAGGCTGCAGAGTGGGTGCAGAAGAGGTTCACCAGCCTGCTGCCTGGATTTAAAGTTATCAGCTATAAGGAGAGATGAATAAACTTTGATTGTTTTCTCTGAAACTTCAAAGGTGAACGGGAGACCAGACAGAAGTGCATAAAATCATGAGGGGCATAGATACGGTAGACAGCCAGGACCTTTAGCTAAAGTGGAAATGTCAAAAACTAGAGGGTACAATAAGCTGAGAAGTGAAAAGTTTAAAGTACGAAGCATTTTTTTTTTTACACACAAAATAGGTCATTATGCTGCCAGGGGTGGTGGTGGAAATAAATATGCTGGGGATGTAGAGATAAGGATCATGTGTAGTAGAAGGGATTGATTTAATTTGGCATCACACGGTGCAGATATCATGGGCTGAAGGGCCTGTTCCTTAGGTGTTTTGTTCTAGGTTATTTTTCCAACTGCTGAAAAGATGACCAAACCTCTCTTTGAAAGCAAACCCTTTTGTCCCAATGTCCAAGCCTGCAAAACCAATAGAAGGAAGTTGTTCTGAATTCATGTTCCTGCTTTGTGGTACTCTCTCTCAAAATGGTTAGTAGCACAGCTGACAAGCCCTTCAGCCCACCAAGACCACACTGACCTTCTAGCACCAACATACAATATTCCCATATCCTATTTTAATTCTCCCCACATTTCCATTATCTAATTCTACCCTTCAACGGTGGGGAAGTCTTCAATATGAAACCTATACCTGTTGGCTGAGGAGAAATTGGGGTAAATGGATGGATTTGAACATATTCACTGAGAAATTGTGGAATGAAATGACATAAAACACCACATCTGTCCATTGTAACCTAAGCATTGAAAAGGCTGCAAATTCTCGTAATAGCAGGTTGCATTTGTGGAGAAAGATGGTTTTGTCTATATAACTTCAACTTTTCTTTATTCCAACTGATTTTTCTCTCTGGTTGCTATTCACTTGGAGAGTATTTCCAGAATCTGCAGAATTTTTGCTTTTTTTGTTTCATGCCACTGAAGTCAATAATTCTATTACCTGGGACATCAACCTGGTTGCCAGTATGACTATTTTTGAAACATGCCCATGTTTGATTACCCACCCATCCCATTCTCCATGCCAATCCTGGAATTCTGACCAGAATTGAATGTTATGAGTTGGGCTAAAGACATTTAATAAACATCTCTTTACAGGAATCAGATAAAATTCAAAGTTAATACGTGGAAACAGGATCTTTCAACCTCTAGTTTTCCATCTCTTCCCTTCCACAAATTTCCTGGGGCATGGAGAATCTCCCTGGAAAACTTCTTCTTGACTTCAATACCTACCGAACACGGAACCTGTATAAGTACTGGATAGAGTTGAGTTGGTGGGGAAACAGCAGGGCTAGCAAGGAATACCCATTTCTCCACCTGTACACAGGCAACCATGCGTTAACTCACGATCAACACAGGTCATTTATGATGTAAAGATTTTCAGAATAAGACTTGTAGGTGAGAATTCTTCCATTAGAGACTGGCCACATTAAGCCATAGAATGAAACACTACTAATGAACAAACCAAGTCCCTCAGGATTTTTCTTTGGACCATGCAAAATTTCAGACCTCTTTAATACAAAGTGGCTCATCAATGGTATGTTGATTGGAATGATCTTTTGCCTTGAATACCACCGGTGTTTGCTGCATCAGTGTTGATCTAAGTGGTATTCACTTCCATTTGCAACTTCATAAAAGTAATCAGGGTTTCCAAATGGAGCAAACATGTTCTGTGCCTGGTCCCTGCTGCAGTTCAAGATCCTGGGCTGGTTGTGGAGCCACATCCTTGTTACATGCAAATCCAATACAATCTGATGTTTTATCGCATTTAGTCTCAATGACTTTCATTTGTCCGTCTAGTTTCAACAACAGTGGTATGCAGATGGTTGGTGCTGTTATAACAAGTTCCCATTCCGACATTAGCAGCTGCCTATTCCCATCCTATTGACTACACATTCAGATATTTTGTTGGGTTTTGTGTCAGAACCATTTAAGTTTTGTCAAGTCAGTATGAAGGTTGCCACAAGCAAAGAGATGGGCCTGTATGTCCTCTGTTTTATTACCGGCAGTCCAATATTTTTCTGAGCCAGCCAGAGCTTGTAACCCTTCAGTCCTCAAGTTTATCCTTGATTGCAGATCCAGTATTTCCAAACAGGTTTCGGCAAGGAAGGTGTATTGTGATCTAGGAGCATTAATATTGGAGGTTAAAATCAGCACAGCCATTGCCAAATATTTCTGAAAAGCTAAAACTCCCTCAGTTAGACTGAAGGGGATATATGCAAAAGTAGTGGTCGGTGGAGCTAAAATAGCAGGGTCTTGAGAAGCATTGCCTCGAGGTCACAGATGCTGGGCTCAGGAACACTTCATGCTGGGTTGACAGGACCCCAGGAATGTTTGCAACTGCAGGAGCATCTCCAGGCAGGACTTTGGAGGGCTGCTGGGTGACAGGCACAATTTCTGCCCATGGCTCCGAGCAGGATAACTTACTGCAATCGAATGAAGAGAACCCTATTAACTAGTTCAAAATAAGATCACGCACAGATATATTGAGATTACATTAAGGATAGGGTAGTCCAATGATGTACCAAATCTCAGTTTTCTCCTACAGCATTTCAGTCATCTTCAACCACTTCTCTCTTTATCTCACCACCTCCTTGTCTGGCAAGTGCCAGGATGGAATGATTGACTGCAGCCATTTCGACAGCTAACGAGATGGGGTCTTGCTGGGGATCACTGTGACTTGTGTTCTCATCCTGTGTTTAGAAAAGAAATTGTTCATCAGGCGAACGGGGCACGTCAAAGTTCTCCTCCCTTACCTCCTGTTTCTTTTTTGAAGGGGCCAGGATATGAACAGATGCCTCTGCTAGCAATATCAGCAGGTTGTGGCTGGTGATCAGAAAGCAGATATTGTGATTGTCCCTACAAACCCTGCCATCCTTATATCCCCCCACCTCCCCTCCACCCCCTCCCTTCTCTTACATATCATCTCTAATCAGGAAGATTGCATTGATTTCACTAAGATTTCAACAAAGATCTGTAACAGAGCAAGAATTTATACTTTGTATCTTGCTCATTTATACATCTCAGTACATTAACATTTACCTTATCACAACATTTTGCAATTTATTGTAAATTTTCCAATTTAGAAAATAAATATCAGCAATAAAACAAACTTCATAGTAAAATGTTGCAGTATACAGTGTGCAAGATATCAACACCAGAGGACATTGGGCAATGGCATGGCAAATGAAATGCTCTCATGTCTAGAGTAAGTGTGGGATGCAGTCAGCCAAGAGGCCATCATCCCAGTCAGCGGCCATGCTGTATGAATTGTCCCGAGAATAACTGGCTTCCTTTGGCAAATTGTAAATTAGTTTCCTCAACTACCTCGTTGGTTTAATAGGCTTAAGAATTAATCACATATTGTTATCTGTAAACTTTTCAGTCGTATCACATAATACTTATTCCACAATATCTCTTGGACAGGTTTCAAATACCAAAGGGACCTGTGGATGGATTTTATAGTGGACTAGGTTTCACTTCCGGTTTTTAATCTCTCATGTAAAATTAAATGGTTGCAGGAAAGGGGTGTAAAAAATCATGATGGTCTAACTATCCAGTGGGTGGCACAGACTAATGATCCAGCTGGTCTTAAAAAGAAAGGATACCCTTATCAGAAGGATATTAATGCACAGCTGGGATTTGTACAAATGTTTTGCAGCAATCATGGTTAAATTGTGGTGGTATCTCATGGCAGAAGATTCAACTAACAAAATATTGTGGTGAAAGTGAAATTATGACTCATAAAACACTAGCTATGTGTTCAGTTCTGGACTCCACCATATAGAATGGATGAGACCATTTACTAGAAATGGCATGAGAAATTTGGACCTTCAGTTATATGGGGATGCTGGGGTTTGATCTCCTTAAGTTGAAAAAAAGAGGCAGATTTAATAGAAATATTCAAAGTTATGGCTGGTTTGAACGGAATAAAGAAGAAACTGTTTCCTGGCAGAAGAGTCAATACTCAAGGACACATTTGATTTGAAATACAAAACAAAACACATTTTCAAATATACTATGCGATATTGCGGTCTGGAACATGCTACTAAAAGATTAGATCATAAAGCGCAAAAGAGAGTTTGATAAAGATCTTTGATGGAGATGGTAGAACCATAGAAGGCAACTGTGGGGCAAATGCCCTCTTTTGCTACGTCAATTTATGATTTGCATCCCAACTTGAATATGGACTATGTGCACAGGACTGATGAATGAAGCAGGCTTGTTTTGACATAATGCAACTCCATAGGTTTTAAGATTGTTTTGAAAAGGGATAAGCTTGGACATTGTGGAAGATATTAAATTGGAATTAGACAAATTACAATGTAATCAGGCAGGAGCTAGAGAGAGTAAATCGGGAGCAGTTGTTATTTGGTAAGTCTGCGTCTGACATATTTAAAGGCCAGTTGATTAAAGTTCGGGACCGGCATGGCAAGGTAAGGGAACTTTGGATGTCTAAACAGGTTGTAAATATGGTCAAAAGAAAATCGAACTTATGCAAGGTTTAAGATGATGAAATCAGACAGGGCCTTTGGAGGAATATAAAGCAAGTAGGTGAGAACTCAAGCAGACAATTAGAAGCATTAAAACGGGGCATGAAATAGCATTGATGACTCAAATGATATAAAATCAAGGCTTTTTACACATACATTAAAACAATAGGGTAACCAGGAAGAAGGGAAAAAGAGAATTTGTGCTTGGAGTCCAAAGATGTCGGTGAGGTAATAAGTGAGTACTTTACATCTGTATTCACCAACTTAGAGGAGAGTGAGATCAGTTGAAAATACTATACTATATACCAGGCAGTTTGAGGTGGTGTAGGGGCTCTTGAAGAGTATTAAGGTGGATAAATATGCAGGACAAATGGGATCTATCCTAAGTTATTCAGAGGCAAGAGAGAAGATTGAAGGAGCTTTGATGAAGATCTTCTCTTGACACAGTTGAGATCGTGGAGGATTGGAGAATAGCTAATGTTGTTTCTTTAAGACATAGGGAGAATCCAGGAAATTATTGGCGAGGGAACCATACAGTAGTCATATGGAAGCTATTGGACAGAATTCTTCAGAATAGGTTTACTCCCATTTGGAAGCAAAAGGAGTAATTAGGGAAAGTCAGCATTGGCTTTGTACATGGCAAGTCATATCAGACTAACTTGATCACATTTTTTGAGAAGGTGACAAGCAAAATCGATGAGGGTAGTAGGGTGGTGGATGCTGTCTTGGGTTGCACTAAGAATCTTGAGCTTTTTTTGCACTAGTATTGTGATTATTAGTTTATTGAATGTTTTGTTTATTATATCTTATCTATGTGTAGAGCACAAAGCGCTGGAGTCGGGTAGCTTCTTTGGATGACATGGATAGGTGATATCTTGGGTTAGGATCTTTCTTCAGTCTGAAGGGTCTCCAGTTACTAAGTTACTCCAGCACTTTGTGTCCTACATAGGATTCTAGCATCTTCAGTTCCTTGTGCCTATATTATCTCTGTACACAGGCCTGTTATGCTGCTGCAAGTAGGGATTTTGTTGTTCCATTGTCGGTAGATATGATAATGAAATACTCTTGACTCTTGGTGTGACTTGACTCTTGTCTATATGGATTTTATTAGAGCATTTGATAAAGTGCCACAGTGGGTCAGGTAGCATCTCTAGAACATGGATAGGTGATTGTGACTGATTGTGGAGGGGGGGGGAGAAAGAGAAAGCTGGAAGAGAGGTGGGGGCAGGACAAAGCCTGGCAAGTGATAGGTGGATACAGGTTATGGGTGGGGGTTGATAGGTAATGGTTTCGACAAAGGCCAGAGATGAAGAGACAAAATGTGAGATAAGGATAGAAGAGATATGGTGTGAAGCCAGGGGAAGGAATATAGGTGGAAGGGGACAAGGGGAGTGAGAAGGGGAGAAATGGTGCAAATTGAGATGAGGCACAAGGGAAGAGAGGCGAGATGGGAGAAGGAGAGGAGTTGTTTGTAGGTAGTTACCTAAAATTGGTGAATTCAATATTCATACCATTAGACTATAAGCTGCACATGAAGAATATGAGATGCTGTTCCTCCAGTTTGCGTGTGGCCTCAATCTGGCATTGGAGGAGTCAGTGTGAGAAGGGGAATTAAAATAGATAGCAACTGGGAGAACAAGCAGGTATTGCACTCATTTTTCACCTTCTCCCTTTCCACCTATATTCCTTCCTCTGGCATCACAAGTCTCACCTCTTCTGTCCTAATCTCACATCTGTCCTAATCTCACATTTTTTGTCTCTTCATCTCTGACCTCTGTCCAACCATCCACCCATCAAAAAAAACCCTTGTCTGTATCTGCATCACATGCCAGGCTTTGTCCTGCCCCCACTTCTCTTCCAGCTTCCCCCCAACCACAATCTGCAGAAGGGTCACAACCTAAAATGTCACCTATCCATGCACTCCAGAGATGTTGCCTAGAGTCACTCCAGTACTATCTCTTTTTTTTGGAAACCTGCATCCGTGATGAATCCATTCAATAATGGTAGTAGTCCATGGAAGACCGATTCAAAACATTAAGATGCACAGAATTCACAGTGACTTGGTCGTTTGGATTCAGAACTGACTAGCTGATAACAGACAGAGGGTTGTAGTAAAAAGGTGGAGGTCTGTGACCAGTGAAGTCCTGAAGGGATGTGTGTTGGTACCTCTGTCTGTTGTTTGAGATATAAATGATTTGGATGTAGATGGGTTGGTTAGTGGGTTTACAAACAAAACTAAGATTTTTGGAGTTGCTGCATATGAAGTAGGTTGCCAAAGTAAATCAGGTACAGCAATGAACGGAGTAATAGCAAATGGAGTTTAATCTTAAGTAAGTGTGATGTATTGCACTTTGGGAGATTAAATGTAAGGGGGATGTATACAATTAATGGCAAGACACTTAAAAGATTGATTTATCGAGGGATCTTGGCATCCAAGTCTATATCTCCCTAAATGTGGCAACTCTATATAGATAGAGTGGTAAGAAGGCATGTGATAAGCTTCCCTTCATTGGTCGGGGCATTGAATATAAGAGTCAAGGCAGACGGATTGATTTTTCTGAAACGTCAAAGATTGAGGGGTGACCTGACAGAAGAACATAAAAATGGTAAACAGTACGAGTGGAACATCAAAGGCTAAATGACATAGCTTTCGGGTCAGAGGGACAAAGTTTAAAGATGTGAGCGGAAGGTTTTATTTTTTATTTTTACACAAACACACACAATGGCTGGTGCCTGGAACAGGCTGCCAGGGGTGGCGGTGGAGGCAGACAATAGTGACGTTTAAGAGGCTTTTAAATAGGCATGTGGATATGCGGGGAATGGATGCATATGGATGTACAGGAGATGAGATTGATTTATCTTGGCATCATGTTTGATCCAGACATTGTGGATCAAAGGGCCTATTCCTGTGCTGTACTATTCTGTTCTATGCAGTTTTTTTTGATAAAGGAGCCCACTGCAGGTTCTTGTCGTGTGAGATACAACAGGACTAGCAAAAGCTGTGCCCCTGTACATCAAGGTCTTAGTGTGATGAGAAGATTATTCAAGGAAAGAGTGCCGATAGCTGAAAAAATACCCAAACTCTTCACAATCTAACGGAATACAAGTAACAACCTCTACCTGCTCCATGAAATCACTTCCATCGATATCGTCGCTATTGGAATGTCCACCTGGGCTCTGTACATCAATACCATGGGTTTCTAGGATTGCTGCTTCTTTGAAAAAGCAAAATTTCCATAAGAAAATATCACTACACAAAACAGCAAAGTGCTTAGAAGCCAGGACAGCTTCCTGGTAGCCCAAAATTACCAGCTACATGTACATGACAGGGGAGGTCAAACACCTGATTGAAAATAAGACAACAGCCAGCAGTTAAAAGGCTGGCGAGTCAAATATACTTTCCTCCTCCTCCTCCTCTCAATCCTCACAGAGCATGCAGGCTATTGATAAGCATGCACCGGCTGCAGTCACTGCCAGGGCTTCTCCCCACAGTCATATCTTTCTTAAGATATGCACAGAGGCATGTGGCATGTGGCCCATGACCATGTCATTTTCTACCAATTATTGTGTGCAAAAATCAAAATGCTGGAGGAACCCAGCGGGTCAGGCAGCATCTGTGGAGGGAATGGACAAATGATGTTTCGGGTTGGGATACTTAAGACTGAGTGGAGTAGAGGAAGAAAGCTGGAAAAGTGGTAATAAGCAAGGTCTGGCACGTGGCAGGAGGAAACATTTGAGGGAGGCTGAGTGACAAAGGCTAGAGGTAAACAGGAGACCAGGGGGTGTCAGAGTGGAAAGTAAATTGGGAGGAAGGCATAATGATGGAAGGGGATAAGGGGGGAGATGAAAGGGAAGTAAGGGGCTGAGGGATGGGAAATGTGCGTAAGAAGATGGGACAAGGGGTAAGGTACCCGATAGCAGTCCAAATGATTTTCACAATACTAATTCTTGGGACAAGAGGATTGTCCTATCATGAGAGGCTTGACAGTTTGGCCCTTATTCCTTGGTATTTAAAAGATTCTAAGGGGAATTTGCCCCTTTCACTTTAAAGCTATGCCCTCTCGTCTTTAACATTTCCACCTGGGGATAAAGTTCTGACTGCCCACCTTATCTATCATTTTATACACTTCTATCAGGTTTCCCCTCTGCTTCTGACAGAGAAAACAAGCCATGTTTGTCCAATCACTAAAAGCTAAAGCTCTCTAATCTAGGCAGCAGTGTGGTAAACCTCTCCTGCACCCTCTCAAAAGCTTCCATATCCTTCCTATAATAGGACCAAAATATACATAATACTCCAAAAGCAGCCTAGTCAAATTTTTATAAAGTTGCTTCCTGACTCTTATAGTCAATGCCCTGACTGCTGATGGCAAGCATACCATATGCCTTCTTTACAATTCTATCTACTTGTGTTGTATGCCTTATACCTGGAAGCACATTGTATATAATTCCGCATCATATAAACCATCAGTTACATGCAAGGATAGCTCATTGCAAGGAGCTCGTTGATTAAGCCGTACTGTTTCCAGCAACATTACCAATATTTGCTCTCCTCTTGATCTCCTTCCTTCGATTAGCAAACCAGTTGTAGACTTTCAAGGCAGTCACACGTTCAGAATCTGTCAGCTTCCTGCCTACAACAACAATTGCATTACTTCGAAGTCTCAGAACAGGAGTCACAGACAATAGGCAGGCATGACCAGAATGGCACTGCTCAATGGTACCACTGCAAAACATGCATCATGCTTATGCTACAATTAATGCTAACTGGGGGTCAAGGAAAGAGCGTTCACGTTGCGGCCCTGTTTCTACCAATCATTTCACCACCACGCACAAGAAGCAATTGTATGCAGATGCTGAGAAGTGTGTTCAGCTCTGGCTGAACAATTTCTAATCTTGTGATGTGGACTCGATAAGAAGAATGTTAACTGTATAACAAAATTTCAAAGTGCAAAGTTTTCACAAATTTGATTAAATGTAGCCAAAATTTCACAAATAGCAAATTGACAATAAAAGTTGTGCAATTTACAATAATCAGCTGCAATACCATAAACTGTAAGTCAAATCCGCCGTTTATCAGTTGCATTGCATACTTGTGTAATATTAAATCACCTTGTAGGTTCAAATAATATTTAGCTTAACTGTTGTGCTGTGCAGTGATTTCCTGATGAGCAGCTTCTCATTTATATCAATCACCCTGATTATCTCTCTTCAGCATCAACCAACAGGTGAAAAAAACGTGCCTGTTTTTTTTCTGGGCACTGAGAACCCAATGCACTGCCAGCACTTAAGTGGGCGTATAGTAATCCGATAATGGAGTGGGTAGCAAAAAAAAGGGAATTTGCCACATAAATCCATCGTCTCCGATGCCAATGCTTTTGCATATAGTCAGGCTTTGAATATGATGGACCCATTCTTAAAATAAAATTCTCAATGGTATTCATAGATTAAAGACGGATTTGCATTAGTATCTTTTGTGGCCTCAGGATATCCTAAAATATTTTACAGCCACTGAGGTGCATACATTATTTCATGGAGAAGTAACATGCCCTTCTTTGCAATATTGCCTTGGGATCGTTAACTTTCATGTGAAAAGACAGACAGGGCTTCTATTTAACACCTCAGAAAGACACTGCACCTGGACATTACTTTGTCTCTAAAGGAGCCATGAGCCTATGGACCTGCAACCTTCTGACAGTGGGCCAAGAATGCTATCTGCTAGGCCATGCCAATTTCTATTTCTAAGGTATAAATGTTTTATCTTTTGAACACAACTCTTTACCTGGCTTCTGGATGACTGCATTGCAAGCATTTGAAATCTCTTCTCTCTTGGCTTCATCAGGGTACTGGTTTTCATTGAAGTAACTGCAATTAAGAAACAGGTTACCAATTTTTTAAATGCAACAGATAGAATGGAAAACTAAACCAATGGATGTAAGTAATCAATTCCACCATTGTGGATGTAAATCTGCAGATTAAATGTAGGTGGGAAAAGATGGAAAATTAAGCGACATTCCTGGCTTTCATAACTTATTGCATTCACTGTGGCACGTCGTGCTCCTCGCCGAGACTTGTTGCTCCAAGTGGATGTGTACCTGAGGGAGTGCCACGGTGATTGAGCTAAATCGTCAAGAGCACATTAAAGAGCAACTCGGAAGTTGCCATATATCCCGCTCCAATTATACAGCTTGCTATATATGCAAAGAGAGACGGGGGGGGGGGGGGGGGGGGGGGAGTAGAAGAGGAGGGGGAATTACGTCATTATTAAGGAGAACATCACAGCAGTAGACAAAGATGACATTACTGTGGGATTGTCTAGTCAGGCTATATGGGTGGAGCTGAGAAATTAAAAAAGGGGATGATCGTCTTGTTGTACTGAAGGCCCCCAAATAGTCAATGGGAATTGGAGGTAATATTTTGGCTGATTGCAAACAGTTGCAAGACCAATAGGAGTGGTGTGGGAGGGTATTTTTCCAATATAAAATGCATCTGCCATAGTTCAAAGGGCTTATAGAGTGGAGTTTGTCTAGTATCTTTAGGAAACTTTATCCAGGCCTGTACAAGGGAGCAGGCAAAGCTTGACCTACTCCCAGGGAATCTGACAGGGTAAGTGACTGAAGTGTCAGTGAGGTTAAAGTTCTAAATTGAGACACGGACAAATTTAATGGTATTAAACAGGAACTTGCAAAAGTTGATTGGAGTAGGATGTTTGCAGGCAAAGGAACATCCAGAAATCAGGATGCTTTTAAATGTATGATAACAAGAGCTCACGGTAAGAAGGACAAATCATGCAGATGTAAGGAACCCTGGGTTACAAGAGAAATTAAACCACTGGTCAGGAAAAATGCAGGCATAAGTCAGGTATAGATAGCTGGGATCATTTGTATCCCTGAAAAGAGTACAGGAGATTGAGGAGCATAACTGAGAAAAAAAATCAGGAGGGCAAAAAAGGAACATGAGATAGCACTGGCAGATAAAATTAAGGAGAATCCAATATCCATATACAAAAAGAAAAATAATGCCCCTCAATCCCCCACCCTGCCATTTAATATCATGGCTCAAGGTCAATTACGCTCCTTCTCACAGCCATAATTTCCCATAACACCCAATAAGCCAGCAATCGCAGTCTTGACTTTACTTGGTACTAAACAGCAACTAATCTAAATTGAAAACATTCCATCCTGATATTGTGCCCCATGCGTTCAGCTTTTAAGCCAAACGGAACTACTGCAGTCCATTGAAGGCTTTTTTTTTCCGATTTGTACATTGCAGGCAGACAGTTTTTGCATTTCTCCTGAGTAAATCCTTGGCCCACTCAGCCTACAGAAGCACCTAACAGCAGAACTCGAACTCTTGACAAAAATTGGAGCAAGTCTAATGACTTGGATTCATCTTTTGATATCCAATTACCACCTGACTGCAAAGTACACCTCCATGGATGTGCATTAATGCAACATCTTCAAAGAACAGCTAAAAGAAAGAAAGCAAAGAGCTCAGGTGGAAAGGGGGGGGGGGGGAAGGGGTGTGTGCTTTAAGCAGGTACCTTTCCATCACAGTGAGACACTCCTTGCGCCAGGTGAAGCGACTACCCCTGCGGAGTCGGAGGTTCCCTGGTGTGGTGACGTTGGCTGGTGCCGAATGCTTCCACTCCAGTTCTTCTGTGGTGGAGGAGGCAGGTCTCATGTTTAAGGTAGCTCCTCCAAAAATAAAAGACAGCCACTTAATGATCATAACGTATGATCCAAAGAGGAAGGTTAAGAAAATAAAAGAGACAGCAGTTGCTGGAATCTAGAGCAAAGAAACTGAATGCTGGAAGAACTCCATGGATCGTAACAACTATAGAGGACAACAGTGTACGTTGATGTTTCGGGTGGAGTGTGAGGGAGTGGAGCACATGGGATGGGAATTTGTTCTCCTGAGTTCTAAGTTCTCCTCCCATACCCACTCATCTGTTCACCTAGTTATTTTCTCCCTTTGCTCAGCTATCCCACCACCCCCCCCACTCATACCTTATTTCCTCCCCTCTCTGGTTCCACTAATCACCCATCAGTCTTTGTCCCAGCCCCTTTTGAACTGCTACATACTGGGAATCTTTCCTGTTCCCTCAGTCCCAGTGTAGTATGTTGACCCAAAACAACAACTTACACAGATGCTGATTGACCTGCTGAGTTCGTCTCACATTCTGTTTTTTGATGGAGGAGGGTTATTTCTGTTTCATTTGCCAGCAGCAATTCCCACCTTCTGATTGGTTGCAAGTTTGAAGACAACTTCAAATAGTCATGACATTTTATTTCTCCCGCATAAAAGTACGGAATTGACCCTCACCAGAGCAACATTTGAAACATTACTACCGCCTTGTTTTGGGCTTAAGAACAACTTCATCCCATTAACCATTTTCAGCCCCAACTCTCACATTCCCTAGCATCACAATTGGAACACATCCTCTCCCAAGTGAAACCACGTTTTTTGCGCTGACAAAGTTACAACCATACCAAACAGTCCTATCTACTCCCCACCCCCGCCAGATCCCCTCATTGTTCTCGGCAGTCCACCTCGCTCGCGGCCACCTCTTGCTCTCAGCGGTGCGGTTCTCGTCGATGCCGGTAGCTCGGGGCCAATTCGAAGTCCACGGTGAGCGAGCCAGGCCTACAGGCGGATCCTTAGTCATATGCAAGCGGCGGGCCAGCCAGGCCTGCCATGAATCCATCATCATCGGTGGGATGACAGTGGAGAGATTCAACAGCTTCAGTTTCCTGGGCCCAGCACATTGATTCAATCATAAGGAAAGCTCAGCAACAAATTGAGAGGTTTTGGTATGTCATCAAATACTGTATCAAACTTCTTCAGTGTACAATATTGATTGGTTATCAAGGCCTTGTTTGGTGCTCGGGAACAAAGGAGGCTGCAGAAAATGGTAGATGTTGTCCAGTCCATCACAATTACTGACCCTTCCATCATCGAAGGGATCCACAGGAGATGCTGCCTCAAAAAGGCAGCTAATATTACCACAGACACACCACCGTGGCCCAATCTCATCTCATCATTACCATTGAGAAGAAGGTACACAAGCCTGAAAAACCTCCAGGTTCAAGAACAGCTTCTGCCTGTCAACCATCAGGTTGTTGAACACTAACCACTACCTCAGCAACTATGATTTACTTTGGGCTTTGATTTGGTTGCACTACGGACTTTGATTTTGCAGTTATGGCCTGGTTACCTCGTATTATTGATTATTAATTTGTTGTATTATTGCATATTTATTTCTGTTATTGGTGCAGCAAGTACGAATTTCATTGTTCTGTTGTTGGCATACATATGACAATTAAATACTCTTGACTCACTTGATACCTCAACTCTCATCTAGACACCAGTTCACATAACCTGTATTCACAACAATTCAAAATTATTTTGAGTGCTCACTAAAAAGGGAATTATCCAATACCTGGACTCGTCTTCTCCAGAAGGTACCATTTGTACAGCGTCCGCTTCTTGGGCTCACTCATATCTAGTCCCTGTTGTAAAAGCCATTGGGAAATGAAGCTTCGGCTCATCCCTGAAACCATACAAAAAGCTTTCTCAATTAATGTTCACATGCTCACTGCAGTCTTCTCTCCCAATATCGATTCTTGCCCAAGACTAGTCCCATTGGATCCAGTGACAGATCTATACTGCCTTCCCACAAATGATGCTACCCCCACTGTGCAAGCTCCAGTTTCTGCAAGCCTTCTGCAGCAGCGCTGTAGTCAAGGTCGATCCTGAATTGCCTAACACCTACACTTCCCAGATGGAGTCATGGGAACTGGATAAGGAACAAGAGAGAGGCAAGGATCAAATTCATTATTTCCATAGCATGGTTGCTGGTTCTAACTTGCAGCCACTGAAAAACATCACGCTAATTAAATAAATTAAAACTAACAGGACAGTTATCAGATCTGGAAACAGCTAGTAGGAATGTATTTTTTGGAGGGTTAAAGAGTCTGTCAAAAATAAGAGCTTTTTAAAATACATTATTTAGGTGGCACTTTTATACTTTTGACAATATTGGTAATAAAGATGGTAGGGTTAAGCTATTCACTAGTCATACAGTGCCCTCCATACCGCTTGGGACAAAGACCCATCATTTATTTATTTGCCGCTGTACTCCACAATTTGAGATTTGTAATAGAAAAAAATCACGTGGTTAAAGTGCACATTGCCAGATTTTAATAAAGGCTATTTTCATACATTTTGGTTACACCATGTAGAAGTTACAGCAGTGTTTATACATAGCCATCCCCCCACTTCAGGGCACCATAATGTTTGGGACACAGCAATGTCATGTAAATGAAAGTTGTCATGTTTAGTATTTCGTTGATATCATTTGCATGCAATGACTGCTTGAAGTCTGCGATTCATGGACATCACCAGTTACTGGGTGTCTTCTCTGGTGATGCTCTGCCAGGCCCGTATTGCAGCCATCTTTAGCTTATGCTTGTTTTGGGGGCTAGTCACCTTCAGTTTTCTCTTCAGCATATAAAAGGCATGCTCAATTGAGTTCAGCTCAGGTGATTGACTTGGCCACTCAATAATTTACCATTTTTTAGCTTTGAAAAACTCCTTTGTTGCTTTAGCAGTATGGTTTGTGATCATTATCTTGCTGTAGAATGAACTGCCGGCCAATGAGTTTTGAGGCATTTGGTTGAACTTGAGCAGACAAGTTACACTTCAGAATTTATTATGCTACTACAATCAGCAGTTGTATCATCAATGAAGATAAATGAGCCAGTACCTTCAGCAGCCATACATGCCTAGGCCATAACACCCCCACCACAGTGTTTCACAGATGAGGTGGCATGCTTTGGATCTTGGGCAGTTCCTTCTCTCCTCCATACTTTGCTCTTGCCATCACTCTGATATAAGTTAATCTTCGTCTCATCTGTCCACAAGACCTTTCTCCAGAACTGTGGTTCCTCTTTTAAGTACTTCTTGGCAAACTGTAACCAGGCCATCCTATTTTTGTGGCTAACCAGTGGTTTGTATTTTGCAGTGTAGCCTCTGTATTTCTGTTCATGAAGTCTTCTGCGGACAGTGGTCATTGACAAATCAACACCTGACTCCTGAAGAGTGTTTCTGATCTGTTGGACAGGTGTTTGGGGATTTTTCTTTATTATAGAGAGAATTCTTCTGTCATCAGCTGTGGAAGTCTTCCTTGGCCTGCCAGTCCCTTTACGATTAGTAAGCTCACCAGTGGTCTCTTTCTTCTGAATGATGTTCCAAACAGTTGATTTTGGTAAGCCTAAGGTTTGGCTGATGTCTCTAACAGTTTTATTCTTGTTTCTCAGTCTCATAATGGCTTTCATCAGCAAAACTTTGATCCTCATGTTGATAAACAGCAATAAAAGTTTCCAAAAGTGATGGAAAGACTGGAGGAAAGACTAAGTGCTGAGAGCTCTCTTATACCTGCATTAGGAAGGTAATTAAACACACCTGAGCAATTTCAAAGACCTGTGAAGCCATGTGTCCCATTTCAAGGTGCCTTGAAATGGGGGTACTAATATATAATGTTTATATGTTTATACTTGTATATAAACACAGTTTGTAATTTCTACATGGTGAAACCAAAATGTATGAAAATGGCCTTTAATAAAATCTGACAATGTGCACTTTAACCGCATGTGATTTTTTGTCTATTACAAATCTCAAATTGTGGAGTACAGAGGCAAATAAATAAATGATGGGTCTTTGTTCCAAACATTAGAGAGGGCAAATAAATAAATGATGGGTCTTTATGTCAAACATTCTGGAGGGCACTGTAATTTGAAAAATGTAGGTCTAAGTGAGAGGTTAATGGTGTGTAAAGCAATAATTACAGTTTAATTTGTTTGCAGCTTGATAGATTACTATATATAGTATTGTTCACGTCGAAATGTGATAATAAATGTTTCACTCTTTATTCAGCACTGTGCAATATTAAAATAATTATCTTTTATGTCTTGGTTTGCAGCAAGAGTCTTAAATGTGTGCTTTGTTCAGCCAATTTGATGGCATCAACACTTTCTTTGCACCATAAACCCTGCCTAAATTCCCATCCTGTAAATGATCTTCCCATTTTGCTCTGACCACAACAATATCATTTGTACTTTCTGCATCCTTAAACTCGTTTTGTCTGAACCACATCCCATTTCTGAAAGGAGATTGATCTAAAGCACAAATACGCTCTTCTCTACATTTATGCTACCTGAATTTCCAATACTTTCACTTTATATTTCCTATTTCCAATATTTATTCTGTTCTCCCTTCCTTACATTATAGCCTATAAATGTAGGAACATTTATTGATTCAGCATTGCAGAGCTGTTCTCTACCTGGTACATAGATCTGAGTTCATAGATCACTATCCATCCATTTAATTCCACATTAAACAAACACTGCAAACAAACTTGTTTGTACTGTCTGCAATTGGCAGGACATCGCTCAATAATACAGTATCTCCATTCTTGGTTATAAGATATCACAGGTGTTGAAATCAAATTATGTCAATCCATCCTTTTGCTTATCGAGATCAAGAAAGTTCAATCAGAATAAAACTCATGCTGTGAATTTATGCTCATAGCTTGAATAAAGAAAATGATTAAATTGTTAAACTAAGACAATGACTGTATAGAAGACAAAGTTAAAAGCACTGTGCTATAAAGGAAGAATGGTCTGGCTAATCCTAGCAATTATATCATCTCACAATCATCACATTTTTGGGGTACGAGAACTGAGCTGAAATCTCTTATCATATCATATCATATCATATATATACAGCCGGAAACAGGCCTTTTCGGCCCACCAAGTCCGTGCCGCCCAGCGATCCCCGTACATTAACACTATCCTACACCCCACTAGGGACAATTTTTACATTTACCCAGCCAATTAACCTACATACCTGTACGTCTTTGGAGTCACAGACAAAACAAGGAACCTAATTAGCAACACAACTATTAAGCAATTAAGCAACAGATGACCAAGGCCCAAGATGCAAAGTAAGAAAAGGCATACATGAGGTGCCAGGCCAGAGTTTTCAGGGCAGTAGCCCACGCCAGAAGGAAATGTGAAAATGAGCAGTCAGAAGTGCTCAAGGCAAACCTATTGAAGAGCGGCTCTGAATCCGGTGATCACTGAGTCCCTTCTACCCAACAATGAAACAATCATGTATTTAACCTTTAATACTATTAATACAGCTTCAATTTATTCACCTCTACACTTATGCAGTAAACCACTCTACCCAAACTGACACTGGCAATAATTTGTTCTGTTCGACAAATAGCTGCCTGGAATGATCCCACTAATTCCCATTTTCCAAGTTTGTTTACTGGACAAGCAAGAGATGGAGGTTTTGAGAGTTGGGAAGTTTTGATTGACCCAACAATCCGGCACCAGTTGGGAACGTTTACATAGACCTATTATGTTGTTTTAGCTTCAATGCCAAGGACACAGCAAGAGTTTTGCAAACTACCTGTTAAAAGTGTACATTGAGTTTAAGCACGCTCACCTGTGACCTGGCCCACGATAGTCTGGGAAATCATCCGATTGTTAAGAAAGCTCTTTATCTCTTCTTTAATAAGGGTGCTATCTCTCCTACAGAATGCAAATAATAGGAGGGATTGGGAGGTTGGGTGGGAGCAGGGGTGGAAAAAAAATAGCATTAAAAGCATGTTTCCAGAAAGCCTTTAGATTTTGGAATTCATATTTAGTTTCAAGCTAGGCAAAAAGTGAAGTCAGCCCCAACAAAAACAAATCACAAAGTTAACGTTATTAGTTAAACAAGAGACACTTTTTCTGCCCAAAGAATGAGGCAGCATTTCATAGTGCATTTTAATTTGAATTTTGCATTCCATTTAATATTTTTTGTCCAATCATTCATTTTTACCTGGTCTTTGCAGACAACTCTCAGCCAAGTGAACGTTTCACCATTCCTCAAACACTCCCATCAGATACTGGGAGATGTGATAAATTCACAATCCTAACAGATGTGACAATTCCATAATCCCAACACAGCCCAACTTTGTGAGAACTCCCAGAAACTTTTAAACAGTTAAGGTGGACATAGAAACAAAGACTGCACATCACCAAAGTGATTACATAACATTCAGATGTCCTTTACAATTGTTCATATTACTGGAACATCACCAGGCCATTCAGCACTCATAGCACCACTCAATAAGATACCTATTCTCTCCTTTAGGCATTTAGCTTCACTTGCTTATCCCATGTCTGGTAAAAGACCATCAACCTCAAGTTTAAAATCTGCTTATCTCATTAGCTTCTTTTGTACACTGTATCTCAACAAAATGATCTAACTGTCATTTTGAACTGACCTCATAAGTTCCTCAACTTTCTCATCCAGGTCCATCTCCTCTTCCATTGCATGATAGCTGCATGTCCTCTGGCTGACGTTACTGTTGAACCGGCTGGGAGATAGCCTACCATTGACCACTGGCAGTTTCTCATTGTTCATGCTCTCCCGACCATTCAAGTGTGTACTGCATGGGGGAGGAGAGGTATCGTAGCTGTTGCTTGGTGACGGAGATGCACCACTGTACGGGGTCTGTGTTGCAGCTGTGACAAAGGAGGATGAGGTGGTGCTGCTGCTGTTGCAGGAAGGGTGGCTGTTTCCATAGCTGTGCCGCTTGCCAAATTTCTCCACATGCTCCTGGTCAAGACGGTCCAACGTCTCCAATGCGTGGATGATATCACGTTTTGTCATGCCGCTCCGCCGGAGCCGCTGCAGCAAGTCAATCTGCTCAATTGTAAACCTAGGCTCATCCGTGTAGTGTGACATTGTGGGACTGCTGTGGGAAACACAAAAAAAGGCCATTAGTCAAATCCATGTGATGGAGGAGAGGAGTGGAGGACAAGAGGGCAGGGAGAGAAAGGTGGCTGATACAGGAAAAGAAGACGGGGAGCAAGCCGTACTGTGCAAGAAAGGGAGGATAATGAGAGAGAGAGGAGGGCGGTAGAAAAGAGCAGGTCATACTGCTGCTCACAACTCCCGCGATTCGGTTCCAGTCCCGACCCAAAGAAAGAAAGATTTGCAGATTAGGATCAGGGTCTGGAGGTGGTCAAGGGAATGGCATCAGAGTTAGATGGCGAGGACATCTATGCCTCAGCTGATGCCCATTTGTTTCTAAGAAAGGGAAGACATGCTCACAGGACCCGAGATGCAAGCCCACAATGTTGTGTGTTAACATCCACAAAACAGAGCCTGGTCTCCAGTTCCCCTACATCTCCATGCTACCTATCCAATGTTATGGTTGTCAGCACATTATGCCACAACTCTGGAAGTTCTGGTGTGTCCAGGGAAGATTTCTGCACTGACCTTGATGAAGAATCTTGGCTTCCAGAGGAAGACTAACCGATTCCCATGGGCAGCCAATGGCCAGGGTCTGAAAAGATGCAATTCTCTGAAGGTGTTATTGTCAAGGAGGGACTACGGCAAGTAAACTCCATGTCACTATTCTAGAAAGAGTGCAGAAAAGATTTATGAGGACGTTGCCAGGACTCGAGAACCAGAGCCATAGGAAGAGATCGGACAAGTTAAGATTTTATTCCTTGGAGCGCAGGATGCTGTTGGGTGATTTTATAGAGGTGTATAAAATCATGATGATAATTGAAAGGGTGAATGCCCAGAATCTTTCATCCAGGAGAGGGGAATCAAGAACCAGAGGACATAGGCAAGGTGAGAAGGGAAAGATTTAATAAGAACCTAACGAGCAATCTTTTCACACAGAGGGCAGTGGGTATATACAATGAGCTGCCAGAGGAGGTAGTTGAGGCAGGTACATTTAAAAGACACTTGGATAGATACATGGATAGGAAAGGTTTAGAAGGTTATGGGCCACATGAGATTAACTTAGATGGGGCATCTTGGTCTGTGTGGACGAGTTGGGCCAAAGGGCCTGTTTCTGTACTCTATGATTCTAAGACTATGACTCCAACACAACCTTCCTCCTGACAAAACACTTATTGGAGCCAACTCCTATTTTATTAAAGACACAAGACCTCATGGTAGCAACCCCAATCACAGCCTAGGTATTTATGTCATGCTACTCTGTGGGCAAGAGAACTTAAAATGTCTGTATTGCTCATGCCATAATAAGTTATATTGATAGTTGGACTGGCTGCTGCTTAATCTGCTCTGTTGGTTTCATTAAACTAGCCAGAGAGAGAAAAAAATCAATGCTTAAGGTCTTAATTGACATGAGTATCTTTAACTCTTTCTCATCAAGTTAGTTAGTTTAGTTTATTGTCACCTGTACCGAGGTACAGTGAAAAGCTTTTGTTACATGCACAACCTATCTAGTCCAGTCTCGTTTTCATCTCAGACCAACCAGAACTGAAAGGCCAAAAGCCAACAAATGCTCAGGAGTAGACAGTATCACTGCTGAAAGTAGAGAGTTATAACACAGTGATCCCTATCTTCAGAGACACAGACTATCTAGAGTAGGAACCAAAGCACTGGAATTAAATCTTGTTTACAAAATCCTCCAAATTCGCTGGCAGGATAAGTGGACCAATATCAGCTGACCACCCCAGGCCAAAATCCCCAGCATTGAACCGTTATTAATTCTCGTTGGCTCTGATGGGTAAGTTACATCATTTTGCTTGAAATTCCAATGCAGCAAGATGGATAGAGGAAAGGATCCAAGAATGCTCTTGAAGCCTTCTTGAGAAAACATACCTCCCAAATAACTGGCCCATGACAATGTATAAAGCAAGATTGGTAGGTTTGCAGAAGGCATTAAAATAGGTGGCATCGTAGATAGTAAAGATGGTTATCAAAAATTACAATAGGATCTCGATCAGTTGGGCAAGTGGGACAAGGAATGGCTAATAGAGTTTAATTCAGTTAAGTGTGAGGCGAGGCAAGTGGAACCAGGACAAGGCCTTCATGGTGAATGGTAGTGCCCTGGGGAGTGTTGGAGAACAGGGAGATTTAAAGGTAAAGTTACATAGTACCCTGAAAGAGATATCACAGGTAGATAGATTGGTGAAGAAGCTTTTTGGCACGTTGGACTTTATCAGTCAGGGAATTGAGTATCGAAGTTGGGACATTATGTTACTTTGTTAGTGTGGCCACATTTGGAGTATTATGTACAGTTTTGGTCACCCTGCTATAGGAGAAATGCAACTAAGCTGGAAAGGGTGCAGAAAAGATTTACCAGGACTCAAGGAGCTGAGCTATAGGGAAAGGTTGGGTAGGCTAGGACTTTATTCCTTGGAGCGCGGGAGGTTGAGGAGTAATCTTATATAGGTATATGAAGTCATGAGGAGAGGGTGAATATACAGTCTTTTTCCCATGGTAGGAGAATCAAGGAGAAGGAAAGGTTTAATGGGATTTAATGAGAACCCGAGGGACAACCATTTCACACATAAGATAGAGGGTTTATGGAATGAGCTGCCAGAGGAAGTAGTTGAGGCAGGTACAATAACAATATTTAAAATAAATTTATCCTAGCTTATCCAACCTTTCCCTATGGATAAGAAAAGCTATGAGCAACATGGGTCAAACACATGTAAATGAAACTAGCTTTGGTCAGCATTGGAGTTGTGCTGCAGGGTCTGTTTCTGTGCTGTATGATTCTATGACTCTATAAGTGCTCAATATGGGAAGCACCACGAGGTATGGCACTTAAGACCGAGGCTTAAGTGGGAACACACAGCAGCCCAGCATAAATGGCAGGAGGAGTGCACCATCACCCAGAGTACCCACCACTGCATCACCTCTGGTAGAGTCTGGGGGTTTCACAATCACCTCAAAATCAACAGACCCAGAGTGGAAGCAAAGAGCTACCCAACAAGATTAACCTGTCTTCACCTATTAACAGAGGCCAAATAACAATTAGTACCCAACAATTGGAACAGGACAGGATTATGTAAGAAAGAAGAAAAAAAAATCATTCAGATGTTAACAATGTTTTTGTGCCAATACACAATATGTTAATTTTTGGCAATGCGCAAAACGCCTTGATTTATTACTTCAAACTGTTTGAACTGTGCAACAAGCCTGTAATTAATATTGATTTATCCAAGTATAACTAAATGCTCTCCATACATTGCAATTTCAGAAAAATAAAATGTATAACTTTAGAAGCAAATCCTTTATGGCCATCTTCTCAACAGTTAAATCCTCATAAAATCTTAGGAATGCACATGAAAAAAAAGTACAACCGAAGGTAGACCCAAAAAGCTGGATTAACTCAGCGGGTCAGACAGCATCTCTCGAGAAAAGGAAAATGTGATGTTTCAGGTCGAAATCCTTCTTCTCGATCTGAAACGTCACCTATTTCTTTTCTCCAGATATGTCGTCTGACTCGCTGGGTCAGCTTTTTGTGTCGTTCTTCGCTTTAAACCAACATCTGCAGTTCCTTCCTACACAAAAAAGTACAAAATCTATTTTACATTAAAAATGTAAATATACATTTTCAACAATCTGCTGGTCTCAGCCTTAAATAGAAATGCTAATAATAAACCCAAACTCCTTATGACATTGGTGTCATTGCTTTGACAGATTTATTATTTGTACATGACCTTTACATGAACAACTCTGTTGCATTTGATGATTGTTTACCTTTTCTTTCAGCATTTGTCCTATGTCATGAGGCCCATGGAACTTTCCCCCGCTGCTACAAAGTTGTGGAACGATGAGCTTGTTCACGGAATGCAGGTCGGGATGTAATGGTCCATCAGCTGAGAAGTAAAAGTGAGAACAATGCAGTGCAGTTAGGAAGACCCTGCAATTAAGTCCAGCAACTGTAATGCAAGTTCTCCTGCAGTCTTCAAACTACCAAGTGCACTTTGAGTAACAGTTCTTCTTATAAATTCAGCTATGAAATAGTCTGGAACTCTCACTCCTAGCATACATGTTAGCTCCAAACAAGCCTCTATTTATCAATAATATTATACTGATCTGTTTAGCAACCATAGTATATCAATGCATCTCAATCAGACAATTAGATCAATTCAATAGACAATAGGCGCAGGAGTAGGCCATTCGGCCCTTCGCTTCTATAACACGCAGAAGTACAAAGCTACAATCTGAAGACATGTCTTTCAACTGGTATTGATCAATTATTGTCACGTGTACAGGAGTACCGTGACAAACCTTGTTTTACATGCTCTCCGGGCAGATCATATCACAAACAAGTACCTCAAGTCATGCAGAAGAGAAAATAAACAAGAGTGCAGAAGGTAACGTTACAGTCCCTCAGTCTGTGTCAGCAGTTAATCTCCACATAGATTTGTAGTTCCAATCACAATTTTCCCCAGTCACCCTTTACTCAGCCAAATCCTTAAACAACTTGAATACTTACTATTTTCCTTTCTGTATCAAACAACTCTGACTCTTAAATATAGTCAATAACTGAACATTTATAGCACACCAGGTAAATTTTCCCAGGTTCACGGTATTGAAATTATGTCCAATCCCTTAACCTGAGACAACGTCCTCTTCTTTAATAAAAAATAATACGAAAGTATCCATTAGTTAGTCCACCACGCCCTGCACTTCTAACCATCTCACTTTCTTTATCCCCAATACGTTGTTACTAATTTTCTATTTACTGTTGATGAAACATTTTCAAACTTTCTTTTACCTTATTTAACATTGTATTCTCATATGCTCTATTTGTTATTCTTATTTGTATGTTTGCTACCACTCTCACTGTATTTACCCTTGCTTTTGCTTGAAAGTACCTGACAAATAAAAATAAAAAAAACTAACCAGTTGACCCTGCATTCTTGCTCCACCATAAGAACATGGTTGATCCTTTATCTTAATGCTATTTTCTTACACTTAAAATGTAGACAAAGAAGTGCAGATGCTGGTTTACAAAAAAAGGCATAAAGTACTGGAGTAACCCGGCAGGTCAGGCAACATCTCTGGGGAACATGGAGAGGTGATGTTTCGAGTTGGGACCCTTTTTCAAATCAGTCTAAGGTAAGGTCCATACCTGAAATATCACCTATCCGTGTTCTCCCAAGATTCTGCCTGACCCTCTGAGCTATTTCAGCACTTTGTGTACTTTATTCTTACCCTTAACGTCAACTTCCCTGATTTCTTCAGTATCCAAACATCTCTGCTTCAACCCACTTGGATGGAGAATTCCAAAAAACACGTTATCCTATGATTTACCACCCATCATAATGGTGAAATGGAAGAACCTTTTCTCAGTCTGCAAACTCTGTTTTTAATCACCCCATCCAGGGGAAACATCATTCCCGCGGGATCTATCCTATGAAGCCCGAGTCAAGAGTTATGCAACACAGAAACACAACTTTTTAAACTTTCTTTTAACTGATTTAGTCATTAAAAATAATTTGGGGGGGGAACAAATTAAAGAAAGTATAGGTCGAGATAGCTTAACCTCTCGTAGGACAACTTCCCCATCAAACTAATTAATCTGGTGAATCTTATTTGGTCTTGATCACCAGCACATCCTTCCTTAGGTGGGGAGTCCAGAACTGCACACAATATTCCAGGTGCATTTTCACGAGGACACCAGATACACATTAACACTGTTTCTACTCTTGTTAGCATTGAGGTTAATTTAGTAATTAGTCCTTTCAAGGTTTCACTTTCAAAATTCCTCCCTAGCATCCTGAACTCTAATCACAGGAATGTTATATGTATGCTCTCTGTGTTACCAATACCAATTTCTACCATATTTTCTGGCTCACCTTCTCCCTACAAAAAAATTGCAATATTTCCGTGTCGCTATTTCTTTTGGAACCAAGGAGGCAAAATGATGTAAAGTTACAGAATTACCTTTCTATTCCCCCTAATTGAGCAATCTCCAAAAGTACTGCATTTTGTGCTTCACTGTCCTCCTCTGTGTGGTCTTGCATCTTGCCTAATGGTGCCATGGTCAAGACTCCTGACCGTAAGAATCACCACTCCTCCCTCTCCATTGCCAAGATCCAGTTTGAGAATGGAACTCACTAAAGACTTCTGCATTTACTGCCTCTTTGGCTCCCCGGTTAAGAATTTGAAATCTCAGTGATGACCACAAATTAAAGTAAATTGTGGACATTTGCTAACTATTGACTATAACATTTATTTCACAGCTTAAGTTTTAAGTTGAAATCTATATGCTTCAATATATTTCAGATTAAGGTGTACTTCCTTAAAATTTGTAACACCGAGTAAATTCTCAGAGTTAGCTAACTCTACGACACCACCATACTGGGCTGGATCTCAAATAATGACGAGAGGAAGTACGGAAAGGAGATTGAGAATCTTATAACTTGGTGCCAAGACAACTTCTCCCTCAATGTCAGCAAGACAAATAAGATTGTGATTGACTTCAGGAAGCAAAGCAGTACACACACCTCAGTATACATTGATGGCACCAAAGTAAAGATAGTTGATAGCTTCAAGTTCCTCGGAATACATATTACCAGCAATTTGGCCTGGACAAGCCACATCGAAGCTATGGTCAAGAAAGCACACCAACACCTCTACTTCCTTGAAAGGCTTAGGAATTTGGCATGTCCCCCACAATCCTCACCAACATCTACAGATGTGCCATGTATCATAACATGGTTTGGGAACAGCTCCATCCAAGACTGCAAGAAATTGCAGTCGTGGACGTAGCCCAGAGGTTCACGCAAATCAACCTCCCTTCCATTGACTCCATCTACACTTCACACTGCCTTGGCAAGGCCACCAACATAATAAAGGACCACCCTGGTCATCAGGCAAGAGGTACAGAAATTTGAAAATGTATACCTCCAGATTCAGGGACAGTTACTTCCCAGCTGTTATCAGGCAACTGAACGATCCTCTCACCAGCTTGAGAGTGTCCTGACCTTGTATCTACCTCATTGGAGACCTTCGAACTATCTTTATTCGGACTTCATCTTGCACTAAATATTGTACCCTATATACCTTTATCTGTGCAATGTGGACAGCTTGATTGTATTCATATTTAGTCTTCTTTTTGACTGGATAGCACACAAACAAAAGCTTTTCACTGGTACCTTGGTACACGCAACAGTAATTGTAACATATTTATACATATTCATGTTTTATGTTAATGAGTTGGTGTTCAATATAAGCAGGGAATGCTGGGTAATAAAACGCAGGAAATCGGGGGTTTTGAGCGGACTTTCCTCGTCCTTTAAAAAAAAGAGAGGGACAAGATGGTGGCGTCCACGGGTTACATCGGAAACCGTGGCACTTTCGACAAAAGTAGAGAGCTGTTCAGTTCCTATATGGAAAGAGCGAACATGTTCTTCACGGCAAACAACATAATGGAGATTAGCGGTGAAGGAGAGGTAGTGACTGCAACAAATACTCTATCCATGTCAATATCCTACCCCCAATACCATGTGCTCTAATTTTGCTCACCAACCTATGATCCCATCAAAGGCTTTCTGAAAGTCTAGATACACTACGTCCACTGGCTCTCCTTCATCCATTTTACTTGTCACGTCCTCAAAAAATCCCAGAAGATTAGTCAAGCAGCATTTCCCCTTCATAAAGGGGAACTGAGTGAGAATGATCAGCCATGATCACATTGAATGGCGGTGCTGGCTCGAAGGGCAGATTGGCCTCCTCCTGCACCTATTGTCTATTGTTATAAATCCATGTTGACTTGGACCAATCCTTTTACCGCTATCCAAATGCGCCGTTATTACCTCTTTAATAATTGACTCCAGCATCTTCCTCACCACCGATGTCAGGCTAACTGGTCTATAATTCCCCGTTTTCTCTCTCTCACTCCTTTCTTGAAAAGTGGGATAACATTAGCTACCTTCCAATCCACAGGAACTGATCCTGAATCTATTGAACATTGGAAAATCGAAGGTATTACAAAAAGCTAAAGTAACTCAGTGGGTCAGGCAGCATCTCAGGAGAGAAGGAATGGGTGACATTTCGGATCAAGACCCTTCTTCAGACTGATGTCAGGGGAGGGGGCGGGACAAAGAAAGGATGTAGTTGGAGACAGGAAGACAGTGGGAGATCTATGAAGGGGGAGGGGAAAGAGAGGGACAGAGGAGCTATCCAAAGTTGGAGAAATCAATGTTCATACCGCTGGGGTGTTATTTTCCTACAGAACATTAGAAAATGATCACCAATGCATCCATGATTTCTTGAGCCACCTCCTTGAGTACCCTGGGATGCAGACCATCAGGCCCTGGGGATTTATCAGCCTTCAGTCCCATCAGTCTACCCAATACTATTTCTCGCCAAATGAAATTTTCTTTCAGTTCCTCTGTCTCCCTTGATCCTCTGTCCACTAGTACTTCTGGGAGATTGTTTGTATCTCCCTTAGTGAAGACAGATCCAAAATACCTGGTCAACTCTTCAGCCATTTCCTTGGTATCCATAATAATTTCATCTGTTTCTGCCTTCAAGGGACCCACATTTGTCTTTACTAATCTTTTTCTCTTAACATATCTAAATAAGCTTTTACTGTCCTTTATATTCTTGACCAGCTTCGCATCGCACCTCATCTTTTCAGCCCATATTGCCCTTTTTGCTATCTTCTGTTGTCCTTTGAAAGTTGCCCACTCCTCTGGCTTCCCGCTACTCTTTGTTATCATATACATCTTTTCGTTTAGTTTTATTCCATCTCTAACTTCCCTTGTCAGCCACGATTGCCTCCTACTCCCCTTAGAATCTTCCTTCCTCTTTGGTCCTGCATCTTCTGGATTATGCCGAGAAATTCCTGCCATTGATGTTCCACCATCATTCCTGCTAGGATCCTTTTCCATTCCATAAATATATT
The DNA here is from genome assembly GCF_053455715.1 of Rhinoraja longicauda. Taxonomy (NCBI): domain Eukaryota; kingdom Metazoa; phylum Chordata; class Chondrichthyes; order Rajiformes; family Arhynchobatidae; genus Rhinoraja; species Rhinoraja longicauda. The sequence goes on along the minus strand of NC_135961.1, from coordinate 48,217,860 downwards.
ATGTTTATCATTTAAAATTTCATAAATACAGGATAAACAATACTGGTTTAAATCAAGTATCACAACAACAAAATTGTCACCGAGTACTTAGATTTAATATTTTTTTTAAAAGGAGAGCAGTGTAACATATTCATATATATTCATGTGTTATGTTAATGAGTTGGTGTTCAATATAAGCAGGGAATGCTGGGTAATAAAACGCACGTGATACCGGCAACTAATGTGCGAGTCTAGTTCTTCATTCTGCCGTCCGGAATATAACAGTAATAAACTAAACTAAACTAAACAAAGCTAAACTAAACTAAATTAAACTAAACTAACTTGGGTGGCCACAATCTGTCATGTTGACAGCTTGTTTAAAGTGATTTCAGTAACTGGAGACATGATGTACACACATGGGTTTAAGTTTTTATAAATAACTGCAATAGCCCACAAAGCAAACGCTGTTCACTTCTGTATACCTTTACATTATATCCCAGTAATCCCAGTTCTTACTTGGCAACCTGACAATGAAGCACTATTTGAACTATTGAACTATTGCTCAGTGATGACCACAAATTAGAAAGTAAATTATGAGCACTTGCTAACTATTGACTGTAATATTGTTTACTTCACAGTTTAAGTTTTAAGTTGAAATCTACATGCTTCAATATATTTCATATTAAGGTCTGCTTCCTTAAAACTTGCAGTAACGATTAAATTCTCAGAGTTAGCACTGCCAAGATTTACACCATTTACACTCACTGTACACGTACTCTTATATGTTGAAATTTCAATTCCAGTTATTTCATTATCGTAAACATCCTGCTAAACACAAGCCCAAAATGATAGGATATTATAATCCTTGCTGACAAGACCTTAGCTCAAATTTTAATTTGAAGCCTCCACAACTCTCTGGGTCTTTATTAGCATCTTCAGACTGTGATTCAATCATTCAATAAAAAATACTGCTCTTCAAGCTGTAAATTAACTATTTACTAATTACATTAAACATGATAACCGATCTATTATTGCACAAAACTGTCCTGTAAAATCTTGTGAAATTGTTTCTTAGACTAATTCTTTTCATGCATGTATCGTTACATTTTGTTATTGACCCATCAGGTCAACACCAACCATGTAGTACCCATGCCACTTGCAAAATAATAGTAGTAGCGAGCAGAATCAGTATAGATTTATGAAATCTAAAATGCCCATGACAAAACTATTGGAATTTTTTTGAACAGAAGAGAGATGATATATGTGTGAGGGGGGATGGAAGAAAGCGAGAAATGGAAACAAGAAGTCAGTCAAGAAAGATTAATCCACTGACGACATCCAAGGTCTCATATGTAAGCTTAAATTCTACACACAAGTAAACGTCCTTCGCAGTGTTAATATTTTCTGAGAAATAACTTCAATTTCTTATCTACAAAGAAAATGCAGCACAGATCTCAGATAAAGAATTATAAGATGCAAGTTTGGAGAATAAACTATGGTACAGGCCAGAATAGCCGATTATGCTATTCCAATTTATATGCAAAAGTACAGCACCAAGTCGCACTTAGATATATTAAATTATTGGATGAGTAATCAGAAATCAGGACTGCGGCTCTAGAGAAACAAATCTGAATCTCATCACAGCAGGTACAGAATTTAAATTCTGTAAACATTTGCAAACATTTGGAATAAAACAGACGGACTACCATTGTTGTGACCTTTTCAAACCAATTTATTTAATTATTTAAATGCCAGGCTGTCAAGTCAGCTGCTTGCACGACTCCAAAATTAATATGTTCATGGGCAAAAAGGAATAAACAAAGGAGCTGTAAGCATGGCAGTCAGTAAGAAAGACTTATGTGTGCAGAGCAACTATACCAAGACTTCGGGAGTTCCAGGCCACAGGAACTTTGATCACCCCGATCACGGGAGCTTCGACCGCCCCGGCGTGGGGACTTCGATCACCGGGTGCGGGAGGTTAATCGCCCCGACTGCGGATGGTTCGACTGCCCCGACCACGGAAGAATAAAGAGTGAAGAAGATTAGACTTTATTGCACAGTAAGGAATGTGGAATCCGCTGTGGTGGATGTTTGTTAACTTTTATGTAGTTGTGTGTCTTGTTGCTTTTTCTAGTATGACTGTATGGTAAATCGAGTTTCACTGTACCTTAATTGGTACACGTGACAATAAAATACCTTTGAAGAAGATATTTAAGTTATTTTCATCCCTGGATAAACAGGCAGCTGTGGGCTTGCTGATTATGTGTCCACATCCAACAAAAGGATAAAAAGGTACAGCATTGTCAGTCATTGACACTGACTCATACATCAAAATCTCAATTCCTGTTATTTCATTATAATAAACATCCAATTAAACATAAACACAAAAAGGTAGGATATTATAATCCTTGTCAAAAAGACCTTAGTGTTAAAATTACACGCCACAATCTATACAAAGCCAAATGCTCAAGAGACCCATGTTAATAGGTAAAGGACAGAGGCTAAAACTTTAGAAATGAACATAGAAATAGCAATATATGAAGACAGATGCCCGTTGACTATCCTTGCGTAGGTTCTGCCTATTCAAGATAACGATAACTCTACTTCAGGTGACGTTAAAACCAAGGTCCATCTACATTTTGTGAAATCTAGAGATCTTAGGATATTTAACAGGAGAAAGTTCAGCAAGCCAACACTTTTCACATCCACACCATTGGAAACATTTATTTGCAGTACATGCTACATTGTTACATTTAAATTGCTATCATGTTTACTGACAAAATGGGACTACACCTGTAATTTGAAATGATCAAGCTGTGAAGTGCTTCAACAATGAGAGGACATGAAAAGGAGCCCAATTACAAACATCATTCTGTCAAAACAACATGACATGAATTCCAAAATGAAAGATAATAAATTCAATCACAAGGAAATCCTGGAAAGATTACAGGATTGTATAAAAGGGTTAGGAAATAATGTACTCAGAGGCATAATGTCATGAAAAGGACACTAGCAAATCATCGGTCAATATTCTAACTGAGGAATAGGAGATAGGAATAGTTGTCATCTTATATTGTCAGGTTTAAGAAGGTGGCATCAGATGGGGCTTATGAGGAACATAAAATGAAGAGGAAAGAACTCAAGCGGGCAATTAGAAGGGGTCATGAAATGTCATTGGCGAGTTGGATTAAGGAAAATCCCAGTCTGAAGAAGGGTCACAATCCAAAACATCACCTATTCCTTTTCTCCAGAGATGCTGCCTGACCTGCTGAGTTACTCCAGCATTTTTGTGTCATTGTAGTTCTTTTCTACCCAAGGATTTTTGTACAAATGCTAAAAATAAGGCGGTGACTAGGCAGAAATTAGGACCACTCAAAAATAATCTATGCTTGGAGTCAGAGGACGTAGGCGAGGTACTAAACGAGTACCTTGCATCTGTATTCACCAAGGAATACAGGCCTTGGAGGACAGCAAGGTCAATGTGGAGAATAGAAATATGCTAAGGCAGTCTGAGATAGAGAAGGAGGTGGTGTTGAGGCTCTTGAAGAACATTAAGGTGGATATCCCCAGGGCTTGATGGGATTTTCCCCAGGTTATTGAGGGAGGCATGAGAGAAGATTGTGGGTACCTTGACGAGGATCTTTGTTTCTTCTCTAGCTATAGACGAGGACCTGGAGGACTGGAGAGTGGCCAATGTTGTTCCTTTAAGAAAGAGAGAATCCAGGAAATTGCATGCGGGTGGGCCTCATGTCAGTAGTAGGGAAACTATTGGAGAGAATGCTTGAAGATAGGATTTACTCCCACTTGGAGGAGAATGGACTAATTAGGGATGGCCAGCATGGTTTTGTGTACCGCAGGTCATGTCTCACTAACTGGATCGAGTTTTTGGAGGAGATCAAAGGATGAAGATAGGCGGTTAATGTTGTATTTATGAATTTTACTAAGGCTTTTGATAAGGTCCCTCATAAGAGTCAGGATTCACAATAACTTTATCGTATGGATTTGGAACTGGCTTAGTCAGAAGGTTGTGGTGGGAAGTAGATATTCTGGATGGAGGTCTGTGAGCAGAGGGGTTTGCAGGGATCTGTGCTGGGATCTCTTCTGTTTGTGATATATACAAATGACCTAGACGTAAATGCTAATGGGTTGGTGAGTAAGTTTGCAGACGACACCAAAATTGGAGGAGTTGCAGACAGTGAAGAAGGCTGTCAGAATGTATAGCAGAATATAGATCAGCTGGAAATGGGCAGAGAAATAGCACATGGAGTTTAACCCAAGCAAATGCTGATAAGATTGCACAGAAACCGGATTAACAGTAAAACTAGGTCTTGATTACAGAATGGAGGTTGCTGAAAGATTTAAATAGGTAACAAACTAGATCTTGTTTACAGCATGGAGGTTATAGAGAGACTTAATTAGGTAACAAACTAGGTCTTGATTACAGAATAAAATGATTATCCACTTAGTTGACTGTAGATCCAATTTTCTGTTTCAATGAAGGGCTGAAACATAATCAATGAAGCTCCTAAAACTTGGGTGCTGTTACTGCTGCATTCCGTGTCTTTACTTTTAGTCTTTGTCTGTGGTTCCCTGTTGCCACATTAGCACAATCCACATCCCTATTTACCAGTTATTAGCCCTCACCATTCTTTCCCCTACAACATTGTTGAGGTGGCCTCATAATTGCAGCTAATTTTGCAGGTCAAATACATCACAGTTAGTATAAACTGATGTTTCAGGTGGTTGATTGGGCATCAATCAAGCAGGCTGCTTTTTGCCCAGATGGTATCCAGTTATTGGAGCTACATTTAATCAATGCAAGTAGACAATATCCCATCACACTCCTGATTTGTGCCTTCTCAGAGAGAGGTTGAACAGGTTGGGTCTTTATTCTTTGGAGCGTAGAAGGTTTGAGGGGGGACTTGATAGAGGTTTTTAAATTTTTAAGAGGGACGGACAGAGTTGACGTAGGTAGGCTTTTCCCTTTGAGAGTGGGGAAGATTCCAACAAGGGGACATAACTTTAGAATTAAGGGACAAAAGTTTAGGGGTAACATGAGGGGTAACTTCTTTACTCAGAGGGTGGTGGCTGTATGGAATGAGCTTCCGGTGGAAGTGGTGGAGGCAGGCTCGATTTTATTATTTAAGAGTAAATTGGATAGGTATATGGATAGGAGGGGATTGGAGGGTTATGGTCTGAGAGCAGGTAGATGAGACTAGGTCAGAGAAAGTGGTCGGCGTGGACTGGTAGGGTCGAACGGGCCTGTTTCCGTGCTGTAATTGTTATATGATTATATGGTTATATAGATGATGGAAAGCTTTTGGGGTGCCGGGAGCACTGTGACTTACCGCAGGATATCCAGCCTCCATCCTACACTTGAAGTGACAGTTTTGATACATATAGTTCATTTGAGCTTTTGGTCAATGGTGAAGCCCAGTATGTTGATGATAGTGCACTCAGCAATAGTAATAACATTCAAAATCATGGGTAGTTGACTGAACTCTTTCTTATTGAAGATGGTCTATGCCTGGTACTTTTTTGACAGGGGTTCTACTCTCACCTGCTGAATAATTGCAAATGGAAATGAACAATGTGCAATCATTTGTGAACATCCCTACTTAGTCATGAAACGTTGCAGCATGGAAACAGCCCAACTTGCACATGCCAACCAAGATGCTCCATCTACGCTAGTCCCACCTGCGTTTGGCCCATATCCCTCTAAACCTTTCCTCTCAATGTACCTGTCCAGCTTAGTTTGGCAACTGCTCTTCCCAAGACCGCAAGAAATTGCAGTTGGACGCAGTCGAGACCATCGCGTAAAGTAGCCCCCCCCCCCACTCATCATTACAACCTACATTTCACTCGGGAAAGCAGCCAACATAATCAAGGACCTCTCTCGCTTTGGTAATTCTCTCTTCTATCTTCTTCCATGGGGCAGTCTTCTCCCCTCTCCTGTCAGGCAGAAGATACAAAAACTTGAAAGCACATATCACTAAATTCAAGGGCAGCTTGTTCCCAGACTCCTGAATGGACCTTTCATATGATCAATTCCTGATCTTCCAATCTAACTAGCTGCAGATCTTGCACATTTATTAATCTGCATTTTCTCTATAGCTGTGACACAATATTCTGCCTGTTTCCTTTCACTTTTGCACTACCTATTATACTTGTGTATAGCTTGATTGCACTCATACATGATATGATTTGCCTGGATTGCATTCACTAATACAAAGATCAATGAGTGCCTTGGGAAAGCATTCAGACTTCAAAATAAACACTATGTGTAACTCAGATTGCAATGACATTCCTTTTATATAGTTTTCATTAAAAAACAACCAAAGGGACTTTACAGAAATGGCATATTTCTGAAATGTGGTCACTGTTGTAATGAAAAAAAGTGACAACTGATTTACACATTGCAAAGTTTCACAAACAGCAAAATAATAATGACCAGAAAATTCATTTTAAAGTGATGTTGGCAAAGTGTTAAATGGGTATATTACATCCACTGGGAAGCAAAACACAACAGGAATGATCAACTATTTAAATTGAAAGATTTAACAATTTGAGGCTCAGGAGCCCAGACAGAGGCGTTACAAGGGAATTAGAAGAAATTAAACGGTCTGTCATTCCATCTTTTTTATTAATTACTATTTACAGGATCAAAACAATTTGGCCACTCTCACAAATGTGGCTTTTAGACAACATATTTCTAACACTTTTGGAATTTGTCTTGGTATTGTATAATACGGGCAAATGGGATTAATAAAGATGTGCAAATGGGATATATACATGGACAAAAAGGATGAGCCAAAGTATGTGTGCTGCATGATTCTATGATGTTAAAGTTTTCCACTTTCTTATTCTTCATAGAACTCTGTGCCTTAACTTGAAGCTCAGGATTACATCGTGCCACGAGGAGCTGCTGAATAACAGTAATATCTCGAATGCAGTTTACTGAATACAATTTTTCCTTCTAAAATAAATTACAGAGATAATTTCTTCACTCATTCACACTGGTGCATTGAGTTATTTCTACATACCATGTGACTACCATCACCACTCCATTCACAGAGGTTTGTTCAGCTGCTTCCTGACTGAGGAACACAACTAATTCAGCTATTATCTTTATTCAAGTCTTAAAACAACCACATTTAGTTCTAATCCATTTACAAGCAAGCTCAAATTCTGTCACAAAATTGTAGTTATTGGGGGTTTGATCTTTGTTGTGAAATACACTATCTGTTAACCTTTGTGAGAAATAAAGTATTACATAGTGTCAATTTAAAATCACACAGTGATGACAGAATCTCCGACTTTCAAATTGCCACAGCACATTTAAGAGTGCTGCGTTTGTAAAATAAGACTTTAAAAAATCTAGATACACAGCAATCATAGTAATAAAGTCGTCACATTTAAAGAATATCTGCCCCCATGACCTTTAACAGAATATACACGATATTAAAAATCATTGATAATTTCATAACTCAGACATACTTGATTATTGTACAGGTGTTTAGCCTCCACAAGGAAACTACCTAAATCACCAAGCAAAATACAGTGCAAAAGTCCACCACGAACTTATTTACCCAAATGTCATTTGGAATACTTGTGGAGGTATTCTTTCATAACTTTCAAACAATAATGAACTGTCACATCTTATTCAAATGTGGACCCACTTGTTCAAGGTGTCACTTATATATGTTGATGTATTGTACTTTGAACAAATCACTTCTTGTATCTTAAACAAGCCTGCAATCACCCATATAAAGAAAAAACACATATTTGCCCCTAAAATTCCTCAGTAATATAGTTCAGAGAACACAAAATTCAAAGATATTTACGCGAAAGCACAAAGACGTAAAAAACCACTTCACATCCACAAACATAAACAAGCAATCTCAAGCTCTAAGCAGAAATAAAGCACTCACCACCTTCTCAGCTTCCTCTATGATTACTGTAAATAGCCTCATCCATTTAAATGCAAAAGAATTATTTTCAACAAGAGGTAATTCTTTCATTTGGACGCATATATTCGATCATAAAGTTTTTAAAATCTCCAATTGAGGAGTGAGCAGCAACGCCTTTGTCTGCCCCACAACCGCCATGATCAACAACACCAAACTACCACAGAAGAGGCCCCGCAAACACAGGGCGACACCGGCGCTCTCGCGAGGGCCGCTGGGAGTTGGAGTTGCTGACCCTGGGCGCCCCGCCGTGTGACTCGCGCAAATCGGGTCAAACGGGGACTACGACCCCCGTCACACCTTGCGCCGGCCGACGCCTGCGTAGCCCTCCCGGCCGTAGCTCACTTCCTGTTCAACTTTGACTTTCTCGGGCTTCTCATGAAAACTGTTCTTGGAGGATGAAGCTGGTGAGGAATTTGAACTGTTTTTGCTTCAGTTGTTCAGAGTGAGAGGGGAGCAAAGGTTTTGTTATTAAATAACCCTATCCCCTTAAGAAGTTTGGTTCATGTAGAGAACCAGTCCAACCAGTGGCAGAGGAATTGCATTTCAATATGGTTTAACAGTACAAGAGGAAGGATTCTTTCTGACGCATGAGTAACCAGTCGAGAAGATTTGTGAAGTCAGAAGCGACGTGAATGCGTTACAGTACTGAGAGAATTAAAGCTAACGTTCTGACGTGATGCGATCTGTTAAGGTGAAAGAAACATCGCGCTGAATTGAAAAAGAGCAAGGAAGTTCTCCTCTAGGGTCTTGGACCCATATTACTCTTTCAACCAACTTCTGCTAACTGCAGATGCTGGAGCAGCATTGACTGCAGATGCTGGAACCTGGAACAGCTGGTGAAGGACCTCACTATGTCAAGCGGCATCTCTGGAGGGAAAGGGAGGGTCGACGTTTTGGGTTAAGATGTTGCATCAGAGTTAGGTGTAAAAGGGTGAGGAAGTGGGTTGCGGGGGATGATGGCAAGCGGCAGGTGAATCCAAGTGAGAAGGGTTTAATGGGTAGATTGATGGGCGCACGGTGGCGCAGCGGGAGAGTTGCTGCCTTGTAGCGCCGGAGACCCAGGTTCGACCCCGACTATGGGGTGTCTGTCTCTACGTTCTCCCCGCGATCGCTTGGGTTTTCACCGAGATCTTCGGTATCCCCTCACACCAAAGACGTACGGGTGTGTCTGTTAATTGGCTTGGTGTATGTGAAAATTGTCCTTGGTGTGTGAAGGATAGTATTAATGTGTGCGGACTCGGTGGGCTAAAGGGCCTGTTTCCGCGCAGTATCTCTAAACTAAACTATAATGAAGCTGGGTTCATTTCATAAGGGTGGAGGTAGTGATAGGCTGGGAGGTGATCAGTAGACACAATATAAGTGGTGCAGATTCTGGAATCTGATAAATAGGAAGGTTAATGTGTAGAACCCGATAATGGAGGGATGGTGGGCAGATGGGAATGATATGGGTGAGATGGGGAATGACTGTTGAGTAAGTGGGTGATTAACAGATGGAACTACATGGGATGGGGGGTGGGGTGGGGGAGAAAAGAAAAAATGAGGAATAGGGGACTGGGGTGGGGATAATGTAGGAACCCCATACTGTTAGAACTTTATAGGGCAAGCGGTCAGGTTGTTTGGATTGTTCTAAGTTCTTTCTGCTCTTTGTACAAAGTGTCTTCAGTTTGAGACGTTTAGGGCCAGGGATACTTTTTGAAACGAGGAAGATGCAATATGTTTTCAAGGACCTATTAGTGATGTTTTTGAAGTTTTTTATTTTACTGCTATCCTTTTTGGGAGTCTGGTGTTGCTCATTGGAATAATGTGGGAGTGTTCATGTTCTTCCTGTGACCAACCTGGATATTTGTGTTTCTGTCCACCTCTGAAAACAATGCTGATCGGTAGCTTAACTGGAGGTGTACATTACCCCTTAATGTGGTTGGGTGGTAGAAGAATCATGCTGGAGTAAAAGAGAATAGGTTGCAGAGGAATGGAATTGATGGGATTGCTCTGGAAGCTAGAATACACTTTATGGGCCAAATAGTCTTGTTGTATGTCATAAGAAATTATGAACAATTTGTAAGAGACGGCATAATTGATTCTTTTTCATGTTACAAGATAAGTTGTTCAAGTCTCTGATGCTCACTCCCGGAAGACTGTAAATCTTGTGCTGAGTTTGAGGTCTTGGACTTCAAACACTCTTCCTCAGTCAATCAAAGACTGTGTTGATACTGTTGAAGCTGTGGTGGATTTCATCGTCAATATCCAACATCACTGAAGTGGCTCCCAAGCATAGAAAATTATCTGTGACTGCCATTGTAGGTCTTGATTGCTGTGTTGCCATGTTGTGAGACAGGACAGATTGATGAAGGACTTTAGTCTTTGGCAAAACACATACTGTTGGAGGAACTTGGCGCGTCAGGCAGCATCTGTGGCGGGAATGAATGGGCAACGTTTCGGGCCAGGATCCTTCTTCGGGTTTGAAAAAGGAATGCAACCTGAAACTTTGCCTATCCATTGCCTCCACAGATGCTGCCTGACCCACTGAGTTCCTCCAGAACTTTGTGTTTTGTAGATTGCAGCACCCACGGTTCCTTGTGTCTTTACCTTAGTCTTTGAGATGTTTAAGCAAGACACGACCTCTGCAGTGAAGAAATTCACAATAGTTTGGATCTCAGTGAGTGTGCACCTGCACAAGTGCAGTGACATATTTTAAATTGTTGATTGAAGTTAAAGATCTTATTTTTGGGAGTGGACGTGATAACAATTGAAGAGTCTCAATTATCTTGCAAACTGACCGCACCAATTAATCACAGATCTCATTTCCTCATGGAATGGGTCTCCAAAAGCCATAGTCTCCCAATAATCATTGATATTATTTCCTTAGATGGGTCATCATTCCAAAAATCAGTCTCCCAGACAAATACACACCTCATTGGACCTTTTCTCCAAACTGTAACAAATACTTCTGGATCCAAATCATCCCATATGGATACCAGCTGAAATTCCACCCATCATATTTTTGATCCCAAGTTGTTGACTTTGTCAGTTAGTATAACCAGACATGTTTAGCCTAGCACAGAAGGAAAACTACTGGATTAAAGTTCCATTCCCACAGAATAAAGTGCTGCCCATGATCATGACAAGTTGGAAGAACAGTTCAGTTCAAATCCCACAATTCCCACACAAGGTATTGTACAAACCACATACTTATGATAGAGGGAGGGCTTTGATTATTCACCATATGGTTTCACAGGGCGATGGATTTGTTTTATGAGAGGAGATTAAACAGAGAAGGTGCACATAAAAAAAGTTGCAAGGCTGTAATGAGGTAGATTGGGAATACACATAAACTATGAGAGGTCCATTCAGTGGAGTCGTAGAGCATGGAAACAGGCCCTTAGGCCCAACTTGCCCTCACCGACCAATATGTCCCATCTACACTAGTCCCACCTGCCTGTGTTGGGCTCATATCCCTCTAAAATTATCCTATCCATGTACGTCTAAATGTTTCTTAAATGCTGCGATAGTACCTGCCTCAACTACATCCTCTGGCAACACATTCCATACACCCACCACCCTTTGCATGAAAAGGTAACCTCTCAAGTTCCTATTAAATCTCTTCCCCCCCCCCCCCCCTCACTTTAAACGTGTATGCTCTGGTTCTCAATTCCCCTAGGAAGAGACTACCCGATCTATTCCATGTCTTATATAACATCTTGTATAACTATATTAAGATTTCTCAGCTTCTATACTCAATACTCTGACTGATGTAGGCCAATGTGCAAAAAGCCTTTTTTACCACCCTATCTACCTGAGGTGCCACTTTCAACTAACTACGTACCTGCACTCCTAGATCCCACTGCTCTACAACTCCCTAGACCCCTACCATTCATTGTGCACATCCTGCCCATGTTAGGCTTCCCAAAATGCAATACCTCATATTTCTCCGTATTAAATTCCATCAACCATTTCTCAGCCCACTTGCTCAACTGATCACGATCCTGCTAGAAAATTACACCGATCAGCCAAAACATTATGACGTGATGAGCCAAAACATTATGACCACCTGCCAAATATGCTGTTGGTCCTCCTTGTGCAGCCCCATACGCAGCAGGGTGCGATGCACTGTGTATTCTGACACATTCCTCCCGTGACCACCATTAAAATTTTCTGTGACTTGTGCCACAGTAGACCTTCTGTCAGTTCGGACCAGACGGGATAGCCTTCGTTGCCCTCGCGCATTGATGAGCCTTGGGCGCCCAACATCCTGTCGCCGGTTTGTGGTTTGTCCCTCCTAGGACCACTATCAGTAACTACTTGCCACTGCTGACCGGGAACACCCCACAAGTCTTGCCATTTCAGAGATTCTCTGACCCAGTCGTCTGGCCATAACAATTTGGACCTTGTCAAAGTCGCTCAGGTCTTTACTCCTGCCCATTTCTCTTGCATCCAACATATCAGCTTCAAGAACTGACTGTTCACTTGCTGCCTAATATATCCCACCTCTTGACAGGTGCCATTGTAACAAGATAATCAATGTTATTCACTTTACCTGTCAGTGGTCATAATGTTTTGGCTGATTGGTGTATGGTCCATATAGACTAGCTCTAAGGCCCTGCCCTCATCAACCTTCTTAATTATTTGTTCAACTGTGAGACATGATTTTCCACACACAAAACCATTCTGACTATACTGATCAGTCTGAAGGGTCTCGACCCGAAACGTCACCCATTCCTTCTCTCCAGAGATGCTGCCTGACCTGCTGAGTTACTCCAGCATTTTGTGAATAAATACCTTCGATTTGTACCAGCATCTGCAGTTATTTTCTTATACTGACTATACCTAATCAACTCCTGTCTTTCCACATGCATGTATATTTTAGAACATAGAACAATACAATATAGGAACAAAATAAAATGTCAGCCAGTCAGTATGTCTTTTGAATTTGGACACAAATGCTGGAGTAACTCAGCGGATCAGGCAGCATCTCTGGAGAAAAGGAATTAGTGACTTTTGGGTTGAGACCAATCTTCAGACTGAGAGGGACAATTCTTTTGAATTGTCTATCCAAGAGTGCTGTGGAAGTTCAGTCACTGGATATGTAGAGATACTTTTTGATGGAAATGTATTGCTGGATATGAAGCCACTGCAGGAAAGGGGCATTGAAGTTAAAGGGCAACCATTTATAGAAATCAGAACAGGCATGCTAGGCTGAATAGCCTACTCCTGTTTGTATTGGTGGTTGGATTTTATATGAGTGGAGTTTTGAGGCGAGCTTGGAATTTACAGCTCAACCTTTTTCACAATCAGGGTACCCGGAGACAACTTATGAAGCCACCAGATGGAGCTAAATGGGATGATTTTGATTTGAATGCGGCAAACTCTTTTGCTGTTATTGGGGAGTAAAGTAACAGTTGTGGAAATCAGGGTGATGATGGCAAAGCAAAGTTGCATTTGACCAGATGATTATGGTAATGACCAAAGGCAGCACTGTTAGACAACACTACTGATCTTGACCTCTGGACCAAATACTCCAGAGATTGATCTTGCTTTGGCAGCTGTGCACTTTCAGTTCAGCTAATAATCTAGATAATCGCAATGAACACAAAACAATTGTATTGTCATAAAAAGCTAATCCCATTGGGGGAAGGGTGGGGTGAGGATTCTGATGTGCTTTCCCAGTCTGTTTTGAGCCATCGATGTGATTGACATGTTAAGTTTAGGCTTATTATTGTCACTTGTACCGAGGTGCAATGAAGACCCTTCTTTTGCATGCTATCCAATCAGATAATAATATACATAAATGCAATCAAGTCAAACTCAAGTACAATAGATAGAGCAAAGTGCAAGATAACAGAGTGCAGAATATCGTTCTCAGCATTATAGCGCATCAGTTCCATAGACGAGTCCGGTCGGGAGTAGAAAGAAGAAGGAATGACTGGGGTGGGACTAATCTTTAATTATATTGGCTGCTTTTCCGTGGCAGCATAAAATGTAGATAGAGTCAACGGTGGGGAGTCTGGTGTGTATCTTGGACTGGGTTGCATCTACCGCTCTCTGCAATGTCTTGCTGCCTCGGGTAGAGCTGTTCCCAAGCGAAGCTATGATGCAACCCAACAGAATGCTTTCTGTGGTGCATCTGTAGAAGTTTGTAAGAATCATTGGGGACGTGCCAAAATATCTCAGTCCCCAAAGGATGTCAAGGCATTTTTGTGTCACATCAATGTGGTTGTTCCAAGGCAGATAGTTGGTAATATTGATGCCAAGGAACTTGAAGCTCTCAATCATTTCCACTTCAGCGCCCTCTGAAATGGCTTAACCAGTGGCTTGATTCAATTGGGAATGGGCCATAAATGCTGGCCTTGCCAGCAAAACCTATATCCTAGCAAAAATAAATGATTAAATAAGTAAATAATGTAGCATGGGGATGGCGTGCAGATAAAAAATTTAAAATTATGAATTTTAGGCACCCTGAAACGATATTTAGGCACCTGAACAATTGGAGGGAGACACCTTGACTTCCTGGTTCTCCATTCTCCACAACTATTTTAGAAGGGTCTCGACCCAAAACGTCACCCATTCCTTCTCTCCAGCGATGCTGCCTGTCCTGCTGAGTTACTCCAGCTTTTTGTGTCTATCTTCTATATTAATATCACACCAATACCAAGAAATCTAATATGAACTCAAAATGAAATATGTGTCTTAGGTCATTATGACACAATATTGATGTTTCAGCTAGTTCGATTAGTTGTGATTCGTAGTACTCTTCTATTGCAACTCGGCTCTTGAGAGCTTGCTGGTTTTACTTTCCAGTGGAATATTTGATTAATGAAATCCCTGGCTCTAATGGAGATTATATATATTTTAAAGCGGAAGTTAAAATGATGTCAGGATTGTAGCACTTAGTCGTTGGACTTGGGTGGATATGTGCATGTTTATGATTGAACAATTCATGTGTTTATCGATGAAAGAACAATCCTTGCTGGGAATCTTCTGTGGAAAAATAGGAAAATTATGCCTTTCCAGTACAAAATCATGTGTATTCATTCCATTGCAAACAATTATTTTCCTGCTACATAAATTTAATTGGCATCTGCGCAAGAATGATTCTGCATCTATTATTACTTACTTTCTTAGTAATATATTTTCTGTATTTATGAGTGTATGTCTATTTGTGTTTTTTGAGGAATTAATGCTCTTTTGCTTCCTCCATCAGTACTGCTTATCTGGTCATCCAACTTTGCCATGCAATATCCTGAAGTACAAGTCCACCACCATCATGCTGGACTGTGGGTTGGACATGACGTCGGCCCTCCACTTCCTCCCTTTGCCACTTGTCCACAGGTATGTTTGTTCATGGAGCTTGTTTAACTGGGTTTCCTATCATTATAGGGTGACACTCGAACTGTCAAATCAAGAGCTCCCTGATGTAAAATTGCAATGTCCAGATTAAGAATGTTGGATTAAATGCCTAGCTCCAGATGGATTGCTTTAATTAAACTGTGATAACTCTGAGGATGAACAATTGACGTCGGTGGCCAACAGCTCTGACCCATAAGAATAAACAAGTCATCCTTGACCCTGAGGGGATGCCTCAGAGAAAAAAACAACATAACTAAAATGCTTTGACTAAGATAAGACACATAAGAAATACTCAGAAAGTCATCAACTTTCCTCTATCCACAGATGCTGCCTGACCTGCTGAGTGTTTCCAGTATTTACTCTTTTTATTTGAAATTTCCAGCACCTGTGTTTTTTTAAATTTACAAACAATATTTGTTTTTCTTCTTCAGCCCAAGGCTTTCTAAACTACCAGGCTGGATTTCAAAAGATGGAAACACTATGTTAGAAAAGGTACAGTAAAAAAAAATATTTCTGAACAACGTGAATTATTATTCACAGAAATCTGTTTTAATTAAAGCCTTGTACTTCTATAATGTGTTTTATAACCTCTTGACATCCCAAAACACAGTACCACATCTGAAGTCTAGTTGGTGTAATCATGTGCAGATAATCTCTGAAAGTTTTTAAAAAGAGATTGTTTTCTTTGAAATAATAATAATAATAATACATTTTATTTATATAGCGCTTTTCATATACTCAAAGACGCTTTACAGAGATTTTGAGAACATAGGGGAAATGAATAAATAGATAAATAAGTAAATAAATAAATGAACAGAGAAAGGAGACAGAAGGTGAGGTGACCTTCAGTGGTTGAAGGCAGTACTGAACAGGTGAGACTTCAGCGATGTTTTGAATGTGGTGAGTGTGGGAGAGTCTCTAACGGTTTGGGGTAGTGAGTTCCATAGGGTGGGAGCAGCGATGGAGAAAGCCCTGTCCCCCCAGTGCCATTGGATCCTTTATGCCCAGCCAAGAAGTCAAACAGGATCTAGGTTTAATTTTTTTTCAGAAAGGCACCACCTCTGAAAGTACAGCTCTCCCTCAGTACTACACTACAAGTGCCAGACTTGTCAGGAATCACACTGAAACCTATAACAGTTTGACCAGGCATATAGGCAACTAACTAAGCCACTGCTTTTGGTGATTACTAAACATTATTCTTTCTTAAGAAGGATAAGCAACTTTTGATATATTTCTAACATTTTTAATCTCTCGTGTCTCCAATGATGTGTTTCACTTCCATTGTGCTGAAAATGTACATCATACCGTCTTGTCATCATCAGCAGTCACTCGAAGCGAGTATGACTGACCTCATGTAAGGACGCCTGTGTGTGACTTTGTTTAACGTGGGGAGACTGGTGCACAGACAGCCACCTTGACAGATCTGAGTCAAGATCCAGTGGCATGGAATCCAAGATAACCGGAGACCCTTTTCTGCTGCAGCCTTCATCCGCCTTCCCAGCCATTGTAACACTCTACTAAAGTCAGCCATCATCCTCCGCCTGTTCCAACTTTGAGGTCTTGGTTGGATTGCTCTTTGTCAGGAACCTCCCCCTCGACCTTACCGCCATGGGTGACCCTACCAGCAGCATAGCTCCAGATGGCATTGCTGTCATGATCTCAGGACCACAACAATCTTCTCCACCACAACAAGGTGACAATCCACGGAGAAGTACCATCTTGATATAGGGACAGTAGAACATATATCACATCAAAATAAAAACCACCTTCTTATTCTTTCTGCCACCTTCCATTTAGTTGCTAAGCAGCACCTTGTCAAATGCAGTTAAACACTGGCAATAAAGGATGACATTGCCAGTGAACCCTGCATCCCAGATATGAATAAAAACTGAGTGCTGAAATGTATGTGTTGTCACCTAGAGCGAAGGCCTTGAAACTTTTCTTCACTCATCGCACACCTCAAACAAATAATTAACCGCTGCAACACGTAATGAGTTCTCGTTCTGTGTTCTCGATAAAAGATAGTGACTTTTTTTTCTCATCGTGTGATATACTTGGAAAACCACCCTGAGAGCCACATATAAAAATTAGAATTGTACATTTCAGAAATGTTTTACATTCGCTGTGCAAAACCTTTGATTTTGAACACATTTGACATACGATATTTAGTTCTGGACGTAAAAAGCATGCCTTTGTCATGGAAGGTGTGTTGTTCAGATGCAGAAACAGGTTAATAGAATTTCTGGAATGTAGAAAGGTGAGAATTTATTTTATTTGGATTTTTAGGATTTTGAAAGAAATTGATAAGATGAATGGAAGGAATTTTTCAGCTGGTGATTTCTATATACTAAAACCCTCGTTTGTTTGTTTGTTTGTTGCTGTACGACAGCCAAAGCGGTACACGATAGCACAACAATTTTAGGCCCACCTTACTCACCGTCGTCCCTTTGGTGCTAATGGAAGAAGTTTCATTCAAAGCGGTGTTATATTTTTTAAGTGATTTACATTTTAAAGTTTAAATCTATCTCCTAGGGAGGGATGGGTGGAGGAAGGAGGATAAGGGGGGTTGAGGGGGATGGAGTGGGGGGGGAAGGGGGGAGGTGGAGGGAGGGAGGAGGGGGGGGGGGGAGGGTGCTGCACCAATGCAGGAGAGGTTTGGGCCCAATGGGTCCACTTGGTCTAGTATAACCTTAAAGTTAAAATCAAACATTAAGTTGATAGAAACATAGACATAGAAACATAGAAAATAGGTGCAGGAGTAGGCCATTCGGCCCTTCGAGCCTGCACCGCCATTCAATATGATCATGGCTGATCATCCAGCTCAGTAGCCTGTACCCGCCTTCTCTCATACCCCCTGATCCCTTTAGCAAAAAGGGCCACATCTAACTCCCTCTTAAATATAGCCAATGAACTGGCCTCAACTACCTTCTGTGGCAGAGAATTCCACAGACTCACCACTCTCTGTGTGAAGAAATGTTTTCTCATCTCGGTCCTAAAAGACTTCCCCCTTATCCTTAAGCTGTGACCCCTGGTTCTGGACTCCCCCAACATCGGGAACAATCTTCCCGCATCTAGCCTCTCCAACCCCTTAAGAATTTTATATGTTTCTATAAGATCCCCCCTCAGTCTTCTAAATTCCAGCGAGTACAAGCCCAGTCTATCCAGTCTTTCCTCATATGAAAGTCCCGCCATCCCAGGGATCAATCTGGTGAACTTTCTCTGTACTCCCTCTAAGGCAAGAACGTCTTTCCTCAGGTTAGGAGACCAAAACTGCACACAATACTCCAGGTGCGGTCTCACCAAGGCCCTGTACAACTGCAGCAGAACCTCCCTGCTCCTAAACTCAAATCCTCTTGCTATGAATGCCAACAATACTATTCGCTTTCTTCACTGCCTGCTGCACCTGCATGCTTGCTTTCAATGACTGGTGCATCATGACACCCAGGTCACGTTGCATCTCCCCTTCTCCCAATCGGTCACCATTCAGGTAATACTCTTTCCTGTTCTTGAGAAAAACTTCACATTAAAGTTGGTAGAAAGGGGAGGTGAAACAGTCATCAACAAAGCACCAGGTTTTGGCTTAATTAATAATTGAATTCACTTAATGAATAGATTTTCTTTTGGTATATGTGTACAAAGAGATATGAAGCTTTGCGGGGCAAATGGTCTTGAATGCATTAAATAGTAGAGCAGACTAGAGGAATTAAAGATCTAATCCTTTCTCATGATCTGATAACATTCAGTTCAAAATCAGCTGTTCCAGTTCAAGGTTTCAAGGTCAGTTTATTGTCACATGTACCAGTTAAGGTACAGTGAAATTTGAGTTACCATACAGCTTTACTAAGTAAAAAGCAGCAAGACACACAGCCGCATAAAAGTTAACATAAACATCCACCACAGTGGATTCCACATTCCTCACTGTGATGGAAGGCAATAAAGTTCAATCTTCCTCTTTGTTCTCCCACGGTCGGGGCAGTCAAACCATCCACGAATAACAAGATAAAATGTGCGACTGGCATATTTACTCAGAAACTTCAATACATAAAGAGGCCAGTTTAGTGTACCTCCACTTGCTGTATGCAGGAGCCAACAAATGTCAAAATAATTAATGAAACATTCATTGCTTACTAATATCCCATTGCCACCTCGTATGGTTATCTTAAAGTGGCATCTGTGATTTCTTCCTTTGCTTTGTCAACATGTCAAAATGCAATGACACCACAGGATAAATTCACCCCCAATATGTTTGTTGCCAATGTGTCACAACACTTTACTGCCTCTAAGAAGTCCTCTTAAAAAGCCATTTATTTCATGATAATCATAGAGTAGTAACTTAGAAATATATTTGAGTCATCAACAGTCTCGGCAACAGTCTGTCTGTCCTTTCTTCTTTTTTTGTTATTTTTAGTACGTGTTAAAAGTATGTTTGAGTGTTCCTTGGTTTGTTTTATGTGGACGATCAAAACCCCGGCAGTCGACAATCGAAGCTCCTGCGTCGGGGCAGTTGAAACACTCCCTGCGGCATGGAGCTCCCGAATTGGCCTCTTCTTACCAGAGACCGCGGGTTTCACGATGTTAAAGTCCACAGGCTCCGCGGTTGAAGCTTTGATCCCCAGCAAAGGGATCGCAAGCTCCACGATGTTAAAGTCCCGCAGACTCCCACGGCTTGAAGTACCGGGTCGGTCTCCAGGAAAGGCCGCCAACTCCACGATGTTAGGCCGCAATGGGGACAGAGGTATGATATGGAAAAAAATCGCATCTCCGTCGAGTTAAGGGATTGAAAAACGTTTCTCCCAATCCCATATCCTCCACATAAAACAAACCAAGGAACACTCAAACATACTTTTAACACATACTAAAAATAACAAAAAAAGAAGAAAGGACAGACAGACTGTTGCCGAGACTGTTGATGACTCAAAGACATTTCTAAGTTACTACACTATGATTATCATGAAATAAATGGCTTTTTAAGAGGACTTCTTAGAGACAGTAAAGTGTTGTGACACATTGGCAGCAAACATATTGGGGGTGAATTTATCCTGTGGTGTCATTGCATTTTGACATGTTGACAAAGCAAAGGAAGAAATCACAGATGCCACTTTAAGATAACCATATGAGGTGGCAATGGGATATTAGTAAGCAATGAATGTTTCATTAATTATTTTGACATTTGTTGGCTCTTGCATACAGCAAGTGGAGGTACACTAAACTGGCCTCTTTATGTATTGAAGTTTCTGAGTAAATATGCCAGTCGCACGTTTTATCTTGTTATTCAGAAACATTTAGACATTGACTTGTAATATCATGCATATAAATGTAATTCCCACTAAACTACACTTTCTTTTACAGGAGCTGAAAGATTGTGCTGGGCGGGTGTTTGTTGACTCAGTACCAGAATTCTGTCTCCCTGAGGTAAAGGAATGACTGATTGGTAACTTTACACAAGAGCGGACATTGCAACTGATATCAAGTCAAGTCAAGTCAAGTCAATTTTATTTGTATAGCACATTTAAAAACAACCCACGTTGACCAAAGTGCTCAGTTGTAAAGCGTTACATTTTTATTCATACTGGTAGCTCCAGTAGAAAACGGTGGAGTTAATTCATAGTAGCGCATCCAGCAGTAAAGTTGTGGAATTGCATTGAAACCTATTAGCCACCAGTAACAATTTCGGTGTTCAGGAATTGTTTGCCTAACATAGTTCCATTACATGAAGCAGCTGCATTGTGATGTTCAGCTTGTCTGGCATTGAGTCTGGTGAAAATTACTGAAGTTGCATTGAAAAGCACAGGTCTCATCTTTCCTGCTCATCATGTCCAAACAAACCTGTAGCCAGGCCCTATTGGTGTATATATTTTAAGGACAAACCAGTATTTTTATCTATTGAGATATGGATAATATTCACTTGAATATGCCTTCTCTTTTAAGGGTAAATGCAAACAGTACTTGGCAGTAGAGTTCATTTTGCTTAGTAGCTACAGTCCTGTGTAATACTTCACAACCTCTATTGCAGACGGAGTTATTGGATCTGTCCACTGTAGATGTGATCCTGATATCAAATTATCACTGCATGATGGCTTTGCCCTACATCACAGAACACACTGGCTTCTCTGGGACAGTATATGCTACTGAACCCACAATGCAGATTGGAAGGTAGGTGCTTCAACTCTCTAAAGAAAACTGTTTTTCTTTGCCAGAGCCTGTCCACTCTCCCCACTCGCCTCTCCTAGGGATCAATGGTTCAATGGAACTTTATTTGTCACATGTACTGAGGTCCAGTGATATTCGTTTTTGTATACAGTTCAGTACAAATATCACTATTCATGTGCACTTAGATGTATCTTAGATGAGCATCTCAGATACAGTACAAGTGTATAGCAGTAGTAAACTGAATCAATATACAGAGTCGCCAGTCATTGCTACCATTTACAAGTCCCGGTTGTTGTAAGTGCGGGATGCTTGACCAGACCATGAAGGCCCATTGTCCTAGCAGCACCCCTCCCAACCCTTCCGAATTTGGCGGAAAGTTTCCGCTTTCTTATTTCATTTCCGCCATTCCGATTGTGCCTCACATTTTTCCACAAAACAGTCGGTAATTGCAATTTGTCAATTCGGCCGCTAGAGGTCGCTAGGGGTTTCGCGAGAAATCCCCCCACCCTGGAAGTCTCCCTGAAAATGAGGCACCTAGGCTGGGCAAGGCAGCCAATCTCTACCTCATCAGGACTTCCATGGCCGATCGGCGGGTTGAATTTGCAACCTGTGGCCGGGGCTCTGAAACTTCAGCCCAGCTGGAGCCAGCACATCTATCCCCATAGCCGACTTCCTTGGCCAGCTGGATAAACCAGCAAAGCTCTGGAACCAAGAGTGCCAGAAAATCAGTGGTGGAACTGTAATGAGTAAATATTAAATTTAAATGCAAGATTATATAACTATATTCATTAATTAAGACGGGGTTAAAATATAAAACACAGCAGAAAAGCCAATTACAACCTTTTTGGGCTGATTGTCAATGTGCGAATTTACTTCAACGAGTACTTCCATATGCTTAGTCGAGTCACCTATATCAACTCTTTCTTCATAACTTAGTCATACATTTTATGATCATTGTTCTTTTATTCAATACCAAGAGAATTTGGAATGTGTAAGGAAAAAGCAAAATAGAAAAAACAAAACAAAACAATTTTTTCTTTGTTTTGCAAAAAGTATCTCTGTTCAATAACCTTTCAGAAAAATAGCAGAACATACTCATGATAGGCCTGATATTGTACATATAGTCCAAGAACTACAGACTGTTAGAAATAAAAGTTGTTTTTCCACACATGAATGTAACGCAACGGGTATGTTGCATTTGGTGTGCATGTTTTTTTTTGCTGAAAAGTTGCCTTATGCGCTATATTATGAATTTTGATGTAAAATTCTGAATTTTGGACATCAAAATTATGAATTTGTAAAATCAAATGTTGGGAGGTCTGTAGCAGTGCTGCAGGGTCAGCCTGGCCAAGCGTGTCCGTTGGTGTCCTCCACCACTGTAGGCCGCGTCCGGTCCACATGCTTAGAGCAGCACCTGGACCAGTCGAGCCGCAAGCTATTGCAGGGATTCCAGCGGCCACTTCGGATCTGGCGTTTTACTCCACAAGCATTATTTTCCCATGTGGAAAATCAAAAAAAGTTAAAAATGCTGGATATTTGAAATAAAATAAGAAAACAAAGGAAGTACTCAACAGACGTGACAGCATCTGGAAGCAGAAATAGAAAATCAGAGTTAACATTTCTGACTGAAGACCTTTCCTTGGATCTAATGAAGTGCTTTGCCTTTTACATGAACTTTCTCAAAGGGGCTGTCCCAAAATAACCTATGCTGTGAAAAATCCTGCGAAATCCAAAGGTGACAGCTATGTAAATGTTCATACCAACATCTGGGAATGCAGTTTATAATCATTACATTTTATTGAAGTTTCTGGTATGTTCTACACCGTAGGTTACTCATGGAAGAGCTCGTAAGCTTTATGGAGCGTGTACCAAAGCCACAGTCTGCCACCCTCTGGAAGAACCAGGAAATGTTCAGGTGCAGTGAGTAGAATATTTTCTAGTTAAAACTACATAAAATTTGTTATTTTCACTTCTGTGGCGTTTCATGGATCAATCCAATAATTTTAACACATTTACAGTTGTTCTTAATTCCTATTCTTTATTCTGTGCACTGTGTTCTTTTGCTTTATAGGGGGGCTGATTTGATGTGATAGAGAAACTGCCCATATTACAATTAGAGAAACAAAGTTCAACAGATTACACTTTGCTAGGGGTCAGGGGAGAAAGGGAATTCTCCAGTTACCAATTCCATTGTGGGAGGACCAATCTCTATACCAAGACCACATCGCATTTCATTGGATATTTCATTTATATGTGGGTGATGTTTTGGGTCAAGATCGACCCAAAACGTCACCCATTCTCTGCAGAGATGCCGCCTGTCCCGCTAAGTTACTCCAGAATTGTGTGTCTGTCTTTGGTGTAAACCAGCATCGGCAGTTTCTTCCTACACATTTAATCTATTCGTTTCATTCTGAACTTTACAATGTAAAAAATAATTTCCTTTTATCTGGCTTTCTACAACTTGGATTTGATTCTTAAGTATCCACATGGTGTGCATACAAAATACATTTCAATGTGAAATGTTACTATTATAAAAAGCATTCAAAAACCATTAGCATTACATTTTTTTTCCTAACCTGAAACAGTCAAATCCCAAATCAGAGGCTTTCTGAGGATTGCTGTTTCTGGATTTCCCATTAGCCATCTGGGAAGAAGTGCTTCAGTGCACACTCGCAGAGCTAGTGCAAATTCATTGAGCTGAATGGCCTCCTCTGTAGTGAGGATTCCATGTGCACCTAAAAACCTGTTGAGTATTTGGCCTTAACAGATTGTTTCCATTTGACCCACATCAACGCATCCCTCCATTCCTATCATTTTCATGTGTATATTTAGATTCTTTTTCAATCCATCAATGCAATAAATCACAACTGTTTATTTTGGTAAGCTCCACATTCTCACCGCTCTCTGGGTAAAGGAGCTGCTCCTGAACTCCCTTTTGTTATTCCTCAATGGGCTATGCTGTTCTTCTTTCTAGGCACTTACCTGCTCCTCTAAAAGATGCTGTGGAGGTTTTGACTTGGAAACGTTGCTATACAATGTCAGAAGTTAACTTGGCCCTAAGTAAAGTTCAGCTTGTAGGGTATTCTCAGAAAATAGTAAGTACCTGTTTATCATTTAAATTAACCTTTTGGAAGAGGGAACTAAAATGACAAAAAAATGTTTCATAAAGTTGTTAGCAATTAAAAAAAAGTGGTTGAATTAGCACTGGGTGAAACCCTTCAACTTTACTCAAATGCCTTGCTTTTTGGTATTAGCTTATTATTGTCATGTGTATTGAGATGTAGTGAAAAACTTTGTTTGTATACCATCCAATCAAATCATATTATACTTGATTTATTCACAAAATACTGGAGTAACTCAGCAGGTCAGGCAGCATCTCGGGAGAGAAGGAATGGGTGACGTTTCGGGTCGAGACCCTTCGGTCTGAAGAAGGGTCTCGACCCGAAACGTCACCCATTCCTTCTCTCCCAAGATGCTGCCTGACCTGCTGAGTTACTCCAGCATTTTGTGAATAAATCGATTTGTACCAGCATCTGCAGTTATTTTCTTATACATATTATACTTGAGTTCAGTGTGAACTTCTCTGCTTCTGAACGTGAAGGAAAGTCATTGATGAAGCAGCTGAAACTGGTTGGAACGGGAATTTTAATTCAATCATTGTTTTAAAGGCATTCTGTCCTTAACTTTAATTATTTGAATTATAAATTCTGATAACCTATAAAATGCAAACTGTCAGTCTGCATTTATATCATTCAAGGTTTTTGTTTCGGTTAGTTTATTGTCACATGTGCCGAGGTACAGGGAAATGCTTTTAGTTGCGTGCTATCCAGTCAGAGAAAAGACTATACATGATGACAATCAAGCCAACCACAGTGTACTGCTTCTAGCAAAAAGGTGGATAAAGAAATTTGTAATATGAATTATGGACTATAATTAATTAAAATATAAAATGGCTACTTATTTGACATCAGGTTTATTTCTGCAGCAGATGAAATGAATTTTGACCTGGATTATTGTGCAGGGGATAACAAAATTAACTGATTTCCTGATTACTATCCAATGATATCCACTGGAACATGTATACATGTGGATTTGAAATGAGGACATCTGTGGAAGTATGGTGGTAGAATAGCTTGCCAGTGGTTACTATCCTGCCTTAGAGTGGTCAACCATGGTTTTCA
This sequence comes from Rhinoraja longicauda, assembly GCF_053455715.1. NCBI lineage: Eukaryota > Metazoa > Chordata > Chondrichthyes > Rajiformes > Arhynchobatidae > Rhinoraja > Rhinoraja longicauda. Next base: position 48,192,236 of record NC_135961.1, on the reverse strand, counting down.
GATAAAGTCTTGTATGTGTGGAGCAGTGGGTTAAGGTGGTTACTGTGGTAGCAGGGGGCTGTGAAAGAGACTTTGGTCTTTATTCTGCTTTTTTTATTGTGAACTATCAGGAACTGTTTGGTGCAGTACAGATCACTCCACTCAGCTCGGGTTACTGTCTAGGAAGCTCTAATTGGATCATCCAGTCGCACTATGAGAAAGTGGCCTATGTCTCGGGATCATCGCTACTCACTACCCATCCACAGGTAACTATTAACAATTGAAGACATGCACTCTTTCAGCCCCTGTGGTAAGATTTTCATCTATGTCTTCAAAGAGCAATGTTATATGTGAGACTTCAATGGTACGACACATCCCAAATTATTGTCCACACCTTTGCCTTCCATTTCTTGACCTCACCTTCTTTAGTAGAAGAACATCTTTCTCAACCAACATCAATTTGCATTAATGTTGCTTTGCTCGCATTCGTGAAGTGTCCCAACCCAGTTTACCATTTTGGATGAATCCCACGTTGAGGGAATTGGGAGAAAATAAAAGAAGGGCATGATGACAAAATATGCTCAAATTGCTGACACTCAGACATGGTCTTAAGATGCTCAGGTTTATAAGTTGTTAGTAACTAGATACGGTTGTTTAAATCATTATCTTAGGATTCCTTCACAGGAGGTAGTAAAGACCCACAGGTGTGCATTCTAGCCAATTAGTAAATTAATTTATACTAGGATTGGTGTTGTACTTGGAGAAATAAAAGACAGATAAAGATAGAAGCTATTAGAAACAAAGCCCATTTTATTAGAATAGGGATACACTAAAATGGCATATTTCAATGAAGAAGCGAACAAAGCCAGTTGAGAATAAATAAGGTGGAGATGCACACAAGAACTTGATCCTTTTGGCTTACAGGGCACCTCCTTGGGTCTGACTGAGATCCATTAGTCTTTAAGCTTCCATCACATGCTCAACGATTAATATTGTAGACCATGACTGAAAAGTAAGGCAAACTACTCTTCCCAATGAGGTAACAGACTGAACAATTGAGAGAGGGCACTGTTTCTTTGAATGAAATCTTAGAATATTTACATATTTCATTACCCCACCAAAATAAAAACCAATATGATATCATATTCTCTCAAATAATGTTTAAATTTAACATCTGACAATACGCCATCCATTGAGCACCTCATTAGACCGATGATCAGGACTCCTTGCATGAGCCTTTCTGCTGCAGCGGCATCTTGATTCTGTGACACGTGCTGCGGTAGAGGTTTCCTCCTGGAATCCAACAAGGCAGCATATTTGTCCTCTGATTTGTCAGCTCTTAAGCTGCATAGGAATTGTAGGCATACCTTTCAGTATGAATTAATTCAAATAATTGAACTGCTTTTTTGTGTCTTTGTTTTAATCTGTTTTTGAATGATGGCAAACAACCAATCTGAATTATAGCTTTGCTGAACACTTGCACTCTGTCGGCACGGGCCAGCTGGATCTCCCGGTTGCCAACCATTTTAATTCCCATTCTAATTCCCATGGCAACCTGTCTGTCCTCGGCCTCCGCCATAGCCTGAGTGAGGTACATGCAAAGTGGAATAACACGCCTCGTATTCTGTTTGAATAGCTGAATAGCTTGCAACCCAAGGACATTAACTTTGTATTCTCCAGTTTCAGATACGCCCTCAAAAGCAAGAATATCCTTCCTCAAATTTGGAGACCAAAACTGCACACAGTACTCCAGGTGCGGTCTCACTAGGGCCCTGTACAACTGCAGAAGGACCTCTTTGCTCCTATACTCAACTCCTCTTCTTATGAAGGCCAACATTCCATTGGCTTTCTTCACTGCCTGCTGTACCTGCATGCTTCATTTCAGTGACTGATGCACTAGGACACCCAGATCTCGTTGTACGTCCCCTTTTCCTAACTTGACACCATTCAGATAATAATCTGCCTTCCTATTCTTACCACCAAAGTGGATAACCTCACACTTATCCACATTAAACTGCATCTGCCGTGCATCCGTCCACTCACACAACCTGTCCAAGTCACCCTGCGACCTCATAGCATCTTCCTCACAGTTCACACTACCACCCAGTTTTGTATCATCTGCAAATTTGCTAATGGTACTTTTAATCCCTTCATCCAAGTCATTAATGTATATTGTAAATAGCTGTGGTCCCAGCACCGAACCTTGCGGTACCTCACTAGTCACTGCCTGCCATTCTGAAAGGGACCCATTTATCCCCACTCTTTGCTTTCTGTCTGCCAACCAATTTTCTATCCATGTCAGTACCCTACCCCCAATACCATGTGCTCTAATTTTGCCCACTAATCTCCTATGTGGGACCTTATCGAAGGCTTTCGTGGCACACCACATCCGCCGGCTCTCCCCTGTCAATGTTCCTAGTTACATCCTCAAAACTATCTCCAAAACTTCTCTCCTCCACCTAACTTATTTGCCAATCAATCCCTCTTCACCTGAATCCAGAATGCACCTATTATTCACCAGTTCTTGCCTCTCCCTGTCCCCTCACTTCTCTCTACCAACTATCTCCCTTCTACTCCATCAGTCTGAAGAAGTGTCCGGACACAAAATATCACCTGTCCATATCCCCCCACAAATATTGCCTGATCCACAGAGTTCCTTCACCTGTTTTTTTTACTCAAGATTCTAGTATCTGCATTCTCTTCTGTCTCGATGATAGCTGATGTATGAAAATGGGTCTCACTAGTTTTCATGGTCATTTTGTGAGTGTGACCTTGCATTTGGGGAAGCCTGAGATATCACTGGAAATCATATCATGGTCTAAGGGCTGGTGACTGTCGAGCTCAGCCAACCCAAGATTATGTTGGATTATAAACTTTAGATAAGTCAAAGTGCTGTATATTCAAGAAAGAAGAATTGTTTTAAAATATTTTTTCTTTGCAGCCCATGGAACAAACTTCCTTGAAAAATAGTGATGTCCTCATCCTGACTGGACTTACTCAAATCCCCACTGCAAATCCTGATGGCATGTTGGGAGAATTCTGCAGTAACTTGGGTAATTAAAAAAAATAATGTCATGATTTAACTTCCATGGTGTTGGGCTCGGAATGTTTTGTTCTGCATTTGCTCTGAAATATATTTTTAAATATTGTCAATCTTGAAACAAAATATTTCAGTTTGCATTGCCCATTCATCTTCTGAAACAAGGGTAGCGCACAAGGGTAACATAGCATGCAGTACAAACACAAACCACCCATCCTGTTTAATCTAATCCTAACAGAACTTCCTTCTATTTTGCTAATCCTCATAGCCTCAGTCAGCATCAGTTTAAGGCATTTATACTGCTCACTGCAACCATTTTATGTGATAACAAATTCCATGTTCTATCCACTCTATAAGCAAAAAGATTTCTTATTAATTCTTTGGTGAACTTATTAATAATTAACCCTTATTTTGTCATTACTTTTGGAACTTCCGGTCACCTCCTCACCTACAGTGTCTCCATAATGTTTGGGACAAAGACCCATAATTTATTTATTTGCCCCTGTACTCCACAATTTGAGATTTGGAATAGAAAAAATCACAGGTGGTTAAAGTGCATGTTGTCAGATTTTATTAAAGGCCACTTTTATACATTTTGATTTTGCCATGTAGAAATTACAGCTGTGTTTATACATAGTGCCCCCATTTCAGAGCACCATAATGTTTGGGGCACAGGGCTTCACAGGCATTTGTAATTGCTCAGGTGTGTTTAATTACCTCCTTAATGCAGGTATAAGAGAGCTCTCAGCACCTAATCTTTCCATCATCTTTGGAAACTTTTATTGCTGTTTATCAACATGAAGACCAAAGTTGTGCCAATGAAAGTTAAAGAAGCCATTATGAGACTGATAAACAAGAATAAAACTGTTAGAGACATCAGCCAAACCTTAGGCTTACCAAAATCAACTGTTTGGAACATCATTAAGAAGAAGGAGAGCACTGGTGAGCTTACTAATCGCAAAGGGACTGGCAAGCCAAGGAAGACCTCCACAGCTGATGACAGAATAATTCTCTCCATAATAAAGAAAAATCCCCAAATATCTGTCCGACAGATCAGAAATGCTCTTCAGGAGTCGGGTGTGGATTTGTCAATGACCACTGTCCGCAGAAGGTATTTATTCACAAAATGCTGGAGTAACTCAGCAGGTCAGGCAGCATCTCAGGAGAGAAGGAATGGGTGACGTTTCGGGTCGAGACCCTTCTTCAGACTGAGAAGGGTCTCGACCCGAAACGTCACCCATTCCTTCTCTCCTGAGATGCTGCCTGACCTGCTGAGTTACTCCAGCATTTTGTGAATAAATACCTTCGATTTGTACCAGCATCTGCAGTTATTTCCTTATACTAACTGTCCGCAGAAGACTTCATGAACAGAAATACAGAGGCTACACTACAAGATGTAGTTAGCTGCAAAAACTGGTTAGCTGCAAAAATAGGATGGCCAGGTTACAGTTTGCCAAGAAGTACTTAAAAGAGCAACACAGTTCTGGAAAAAAGTCTTGAGGACAGATGAGATGAAGATTAACTTATATCAGAGTGATGGCAAGATCAAAGTATGGAGGAGAGAAGGAAATGCCCAAGATCCAAAGAATACCACCTCATCTGTGAAATACGGTGGTGGGGGTGTTATGGCCTAGGCATGTATGGCTGCTGAAGGTACTGGCTCACTTATCTTCATTGATGATACAACCGTTGTTGGTAGTAGCATAATGAATTCTGAAGTGTATAGACCCATCCTATCTGCTCAAGTTCAAACAAATGCCTCAAAACATTGGCTGGCGGTTCATTCTACAGCAAGACAATGATCCCAAACATACTGCTAAAGCAACAAAGGAGTTTTTCAAAGCTAAAAAATGGTCAATTCTTGAGTGGCCAAGACCATCACCCGATCTGAACCCAATTGAGTATGCCTTTTATATGCTGAAGAGAAAACTGAAGGGTGCTAACTTCCAAAACAAACAAAAGCTAAAGATGGCTGTAATACAGGTCTGGCAGAGCATCTCCAGAGAAGACACCCAGCAACTGGTGATGTCCATGAATCGCAGACTTCAAGCAGTCATTGCATGCAAAGGATATGCAACAAAATACTAAACATGACTACTTTCATTTACATGACATTGCTGTGTCCCAAATATTATGGTGCCCTGAAATGGGGGGACTATGAATCAACACTGCTGTAATTTCTACATGGTGAAACCAAAATATATAAAAATGGCCTTAATTAAAATCTGACAATGTGCACTTTAACCACATGTGATTTTTTTTTCTATTACAAATCTCAAATTGTGGAGTACAGAGGCAAATAAATAAATGATGGGTCTTTGTCCCAAACATTATGGAAGGCACTGTATCTACCTCTGTACTCTCCAATGGCCCAACAAGCTTTCTGGATCTCTATTTTCTATTACTGACCTGAGTTCCATGGTTCTGCTACTGGCCACCATTTTAGCTGCTAAGCCCTAAGCTATGATATCCCTCCTTTATATCCTTCTCTTCCTTTAAAATGTTTTTTAAAATTTCAATTGTTTTGGTCATTTAGTCCAATATCTTTTTCAGTGGCTGAGAATCAAACATCTGGTTGATGACAACTATTAGGACCCTTAGGATGTTTGATTATGTTAGGTGTTCCATAAAAATGCTCTTTGTTAAAATGCATTTGTGTGGGTTTTTCCCACATTTAGCTGTGACCATTCGAAGTGGAGGGAACGTCCTAGTTCCGTGCTATCCTTCAGGTGTAATATACGACTTGCTGGAATGTCTGTACCAGTACATCGATTCAGCAGGACTCTCCAGTGTCCCATTCTACTTCATCTCTCCTGTAGCCAACAGCTCACTGGAGTTCTCCCAGATCTTTGCAGAGTGGTAAGTGTGCAACAGTCATTTATTCAATTCTGGTGGTTTCATTTTCTGATACATTAATTCTGATTCCCTCCCCAAAGGAGTATTTCTAGTGTTTCCTGTTTTCATTGACATAGTCGTTCAGATGTGAACTTTGTTAGCAGGACCAGCATTTATTGCCTATTCCTGACAGTATGGTGGTTAGTGCTGCTATCTCATTGTCCCAGACCCTGGTTAGATCCTGCTCTTGGGGCAGCACGGGTTTGTACGTTCTCTCTGTGGGCTGTGTAGGCTTTGTCCAGGTGCTCCATCTTCCTTTTGCATGCCAAAGGCATGGTGCTTGGTAGATTAATTGGTCAACTCAAATTAGCCCCCATGTAGCTAGGCGATAGAAAAATAAGGTGGTGTGGCATCCATGTAGCTAGGCGATAATAAGGTGGTGTGGCATCAGTTAATGGCAATACAAGAAGGAAAATACAATTGGTGCAGATGGGGACTTGGTCAGTGCAGATGTGGTGCTCTCATAGTGACTCTGAGATTGTTAGTTATTCCTTGAACTGAACAGTTAACCACACAATCGGGTCTGGGGTCACAGGTTAGAATGGTTAAGAATGCCAGATTTTCTTACCTATGAATGTGCTATCGGGAGCGATGGTGGCGACAGACCCGATAGAGGCTTTTAAGATGCTTTTGGATAGGGACATGGACGTGCAGGGAATGGAGAAGTATGGGTTATGTGCAGGCAGATCAGAGTTCGATTTGGCATCATGTTTGCCACAGACGTTCTGGGCCAAAGGGTCTGTTCCTGTGCAATACTGTTCTATGAGCCAATACGTTTGAATTTAAAACTTAGAGGAATCCACAGTATCAAATCTTTGGTCAGTCAACCTGTGGAAATGAATTTGAAAATCATCACAGGAATTTAAATTTGTGGTGAATTGCAAATTCATTTCTACCGGGTTGATTGACCAAAGATTTGATACTAGTACTTAACCACCACATAATGAACAGGACATTCAAAGTAGATATTTAATTGTCATGTGAAATAATTATTGTGGATGTTTTTTTAATAGTTTTAGTCAAGAATTTTTTGAATAGTTTTAGTCAAGAATTTTATTCCTTGTCTTGGCAAAGTAATGTCACTTACAACTTAGGCCAAAATGCGTAACATCTCATCACTTTTATTGTTTTATTGTTAGTTAAATATAAATTCTCGGTATGCCATGTTGGAAGCTGAACTTTGAACACTGAATCATGAGTTCAGCTTGTTAGATCTCGGAATGTAACTACTTTATAATATCTTCTTTGTGTAAGAGACACACCTCAGTTTGATATTTTATTTATGGCAGAATATGGACTTCTAACTGTTTCAGTTTTGCCCCCCTCCCATTTAAGGCTTTGTCACAACAAGCAGTCGAAGGTTTACCTGCCAGAGCCACCATTTCCACATGCAGAGGTAAGGACCAAGCTGAACTTGGAACAACCTTTCATATTACTTCTAATAAAAATACATTTACAAAACACAATGACTGTCATAAACACTGACATTTCTCGAGAATTATATTTTTGATGGACAAAGGAAAGTGATTCATCATTTAACCATAATTTCCAACAAATGCCCCATTTTCCTTCTCTTTCAGTGACAATGTTGTGTGTGTATTATGTAGCTATGAACAGTTTAATCTACGATAGATGTTAATTCTGAAAATTCATTTTTTAAAGTAAGGCAGTTGTTAATAAATGACAGACTACTCAAGGTTAGCTTTTATTGGAATGTAAAGGTCTGAATTATCAAAATTCTAAAACTTTGTACATACAATGTATTAAGATATGCCTCTGCTTTCTCACATCCTATCCCACTCCCCTGCCCTACCCCACCCCCCAAACCTCTCTGCCTAACACCCCAATCTTAACTAATTAATTATTGGCAGGTATAAGAAAGGTGCTATAAAGTATTTTTTTATAGCACCTTTCACAATCTCAGAAGTCTCATGACAGGCAATTAAATACTTTTGATATTTCCATCATGTGAAAAAGGTTCTAACTGTTCCTAAAGAAGGGTCTCAACCCAAAATGTCACCCATCCTTTTTCTCCAGAGATGCTATTTGACCCACTGAGTTACTCTAGCACTTTGTGACTATCTTTCTGACAGTCTGCCCTATCTATGCCTCTCAATTTTATATACTTCTCTATCAGGTCTCCCCCCAACCGCCGGTGTTTCTGAAAAAACAATCCAAGTCTGTCCAACCTCTCCCTGTAGCCATTTTTCTAGGCATCATTCTGGTAAACCCCTCTGAACCCTTTCCAAAGTCTCCACATCTTTCTCATAATGGGGTGACCAGAACTGCACGCAATGCAACAACTGCAGCCTAACCATCGTCCTATAAAGCTGTATCATGACTTCCTGAATCTTATACTCACCCCAACCAATGAAGGCAAGCTTACCATATGCCTTCTTTACCACTCTATCTGCATGTGTTGCCACTTTCATGGAGTTATAGACTTGGACCCCAAGATCCCTCTTTGCATCAGGATTATGCCTTTAATTGTACATTTTACCCTGCATTCGTCCTCCCAAAGTGCAACACTTCACGTTTGCTCAGATTAAACTCCATGCACCATTTCTCCGCCCATATCTGTAGTCGATCTATATACTTTGACCGTCTTCCTCACAGTCCCAGATCCCACCAAACTTGATATCATCTACAAACTTTCTATCAAATTGTCTGTGTCTATTTTCAAGCTTTTTATATATATGACAAACAACAGAGGTTCCAGCACAGATCCCTGCAGAACTCCACTGGTTATAGATCCCTAGCATGAAATCCACTGGTCGCATACCAGGCTGAAGTAGTGCACTGAAACAGAAAGACTAGGCAAGGTCATTCCAAGTTTGCTATTGTTTGTTTCATTTTTTTCCCCCCTCCCTTGTCTTATTTTCAGCTGATTCAAACTAATAAACTAAAGCACTACCCCAGCATCCATGGGAATTTCAGCAATGACTTCAGGCAGCCCTGCGTAGTGTTCACAGGCCATCCTTCCCTCAGGTTTGGAGATGTTGTCCACTTCCTGGAGCTGTGGGGCAAATCGAGCCTCAACACCATAATTTTCACAGGTAACTCGATGACTATTTCTCCTCCAGGATACTAGGAGAAAGTTAGTGGTGATATATTGTGTACACTTTGTATTAAGGTCGAGGAAGTGCTGCATGTCCTAAAAAGATATGAGGGTAGATAAATCTCTGGAGCCTGATCAGTTACACTCAGGGAAACTGGAAAGCTGGAGAAGAAATTACAGGAGCACTGGCTGAGATATATAAATCACCGTTAGACATAGTTAAGGTGCCGGAAGACTGAAGAGTGGCTAGTGTTATACCTCTATTTTAGAAGGCCTGCAGAAAAAAACGTAGGCTGAACATATGTGGTAAGCAAGTTACTGGAGATGATTCTGATGGATAAGATAGACATATATTCGGAAAGACGGGGTTGATTAGGGATAGTCAGTATGATTTTATGCATTGGAGAATGTGTCTCACAAATTTGTTTGAGTTTTTTGAAGAACTAACCAAGAAGGTTGACGAGGGCAGGGCGGTAGATATTAGCTTCAGTAAGGCATTTAGTAAGGTTCTACATGGTAGGCTGTTCAGGACGGTTAGATTGCTTGGGATCCAAGGAAAGCTAGCTAACTGACATTGCTATTTATTATCTATAACAATAATCTGAGTGAGAATGTATAAAGCATGATTAATAAGTTCAGTGCTTTTTTTGTACACAAAAGGGTGCCTGTACACGTATCGTTCCTTGCTTTTGGTGAAATCCTGTATACTGCTTCATCTGTTTAAGGGCCTGACTGGCTAATTTTTAAACTTTAGCAATGTTTTTGTATAAAATTCTAAACATTTGTTAATTTAGTTTTTAATTTTTTAGAGATGCCAGTACATTGTACTGGCGCATACCATCACAACAATGTTTGCAGATGACTAAAATGGGTAATACTGTAGATAGTGAAGACAATTATCAAGAATGCAGCAGGATCTTGATCAGCTGGCCAAGTGTGCTGAGGAATAGCAAAGCGTGTTTGGTTCAGATAGTTTTGAAGTATTGCATTTTGGGATGTCAAGCCAGGGTATGATCTTGACAGTGAATGGTAGGGCCCAGGGGAGGGTTGAGGAGCAAAGGGATCTAGGAATACAAGTAGACATGAAATGATGGAGTAACTCAGCGGGTCAGGCAGCATCTCAGGAGATGCTGCCTGACCCGCTGAGTTACTTCAGCATTTTGTGTCTACCTTTGATCTAAACCAGCATCTGCCGTTCTTTCCTACCTAGGAATTACAAGTACATCGTTCCCTGAAAATGACATGACATGTAGATGAAGGATGGTGAAGAAGGCTTTTGGCATGCTGGCCTTTGTCAGTCAATACTGAATATAGAAGCTGGGACATTATGTTAATACACTTGGAATGACCTTGCTATGGGCAACATATAGCACACTTGCTATAGGAAACTTGCCATTAACCTGGAAAGAGTGCAGATAGATGACAAGAAAATGTAAGATCTTGCCAGGACTCGATAGTTTGGGTGCTGAAACATTTAAAAGACAGCTGGACAAATACATGGGAGGAAAAATAGGAGGGATATGGGCCAAATGTAGACAAATGTGATTAACTCAGATGAGGCATCTTGGTCAGCATGGATGGGTTGGGCTGAAGTCCTGTTTCGTGCTGTTTGACTGTGACTCTATAACTCTTTGCCAAAGAGGAAACTAGAGCAACTGCAGGGTAGCATAATGGTGAGTGCAGATGAATGGACATAATCTGGCCTTTAGCTGTGGGTGGAGATGCATATGGATCCGATTCCCTTCCTTAAAGGACTCAATTAATCAATTTTATGTCAATTGAGTATTCATTATTGAATTATGCAATATTTAATAATTTTATATTTAACTATATTGATGTTATGCCACTGCTATGGCACTTTTTGAGCTTGCTTAACAGAATAATCAGTTCCTGTACTGTCCTATGTTCAAATTTAAAGATTAATAGTCCAGACTCTGGTTTAGCCATCTGGGCATTTGCCCATTCTGCTACAGTACACAAATGGTACCATACACAAACGTTCCATCAACAGAATATATTCTATACCATTCTATATGTAGAATTGCTAAATTTTCCAGCAATGATACCCTTCATTTGATACGAGTATGAAAACAATTTGCTTTGTACGCCATCATAATCTGATGCATTTGATTTGTGTTCTAGAACCAGATTTCTCTTACTTGGAAGCGTTGGCACCATACCAGCCACTGTCTATGAAGTGTGTGTACTGTCCAATTGATACACGATTAAACTTTATCCAAGTCTCAAAATTATTGAAGGAAGTGCAGGTAAGGCAGAAAAATGACTATGGATGTAATCTGTCTGAAGAAGGGTCTCGACCCGAAACGTCACCCATTCCTTCTCTCCCGAGATGCTGCCTGACCTGCTGAGTTACTCCAGCATTTTGTGAATAAATACCTTCGATTCGTACCAGCATCTGCAGTTATTTTCTTATACTACTGTATGGATGTAATCGTTTTACTATTGTTTAAGGGTGAAAAGAGCATAAACAGAAAGCCTCAAACAATTAGGGTGATGGGTTCAGTAAGTAAATAAAGTCATTTGATTGTGTTTTAGCAATTAAGGGTTGAAGTGGAACATAAGATTTGGGTTTGTGGTGTAAACATTTTGAATTGTTTGATGAATTGTTTGACATAGATTTAGCTATGGAGAGAAATTAGTTTGGTTTATTTATTGTCCCATGTACATTGTCACGTGTACATGTACAGATACAGTGAAAATATTTTGTTGCTTGCTAATCAGTCAGTGGAAAGACAATGCATGATTACAATCAACCCATTCACTGTCTATAGATACATCATAAAGGGAATAATTTGAATAACGTTTAGTGCATGATAAAGCCAGTAAAGGCAGGGTACTTAAGGAGGTGGCTCTAGAAATAGTGGAAGCATTGGAGATCATTTTTCAATGTTCTATAGATTCAGGATCAGTTCCTGTGGATTGGAGGATAGCAAATGTTATCCCACTTTTTAAGAAAGGAGGGAGAGAGAAAACGGGTAATTATAGACCAGTTAGTCTGACATCAGTGGTGGGGAAGATGCTGGAGTCAATTATAAAAGACGAAATTGCTGAGCATTTGGATAGCAGTAACAGGATCATTCCGAGTCAGCATGGATTTACGAAGGGGAAATCATGCTTGACAAATCTACTGGAATTTTTTGAGGATGTAACTAGGAAAATTGACAGGGGAGAGTCAGTGGATGTGGTGTACCTCGACTTTCAGAAAGCCTTCGACAAGGTCCCACATAGGAGATTAGTGGGCAAAATTAGAGCACATGGCATTGGGGGTAGGGTACTGACATGGATAGAAAATTGGTTGACAGACAGAAAGCAAAGAGTGGGGATAAATGGGTCCCTTTCGGAATGGCAGGCAGTGACCAGTGGGGTACCGCAAGGTTCGGTGCTGGGACCCCAGCTATTTACGATATACATTAATGACTTGGATGAAGGGATTAAAAGTACCATTAGCAAATTTGCAGATGATACTAAGCTGGGGGATAGTGTGAATTGTGAGGAAGATGCAATAAGGCTGCAGGGTGACTTGGACAGGTTGTGTGAGTGGGCGGATACATGGCAGATGCAGTTTAATGTAGATAAGTGTGAGGTTATTCACTTTGGAAGTAAGAATAGAAAGGCAGATTATTATCTGAATGGTGTCAAGTTAGGAAGAGGGGATGTTCAACGAGATCTGGGTGTCCTAGTGCATCAGTCACTGAAAGGAAGCATGCAGGTACAGCAGGCAGTGAAGAAAGCCAATGGAATGTTGGCCTTCATAACAAGAGGAGTTGAGTATAGGAGCAAAGAGGTCCTTCTACAGTTGTACCGGGCCCTGGTGAGACCGCACCTGGAGTACTGTGTGCAGTTTTGGTCTCCAAATTTGAGGAAGGATATTCTTGCTATTGAGGACGTGCAGCGTAGGTTCACTAGGTTAATTCCCGGAATGGCGGGACTGTCGTATGTTGAAAGGCTGGAGCAATTAGGCTTGTATACACTGGAATTTAGAAGGATGAAGGGGTTCTTATTGAAACATATAAGATCATTAGGGGATTGGACACAGTAGAGGCAGGAAACATGTTCCCAATGTTGGGGGAGTCCAGAACAAGGGGCCACAGTTTAAGAATAAGGGGTAGGCCATTTAGAACAGAGATGAGGAAGAACTTTTTCAGTCAGAGAGTGGTGAAGGTGTGGAATTCTCTGCCTCAGAAGGCAGTGGAGGCCAGTTCGTTGGATGCTTTCAAGAGAGAGCTGGATAGAGCTCTTAAGGATAGCGGAGTGAGGGGGTATGGGGAGAAGGCAGGAACGGGGTACTGATTGAGAGTGATCAGCCATGATCGCATTGAATGGCGGTGCTGGCTCGAAGGGCTGAATGGCCTACTCCTGTACCTATTGTCTATTGTCTAAAGTTCGATCAAAGATAGTCTGACGGTCTCCAATGAAGTAGATAGTGGTTCAGGACTGCTCTCCAGTTGTGGTAGGATGGCTTAGTTGCCTGATAACAGCTAGAAAGAAACTGTCCCTGAATCTGGAGGTGTATTATATCTCATTTGTGGTGGCATACTGTGGTAAAAGTTGTTTAAGTGCCCCATAATGGGTTTGTTTACCTGCCTTCTTGTCAGTAAATGGCAGGATGTCAGTATGATGTGGGTAGGCAGTTCATTTCCACTCACTTCGCTCTATTTTATTTTTCCAGCCCTTGCATGTTGTATGCCCAGAGCAATATACTCAACCTCCTCCAGCGCAATCTCACCGCACCGATCTGATGATTGACTGCCAACCCTTACCAATGGCTTACCGGAGGGCTGAAGTACTGACCCTCCCCTTCAAACGTCGCTATGAGAAAATTGAGCTGATGCCTGATGCAAGTATTTATTTAACTGAATGTTTCTTTTATTGTTTTCATCTCTTTTTACCTCATCAATTTTTCCAAATCGAAAAGAATCAATGGGATTGGTTGGAAAAGTGGAGGTCAAGGTTCAATCATGATTGTTTTGATTGGCAGAAAAGACTAAAGAGATTAATTCTACCACCATTTTATGTTTTCAATCTATGCACCATTCCTATTGAAACACATGGTTGCTTCTATGTCTACTGAAGGACAGTTAGAGAATGAGCTGGGAACAGAATAGCAGAGAATAAAATTCCAATAATCTGCTCTCCAGCTATTCAGAAATCCTAAACGTTCGGCATCTGGCTGTGGTAAAAGAAAGGAATGAGAGATTTAATGCAGGCAAATGGGACTAGCTCAGTTTGGCAACATGGTCGGCATGGCCAAATTGGTGGAAGGGCCTATTTCTGTGCTGTAGAACTCATACTCTGTTCATACTCTGTTTCCTGTGCTCTCTTTAAACTTACCAGGGCCTTGTTACATGACCCATTTAAACCTGGAGTTTATTGGAAAATTCATTATTCTACAATGGAACATTTAAAGAAATTGTAAATTAAATATGTGATGGAGCATTAATAGATTAGTATCCAGTAATCTGAAAATCTGCTAATTGGCACAGGCATTCTGGAGTAAAGGAGTTCTAGTGTACCTATGTGATAAAGAATGCACATTTTTGTTGTACAGCAGTGAGCACCACTTAAAATGCCTTGGGAGTCCTGTGTGTGGAGTTTGATCAAGCACTCCCTTCCCCACCCACCCAAAAAATGTTCAACAGTACAGGTTTCCACAGAGTGCTCTGACTTCCTCCTACTGTTCAAACATGAGCTTAGGGTTTAATTAACTACTATAAATTGCCCCTAGTGTAGGTAAGAGGCAGAAAAACAGAGAGAATTGAGATATGAGAGTGAATAAATTGCAAGAATATCGGGGAATAAGGAGAGGGGAATGAGACTGAGCTATTGCTTGGCATGTGGGCAGCATAGACCCGATGGGCTGAATTACCTCCTCCTGTATTGTAGTAAGTAAATAAGTCAGCTGCTGGGTGAGAGGATGGTTAGGATGAATGTGGGACAAGACAGGTATTGTCATTACAAGCTACCTGCTGTGAGCAGTATCAAAGATAATTGCACTTAATTGCACTGCAGAATGCTCCTTTCCTCTAAGTATACAAATCTTGAAATAAAGTGATTAAAACACGATAATGCAGCATCACAGAACTCAAGGATTTAAATCATAAGGATTTAATTGTGTGGAATGATTTAAATCCTTGAGTTCTGTGATGCTGCATTATCGTGTTTTAATCACTTTATTTTCAAGATTTGTATACTTAGAGGAAAGGAGCATTCTGCACTGTTAGGGATGCCGCTCCTCAAGTAAGGTATTATGCTATCTCCCCTCTTATGTGGTGCAAAAGCTTCTGAGGCAGGGATTGACTCCACTTATCCCTCAGTCACCAGCACCAAACCAGATTATTTGGTCATCCCTCATTTTGTTGATTCGTTTGAAACTTGCTTTGCACAAGTTAGCTACCATGATTCCTGCACAGGAACAACGACTTCCTGCAGAAGGTACTTTACTAGCTGTGTGCATTCTGTGGTGATAAAAATCACTAAGTGCTTTTAACTTTCCGGTACTATTGCTGTTTTACAGCTTGCAGAATCTCTCATCCCTTCTGAGATCAAACCCGGCATCTGTATGGCAACTGTGTCTGCAGTACTGCAAACCAAAGACAACAAGCACATACTTCGCGTAAGTGATGTAAAGAGAATGAAGTTGTGTTAGCCCAGTCACTTGAAGGATTTGATTTATTTTCCTCAATTCCACAATTTGTCTGAATAAAACTAGTGCATGATGCATGTCGTATGCTTTGTCTTTCTTCCTTTTTCTATTTACTCTCAAACCCCCTTCCTTGCCCCTGCCACCACCAAAGCCAGAATGGGGAGTAACAGTGCTATTTATTACTTATGTGCATTTTTCATAGTTTCAATGGCTTGGATAGTTTTTAAACTGAATGAAGATATGTTAAACCAAAGGGATTGTCTGCACTTTAACAAGGACATAAAACTTACATGGCACAGCTTGAGGAAGAACAAATGGTTTACTTTCAATCAACATCACTAAATTAATTATGTGATCATTTGAGCTGTTGCTGACAGCATGAGCTTCCAGTGTGCAAATTTCTTGTCCGGTTTCCCTATACTACAAGTGGAGTTTTTAATTCTTTTAAGGTATTTGGGTTTGCAGACTGTGCCAGCATTCATGCCCTCCTGATTGCCCCAAGAAGGTAGTGAGGAGCTTTCGGTGTGGCTACATCCATAATCCCGTTAGAACTTCAACTCAAAGCATGTTTAACTGCAAAACATTTTGAAATGCAGTAAAAATGCAAGATCTTTCTATGGATCTCTTGCCTGCCTGCCTTTCTTCCTTCCTTCCTTCCTTCCTTTCTTCCTTTCTTCCTTCCTTCCTTTCTTCTTTTTTTTTTTTTCTTCTTTTTTTTCTTTCTTTCTTTCTTTCTTTCTTTCTTTCTTTCTTTCTTTCTCTTCTTTCTTTCTTTCCTTTCTTTCTTTCTTTCTTTCCTTTCTTTCTTTCTTTCTTTCTTTCTTTCTTTCTTTCTTTCTTTCTTTCTTTCTTTCTTTCTTTCTTTCTTTCTTTCTTTCTTTCTTTCTTTCTTCTTTCTTTCTTTCTTTCTTTCTTTCTTTCTTTCTTTCTTTCTTTCTTTCTTCTTTCTTTCTTTCTTTCTTTCCTTTCTTTCTTTCTCTCTTTCTCTCTTCTCTTCTTCTCTCTTTCTCTTTCTCTCTTTCTCTCTTTCTCTCTCCTTCCTCTCTTTCTCTCTCTTTCTCTCTCTCTCTCTCTCTCTCTCTCTCTCTCTCTCTCTCTCTCTCTCTCTCTCTCTCTCTCTCTCTCCTTTCTCTCTCTCTCTCCTTTCTCTTTCGCCTTTCTTTCTTTCTCCTTTCTTTCTCCTTTCTTTCTTCCTTTCTTTCTTTCTTTCTTTCGCCTTTCTTTCTTTCTCCTTTCTTTCTTTCTCCTTTCTTTCTTTCTCCTTTCGCCTTTCTTTCTTTCTCTCCTTTCTTTCTTTCTCCTTTCGCCTTTCTTTCTTTCTCCTTTCTTTCTTTCTTTCTTTCTCCTTTCTTTCTTTCTCCTTTCGCCTTTCTTTCTTTCTCTTTCTTTCTTTCTCCTTTCGCCTTTCTTTCTTTCTCTCTCTTTCTTTCTTTCGCCTTTCTTCTTTCTCCTTTCTTTCTTTCTCCTTTCGCCTTTCTTTCTTTCTCTCTTCTTTCTTTCTTTCGCCTTTCTTTCTTTCTCCTTTCTTTCTTTCTCCTTTCGCCTTTCTTTCTTTCTCTCTTCTTTCTTTCTTTCGCCTTTCTTTCTTCTCCTTTCTTTCTTTCTCCTTTCTTCTTTCTTTCTTTCGCCTTTCTTTCTTTCTCCTTTCTTTCTTTCTCCTTTCGCCTTTCTTTCTTTCTCTCTTCTTTCTTTCTTTCGCCTTTCTTTCTTCCGCCTTTCTTTCTTTCTCCTTTCTTTCTTTCTTTCTTTCGCCTTTCTTTCTTTCTTTCGCCTTTCTTTCTTTCTTCCGCCTTTCTTTCTTTCTCCTTTCTTTCTTTCTCCTTTCTTTCTTTCTTTCTTTCGCCTTTCTTTCTTTCTTTCGCCTTTCTTTCTTCCGCCTTTCTTTCTTTCTCCTTTCTTTCTTTCTTTCTTTCGCCTTTCTTTCTTTCTTTCGCCTTTCTTTCTTTCTTTCGCCTTTCTTTCTTCCGCCTTTCTTTCTTTCTCCTTTCTTTCTTTCTTTCTTTCGCCTTTCTTTCTTTCTTTCGCCTTTCTTTCTTCCGCCTTTCTTTCTTTCTCCTTTCTTTCTTTCTTTCTTTCGCCTTTCTTTCTTTCTTCCGCCTTTCTTTCTTTCTTCCGCCTTTCTTTCTTCCGCCTTTCTTTCTTTCTTTCTTTCTGCCGCCTTTCTTTCTTTCTTTCTTTCTTTCTTTCTGCCGCCTTTCTCTATCTTCTGATATTTTGTTCCATTGACCAACCTGTGTAATTGAAACAACAGCAATACCTTTGAATAATCTAGACCCAACTGGCTCCATCTGCCTGTCATCCTTCACCCCTCTTCGCCCACTGGCCCCTGTCTCACCACGCCCCCTCTCCTGTTTCTACTGGCTCAGTCCTGATGCAGGGTATTAAGCCAAAATATCAAAAATTCCTTTCCCACCCTCCTCCATAAATGCTATTCAACCGCCTTCCAGCAGCTTGTATTTTGCTCCAGATTCCAGCAGCTGCAATCTTTTTGTCTTGCCAGTAATTTAGAACTACCAATTATAATTATGAAATCAAATTCTCTCTTGGACATTTCATCATAATGTCTACCTGATTTTGAAGTGAACTTTAATTTTATGGCTTACAAAAATCAAAGTAGATGCATATGCTGGAAATCTGAAATAAAAAATGTAATTACATGATTTATTGCTTCCTTTAAGTGATTAAAAAATATATATATATAGAAAAGGATAAATTACAAATTATTAATGAAGCAAGTTGGGTGATATGACAAGTTTATTTTTCTTGGGTTTATTGCCTTGTTATATCGTTTATCGTCTTTGAGTATATGAAAGGCGCTATATAAATGTAATGCATTATTATTATTATTATATGAATTATAATCTAATTCTGTCTCATGCAGTCACTTCCAAAACCAGTGCCGCAGCCAGCTGGCAAGAAGAGGAAACGGATAAACGATGAGATCCCTGAATTGAAACCATCCAAACCACTGCTGTGTGGCTCAATCACCATTGAGCAATTTGTACAGAGCCTAGAAAAGGTAAATATCTGTAGTGTGGTCTGAAGCAATTCCTGCACATCTCAGTTATCATTAAAAACAGATTATCAGGTGGTTGTCACTTTGCTTGATGAAGGCAAGTTAGTACATTGTCCGTAAAGTGCCTTAGCGCATTGTGACAGGCACTATCTAAATGCAGGTTGTTCTCAGTATCAAATCATGTACTGTAATGTGTTATGTAGATAGAAGATCATTAATCACGATTTTCTTTAGAGAAATTATCTCCAGATGATTATTTGTTTCTTTTGTTTTAAACAATATTAAGCGATGACTAGAATCATCTTTTACTGATCTTCAATATTGTCTGTAGAAAATATTACTTTGAACGTAAGCATTCAATCAATACAGTCACACAACACAAACACATGTTATAGGCCCTTTATCCCGTCATAATATATCTGCATATGACTTGTCACAGCAAAGATATTTCCATTATTCCATAACACAGCTTAATGGACTGCTTTTTAGAATCCATTATTCTGGAGAATTGAATGTACCTAGCAAACATATGGAACATATTCATTAGTTATGCAGTATTTCTTTCTGTAATTGTACAGCAATGCAGCTATGTTATAACATGGAAAGAGGCTATTCGACTCATAGAGTTTATTCAAGCTTTATGTACAAGCAATCCAGCTTATTGAGCAATTTGTACAGAGCTTAGAAAAGGTAAATATCTGTAGTGTGGTCTGAAGCAATTCCTGCACATCCTAGTTATCATTGTGTCACTAGGGTTAGCAGTGTCTTCATCTGCCAAGACTCTAAACTGTGGAATTTCCTGCTAGTAGCTCTCTCTATCTCTATTAAATTGAGTTGCTCCATATAATCTCATCTCTTGAACAAGTTTATAGCCTCGCGCTGTTTATGCAGCTGTGCATAGATATTTTGCTATGTAAGTCCTCTCCAGGTTACAACAGGGTTCTGTTGCTGAAAACTGTTTAGAACAATGTAGCCACGACCCAAATTCCCACCCCGGTGGAAGATGCCTGCATCTTTCCACGACCCAGCAGTCAGCAAATCCATCCCGTGTGTCTCCGCATTTTCGCTTGGATGTACGGGCCATACATAAGTCCGGCACTCGTAAGCTGGGGAAGGACCTCCTATAAAGATGCTATATAAATGGAGTTGTTATTATTGACCTTATTGAAGGTGTGGAAATTGCTGATGTTAAGTTGTTTAGTAAGGCTGGAGCAAGAAATGAGTGCAGCACCTTCTCGATGGCAGTGACCTTGCCTGATTGAAATTGCCACCTTATACTGTGGTGAGGTTGTTCTCTCTGTCTCAGATTGGGTTAAGACCACCTCACGCCTTCACACAAAGGCATGGTTAGTAATAAGTTGTCTCAGGTTAACACTTTACCCCAATGCCACCTTGCAGTACTGGAAATCTTTTTTAAAAGGATTGTTCTTGTTCAGTGCCATGTGGGGGGTATGGAGAAGCTCAACTGCCCTCAGAAACCAAAGAGCTTAAACGAAAGAAGGCCTTGTATATCTCACGTCCACCAATCAGCAAAGAACGCTTATTGACATTTACTAGATATTGCAGTGCATGGAGTTTCTTTTGAAAACTATTTTGAGTAGATTTTCTCGTCCTACCAATCAAAGTGACATCAATGGTGGTACAGTTGTTTGATCCTGAGGGAAGGAAACTTAATGGTAGAAGGGAAATCTCAACCCTAACATCCATGTTCCTGTGATGTAGAGCCCTATACAACATAATAAGAAACAACTTGTACCTTCCATTTCAAGTGGTTGAAGGCACAACTCATACCAGTTACCCACTTGCAGTAAATCCTCCTCTTCTTCCTTCACAGCACGGCATTACTGATGTCAAGGTTGAGGACACCCCAGAAGGACACATTGTTCACCTTCAATCTGAAGACACACTGATTCAGATCGAAGAGGACTCGACACACATAATTTGCGACAACAACGAGCCACTTCGCACCAAACTTCGAGATTTAGTACTCAAATTTCTGCAGAAGTTATGAGCTTCTCCATGACTTTTTTTAGTGGCTTCAGGATTTGGGGCTCGTTGACGGGAGCACGCTGCAACTTGTCAAAAGTGTGTGCAGTTGAGAATAATAGTTTCCAATCTCTCAAGCTATATCTACCTTGCAATAAGTTAATGACTTTTCCATCCACAACTCCATTTACCTGTCTTGGTATGTATCCTGTGATACCCTTGACCGGAAAAATGCTGGCATGCTCCATTTTGACATTTTCCTGGGCCCATCCCCTTCCAGCTTCAATGAATTTTTTTGTGAAATCAACAGTCCCATTTATCTAAAGAAGTTTTTCCTGACTCCACCCCCTTGAATAACCTGGCACTCATTTTAAGATCTTCTTCTTTCATATGTCAACTACACCAATCAAAAGTGGCAATTGGTGCTTTAGAGTACCATAGATGACGCTTTGCTGCAAGTTTTGCCAGTTCCATAGAACTACCCAGGGTGGACGACAAGGACGTAAAGCAGCTCCCACCCCATTTTAAGGTCATGTTCTTGTTCTTAACTCGATACAAGGAACTGATTTGTTTTTCTCCCTCTTCCCCAATCAAATCCTTCAAATGTATCAACACACAAATTAGCCCCTTCTTCTGTTAGGTGGTAGATGCAATTGTACAATAGAATCCTTGAGTGAAGCCTGCAAGTTTAAAAACTTCAATCTTAATTACAACCGGATGAAATGTTGAACTTGCTTAAAAAGACACTTTTTGATCAAACTGCAGAAGGTGGGAGTTATTCCATTAATGTATACGATGATGTGGCTCAGCTGGTTCAACTGCTGTCTGAGTCAAAGGGTTATGGGTGTAGGTCTGACACCTATATACCCGAGTACAAAAATCGAGGTTGACCCTTCTGTTCAGCAGAATGATGCCACATATCTGGAGGTACTGTCTTTTGTTTGGAATGTTCAGGTGAGACCTTATCTTCATTCACATGGAGCAGAAGATTCACCAATATTTATCCCTCAGCCATTATCATTAAAACAGATTATCAGGTGGTTGTCACTTTGCTTGATGAGCACAAATTAGTACATTGTCCGTAAAGTGTCTTAGATCATTGTGACAGGCACTATCTAAATGCAGGTCATTCTAAGTATCAAATTACTTACTGTAATGTGGTATGTAGATAGAAGATCATTAATCACAATTTTTTTTAGAGAAATTATCTCCGGATGATTATTTGGTTCTTTTTGTTTGCAACATTTAGTATATTAAGCGATGACTGGAATCCTCTTTCACTGATCCTCAATATTGTTTGCAGAAAATATTACTTTCAAGTCAAGTCAATTTTATTTGTATAGCACATTTAAAAACAACCCACGTTGACCAAAGTGCTGTACATCTGATTAGGTACTAAGGAAAAAAAAAGAAACATACAGTAGCACGCAAACAGTTCACAGCGCCTCCTCAATGAGCCTCAAACGCTAGGGAGTAGAAATAGGTTTTGAGCCTGGACTTAAAGGAGTCGATGGAGGGGGCAGTTCTGATGGGGAGAGGGATGCTGTTCCACAGTCTAGGAGCTGCAACCGCAAAAGCGCGGTCACCCCTGAGCTTAAGCCTAGACCGCGGGATAGTGAGTAGCCCCAAGTCGGCCGACCTGAGGGACCTGGAGTTAGAGAGGGGGGTTAGAAGATTTTTGATGTAGGGGGGGGAATGTCCATTTAGGGCTTTACACGTGAATAGGAGGAGCTTGAAGTTGATTCTGTACCGTACAGGGAGCCAGTGGAGAGAGGCCAGAATCGGGGTGATGTGGTCCCTTTTACGGGTACCCGTCAGGAGTCTCGCTGCGGCGTTTTGGACCAGTTGCAGGCGGGACAGGGAAGATTGGCTGATCCCAGTGTATAGGGAGTTGCAGTAGTCTAGGCGGGAGGAAATGAAAGCGTGAATGATTTTTTCTGTGTCGTCGAATTGGAGGAAAGGTTTGATTTTAGCTATGGTTCGAAGTTGGAAGAAGCTGGCTTTTACCACAGCGTTGACTTGCTTATCAAATTTTAATGCAGAGTCAAATATCATGCCGAGGTTTTTGACATGCGGTTTGACTAGGCAGGATAGACTTCCAAGACTGCCTGTTATCAATTTGATGGCGTCGGGGGGGGCCGAATAGGATGACCTCAGACTTGCTCTCATTTAATTGGAGGAAGTTCTGTGCCATCCAACATTTTATGTCCTCAAGGCAGTGTAAGAGGCTGTTTAAATTTGACTGGTTGTTGGGTTTCAGGGGGAGGTAAAGCTGAGTGTCATCGGCATAGCAGTGGAAAGAAATGCCGTGCCTTTGAATGATTTGGCCAAGGGGGAGCATGTATAGAGAGATGAGAATGGGGCCTAGGATGGAGCCTTGTGGAACTCCGCAGGAGAGGCTAACTGGAGCAGAGGAATAACTGCCTATGTTGATGGTGAAACTCCTATCTTTGAGGTACGAAGCGAACCAGCTCAGGGCAGTGCCATCAATGCCAACCGCGTACCGGAGACGGTCAATAAGGATGGTGTGGTCCACTGTATCGAACGCTGCGCTGAGGTCGAGAAGGAGCAGGATTGCACAGTCGCCGGTGTCGATGGCGAGAAGCAGGTCGTTGTGTACCTTCAACAAGGCAGACTCTGTGCTGTGGTGGGCTCTGAAACCTGACTGGAAACTTTCCAGGATGGTGTATTGGTGCAGGTAGGGCACTAATTGGTTTAGAATTGCCTTTTCAAGGACTTTTGACAGGAATGGCAGTTTGGGAATGGGTCTGTAGTTGCTAGGCAAGGTGGGGTCTAGGTTAGGTTTTTTCAGTAGGGGCTGGACCACCGCGTACTTGAAACTGGTTGGAACAGTGCCAGTGGCCAGAGAACTGTTGATAATAGAGAGGATGCTGGGACCGGCTATTGCAATGACATCCTTCAGAAGGGCAGTGGGGGCAGGATCAAGGGGGCAGGTTGCAGGTTTCATAGCGGAGACAAGCTTTGCAAGGGAGGATAGGGTGACGGGTTGGAAGCAGTCCAATTTAGATGAACAGACTAGTGAGACAGCTAGGTCACGGGTGGGAGGGGAAATGTTCATTCTAATGTTCTCAACTTTGTTGGTGAAAAATTTAGCGAATTCTTCGCACTTAGCAGGGGACCCAACTAAGCTGGTACTGGGGGCGGGACATATGACAGAGGTAATTGTTCTAAATAGGACTTTGGAGTTATGAGAGTTTTTGGAAATAAGGTCGGAGAAGTATTGTGCTCTAGCAGACTTTACTGCTTCCTGGTATTTGAGAAGATTGTTTCTCAGAATTTCGAAGGAAATTTGAAGCTTGTCACATTTCCACCTCCTTTCTGATTTTCTGCACTCCCTTCTTAGGGCTTTGGTGGTGTCATTGAGCCACGGCCGACCTTTGGGCTTGGGCTTTTTCATTTTAAGGGGAGCGATAGAATCCAGGATGGAAGAGCAAGTGATATTAAATAAAGAGGCGAGATCTTCAGTGCTGAGATGGGGGGAGAGGCCTCAATAGTGCAGATGTTGGGGGCAGCTGTGAGAGCCTCGGAGAATTTACTGGCAGTCAATGAATTTATGTCGCGGGAGTAGCGAACAGGGAGATGAGATTTTGCGGGAGATAAAGGCAGAGATGCGTCAAAAATGATAGCGCTGTGGTCCGATAGACAGGCTTCAGTAGTTTCAATGTTGTTGATTGGGAATCCGGACGATAACACTAGGTCGAGAGTATGGCCTAACTTGTGAGTGGGTCCCGTGGTGTGAAGAGTCAGATTGAAGGACTCAACCAGGTGCATAAATTCACTCACAAGAGGCTTAGTGGGACAGCAAACATGAATATTAAAGTCACCAAGAACCATGATCCGGTCAAATTTGGGCAAAATGCTAGAAATCAGATCAGCAAATTGGGTGATGAAGTCCTTATGCATTTTTGGTGGGCGATACACAAGAACAATTAAGAGGGGATAGGCTAGGCCTACTTTAATTAGTTGCACCTCGAAACTGGAGAAATTATCAGCGTTCAGGAGGCGGCAGTTGAAATGTTTCTTAAACACAGTGGCTAAGCCCCCACCGCGTCCGGAGAGCCTAGGCGAGGTGAAGAAGTTACAGTCATCAGGACAGAGTTCCACGAGTGGAGCAAGCTCACCGGGTTAAGCCAGGATTCTGTGAGCAGTAAGAAGTCCAGTCCACGGGTGGTGAAGAAGTCGTTGAGGATGTAGGTCTTGTTCTGTAGGGATCTTGCGTTGATCAGGGCCACTTTAGCAGGGACAGCAGGTGAGCTTCGGTCTGGTAGCGGCTCCCACGCCAGTGGGCGGAGGTTCAGGGAGACCACGCCGCTGCGCTTCACAGATGGCCTTGCTGGGAGCCCACGGGCCGGCAGTCCAGGGACCGGAACGTAAGCAGTCCAGGGACTTTGAACGTAAGCATTCAATCAATACAGTCATACAACACAAACATGTGTTGTAGGCCCTTTATCTTATCATAATATATCTGCATAAGACTTGTCACAGCAAAGATACTTCCATTATTCCATAACACAGCCTAAAGGACTGCTTTATAGAATCCATTATTCTGGAGAAGTGAATGTACCTCTCTAACATATGGAACATATTCATTAGTTATGCAGTATTTCTTTCTGTAATTTTACAGAAATGCAGCTATGCTATAGCATGGAAAGAGGCTATTCGACCCATCGAGTTTATTCAAGCTCTATGTACAAGCTTATCCCACTCCCCACCTTTTCCCCATAACCCTATAATTTTCAAAATTCAGATACTTACCCAGCTCTCTTTAAATCTGCTTAAATGTACTACACCTGACAGTGCATTCAAGACCCCAACCACTATTGTAATTTTATTTTATTTTTGCAGTTACCTTCAACCTTTATCCCCCATATTGACCCCTCACCCAAAGGGAACATTTTCTATCTACATTCATCATGACTTTAAATATTTCTGTCAGATCTCCTTACAACCCCCTTCATTCCAAGGAAAACAATCCTGGCTTTGACATTCTCACCACATAATGCCCTCATCACTGCTATAATTTAATAGAATTGTTCAGCACAGAAACAGGCCTTCCATCCCACCATGTCCATGCTGACTATCAAGTACCCATTGAGACTAATCCCATTTACCAGCACTTAGCTCTCTATGTGACCTGTTGCACTCTGTGCCTGGTCAATAGCCCTTATGCCTATGCCTCTCCTCACAATCTCATCAACTACTCCTGATTCTACCAGGGGACAATTTACAACAGCTTATTAACCTACCAATTTGCTATGTGGGAGAAAACTGGAGGAAACCTATGTGATCATGGGGAGATTGTGCAGACTCCTCACTTTTAGGACTGAAGGTCAGGTTTGAACCCAAGATGCTGGAGCAATGATGTGGAGGTTCTACTGTGTTACCTTTATATCTTTCCTAAGGTGTGCTCCCTCCCCACCAAAGTGGACACAGTACTCCAATTGATGCAGAACCAGTGTTTTACAAAGGTTTCATATAATTTCTGTGCTCTTGTACTGTTATTCCTCGGTAAATAAACTCAGGGTCCCATAAACTTTTCTCAATGCTTTATTAAACTGCTATGCCACTCTCAACAAATTATCCACATATGCGGGTAGCACAGTGGTAGATTGCTGCCTGACAGCGAATGCAACGCCGGAGACCCGGGTTCCATCCTGTTTACGAGTACTGTCTGTACGGAGTTTGTACGTTCTCCCCGTGACTGGCGTGGGTTTTCTCTGAAATCTTTGGTTTCCTCCCTCACTCCAAAGACGTACAGGTATGTAGGTTTATTGGCTTGGTAAATGTAAAAATTGTCCCTAGTGGGTGTAGGATAGTGTTAATGTGCAGTGATCGCTGGTCGGCACGGACACAATGTGCCGAAGGGCCTGTTTCCGCGCTGTATCTCTAAATCAAACTAAACCCCAGATCTCATTTTATTCTGTTACTTCTAGAATTTTGACCTCTAGTTTAGATTGCCTGTTCCAATTCTTCCTACCAAATTGTAACATAGAATATTCCTCAAAATTAAATTCATCTATCACCCATCTGCCCATTCCATCAGCCTGTTTGAATCTCAGTGAATTATACTACAATCTTCCTCACAATTCACTATATTTCCAAATTTTCTTAAGGGGCAAATGGTGGCTGACCACCTGAACAGTGTCTTATTAATGAGAAGTCTATAATTTGGAAATTGTGACCTATCCATCAACCTGGTAATACTGGCCCATGAGGAACATGGTGCACTTTGCTCCAGTGGGGATAATAATAATAATTCTATTACATAACTAGATTGCTGTTTGTGCTGCCCTAGCCCCTTGACTTCTGCGGCCATCAATCCTGATGGCAATAGCATTGAAAGGCACCCGGTTGAGGAAGTCCACATGTACATCACCTGCATTTTCTTGAATGAATGAATGAATTATACTTTATTATGACATGTGAGATTCTTTGTTTTGCATATAATTATGCAAAGAGTTGCCACATACAGGGCGCCGACCAAGTTACAAAGTATTCCATTTAGTCCCCAATGGCCCCTCTTTGCTCTCGGCAGCCCTCTTACGCAGGTCCCCCTTTGTTCTTTCGGTGCCCCCCCCCCCCATGCCGGGTCCCCCTTTGTTTTCTTGGTGCCACTCCCTCTTTGTTCTCAAGGGCGTGTCCAGCACCCACTGCAGGCCCATCAGTGTCCCATTCTCCATTGTCCCTGTCTGTTACTTCATTAATAAAACACTATCTAATTTATCAGACACCATTTGCTTTTAACAAATCCAAGGAGACTCTGTCTAATATATCATCTTTTGTCTGTCAGTCCTTGATTATTGTTTCAAAAGATTGCCCCACGACCAACATTACAGTTTTACAGCCACCAGTGGCAGCCCCCAAATCTACAGTTGTTTAGCCTTTGCAACAGCCTTCCTTATTTACTTCAGCAACCTAGGATGCATCCCATCTGGACCAGGTGATTTAGTCATGTTAAGTGCAGATGGCTTTTCCAGCACCTCCATCAATTTTTATCCAGATTCTCAACTCTATCTTCACTTGCTGAGACCCCAGCACCAAGATTTGAGGATTCCTCGGGGAAATATTTGTATTTTGTTACAATTGTGTAAATGGTTTTAAATTTGTATATATATTTATAACTGCATGATTTGGTATAAGCTTTGACAGGAGATAAACGGAATCAAAACCAGTGAAGGACAAACTTGGAGCTGATATCAGGACCCGCTTCCTCTGCAAAAAGCGATGTATGTTTTGAATGGAAAAAATGGCACTGAAAAACTCACTAGATAGGTGTTAAGTAGAATATTATGGGAACAACCCTCTCGAATGAATATTATTGTCCTGAAGAGGGTCCAATTGGTATTTATTAGAATGTTAACAAGAATTGAGGAAATTGTAGAGATGATGGAATTATTTTTAAAGATGCATGAAGGTGATTTAACAACTAAATAAAAATTCTGAAGAATTGGATACAGAAAATCAGTTTCAACAAGTAGGGTGTTCAATATCCCTATTCAATATGCATGCAAGGTGTTGGGGTGGATAAGGAGAATTTGTATGAAACGTAAAATACATAACGTCACCTATTCCTTTTCTCCAGAGATGCTGTCTGACCTGCTGAGTCATTCCGACTTTTTGTGTGTATCTTCGGTTTAAATCACATCTGTAGTTCCTTCCTACACACTAAATTATCCAATGTGCGCTTCCTGAAAGGGCAGTGAGGGTAGATTCAGTAATAACTTTCACAGGGAACCGGAGACGTGCTAGAAAAGGAGACATTTGCATGCCAATGGGGAAAGAACAAAGGAATGGCACTATTTACATTGCTCTTTTAAAGAGCAGGCACATTCAATGGATAGAACACTCTCCTGTGATTTATCATTGCATGATTTAGTCACGTTAACCCAAGCCAGAGCCAAAAACAGAAACACTGGGAGCACCCAACACGGCATCTGTGGAAAGAAAAACAGTCAACATTTCGGGTCTGCAACCCTACCCGGACTGAAAACTGTTTCTCTCCACAGATGTCACCTGACCTGTTTTATTCCAGCATTCTCTGATTTTTTTTCATATTTGCAACATTCAGAGTTTTATTTTCATTTTCAACCCATAGCAGAAATTCCCTTCCTTTCTATCACTGCCAGTTAACTGACAACCAATTTATGAAGAGATGCATAAATAAATAGTGTTAACTTTTTTTCCTCGCCTTGTCGTGCTGCCTAACCAGAATATCTAAAATTCTCCTCCCTTCGAGTAAAATGTTTGCGGAATGTTTTCATTTGTAATGACAAACATGGAAGACCAACTCCAGAGCTTCCCCAGCCTTTCTCCAACTTTAAACTAATTTGTTTTCTTTCCATCCCTGTTCTGACAAAAGGATTATGACTTGAAACATTGTGCCTGTTTCTCTTCCCAAAGGGCAGCATGGTGGCGCAGCAGTAGTGCTGCCTTGCAGAGCCATAGACCCGGGTTCGATCCCGACGATGGGTGTTGTCTGTACGGAGTTTGTAAGTTCTCCCCGTGGGTTTTCTCCAAAATCTTCGGTTTCTTTCCACACTCCAAAGACGTACAGGTTTGTAGGTTGATTGGCTTGGTATAACTAAAATTGTCCCTAGTGTGTAGGATAGTGTTAATGTGCGGGGATCATTGTTTGGTGCGGACTCAGTGGGCCGAAGGGCCTGTTTTCGCGATGTATCTCTAAACTAAAACAAAATGCTGTATGCAATGCTGAGTGTTCCCAATATGTGTAGGAAGGAACTACTGGTTTATACCAAAGATAGTCTGTTCTCAATATGTTCTGCTTTTATTGCTTATAGAATGTTTGGATCAAAATATAGTTTGTGTACAAAGTTTGACTGTTAAGAGACCAGAATCAAAGTTTTTAATGTTTAGATATAAAAGGACCTTCTGCAAAATGGCTGGAGTGGCTGTTTATTAATTCATGCAACATTTGCAGTTTGCCCAACTTTGTCCCGACACTGACCTATGTATTCTTCCCAGTGAAAGTTTACAGTTTTTCGTGTTCTCTGAAATTTCTTCAAACGATCAAATAGTTACCTCTCAGAGTCAAAGTCCTGTCAACTATTTACATCAGATGATTGGCGATTACAGACAGATCATATGGATGGCTACGATTCATGCTCTATCAGCTGACATTTTGGCTGGCAGCACTTGCTCAGAACTTGAGAAATAGCTTAAATGACTATCTCAGAATTCCAAAATTTCTGAATTTGACAAAAGAAACAGAAAATTCCGTGAGACTTTTGTTCCCCCTATTACTGAAACTCCCACTTTAACTATCTCTGTGCTCCTCCAATTTTTTTCACGCGCATCCCTGATTTTAATCATTCCACATTGAGTCTTCAACTGTCCCAGACTTCTTAATTTTTTTTATTTTATAATTGATTACAATGCATATAACAACAACAGTAAACCCCATCCCTCCCCTTCCCTACATAATCATGAAAACAAACAAACAAAAACAAACAAATAAATAGATAAAAATACATTTAAAAAAAACATAACTACAATGTAACAAAAAAAAGACAAAAGCACAAAAACATGAGGCAAGGTAATTTTCACAAGTCAAATATTTCAGTATTTTCACTGCTGGATTCAAAGAAGGTACAAAAGCATGTGGCATTGAGGGGATAGTTTTACTTGTCCTTAATATGCTGCAGCACTGGGTTCCATATGTTGAAGAACTTTTGAGGGTTGCCAGACAATTCATATCTCAACCTCTCTACGTGTAATATGCCCATTAATTCTCTTAACCAAGTCTCAAACTGAGGAGCAGAGTCTGATTTCCATAGTTTCAAAATACATCTGTTGGCAATTACCATACCATAAACCAAGATTGTGCGAGCATTATGGTCTAGCTTCTCAAGCGTTGTGGAATACCCGAATAGAGCAGTTTCAGGGTCCGGAGTTAAAGTGACGTTTAAAACAGTGGAGTACCATTGAAATAAAAGACACCAAAAGTTGTGAAGTTTTGGACAAGTCCAAAAGTGGTGAGCGAGTGTACCCTCAGCGGTCTTGCATCTATTACACAAAGGTGAGAGATCAGGAAAGATTTTATGCAGCTTAACCTTAGAGTAGTGTAATCTGTGTATAACCTTGAATTGAATCAGTTGTAGCCTAGAATTAATAGAACAGGATTTTATACTTTTCAGTACTTCCTTCCAGACATCGTCATCAATTTCAATGTTAAGGTCTTCTTCCCAGGTTTGTTTTATTTTTAAAGTAGATTTATCTAGTTTGTTTAAAAACATACCCACAAACGATGAGATTAGGTTCTTTGCTTCCGGGGGACCCAGCAAAATTTTGGACAACAAGTCGTCTTCGGGCAGGGACTCAAAAAGCGAATTGTTTTGTCGAACATAATTTCTCAGCTGTAAGTACCTGAAGAATTGAGTTTTGGGCAATGAGAACTTGGATCGTAGCTGATCAAATGATGCAAAGTGTCTATTTATGTAAAGATCTTTTATTGTAACTATCCCTTTACAGCTCCATTCTGTCCCAGACTTAATTAAGTTCAAGAATTATTTCCCTAAATCTTCCCACTTTGTTCTTCCACTTTGAAGTCATTCCTTAAAATCTTCTGTTTGACTAAGCTTTTGGGGTTTGCTTTGATAATGCTTTTATGAACGCCTAAGCATTTTTAGCACAGAAAAATATCAGCACAGACATTATGGGTTGCATGGCCTGTTTCTGTGCTGTACTATGTTCTGTTTGTTGCTTTTAAAACTTTGAGATCCCTTGTTGATTTCAATGATTCCAGGCAATAGAGTCAGGAAAGACTTTAGTCTTTGCATTAACTGAAAGACACCTTGAATCTCAAAAAATGAATTGTGACTTTTTTACGGTTAAATTGGAGTACTCTGTTAATACCATTCAATGCACATCTTAAAATTTGGGAAAACACTGGGGAAAATACATGGCCGTGAAGCTGTGTTATGTGTTTAAAGAGCTCTTAGTGTTAACAAGAGTGGCTTATGCAAAATTGACATCCTGTGTTTGTGTGGGAATCTATGTCAGAGTTAACTGGCTTGAATAACTAGTCCCTACTAACCACCAGATGGCAGTCTCAAACATGCCTTATGTTTTTCTCACTGCTGCCAGTTTGTTTTCATAGGCTTACTGACCCAGGCATATTTGTTCAGCTGCTGGACTTGCAATGCAGAGGCCTTATCTATCCACTGGCAAGCTATACAATATAACTGGATGGACTTCTTCTTTCATGTCCATCATTCAAATGTTACATCACTGTCATCGTCCGTCCTGAAAAGGGCGCAAGCTTCCGCGACAATGAGTGGGAGCCTCACTTGTGATGTAACTAGACGCTGGTGGTAGCAGAATTAGCTCAGAACACTTCCAGTTTCCAGTCCCGCGACGTGGACGCTTCTGCTATGGGACCACTGGATGGTCTACCCACCATTGACCTGACCCCAGGTTTAAACCTGACAATCTTACATTTGGTGCAGGTTCAACAGCAACAATCCTATACCTGGTCCAGTTCCTCCTCATGAAATACTGTGGATCTGTATTAAATTGAGAAAGCTGTACCACGGTGGTCACAGAATCATGCCATTCAGAGAATGTCATAGATTTTCAATAACGATTCCAAATGTGCTCTTTTCCCAAGACAGGACAGACCCTCCAGATATGGCAGTGGAGTGGTATAGGGCAATAGGAAGTCTCAACCCCTTTTACCCATATGATGTTAAATGATACATAGCCTGCATATTAACACCTACCATCTGATGAATCAGTTCTCCACATTTGGAATAAGCTCCAGATTAGGATCTTCACCATCCTTCATCAAGAGTGACCCAGTAACGGCTGATTTCTGAGGACATAGTTGTCTGATGGGATTTGGGCAGGTGGTGAGAGTGCCATTGTGAGGAATACACCTATTTGATCTAATTCTCAGCAATCTACCACAGATGCTTTTGTCTATGACCACTATATTTGCTGAAATCTCTTATTTGCTAAATGGGAAAGATTCTGGAGAGTTATGGCAATCAAATCTGCACACCCATGAGGTGCTGATGGACCAATGTAGACCTGTTATGTTTTATCACATTCTGTAACTTATTCGATAGCATATCTTTCACTCTAACTATAATCAAACATAGTTCAATGAGGATTGTAGAAGAACATGCCAGAAGCAAAATCAGAACAATTTAAGAATGAGGTAGGAGTCTGAAGAAACTAAAGCAGCACTGCACTCCATGCATGCTAAACTCCAAGGAACTGTCACCACTCCAAGGAAGGATGTGGTAGCAATAGAGAGATGCAGAAGAAATTCAGTAGTCATATGGAGGAATTAGATAGGCTGGGTTTATCCTTCTTGAAAATAGGTTGCAAGGGTTGACCAATGGAGATTTATAAAAGTATGAGGGGCAAAGATGGGATATACATTTAGAATCTTTTTTGTGAGGGTACGAGAATCTAATACCACAGGATGAAGGTTTAAGCTGAGCAAGGAGATATTTGAAGGAGATCTGATGGATACGTTTCTCTCAGTGTGGTGAATATCTGGAACTACCTGCAAAGGAGGTAGTGGCAACCAATACAATTATAATGTCAAATGATATTTGGGGGGTACTTTGATAGGAAAGACAAAGAGGGACACAGGCCTAATGTGGGCAAATGGGATTTGTGTAAATGAGTATCACAGAATGGATGAGAGGTGCTGAAATGTATGATTCAATGAAAAGCCAGGTGTAATTAATTACAGCTGATTACCAGTCCTGTTCAATCAGAGTCATATTCGGCCCAACTTGCCCATGGTGACCAACATGCCCCATCTAAACTAGTCCCACCTGCCTGCATTTGGTTCATATCCTTCTAAACCTATCCTATCCATGTACCTGTCCAAATGTTTTTTTAAACATTGTGACAATTAATGGAAAAGTGAGTGAAAATGACTCTGATATGCTATTAAACTACACTTGGTCATCAATTATCAATGATACTCAATTTAGTTTCATCTGTGACAACTTAGCTCATAACTCAATTCATCCTAAATCCAAGTTTGGTAATAAGATCGGAATTCCAAAGATGTCGTGACAATTGCAGCAACGCCATCAAGATAGCCTTTGACCAGGTGTGGCATTAATGAACCCTAGTGAGTCAATGAAATTCAAGCCAACACTCTTCTCGATGGTGTCATAAAACAAGAATGTGAATGTATTCATAACTCCGATCAATCTAAGAGAGAGAAAGAAAGATCAAAGATTAAAGAATTGAGCAAAGGAAAATCTTTTGGAATTTATCGAGGAGGGTGATCAGAGGTTTACAGAGAGGATTTTGTGACTTGAAAGCTCAGAGTCTATTCTTATTTTTCCTCTCTCCCCCTCCCCCACTCCCATATTCTCTTTTACCTAGGCAGCAGTTTTCTTTAGGGTTTTAAGGCAAGGACCACTGCTTTTCCCATTATATATTGATGAATATGGATGTCAGGGAAATATATCAAAATTGGAGAATAACTACTTGGTTATCAATGAGCAAGATAATAGCTTGCATTGGTACATAGAATTGACAGGCATGTTGCAAACAACATTTAATACCAAAAGTATGAAACAAGACACTTTGGCAGAAAAAAATCAAGGAGTCACAAAATAAATTAGATGGAATAATTCTAAAGGGTGCATGAGAGTAGAAGGACCTGCACTCAGTCTGAAGAAGGGTCTCAATCTGAAACAACACTTATCCATGTGCTCTGAGGATGATGCCTGTCTCACTGAGTTATTCTGGCACTTTGTGACCTGGACTCATTGCTCAGAGGAGGTAGAGTATACAAGCGTTGGGAGGGTCTATTTAAGTTTTATAAAACAATGGATATGCCACAGCTGAAATATTGCTTCCACTCTAGTGATCTAACTCTGGGAAAGATATGAAGGTCCTACAAAGTATTATCCAGAAATGGGTGATTTCAGCTACAAGGTCAGAGTGGAGAAGCTGGGATTGAAGCAAATAGATTAAGAGGAGATGTTAAATCATGATGGGTTTAGATTATTAAGTGGAGAGGATTGGGGATACGACAATATAACTGAGGGAAAAAATGCTCTTCCAGTGGTGATGAGACTTTTTCCCAGGGTAGAGGATTCTAAAACAAGCGGACATAGACTTAAGGTGAGAGGGAGAAACTTAAGAAGGATCTTGGGGGCAAATCCTTCACACAGATGGTGGTCCCTATCTAGAATGAGCAGCCAGAAGAATCTATAGAAGTGGATACAATTACGACTTTCAAAATGCATTTGGATAGATTTATAAATAGGAAAGGTTCAGATGGCTCTGGGCCAAATGCAGGCAAATAATACCAGCCCAGAATGCCAACTTTATTGGAATGGACATGGTAGACAGATGGGCCCATTTTTGTGCTGCATAGCTCTATAACTATGGGCAGCAGTAGGTAATTTGGCCCCTTGCTCTCCCATTCAATATGATCATGGCTGATCTGCCTCTGGCCTCATCTCTGGCCACCTTCCCTTCTCCAGAGAGTCATGACTGTTTAATTGTCAAATGCACCGGACGGAGACAATTACATTATTTCGAAAGTAGAATCAAGGGACTGCAGATGCTAGTTTACAAAAACTGGAATAGTTGAGTGGGTCAAGCAGCATCTCTGGAGGACATGGATAGGTGACATTTCAGGTCGGCCAATTAAATTCTTATTCCTTGCTGCTATCTTTATGCCTGGTACTTCTTCAGAAGAAAGGTCTGTAGGGTCCCTATCTGAAACATCGCCTATCCATGTCCTCCAGGGATGCTGCTTGACCCAACGTGTTACTCTAGCACGTTGTGCCCTTTTTTTGTAAATCAGCATCTGCAGTTCCTTATTCACAAAATGCTGGAGTAACTCAGCAGGTCTTGTGTCTTCATTGATCTTTCGACCTCATCCTCCTCCTCCTCCACTCCTTTTCTTCTACCTACAGTATTGATCTTTGGACCTCCTGCCCTCCCCACTCCCTTCCTTCCAGTATTTTGATTTTTGGCCCCTCCTCCCCGCCCACCTCTAGATAAACCCCGCCCTCTGCACCCGTCAGGTGACCGCCAGTAACCCTGCCGCCGAGGCGAAGGCAGCTCAGCGCAGCGGCGGTCACCTGTTGCCCCCGGCTCGGGGGGGCTGCAGCATCGCGGAGCGGCGGCGGTGAGCGGAATTCCTGGGGAACTGGGCCGTGTCCATGGAGCCGGAGCGGGCGCGGGGCCGGGCGGCGGCGGCGGGGGGGCTGAAGGCGGCCACCGCTGCTGCTGCAGCTGCTGCTGCTCTCGCCCGGCTCGGCTGATGAGTGCGACCCGAGGCCGCGGCGGCGCGGTGGCTATGGATCTCTTCGAGGGCCTGTTCAACCCGGAGGCCGGGGAGCGGGATGGCGGCGGACCAGGCAGCCCAGGCCCCGACTCCGGCCTCGGCCTCGGGCCCGCAGCCGGGCCGTTCTGGACGGCGGTGTTCGAGTACGAGGCGAGCGCCGAGGACGAGCTGAGCCTGCGGCGGGGAGACGTGCTGGAGGTGCTGTCCACCGACGCCAAGGTGTCGGGCGACGAGGGCTGGTGGACGGGCAAGATCGGCGAGCGGGTCGGCATATTCCCGGCCAATTATGTGACCCGCCAGCCGGCGCGGCCCAGGCCGAAGGCGGGCGAGCACGGAGGACAGGCCGGGGCCCAGGCCACCGAGATCGAGTTCAGCCAGCTGAGCCTGCAGGAGATTATCGGCGTGGGCGGCTTCGGCAAGGTGTACCGCGGCACCTGGCAGGGGCAGCCCGTGGCCGTGAAGGCGGCCCGCCGAGACCCTGACGAGGAGGCCGGCGCCATGGCCGAGAGCGCCCGGCGGGAGGCCAGGCTCTTCTCCATGTTGCGGCACCGCAACATCATCGCACTGCGCGGGGTCTGCCTGCAGGAACCCAACCTGTGCCTGGTGATGGAGTACGCGCAGGGAGGCCCCCTCAACCGGGCGCTGGCCGGCCGCCGCATCCCGCCCCGCACCCTCGTCAACTGGGCCGTGCAGATCGCCCGGGGCATGAGCTACCTGCACGCCGAGGCCATCGTGCCTATCATCCACCGAGATCTCAAGTCCAGCAACAGTGAGTACCGCAGGGAGAGGAGAGGCTCTCAAATACACCCCCGCCTTGTGCGCAGCGCTGGGAGGTGAGGGGAACTGATGTTTTTGTACAGTGAATGTTACCTATCGCAGTGGTGGGTTGGGTGTCCTGTGTATGGGTGCTGATTTTTGTGTATGTCTGATTACAGTTGCCGTGGGTTTCGATCTATGTAGTTCTGGTGGAGGGTTGGATACGGGAGAGAGTATGGGGTGGTTTGGTGGCACAATCACGGGTGGGTTCATTTGCGCCTCTCGCAACTATGTAAATCTTTGTCAGTTAATGAGTCTGTATACCTATCTACTTTCTCAGTTTAGGAAATTAGGTTCCGTTTTGCGTTCTACACTTATCATTTTAGACACCATCCTTCAGGCTGCTGTAAAATCAAGTGAACTTTAGCCCATCTAATCTTTCTGCATAACTGGAATTTTTGAGCCCTAGCAACATCCCCACAATAAAATTCTGGAAACATTCTCATAAATCTTTGTCCCTTCTCTGCAGATGTAAATAGCTTGTGTACTGAGCTGGGTTCACGGAAGCTAATTTTGTATGTGCATTGGTTGAACATGATTAAGGACAAGGAAAGACATGTCTTATTAGTGCATTTATGGGCAGAAAAAACATTGCAGTAATGTCCTTCCTACGGATTTTGAATTAGAATCCAGAGCACTGGTGGAGTTATCCACATTTAAACTGGTGGAATCCTCTTTTGTTTTTTGATTGGCATATGTGCATTGAGACCGTACACTTTGCATCGATTTGAGGAGAGCATATGGAATCAGAATGGTTGGATCTGAATGGAGATTGAGTCACATAGTGATTGTGTGGACATGTATTGTCCAGGTTTTAAAGTGGTAGATTTTGAGATAGTGCATTGAGATTGTGCTAGCTCCAGATCTTGTAATCCCATCGGTCCCATTTCCCACTTTCTCCCACAACCCTACAAAACAAAAACAAAGGAGGAACTCAGTGCGTCAGACAGCACCGATGTAGGGAAATGGACAGTAGATGTTTTCGGTTGTGAGCTGTTTTTTTCTGCTGAAGATACTCACATCTGCTGTCTCTTTGCCTTCTTGAAGTCAAACATTCCCAGTCATAAGCATCAGTCTGAAGAAGGGTCTCGACCCGAAACATCACTCATTCCTTCTCTCCCGAGATGCTGCCTGACCCACTGAGTTACTCCAGCATTTTGTGTCTACCATTCCCAGTCATAAAACATTTTTTGTCTTATTTTTCCTCTATCTTTTGCCTCAAATGTAACCTTTTTTCCCATTGTCCTTGAATCATTATTATGGAAATAGTGAGCTTCTCTCTTTTTACCGTTTAATTTAGAGATACAGCATGGAAACAGGCCCATCGGCCCACTGACTCCGCGCCGACCAACGATCCCCGCACTCTAGTACTATCCTATACATTAGGGACAATTTACAATTTTACTGAAGCCACATAACATACAGACCTGCTCATCTTTGGAATGTGGAAAGAAACCGGAGCTCCCGGAGAAAACCCACATGGTCATGGGGAGTACGTGAAAACTCCGTACAGACAGCACCCAGGTCAAGATTGAACCGTGTCTCTGGCATTGTCAGGCGGAAACTCCACCGCTGCACCACTGTGCCGCCCCTAACTGGTGATGATTGTTTATCTCTTGGTTAAATCTATCCTACTTTGCACCAAATCAAATAACCATCGTTACCCAAGCCAAATGTTGCCACTGAAATTCCCCCCACCCCTGGAAACATGCGAATAAATCATTCCCGTGCCTTGCACTAAACCTTTGCATGCTTGCTAAATCCTTGTCACTGAGCCATATAGCATGGAAATGGGCCCTTCGGCCCAATTTACACATGATTATCAAGATGCCCCATCTACATGAGCCTCCACTACCTGCATTTGGCTCATATCCTTTTAAACCTTTCCTATATGTGTCTTGAATGTTGTGACAGTACCTGCCTCGACTACCTCCTTTGGAAGCTTGTCCCATACACCCACCACCCTTTGTGTGGAAAAAGTGGTTTTGTGGTTTCCTATTAAACCTTTCCCCTCTCACCTTAAACTTATATCCTCTATCTTGATTCCCCTATTCTGCGCATTTACCCTGTCTATAGGGTAGCTATACAATATGGCAACAGGGCCTTTGGACCACATTGTTTGTTCCAACGAAGTGGGCCCACAGGACTAGTGACATTTGGTCTATAGCCCTCTAAACATCCCAGATGTTCTAGTGGCCAGAGATGCTAGGGTGATGGAAGAACTGAAGAAAATTCACATTAGGCAGGAAATGGTGTTGGGTAGACTGATGGGACTGAAGGCTGATAAATCCCCAGGGCCTGATGGTCTGCATTCCAGGGTACTTAAGGAGGTGGCCCTGGAAATCGTGGAAACATTGGTGATCATTTTCCAATGTTCTATAGATTCAGAATCAGTTCCTGTGGATTGGAAGGTAGCTAATCTTATCCAACTTTTTAAGAAAGGAGGGAGAGAGAAAACAGGAAATTATAGACCAGTTAGTCTGACATCGGTGGTGGGGAAGGTGCCAGAGTCAATTATATAAGACGAAATTGCGGAGCATTTGGATAGCAGTAACAGGATCGTTCCGAGTCAGCATGGATTTACGAAGGGGAATGAGGATGTAACTAGGAAAATGGACAAGGGAGAGCCGGTGGATGTAGTGTACCTTGATTTTCAGAAAGCCTTCGACAAGGTCCCACATAGGAGAGTAGTGGGCAAAATTAGAGCGCATGGTATTGGGGGTAGGGTACTGACATGGATAGAAAATTGGTTGGGAGACAGAAAGCAAAGAGTGGGGATAAATGGGTCTCTTTCAGAATGGCAGGCAGTGACTAGTGGGGTACCGCAAGGCTCGGTGCTGGGACCGCAGCTATTTACAATATACATTAATGACTTGGATGAAGGGATTAAAAGTAACATCAGCAAATTTGCAGATGACACAAAGCTGGGTGGCAGTGTGAACTGTGAGGAAGATGTTATGAGGTTGCAGGGTGACTTGGACAGGTTGTGTGAGTGGCCGGATGCATGGCAGATGGCAGATGCAGTTTAATGTGGATAAGTGTGAGGTTCTCCACTTTGGAGGTAACAACAGGAAGGCAGATTATTATCTGAATGGTGTCAAGTTAGGAAAAGGGAGCGTACAATGAGATCTGGGTGTCCTCGTGCATCAGTCACTGAAAGGAAGCATGCAGGTACAGCAGGCAGTGAAGAAAGCCAATGGAATGTTGGCCTTCATAACAAGGGGAGTTGAGTATAGGAGCAAAGAGGTCCTTCTGCAGTTGTACAGGGCCCTAGTGAGACCACAACTGGAGTATTGTGTGCGGTTTTGGTCTCCAAACGTGAGGCAGGACATTCTTGCTATTGAAGGAGTGCAGCGTAGGTTCGTTAATTCCCGGAATGGCGGGACTATCGTACGTTGAAAGACTGGAGCGACTGGGCTTGTATACTCTGGAATTTAGACGGATGAGAGGGGATCTTATTGAAACATATAAGATTATTAAGGGATTGGACACGTTAGAGGCAGGAAACATGTTCCCGATGTTGGGGGAGCCCCGAACCAGGGGCCACAGTTTAAGAATAAGTGGTAGGCCATTTTGAACGGAAATGAGGAGGAACTTTTTCACTCAGAGAGTTGTGAAGCTGTGGAATTCTCTGCCTCAGAAGGCAGTGGAGGCCAATTCTCTGGATGCTTTCAAGAGAGAGTTAGAAAGAGCTCTTAATGATAGTGGAGTCAGGGGATATGGGGAGAAGGCAGGAACGGGATGCTGATTGTGCATGATCAGCTTTGATCATGGTGAATGGCGGTGCTGGCTCGAAGGGCCGAA
The DNA here is from genome assembly GCF_053455715.1 of Rhinoraja longicauda. Lineage (NCBI taxonomy): Eukaryota > Metazoa > Chordata > Chondrichthyes > Rajiformes > Arhynchobatidae > Rhinoraja > Rhinoraja longicauda. The sequence continues at coordinate 48,151,659 of NC_135961.1, read as the reverse complement.
TGGCCTACTCTTCCACCTATTGTCTAAACCCTTTCTATCCATATATCTATCCAAATGTTTTTACAAGTAGAAATGTATCTGCTTTTATAGCTTCTTCTGACAGCTCATTCCAGATTCAGACTTCCTTCTGAGTGAACAAAATGCCCATGAAGTCCCTCTTAAATCTCTTACCATAGGCCTGTGCCCTCTAGTTTTAGAATCTTTTTCGCTGGGGGAAAGGATAGTGTGCTTATTTTATCCATGCCCCACATGATCTTGTACATGTGAATAAGGTCGCCCTCGACTTCCCATAATAGTCCCATATACAGCCTCTCCGTATAACCTAAGTGCCTAGATAGTCTCTTTTGAACCCTTCCCAGCTTAATGACATCCTTCCTTATAGATGTGTGACCAGAACTGCACACGGTTCTCCAAGTAAGGTCTCACCAATGACGGACAGCTGCATCATGATGTTCCAGCTTTAATACTCAATACTGATCCTGTTGGAATCTTAGTTATGATTCCTCATCCACTAAAACGCATGGAGACAGCACTGACCCTCTGTGGCAAATCACAGCTCAAAGGCTTTGAGTAAGACACACAACCATCCATAACTACCCCTTGACTCCTTCCTCTAAGCCAAATTTGCTATTGGCTAGCTCACCTTGGATTCCATGTGGTCTAACCTTCCAGACCTTGTTTAAGCAATGAAGATATACCGATGAGCCAAAACATTATGACCACTGACAGGTGAAGTGAATAACATTGATTATCTTGTTACAATGGCACCTATCAAGGGGTGGGATATATTAGGCAGCAAGTGAACAGTCCATTCTTGAAGTTGATGTGTTGGGTGCAGGAGAAATGGGCAGGAGTAAAGACCTGAGTGTCTTTGACAAAGGCCAAATTGTTATGGCCAGGAGACTGGATCAAAGCATTTCTGAAACGACAAGGCTTGTGGGGCGCTCCCGGTCAGCAGTGGTGAGTACCTACCAACAGTGGTCCGAGGAGGAACAAACTACAAACTGCGACAGGGTGTTGGACGCCCATGGCCATGATGACCGGGGCTTTTGTATCTTCTGTCTGACGGGACAGGAGAGAATGGAGAATGACCAGGGTGTGAGTGGTCCTCGATTATGTCAAATTCTCCTGATCTCAATCCGATTGAGCATCTGTGGGATGTGCTGGATCGACAAGTCCGATCCACGGCAGCTCCACCTCGCAACTTACAGGACTTGAAGGATCTGCTGCTAATGTTTTGACGCCAGACACCACTTGACACATTCAGGGGTCTTGTAGAGTCCATGCCTCGGCGGGTCGGCAGTACACGTAGGACCAAAAGCATATTAAGAAGGTGGTCATAATGTTTTGGCACATCAATATAAAAGAGACTACAGATCCTGAAATCTCAGAACAAAGAGGAAATCGTTAATAACTCATTGGATCAAACAGCGTCATTGGAGGCAAATGGTGTATGTCGATGTTTTGAGTCAATCCTGCATCAGGGCAATGGACACTTTGATATGGAATTGAGTTGACCACATATTGAACTGTACAAAACAGCAGGAGGATGGTTGGTAAGATTGGAAAGGAGATAGACACAAAATGCTGAAGTAACTCAGTGGGACAGGCAGCATTTCTGGAGAGAAGGTGGGTGACATTTTGTGTCTATTTCCAGCAGTTTGTGTGTATCTTCAGTTTAAACCAGCATCTGCAGTTCCTTCCTCCACATTTGGAAAGGAGATCCTTGTCACATGGGATCGGTAAGCCCTTGAGAGAGAATAATTTGGGTAAGAAAGCAATAGACCTGATGGGATTGTTAATCAAAGGAGTCAACTTAGATGCAATAGACTGAATGGCCATGTTTGGCACATTCATTCTGAATCTAGAGGAATCCTCCACTACCATCTGTGAGAAGAAGTGTCTGCACACCTGAGTTGTAATTGTTACTCTGCATCTTGTAACTTTGATCGCAATGCTCCAAAATGTGCCAGTTAATTATAGGTATTGATACCTATTGTTCGTATAGGTATTGTGTATACCAAGATATAGTGAAAACCTTTGTTTTGTGTGATTTCCAAGCAAGTCATATTTTACTTGAGTACAACGGATTTTTACAGAGAGAAAATTAACAATTGTAGAATATCATGTTACAGCTGCAGAGAAAACTGCAGATTTAAATAAGATTGTAAGGGCTGCCACGAGGTAGATTTGGATTACACCCGTAGCATATGAGAGGCCCATTCACAAGCCTGACAACACTGGGGAAGAAGCACTTTTTGACTCTGCTGGTATATGCTTTCAAGCTTTTGTATCTTCTGTCTGACGGGACAGGAGAGAAGGGAGAATGACCAGGGTGTGAGTGGTCCTTGATTATGTTGGCTGCTTTCCCAAGGCTATGTGAAGAGTAGATGAAGTCAATAATGGGGGCTGAGGGAGGCTAGTTTGTGTGATGGCCGGTGGTGAGTTCACAACTGTCTGCAATTTATTGCAGTCATGGGCAGAGCTGTTACCAAACCAAGCTGTGATGGGATGATTTCTATGGTGCATCTACAGAAATTGATAGTTATTGGAGACCTGCAGAATTTCTTTAGACTTCTGAGGAAGTAGAAACATTGATGTGCTTAATTGGCCATAGTGTCAATGTGGCTGGACCAAGACAAATTATTGATGACATTTACAGATTGATTACAGACGGTAATTAAGTGCTCTCGGCCTTCCCACTTCAGCACCGTTGATACAGACTGGGGCACGTACTCCACCCCGTATCCTGAAGTCTTGCTTTTTTTGTGTTTTGCTGACATTGAGGAGAGGTTGCTGTTGATACCATTTTACAAAGCACTACATCTCCTTACCATACTTTGTCTTGTCATTGTTTGAGATCCGGCTTGCTACAGTGGTTCATCTGCAATCTTGTAAATGGAGTTAGAGCAAAATTTGGCCACTCAGTTGTGAGGTTGAGAACACAGCCTTGCGAGGCATTAGTGTTGAGAGTTATCATGGCGGATGTTTTGTCACCTAACTTACCGATTGTGGCCAGGAAGTCAAGGATCCTGTTGCATAGGGGGTGTTGAGTCCTAGTTCAAGGAATTTGGATATATTTAATTGGAATTATGATGTTATGAAGGCAGAGCTATTGTCAATTAATAGGAGTCCAACGTTGCTGTCTTCCTCAGATGTTCTAGGGATGAATATAAGGCCACATCTGCTGTTGAGTTGTGACGAAAGGTGAACTGCAGCGGATCAGGGCTGTCTGGGAGGTTGAAGAGGATGTGCGGCATGAAGAGCCTCTAAAAGCTCTTAATGGTGGATGTCAGCCACTGGACAGTAGTCCTTAAAGCACGCTACCTTGTTGTGGTCATGCAGGAAAAAAAAGAGAATACTTTTACTTACGCTTGATCTCCTTGTTCCTTGGAGGTATCTACAGAAACATTTGTTCATTGCAGTCGCGAAAATCAGATTAGTTCTGTGCGCAGTCCAGTCAACTAGTTGTGGCCAGTAATAAAAATAGGAAATGCGCAAATGCTCAGCAGGTCACTCAGCGTCTGTGAAAATAGGAAGTGTTTGTGCTTCGATCGATGATCTTCCTTCATCATATGTCAATTCTTTTCCTATTTTTGATAAATGTTACCTGATCTTCTGAGCATTTACAGCAGTTCCTGTTTATTTTTCAGACTTCCAGCAACTGCAGCAGTTTGCTTTTGGATAGTTGTGGCCAGAAATATACAAAGAAATTCTTTCAACCGTGACTCATTTCAGGGAATATTTATAGAGTCTGGTAGTCCAAGTACATTGTGTCCGATTTTTATTGCTTTTTTAATTGTGCATATAGAATTATGAATGGTAAGGAGTGAATAATTGGCTATAACAGTTTATGGGGGTGGATTCATTACTTCACAGAATGGTTTCTAGTTATTTTTAATTTTTAAAGTCTTAACTAATGACAATTCATTGCTGAGGCAAACTGACATCATTGCACAAGTGTTCCAAACTTCTACAGACTTTTGCATTTGAAAGTGTTTGCCGACAATATTGCGGAACGGTGTAGCTGATATTTAGACAATGCCCCTGAGCCATAGATTCCCTCAACAGCAGAAACAGCTTTTTTTCCCCCAAGGTAATTCCTCTTGATATTATACAGACTTAAACCAAGACATCTCTTGCATCTAAAAGTCCAGGAAAATCTGCTTTACAATCTGTAAACCCAGTGTATCCATACCCGAATGCCAAGAACTGTTCCCAGTACTTCAGGAATGACCTGTAGAATGGTACAGTGGCACAGCGGTCGATTTGCTGCCTTACAGTGCCAGAAACCCGGGTTCGATCCTGTCTGGGATGCTATCTGTACGGAGTTTGTACGTTCTCCCTGTGACCACGTGGCTTTTCTATGGATGCTCTGTTTCCTCCCACATTCCAAAGATGTGCAGGTTTGTAGGTTAATTAGCCTCTGAAAATTGCACCTTGTGTGTATGGTTGGAACTGGTTTACAGGTGATCGTTGGACAGCGCAGATCTGGTGGGCCGAAAGGCCTGTTTCCATGCTGTATCTCTAAACTAGCACGACCTAATCGTTATTTCTGCCTACTTCTTGTCATGAAGGTGTAAACGGGAAGATATTCCATTAATCTTTCTCGGCCACTGTCCTTGCTATTTTAGCAGTGTGTCTACATGCAAATTTGTGTTGCAACATTCAAGAGAATGAGGGAGACTGAGAGGTTAGTGTGGGTTGCTATACTTTCCTTCGACATGCATTTTATATTCCTACTGAAAGAAAACACTCCTTTTTTTGGACGGCACAGTGGTGCAGCTGGTAGAGCTGCTGCCTCACAGCACCAGAGATCCAGGTTTGATCCTGACCTCTGGTGTTGTCCGTGTGGGGTTCACATGTTCTCGCTGTGACTGGGTGGGTTTCCTCCGGTTTCCCCGCATATCCCAAAGACATGAGGGGTTGTTGGTTAATTGGCTTCTGTAAATTGCCCCTGGTGTGTAGGGAGTGGATGAAAAAGTGTTCAAATGTAGAACAAGTGTGAATGGGTGATCAGTGGTTAGCTTGGAGTCAACTAACCACTGTATACCCATAAACTAAATTTTCTTTGTACACCGACCTTGCTATTTCCTTCAATGTGGTTTCATAATGGCAGGTTTGCTGTTCAATATAACAGCAGAGAAATTGGCCATCAAAAAGTAAGTGTATTTCTGGTTAACTCTGCTTCACAACAGCATTAAAATCATCACCATACAGTTGCTGGATTCTTCTGTCTCCTCCCTCTCCACCCAAAGCTTTTTTTTAATCACCTTTCTGATAACTGTTAAGCTTTGTATTTGATAAGCAGTTCCTCTGATGACTCAAAACATTTCTTATGCGAGGCCGGATGGTGCATGTTATCATGCTGTTTGTTTTGGGTCCTAAAGGGCCTGTCCCACTTAGGCAAAAAAAATTTAGGCGACTGCCGGCGACTGTCAAAGTCGTAGCAGATCGCCAAAATTTTCTTTTACCTGACGACAATGACCACGACAATGCCGAGTCAGGTTGAGGTTACATCGTCTTCGGAAACATTGTGAAATTCCCACGCTGTCAATGCTTCTCTGGTGTCCTAATTTTCGCTGAAATCACTGACAGGTCGGTAAGTACCTGAGAGTTTTGAACTATAACATCTTGTATGGGTTACTTAAAAACCAAGCTTCATGGTAACAAGGCATAAACTGGATTGACTTCCAGTTTACTATTTGGCAGTATTAAGAAATTTAATTTTAAAAGTGGTTAAATGGATTTTTGTGAAAAGTGTGGGCATTCTTTGAAAATGTACGCGAGATTCATATCTGGTTTCTGGGTTGCATATCTGGGTTGGGAGCACTACTTTAAAAGTAATCGCTGATGGCCATAAACATCGCGAAAATTCCCACGCTTACCTGACCGTCAAACTGTCGCCTCCAATCTACTTGTCAAATGTCCTGACGGTAAATAAATTGGTTAAACACAAGTATTTTATGGTATCTTGAAATGACTTTACTTATTTTAATATTATGTGCTTCTAAATGCATCTAAGAGAAACCAGCAAACCTGGGGACAGCATTTTAGGCCCACCTTACTCACCGTCGTCCTTTTGGTGCTAATGGAAGAAGTTTCATTGAAATCAGTGTTATATTTGTAAAGTTATTTACATTTTAAAGTTTAAATCTATCTCCTAGGGAGGGAGGGGGGAAGGAGGGAGGATAAGGGGGGTTGAGGGGGATGCATTGGGGGTGAAGTGAAAGGGGGGAGGTGGAGGGGGGAGGAGAGGGTGCTGCACCAATAGAGGTTTGGGCCCAACCGGTCCACTTGGTCTAGTGTCTTTTAAATTAGAGTTTCCAATATGCATTTGAAACATTTTTAACCTATCAAAGCCACTTTGATGGTGAAGTACCACCACCAATGCTCACTCTGCAAAATCTCCCAAATCCATTGACAGAATAAGTAAATAAAGATCAGAATCCAATCCGAGGCTCTGACTGCCCTCAGTTGGTTCTTATGATTAGGTCATATTTCCCAGGCCTGAAGGCAATCTTATAAAATGGATGCTTTACTTCAAGCTCCATCCGAGAAGGATGAAGAAAGTGATTCAAGGATGGCCTCCAAACTTCCTTGGGGAAAAGTTATGACATTCTTACTGACTTGTAGGATTATCTGGCCAATGGCCAAATAAAGTGCAGATGGATCATCCTGGAAAGACCCCCAAACCTCTAAATAACTGGCCAAAATGATGGAAGAGGCACTCTCCTCATCCGTCCATTCCATCAAGCAATTTGTGCCCACACTGCATAGTAGGTGTTTGTAGAAACAAGGAACTGCAGTTGCTGGTTTACACAAAAAGACAGTGCTAGAGTAACAAAAAGCTGGAGTAACTCAGTGGGACAGGCAACTTCTCTGGAGAGAAGCAATGGGTGACGTTTTGGGTCAAAACCCTTCTTCAGACTTAGGTCTCGACCTGAAACGTCATCCATTCCTTCTCTCCAGAGATGCTGCTTGTCCCGCTGAGTTACTCCAGCTTTTTGTGTCTTATCTTCGGTTTAAGCCAGCATCTGCAGTTCCTTCTTACACAGTGCTAGAGTAACTGGGTCAGGCATCTCCAGCGAACATGGATAGGCAATGTTTCTGGTTAGGACCTTTCATCATACTGATGTTTCCCTGGCTGCGGTGCCTTGAAGCAGGCATAAGAGCCCCAAAAGACAGGTCAGCCTTTCAGGACAAAGAAGTATTTTTTTTCATTCAGTGGATAGCAAATGTTTTGAAATCTCTACTCAAGGGCTGAATGGTGGCATAAGTAATGGAGTTGCTGCTCTTAGCTTCAGTGATCCGGGATCAATACTGACCACCAGTGCTGTCCGTGTAATGTTTGCATGTACTCCTGTAACTTCACAGAATTTCTGTGTGTTCCAGTTTCCTATCACATCCCAAAAAAGCATGGGTTCCTTTGCGGGCATTGCAAATAGTGCATTGAGTGCATAGGTAAATGGTGGAATCTGTGGGCAGGGGGAGGGGGCCTGATAATGGGGAATAAAAGTGAGATCAGTGTGATTGGGTGTTAGTTGGCATGGACTTGGTGGGCTGAAGGACATATTGCCATGTTGTGCGGTGCTAACTCAGTTGCAGATTATATCCAAGAAAGATGGATAGGTTTTTAGATTTTAAGAGAATGGGAGGGGTAAGTGCCAGGAAGTTGCACTAGTATAAAAGAAAGCTGTATTGTTATTGAATGTGCTGAATGTCCTACTCCTGCCGCCTTAGATTAGAAGTGGCTTCCTTGGTCTGTGGATTTGGCAAGGGTCTCGTTGGTCATTTCAGAACCCAATTCATATTGTCCAAGAAACTGCTTTAGACAGAAAGACCGAGTGGTGTACATAGCTGGTGGATAGTTGACGCAGACTCGGTGGGCTGAAGGGCCCTTTTCCGTGTTCTGTGCTCTAAATATGTTAATTCTGTTGTATTTTATTTTGGATGCTGATGTATCGTTTTGGGACTACAGTCTTGTCATCTACGTGTAAAAATAGTGTCTTTGGTTGTTGATTACTAAAATTGCTAATGAATTTAAAAGCATGGTATTCATTTTCATTCAGCAAGGGAAGAATTATTGGGTGGCAACAGGTGGAGTAATTCTAGCCCTTTTTTTCATATGGTGATAAATTATACCACATCTAAACTCTGTCACCAGAAATGTTTGTGTTTTGAATACTGTAACCTTTCTGAATAACACGTTTTGCTGCCGTTTAATTCTTATTTTGTTCTTTTCCTTATTTTGTAACTCTCATTGTCTGGTATTTGAGATCACATGTTGAGTAATTGTCTTGGCTGGTTCCCATTGTATATATGCACGTACATTGCTGGCCATTTGGAAGGGGAGGGAGGTTGGTGGTGGGGGGGGGGAAGAGAGAGTGCGGGAAAGGGGTGTGACAAAAATTGTGGCGCTCTGGTTTACCGTTTTGACAAAATCACAGAAAAACATATATTTACATACGGATATATATATAATATATATGCACAAGATCTTACTAAATCTCTCATCTTGTTTTTGGATAGATTTGTTCTCAAAATACAGCCAAAACGGTACACGATAGCGCAACAATTTAGACCCACCCTACTCACCATTCCCCCGCGGTCTCAATAAATCAAGTTTTGTTACTTCCTAAAAACAATTAACTTCATAAACTTTAATAAATGCGCTCTCCCCCTCCACCCGCCGGGAGGACCGGTGCCCGTCCTGGTGTGCCCCGTGCCTGATCTTCCTCCCGTGGTCCAGCGCGGCGGCAGAGGGTCGAACAAGGTGGCCGTCACCACCAAGCTGCCGCTGCAGGAGAGGTTTCTACCCAACGGGTCCACAGCTCGTTCTGTCCGAAGCGATGGATGCCCTGGGCCGGCGTGGCTGCCTCTCCCCTTCCCTGTCCCCCCTCGCCCGCCAACGGCCCCGGGGGATACTCCCCTGCCGACAACGGGTCCACAGGTCGGCTGTTGGGAGAGGGTTGCACGGAGGGTTGCCAGGCCCACAGGAGAGTTTTGGATCTGGTGGGGGAGGGTTGCCAGGCCCGCAGGAAAGGTTTGCACCCAACAGGGGTTGCCGCGCCCACAAGAGCGACCGCAGAAGACATTTGGACCCAAATGGTCCAGACCCATCTAATATATATATATATGTGAAGCTTGTTAAACACCAAACTCTCTGTTTTCTTTGCAAATTGTCAGGAATTTGTGGACCAAATAAGGAAATCGCATTCCAGTGTGCCTTTTAAAAAAAACATACTCTTTGAACTTATTTGATATTTATGTCAATACGAGCATATATAATTAAAAGTTTTCTTCTTTAGATTTTGGAATGTACAACACAGAAGTAGGCATTCAGCCCAATTATCTGTGGCATTTATGCTTCTTACAAGCCTCCTCCCACCTTCCTTTCTGATATTTCTCTCATGCATTTGTTTCCCCTCGAATTCATCTGTGCCTTTTATTTAGTTGCTCTTTGATAGTATTCCACAGTCTAACCATTAGGTAAACAGATTTCCCCCTCAACCACGTGTCTCTACCACATTCAAGGAAAATAGCAAAAGCCAATGTGCTTTAGTACTAACCCATCAGTCTTTGCTATTGTTGCTTTATTTCTCGTTTAATGATATGTCTGCTAATTCTGCAAGGGTTTTATACAGCGTAATTTAATTTGCTGAATTGCATGGGGCTAGCTAAATTCTTCCTGGACGCTGGACTTAAATTCTTCATTTTAATGTAGGTTTCTAGGACTTGTGGGACATACGCAGTACATATGCAGTACCAGGAAAGATCTTTAACCTGCTACTTCAGTGAAGTATGGAGATTAATTCAATTCATTGCTTCCAATTCTTGCGAGTGATAAATTCTCAACTGTAGACCTGTGCTCAATTGATTGCACTCTCGTAAATGGTACACAATGAGTTTCAAACTTGAGATTTGAGCACAAAAGCTAGGCTGATGCTCTAGTGCAGTATTGAAGAAATGCTGCATTGTCAGAGGTGTGTCTTCAAGATGAAACATTACTTGAAGCCTTGCCTGAGGTCTTTGCTGAGAAAAGATCCCTTGGTACTATTTCAGAGACCAGGTGAGTTGACTTTGATGCCATGGCCAATATTAATCCCTATATCAGCATAATTTAAACAGATTATTTGATCATTATTCCATTGCTGTTTTGCAGATTAGTTGCTTTCTTTTCTGCATTATAGGAGTGACTACGATTCAAACGTATTTCATTGTACGTGAAAGCACTTTAATATTTCTTATCGCAAGGGATGCTGAATAAGTGCAAGTTCATTATCTAGTATCAATAAAATTATATCTATTTTTAATTTAGCACGGTCTCTGGATCCTCCTGGCAGTTTTGCGCCATGGCGTCATCTAGCCGTTTTAAGCAAAAATAATTTCACATAGACTTTTTACAGAAATGTAATCAAGCAGGGAAATACCTTGTATTTAGCTGTAAAATGCGAGACATGGTAATAATTCCATTGAGCAAGAAAAGTAATAGTTCACTTGAATGAGAATAGAGAGCCAATTTTACTTAATCGTTTCTCTATTTATAAATTATTTCCCGTGTTCGGTCAGCCTGACCTAATCGTCTTTGCTGTCAAGCAGACAGGTGGGCAGCATTCTCCCATATTGCTGCCAACCCTGTCATTGTTGGCTTTCGGGTGTGACTCTCCAATTTCTTCCCCGTAAGCCCCACCTCCCCTTTGGAAAAAAGATTGCATTGATTTTAAGCTGATTGCCATTGTGCCTTCTGAGACCTTTAATTTGAGGTTTAAGATTTCTCATCTCGTATTACAGTATTCCAACGTCACTTAGTAAAATTTAGCTTCAAAATTAATTGAAGAGAAAGTGGATCGTTGTGAAAGAAAATTTGACGTCTAAATGTAGATTAGTCTTCATTTTAAATCTTAAATGTTTTTCTCTGCCTTCTGTTAATGCTGCATGTGAGGTCTGTTTCACTGAGCACCGTGGGAGTGGAGCTCTGAATGCAAAAAATACCTAGATCGGGCAGCAAGACCTTTTGCTGTCAAGCACGTGCTCCCATTGTTCTGAGCGAGAGAGTACTTAACAGGTGTGTAATGTCTGCCAAGTCTGGATTCCTAGCCTCCCACATCAGGCTTGGCTATCACGCTTCTAAACAATGTCTGAATTCAAGATTGACCAGTGCAACATTGATGATTTAAGTACTTTTATTTGAAATTAATGGTGTTCTAAAAGGGAAAGTACTCGCTCTGTTTACGCTAGGTTTTTCATTGCAAATCATCGTGTCTCTTGATCTTTTGCTGTTGTGGATTGCACGTAATAAAGGTGACTTTTTCCTGGATGACAGTATATAAATACAGACTCTATAAGAGGTCAGAGGCTCGTGTGCTTCTGCGTGACTCATCTGACACTACGGAGCCTATCCACCCTTTACAAGCACAATTAGGAGGATAATGACATACACTTCAGCAACACATTTGATAGCATTTGGTCAAAGCAGGCACCTTGATAGTGAGCCCATCAAATACCTAAATATTCACTCCGAGTACCACCCCTGCACTATGGCTCCTATATGCATTGTCTCTGCATTGAAACAACAGTATCTCCAAAATACTTGACTCCCACCTCCAATAGGTTCAAGGACAGCAGCTCAGTGGAAGACCACCACCAGTAGTTTGCCTCCACATTACCTACTATCAGACTGAAGTATATGGCTATTCTTTCATTATTTATCAGTATAAATTCTGGAGCTCCTTCCTCAATGGAGGTGAACTCCACCAATGCAAGATTGTTGTTCACCATAACCTCCTTATGGATAGTTAAAGATGGATAATAAATGTTGGCTTTGTTGATGCCCATATCCTGTAAATAATATTTTGATATAACTTTACTGGCATAAAGATATTTGGGAAGATTACCGATTGTGTAAAAGTCTTGTATAAATGCAAGGTTTTATGTCTATATTGTTTTAAAATACAGGGAGCCTGAGATGTTTACTTCTAACATTCTACAATTCCACCTCATAACCTTGCTCCCCCATCCCATCCCATTTAACCCTCAAGGGTGATCCATTATCTCCCCGCTGCAATTTTTAAAAATTGTGTGTAATAAGTTTGCCTGCCAGGCAGCTACAGTACTGTGCTGTAAATCCAGCTGCTCTTTGTTGCACATTCTAACTTGAATCTGGGGCCAGCTAGTGAATAAAGATTCTGAATTGTCTTCTGGTATACAGATGAAGTTTACTTTGGATCGGTTCAGAGTCAGCCAGCTTCAGCAGTTAGTTGCATGGCAGCCTGCCTCAATGTTTATGCTATTCCCCAGCTAAGTGTAGCAGCTGACTAAAAGGATGGCTTGCCACTGGATTCATAAATAACTGCTTTGTTGCCTCTGCTCAAGTGAAACAGGGCAAATCAGGTGTTACCAGAGGGCTTTTTGCACCTGAACGTGGATCGTAGCAAGAAGTAAAATAAATTTGCAGTAATTAAGGTGTTCAGCAGCATCCTATGTGTGCAGAGCTAATTAATTGATGCTTGTTATCCACAGTGGGTCTGACTCGGAGGGAATACATTGTGCCACATATGTAACAACAGACTGGTACGATCTTATTCCATTTTGCATCGGGCTGCTAGAGTGCAATGTATTCAACCGGGCCTGCTTGCTGATAACTGGTTGCATAACAATGCATTTAGTCATTTTGCAAGTTCTCGGTAATGTTGTCTAAATTAAGAAACACAGATGTCAGTTGTCAGTGGAGGAGCTGCTGCCTTCTGAGGTATATCAACAGTTGCTAAATTTCAATGTGAATCACTTATTACACTTGAAAGTTATAATACATACTCATGGAATATTTGCATTGGGGAATTTTTACATCAACTCTGGGTCCAATATAAAGAACTGGGGGGGGAAATCAGAGCTGCTGGCATCCCTTACCTAGTTAGGATAAGGTGATATACATTAATGACTTAGACGAAGGGATTAAAAGTACCATTAGCAAATTTGCAGATGATACTAAGTTGGGGGGTAGTGTGAATTGTGAGGAAGATGCAATAAGGCTGCAGGGTGACTTGGACAGGTTGTGTGAGTGGGCGGATACATGGCAGATGCAGTTTAATGTAGATAAGTGTGAGGTTATTCACTTTGGAAGTAAGAATAGAAAGGCAGATTATTATCTGAATGGTGTCAAGTTAGGAGGAGGGGGAGTTCAACGAGATCTGGGTGTCCTAGTGCATCAGTCAATGAAAGGAAGCATGCAGGTTCAGCAGGCAGTGAAGAAAGCCAATGGAATGTTGGCCTTCGTAACAAGAGGAGTTGAGTATAGGAGCAAAGAGGTCCTTCTACAGTTGTACCGGGCCCTGGTGAGACCGCACCTGGAGTACTGTGTGCAGTTTTGGTCTCCAAATTTGAGGAAGGATATTCTTGCTATGGAGGGCGTGCAGCGTAGGTTCACTAGGTTAATTCCCGGAATGGCGGGACTGTCGTATGTTGAAAGGCTGGAGCGATTGGGCTTGTATACACTGGAATTTAGAAGGATGAGGGGGGATCTTATTGAAACATATAAGATAATTAGGGGATTGGACACATTAGAGGCAGATAACATGTTCCCAATGTTGGGGGAGTCCAGAACAAGGGGCCACAATTTGAGAATAAGGGGTAGGCCATTTAGAACGGAGATGAGGAAGAACTTTTTCAGTCAGAGGGTGGTGAAGGTGTGGAATTCTCTGCCTCAGAAGGCAGTGGAGGCCAGTTCGTTGGATGCTTTCAAGAGAGAGCTGGATAGAGCTCTTAAGGATAGCGGAGTGAGGGGGTATGGGGAGAAGGCAGGAACGGGGTACTGATTGAGAGTGATCAGCCATGATCGCATTGAATGGCGGTGCTGGCTCGAAGGACTGAATGGCCTACTCCTGCACCTATTGTCTATTGATATGGGGGATGAAATGATGAGGTTGTAACCCCCTGACGTTTGAAACACAAATACTTGTGACCTTTCCTTGAGCATGGGGCTGCTTTATGTAAATACATCATTAAAAAAAGATGCCTATTGTTCCAGTGTCAGATCTCCAAATGAGCTTGGTCATGTTCCTGGCATCAATACAAGCTTCGATTTTAATTGTTTGCTGTTTTTATGATGCTTCCGCAGGTGTGATCTTGCTGCTGTTTATGGTATGCGATGATCAGTGAAGCTGTGCCAATCTGTTTCAGGGGCTCCAATCTTGCTTAGCATAACATTGTGGTTGGCATATGCAATGCCCTATAAAAAGTCTTAAATTAAAACTATTGAATTAATATTTCTGTTTACTGCCCCCCTTTTTCACTTCTGCATTAGCTCTCATGACTTAGAGTCCATAATGTTTTGTAATTAAATGTTTAATCCTGCAATTAATATTCTATCCCTGATGTTTAAATCTCACAATAGCCTCTTTGAATTCTTAGAAATTTTGACCTTGGATTTATTTGGTACATCTGACTTGACTGCTTGGCTAGTGCCGGTAGGATATTTTACAGCCCTGTTTTTGACTCCCTAATCTTATTGTTTCTGTAATTTTCCTTCATTTCGTAATGATTCCTCAAACCTACCTCTTTGATCATACCATTAGTCAGTGTCTTAATGCCTAATGTGTTCCCCCATGTAAGCGTTCTCAAATTGTTCTCGTGAAGCAATGTGGGGAAATTTGGCTATGTAGCCACATCTTCCATGTTAAACTGGACATTGGGTATGCGGTCTGTTAGGGGACAAATATTCTTCAGATAAAATCTCCAAATAGATATAGCATTAGCATGGATACTAAAGCAATACTAATTGCTTTTAAAGCAATGTTCATACTGGGACTTGTGACCCACAAGTGTGTCTCAGACATGCTGTCTTTGCTCGTCAACAAACATTGGTGCACCAAATGTGGAGCTTGTTATTATTGGGTTGCATGGGTGAACCATTTGCTTAAAGTTGGTTGTTTGAAAAGAAAGCTTGAAAACATTTGCTTTATAGCACTAGAGTATCAGTCTAGAATTTAGTGACCTATTCTCTGGAATGGGAGCTGAACCCACTGTTATTCCAACTAGACCAAAAGTTCACCCACTGAACCACAGCTGACATTAGCCCATTATGTAGGCTGATATTTTGTTGTATTATTGAAAGTTGTTGTATTGAAAGCACTTGCTTTTGTAAATGACATTTAACTACATCATGTGATGTTTATGAAGGTAAATAGTTCTATTGGAAAGGCAGTATGTTCTGGTAGCTTCTTTTCATGTGACACGGTAATGAAATTATTATTCATTGTCCATCCTGAACAGCTGACTGTTTTGCTAGGCCTTTTCCGAGGTGTTTAAAACCCATGCACATCGATCTGTTGGCTAGGTGAATGGAAGGTGGCTGGTTTCTTTCTCTTTAGGTCATAAGTAAACAAGATGAGTTTTTCCGATTGCCCAGTCCAATGGTAACTTACTGAGATCAGGTTTATAATTCCAATTAATTTAATTTATTCAATTCCCCAGCCACCAATATTGGATTGATCTCATGCTTGGAAACGTTTATTATGACCTTTGGTGTTATTGATTCTAAGGCTTGAGATCCTGGTCGTATCTTTATTACTATAAGGCCCAGCAGAAAGAGGGATATGACCAGGTGATGATGAATTTATGAAAAACCTGATGTTAGACAAGGAATTAGGTAAGATGTTGAACAGAACAGGGCAAAAAAACTCCTCAAATATATCCGTGCATTTGGAGACTTTTGCATGCATTATTGATGAGCTGCAAATTTGTGCAGATTGCATTTTGGTATAATTGAACCCTTGGGAATATTTGATATTGGACAAACCTACAGCCCTTTTATCTCAAATAATTATCTGGATATTTCTGACTTGTGTCCAAAGATTTTTACAAGCTTAAAATTGTGGATCATCGTTTTATATCATCTCTCTACAGTTTATTAATAGTTAACTGAAAATGAACTGAAACCTTTGGAAACAATGCTTTGCTGAGCAAACTAGTTAATTTGTTAATATCGTAAGATATCCTCTGCTGTTATGTGACTTTTTTTGTTCTAAACATTGCACCATCATTACAGGACTTGTTACTGGGAATTCACAAAGAATATGGTGGATGTTATTAAATGTGAGTTTGGAGTTGCTGCAGACAGAAATGCTATGTCAAACGATCACAATACTATGGTGACAACTGGGCTTTGTACACAGTATATATTTGTCTTTAATAGTTATTTTCAATCTGATATCGCTGGTTGTAATTAAAATCTGTCAAATAGGGACACAATGATCAAATACAAAGTCGTTGATATAGTTTGCCTTTCTCTTGGAGATTTAAGCCTGGTCATACTTTAAGAAAACAACCTGTTATTGTTTTAGACAGTCAGTCAATCAATGGCTCTGAACAGTCTGGATTTCATTCAGGCAAAACAAGCATTCTTTTCTTGTACTTGTTATCCAAATTTCATAGCCTTCCAGTGCTGAACTTGTAAACACCAGGATTTGGAAGGATAACGTGACCCGTTACTACTTGTTTTCTGCTACATACATAATTATTGGGACATTTGTTTATTGTTCATGTGTACTGGAAAGAGAAGAACATGCCAAGGAATCAAGATGATAAATTTGCCGTTATAACAGGGAGGTGGGGAAGCGTTCTGCCACGACGAAAGTCATAAAGATCCTTCTGAACTACCTCTCTGTATTCGGTGTGCACATCCCAAAACTGCGATGCAGATTGTACATCAAAGTACAATAGCTGTGATCTTCATTTCACATAACATTCATGTACCTATAAATGTACAAGGCCCTTCTCAACATTGTGTGGTTTTTAACTTTGTCAATTGTGAAAGGTTATGGCATATCCTCTAAAATATGTCTTGTAAATTTATTGATAACTTATGTCAGCCTAATGTGTCGTGTGACTGTAATCACAACAAAATTGTCCACGGCAAATCTAATTCAAGTGCAGGCTAAGGTCTGGCAGGACACTGTCATTACACCACCCACTCCTCAATCATTCTCTATAATATTGAGTTAAACTATAGAATGAACAATTCTTTGCTATCTCCACTCCAAGATCACCAAAATCTTAGTAACCAATTTGTAGACTGAGCTTGATGTCCTCATTGATTCTATTACTGAAGAGAACAAGAGATTGGGCCTTGTGCTAAATACTGGAGAAACAGCAGGCCCCTGAAATAGGCACTGCAATCTCTGCTGTTCCATAATTATGACTCAAAAGGCACCAATATCATAACAATGTATCTCCATGCTTTAAAATAAATCTAGAAATTCACAAAGGGGTTGTGTTATTATGAATCTTTCAGTAGGATCCATCATGGATCACCGTTCTGTCTCACTGTGAAGACATGGAGGGCAGTACCAAGGACCTCTGTTGGAGGTAATATCTTTCTGCTGTAACCTGTATTTATAACATATTGTGTAAAAATATTATAGAAATTATACCTGAAACTCGTCAAGAACAAAATCTGCACATATTTTTAAAATAGGGGGGAAAAAACTCAAATCTTGTAAAATTTCCAAGTAATAATTGTCCAATCAAAGCACGTTTGTCATTTGAGTCGGATGCCAATTGGCCAATCACGCGCTTTGTTTCGGGCTAGCTAGGCAGGAAGCCCACTGGGATCATGGTGGAGAATATTTTGTCGATCCTCGGTTTAAACCAGCATCCGCAGTTCCTTCCTACACACTAGCACAAAGGAAGATGGTTGTGGTGACTGGAGTCATCTCAGCCACAGAACATCTCTGCAGGAGTTCCTCAGCTTCGTGTCCAGGGCTCAGCCACATTCATCTGCTTCATCAATTACCTTCAGTCGTAAGGTCAGAAGGAGGGATGTGCGCTGATGATTGCACCATAAATGTTCAGCACCATTTATGACTCCACAGATACTGAAGCCATTCTACGTCCAAATGCCGAAAGGCCTGAACCATGTCTAACAATAGGCTGATAGGCAGCAAGTAAGATTCACCTGCACAAGTGCCAGGCTGTGACAATAACAAACGAGAAAATCCAACTATCATCTCCTGACATTCACTGGGATTTACTTAACCGAATCCGCAATATAGATATCTGGGGATTATCATTAACCAGCAACTGAACTAGATTAGCTATTTACACAAAGTGGTTAAAAGTGCAGGTTAGGGGCTAGTAATCTTGCAGCACGCAGGGTGTAGAAACATAGAAAATAGGTGCAGGAGGAGGCCATTTGGCCCTTCGAGCCAGCACCGCCATTCATTGTGATCATGGCCGATCGTTCCCAATCAATAACCCGTGCCTGCCTTCTCCCCATATCCCGTGATTCCACTAGCCCCTAGAGCTCTATCTAACTCTCTCTTAAATCCATGCAGTGATTTGGCTTCCACTGCCCTATGGCAGAGAATTCCACAAATTCACAAGTTTTTTCTCACCGCAGTTTTAAACGGCCTTCCCTTTATTCTACGACTGTGGCCCCGGGTTCTGGACTTGCCCAACATTGGGAACATTTTTCCTGCATCTAGCAGGTGTCATGGTGGCGCAGCAGTAGAGTTGCTGCCTTACCACACTTGCACTGCCAGAGTCCCAGGTTCAATCCTGACTACGGGTACTGTCTGTACAGGGTTTGTATGTTCTCCCTGTGACCTGCATAGGTTTTCTCCGAGATCTTTGGTTCCTTCACACACTCCAAAGACGTAGAGGTTTGTAGGTTAATTGGCTTGGTATAAATGTAAATTGTCCCTAGTGTGTGTAGGGTGGTGTTGAGGAGTGGGGATCGCTGGTCGGTGCGGACTCGGTGGGCTGAAGATCCTGTTTCCACACCGCAACTCCCCTCCTAACTCCCCAAAACCTGTTCCCCATCGACAAAGCTCAAGTCAGGAGCGTGATGGAATACTCTCCATTTGTCCAGATGAGCACATCTTCAATAATACTCAAGAGCCTTGATACCAAACAGGACACAGTGGTTCTCTTAATTGACACCCATTCACATTCATCCACTCACCCCACCTCTGACACAGAGTGGCAGCAGTTTGCACCATCTACAGGATGCTCTGGAGCAAGTCAATGAAACTCTTGAGAAGGCACCTTCCAAATCCATAAGAAGGACTAAGGCAGCCAAAGCATGGAGACACCACCACCTGGAAGTTGCTCTGCTAGCCAGACACCATCCCCACTTGGTTCCTTCACTGTTGATGGGTCAAAGTCCTGGAACTCACTCACTCACGAACAACACAAGGATTGCAGCGATTCAAGAAGGCAGCTAACCGGCACCTTCTCAAGGGCATCTAGAGATGAGTAATTCAATGCTGGCACAGCCTGTGATGCTCACATCTCTTGAATGAATGTTTTAAATAAAGAGTGCATTCACCAATACCAATTTAAGAACGCGAATTCACAGATTAAGAAGTTCTCTGTCCAATTTAGTTTTCATATCAACACAAACAGAATATCTCTGCAGTAAATCCTGGCAAAACCCTGCAGTGTGTGTTCAGAATTATCTCTCAGCTCTCGGAAAGCCAAGGAGAAGCAGGCCAGAGCGGGGTCTCGATAGAGCCCGCGGCTGACGTTTTCTAATTAGCTTAATTAATTAGTGTGCAACCTATTCCACTGACGAGTTATGAATTCCTTCTCAATGATTTTTTAAAATCTAATTCTGTGCCAAATTTCAAGTAGATAACAGAGATGGGTCACAAAAGTCAAAATCGAGACACATTTTCAATGTTCGGCTGCACATTTTCTATGTCTGCTGTATTGCATGGATGTTAAACATGCCATGGCATTATTTTGAAGAAGTGTCTTAACTGATATTTATTCCTCATTCAGTGCTATAAAAGCAGATCATTTGGCCATTTGCGCATTGATTTGTGGAAATTGGCATGTTGAACCTCTTAATTGTACTTCAGAAGTATTTTGTTGATGGCAAGGTGCTCTGGTGTTTCTGTAAGGATTGTGAAAAATACTACATTATAGTATTATATTGGTATGTGATAAATAATAATCTTATCCTATTCATAATATTCCCATCAGACAGATTTACATAGCACTCCACATTGTCTCAGTGCAAATGTCTCAGTGCAAAACAATTTCATTGTTAATGTGACAAGATATCACCACGGGTCTTAAGACTCTAATCAGATAAAACATCAAAGAGTTAGGAAAAGGAGGCATTAATATTGATGATTAAAAACTGGACAAAACAGAAAGAAGTAAAGATCCTGAAAGCAAAAGGTGAAGTCAGTCAGAAGGTGAAGATTCAGATAAAAAGCCGAATGGTCGGATGGATAATGATAGTTACTATATAGTATCCTCATGGTTAATGGAGGAAGATTGTGCATGGATCAGGCCCACGCAGAATTTTTTTTCGGGGCATAGAGCCCAACAACCAGTCCATCTCAGAACCTTGTTCATTGTAAAGCACTGTACCAATTTTTGTATCGATTCTAATTAATGCTGCAGTAGACATTGGTGGACCAATTGCATCAAATCAGGATTATATCAATTCCACTTAATGCTGCAGTAGACATTGGTGGACCAATTTATGTTTAAATTGAACAGCTTTTTAAACCATCTTTACAATCCAAAGTAATTTTCATACATTTTTTTGACATAGAAAATATTTGACACAAACAAAATAAAGTATATTTGAAAGTTCAGTAGCAATTGATCACGGCTTTTCCACTTGTCTCCTGTCCTGAAATTGTGATCTCAGGCTTGAGGTAAAATGATGACCAGCTGGTACCTTTGCCGTCACCCAGTGAGTGTCAATACAGCAGCACAGCAAAGACAATATTATCCTCCACTCTCTCCAGTGAAGGTTGATTTTTAAGCTATTATATACAACAAAAAAAAAACTTTGCACCTTGATTAGCCGTCGTCGTCCCCCCCCCCCCCCCCTCAATGCCCTGATAGCTATCAGTTAATACTCTACTTTACAGTGATTCGGCCTGCACCCTACCTGTTTACTCTGCCACATACGAAGCGATTTCTTTGCAATGAACCAGGTTTTGATTCTCAAGATCTTTCATCAGAACTGACCCCTTTCTGATGAAAACTTGATGAGTGGAGCATTAATTCTGCTCCTCTCTCTGCCGGTGCTATTTAACTTGCTGAGTGTTTCCGGCATCTACTTTCATTTGCAGACGCTATACATGGCAAGGTGTCGATCTATTCTTTTGTGGTAAATCCAAGCAGCAGTTCTAAAAATGCTTATAGTGCTTTCATGTTTGATTATGATTTTTCAAAGTTGAAATTTGTCCTTACATAATGTTTTGTGAAGCAGCTATGATGTCTTGATAAGTATTGCTATTAAGTTTTGAGGTTTCCAACCTTTCTTCTGTACTGTTCT
Organism: Rhinoraja longicauda; assembly: GCF_053455715.1. Lineage (NCBI taxonomy): Eukaryota > Metazoa > Chordata > Chondrichthyes > Rajiformes > Arhynchobatidae > Rhinoraja > Rhinoraja longicauda. The sequence goes on along the minus strand of NC_135961.1, from coordinate 48,130,355 downwards.
ACTGTTTTATCAGTATTAGTATTACTGAGCAGATTCAGTGAATTGTATATTTTCTGCCTAGAAAGTGCTTGCTGGCATTGATCCATGTTAGCCTTTTAAAAGAACAAGCATGTTTCCAGACTGAACTGCCATGGATAGGAATTATGGGAACATTTCTGGAGATGGTTAATGCTCCTTTAGCATGTCTAAGTAACGTTTTCTCTCTAGTTACTGCAGGCAAATGCTGGCTGTTAATTGATGGATAATGTAATAGTTTCACGGAATCCTAAAGCAATAGGTTAGTTCCATATATCAAGTTTCATTGACAATGGGATGAATATGGGAAATGTTATATCTTTATTATTAAATGCACCCATTTCCCACAACAGTACGGTCTCTCAATCTAACTCTGGGCATAAACTTAGAGTATCAGGACAAATGATTCTTAAAACATTTTTTAAACAAACTTGGTTGCTGCTTTGTTTCTGCTTCATAATCCTTGCAGTGCTTCTGAGCTCAGCTGAGGTATAAATCTTTAAATTATTTTATCTTTACAATGCAACATAGTGACCTGCTTCAGATCAAGGAATCTTTGTGCTAAATTAAATTATAACTACCTTGCTCGGCAACAACAATAACACAGACCATTGACCATGGACAGCATTAATTCTTGTCTGGCAGTTAAGTAAATCAACCTCCTGGAATGCAGTCTAGTTGGTGTATAATGCTAATGTTTGCAATTAACAAGCCGCCATAAGATACCCACTCGGAATATAGTTTTGCACTAGCAGACTTGAATGTTTTTATATCTTAAGAGTTCAGGGAAAGGGCAAATGTATGTGAGTGAAAATAGGTCAAAGACTTTTGGTTAAATGTACTAATGCAGGGATCCATTTAAAATGTTTAAAAAAAACTGTATTATGAACCTTTTTGAGGTAATGCAATCTATACAGTATGTCCCAAACCTTCAATATACGTATTGTATTCTCTCCCTAACTTGCATTGACTCGGATCTCAACAACCCTGTCTTAATTGTGAAATTTTAAACAGGAGGTGGCAATTTGGTTTCTTGAAAGCAGTTCAGTTAGTTCCGTATTTGGGCAAGTTTTCCTTTTCCTACACTGCAAAAATCAGTTTTCTGTCTGAGATAGATAAATATCCTGCTTTCTTTCTCATTCTATCTTCAGGCTATAGCTCATAGAATTACCTCTCCAGACAGGAACTGGGTTCAGGTGGTTAATCTACTGGGAGAACTACAGACATCAACCGGAATTCCCTTTGGATATGTTAACGTTATGCATAAACTGGCCAGATTTAAGTTGTTTGCAGATTGTTGATTGATCTTGAATTATACCTTTGCTGTACTTGGATCATGAGAGAGAGGAACAAGAAATATCCGAAAAAACGAATGTAATGTACATTTGGCAATGTAGCAGTTCTTGCAACAGTTTCAAGGACAAACACTCAATTAGGCAAGGGAAGGTCTTTGAGTACATGAGCTAGGACACAACATTCAGAGATTTAAGGTTTGAGCTGATTGATGTCCCAGGATAGGGAAAAAACAACGATGCAAGTGTCACGCTGTACAGTGAGCCTTGCTAGCGTGGCTAAAGATGGAAAGTGGACTTGCTCATGAAGAAAGGTTACATAGGGAAGTGTAGACTGTGGAGTTATGTCCCACTCTTACGATGGAGTTTGAATGGAATATATGTTGAGCATTTCAAAGTTTATTGAGAAGCATTCTAATTTATTACTGCCGTTAAATATTTGCAAAATTGTCACTACTCCAGAATTAATGTTTTAAATTGCTAGGCAGTAGTGTGGCACAGTTGGTAGGGGCGATGTCTCTCAGCCCCAGCCATCGGGGTTTCATCTGACCTCTGATGCTGTCTATGTGGAGTTTGCATGTTCTCCCTGTGACCAAATGCGTTTCCCCGGTTTTGAGGTGACATAGGTTTAAGGTGAGGGTGGAAAAATATAATCGGAACCTGAGAGCAATTTCTTACACAAAGAGTGGAGGGTGTATGGAACAAACTGCTGGAGGAGGTCGTTGAGACAGGTACTAGTGCAACATTCAAGAAACAGAAGGGTACATGGATAGGATAGGCCAAGAGGGATATGGGCTAAACGCAGGCAGGTGGGACTAGTATAGATGGGCCATGTTGGTCGGCGTGAGCAAGTTGGGCCGAAGGGCCTGTTTCCATGCTCTATGATTCTGTGTGTAAATGCTGAGGAGGTTTGTCCTGATGGACTGGATTATTTTCCACCTGTTTAGGGAGTGTGATTCTTGCAACGTTCTATGAGTTCTGTGCTGTTGTATGTATTTTTCATGGGGAGAGCCAAATTCTCAATCTGAAATTCTTCCAAGAGTTGCTCATGCAAAAGTGGAAGTCCCAAACTTGCTGAATGGTTTGTGTCAAGTTGGGCTTGGCATGGAATCCAGTAACAGAGCATGAACTTCCTGCAAATTTACTGGGAAATCTGCCCTTTGAACTGGCACATGTTCAGCAACTCCGTCCATTTCAATGGAGAACAAACTGTTCCAAGGAAGCAAATAGATTCTACATTAATCAGCTGGTTTGCTTTATTGTTGGTTCGCTGTGTGACGTTTAATAAGTTCACACTGTCAGTTTAAAAGGTTTGTGTGCAAAGAATCTCTAGAGTGTATGACTCTACCGCACGAGTACATTAAAAAATGATTAAACATTTGAAGCTCCTTGAAACTTCATTACCAAGCTGTGCCATTTTCTTGAATCTTTACCGTAAATACGTCTGCAACCTCTTAACAAAATTGTGATTTTAACTATTCAAAAGGAGCTCAGTGCTCAAGGTAATGGCAAATTAAACAACTCAAGCATTAATTTAATTAGTTACATTGTGTAATATGTCCTGAATTATCCTTTACATTATCCATGGAATCATTCTCCTTTTTAACCTGGTTAATCACGGTTTGGATAATGTATAGTTTTTGCATTGTTAAAACTTAAATTAATTTTTTGGTTTATAGTTTCATGTAAATCTTTTCTGAAAGATTATGATAACTTTATCTAATAGAACAGTCAGTAATATCTAGTTGGGAGGAGCAAGTTACACTGGTCACTTAAGAAAACCCGGTTTCAATCCAGCTGTGATAAATATTTCTCCCCTCTGCTTGCAGAAATATGATGGCGTTGGTGAAATTTTGCTCAAATGCCTATGTGTGCATAAACCTACTGACAGCAGTGTCGACCGGGATGACCAATATGGAAAGTTGAAAGAATCGCGCTCTCGATGGCTCTTACAAATTTATGGTTGCACAGAATGAGACCTAATCTCATTTTAGGCGTTCCCTGAGGATTGAGAATGAATGACTGCCACTTCAGGCATATTAGAACCCATGAAACTAATGTTGAAGCCTGCAGATTCTTCCATAGAGAGGACAGGTGATAAGACAATGGGTGGCTGAGTGGGTGGCTTATTTGTGAGGTGGTGTACTCTTTCCATTGCACATGCAGGGCTTCCGTACTCTAAATGCCTACCCTGCATGTTCTCAACACTCCTGAATCATCCTTCTTCACTTTGGTCATAGGTCAGAGATAAACACAAAATGCTGGAGTAACTCAGCAGGTCAGGTAGCATCTCTGGAGAAAAAGAATAGGTGACTTTTTTTGTTGTGACCTGAAATGTCAGAAGAAGGGTCTTGACCCGAAACATCACCTATTACTTTTCTCCAGAGATGTTGCCCGACCCACTGAGTTACTCCAGCATTTTGTGTCTATCTTCGATGTAAACCAGCATCTGCCATTCCTTCCTACACATTGGTCAGAGATTCCCAGCAGCCATTGGAGATGCTGTTTTTCTTCAAGGAGGCTTTGAGCACATCTTTGAATCTTTTCCTCTCTCTGCTTGGTGATCCCCTCGCTTGGCAGCCCGGAATAATGTTTTGGGAATCTGGTGCAGGACTTGAGAGCAACGTGGTCTGTCCAATGTAGGTGATTCAGTTCACCTAATACTTGAACATTCTGGGATGTTAGTGCAGGAGAAGTCAGTGACATTTCAGTTCATTTTGATGAATTTTGCAGACTTAAGGTCTCCATCTCATGTAGGTAGTTTGGGGAAAATCTTTGATGTTTGCAGTGAGTGCTAAATATGATAACTTGCAGCTAACTAAGGTGGACCAAACAGAACCAGCTCACTAACTAAAATATGTCCTGCCTCTGCACCATCACAAGTCTAAATTGGTTAACATCCAATTCATCACCTTAACATTCACTCCTGGAGTAAGCAGCACACCATTGCTGTAGTGCAATCCAGAAGAGAGACACGCCATATAATTTGCTGCATAACAATTATGAAAATTATGATCGTTCGCTGTTCTTGTATAATGTGAAGATAACCCCAGAAGTCAATTATCCTTAATGTAAAAGATTACACAGCAAGTGTTAGCAGACTCATGGTACAGAGAGGCGCACATATGTTTATTTCCTGGCTTTAGACGAGGGTCATGGCTGGAAATTCTGACCATTTTTTATAGTCATACAGCGTGGAAAAATACCCTATGGCCCATCTTGTCAAGGCGACCAACATGCTTCATCTAAACTAGTCCCACCTGCCTGCTTTTGGCCCATATCCCACAAAACCTACCCTATCCATGTACCCATTCTTAAATGGTAAAACGGCTTAAATAATGGCTGCCTCAACCATCTCCTCCAACAGCTTGTTCCATATACCCTTTGTGTAAAAAGAAAGTTACCCCTCGGGTGCTCATTAAATATTTTCCTCCCCTCACCTTAAACCTATGTCCTCTGCTTCATTTTCTTTTCTCCTTTTCTATTAAGGGGGTGCTGAGTACAAATGAAGCTGGTCACTGGAGGAGAGTATAGATCATCTTGTTCATTGCAACAAGTACAGTCAGACATTGTGGTGGAGTTTAATCATGAATTTAGGCCACGATGGAACAAATGGCTTATCCTATCCCCCAAGATTGCTTGTGTTATATTATGTGGAAGCTCTATCCCGCAAATCTTTCTCTGCTACATCATCGACTGCATTGGGACTGCCTCCCTTGCAGAACTCATTGATTTCATTAACTTTACCACTAACTTCCACTCTCAAATTTACTTGTACTAACTCTTGACACATCTCCCCTTTCTTGAGCTCTCTATCTCCATCACAGGGTACACAATATCGACTGATGTCTGTTACAAACCCACCGACTCCATGGTTATCTGGAATACACCTCCACTTGCCTCCTGCAAAGATGCTATCCCCTGTTCTTAATTTCCTGTGCCCACTGCATCTGCTTCCAAGATAAGGCTTTCCATGCTAGGACATCCAAGATGAACTCTTTCTTTAGTAAAAGTGGTTCCCCCCCCCCTGCTGTCAGAGATGGATTGCTTACTCACATCTCTGTGTCCTGTAGTTCTGCTCTCGCACCCCCTGCCCCCAGGCAGTTCTGGTCTTTACCTCTCACCCTACCGGCCTCTGCATCCACCGTATCATTTTCTGACATTTTCACCATCTCCAATGTGATCCCACCACAAGTTGCATCTTCCAACGTCCACTGCCTTCGGCAGAGATGGCTCCCTCTGCAACTCCCTGATTCCCTGCGATCCACCTGGACTTGCACCCATTTCTCCCCTTCCACTGGCTTCACCATTTGCACCTCCTCTATCCTTATTTCACACCTTTTACCTTTTCATCTCTAGTCTTTACCCAACCATCATTCTATTAAAACCCCTCCCTCATCTGTATCTGCCTGTCACTTGCTGGGCTTTGTCCTGCCCCTCCTCGCTTCCAGCTTTCTCCCCTCCCCCACCACAATCAGTTTGAAAAACAGTCCTGACCCAAAATGTCACCTATCTGTGTTCTCCAGAATTGCTGCCTGGCCCACTAAGTTATTTTTTTTGGAAACTGTAGTTTACCTGCAGTTCCTTATGTCGACATGTCTCAACAATACAACTATATGCTTCAGGACTAAACATAATTTTCTTTCCCTCCCTTCTCGTATTTTCCACCCAACAACTTGTGGAATGGGTAATTGTTGAATATTAATGAAAATAAATAATAAATGATCTCTACTGACACTCCGACCTTGTGTGAACTTATTCTGCATGAACCTTTCAGACGTAATGTGTGTTATTATGCTTGAATAACTTTTATTGAATTGGCACCATTGTCCATGTCCAGTGCTTCAGAAATCCTGGCAGAACACAGTGCTAAAACTGCCCAATCCAGCCAGACAGCCAGAAAACAATGCCTTATTATGGTAGCACCGAAGTCTGCTTCAGTAACCGATGGCATTTTGCTTTTAAAGGACACTTTTATCAGTCACAGCTCCTTCCCCAGATTTATACTATGATGCAACAAACTCAAATTTTGGGAAGGAAATTTTATTATTCAGAAAGTGGTGTGATTCGGATTTTTCCTTGTAAACATTTCTGCTACGATTTGTTTTAGTTCATGAAATAATAAAGAGTTGTGGAAGAGAGTTTTCTGAAATACATGCGCAGATCACCTGTAGATTTATGGATGTCTTAGCTGGTTACAACCTCCGGTTTTGCTGAGCAACCATATTGACATTCAAGATGCAGCATTTATCAAATATTTTTGATGGACCGTTGCAGATTTTAAAAAAAATATCAATAAGTAGAATCTTGTGGTTGTTCATCTTGAACAACAGCAGCAACAATACATTTATTTACATGGAAATCAAGGACTTGTTCTTCAGTACTCCCTGTTTTAGAATGCAACTGGAAACATTAAGTATATTCCTGAGTAGCGAATTCCTGGACTATAAGGTTAGTCCATGGGAAGTTTGCCTGGAAAGAAGACATGATGATGATTTAAGACCATTTTGTGAATTGGTTGTATTACTTGTCTGGATGAGGCTCCAAATTAACTTTTCCTTAAGATATTTGTGCAGTTTGAGAGCTGGACCTGTTTTTGGGATGCTTTTCAAAACTCCTTTTGGGTCAAATGTTCAGACCAGGCATCTGGCAATAAATACATATATTGCACAACTCAGCCTAACTCCCATATAACAATATTTTTATCTGTTTTGAATTAACTTTTTAAGTCCCAGGTCAAGAGTGTTTAATTATCATACATAGCAGGACCGGAACAATGAAATGCTTATTTGCTCCAGCTTTACAAGCACATTAAATGCAACAACATAACATATGTACAATAAATTATTAGTTATTCAAGGTTAACCAGATGATGATAGTCCAAGCCCAAGTACACGATGCAACCGTAGTAATGCAAAGCATTTAAAAAAAGGCATCAGTGGGTGATTAATCCAATTGACTATCACACCACTGGTAATGGGACCATTTAAAAAACTGAAGATGCTTGGAAATTTGAAATGAAAATGAAAATGCTGGAAAATGTCAGCTGATGAGGCAGCAACTGTGGAAAGAGAAATAATTTCAGGTTCAGGAACGTTTATCAGAACTCATCAGTTCCTGCCTTACCTGCTGAGATTTAACCGAAGGTATCACAAAATGCTGGAGTAACTCAGCAGGTCAGGCAGCATCTCAGGAGAGAAGGAATGGGTGACGTTTCGGGTCGAGACCCTACTTCAGACTGATGTCATGGGAGGGGGCGGGACAAAGATAGGATGTAGTTGGAGACAGGAGAGCTGGGAAGGGGGAGGAGAAAGAGAGGGACAGAGGAACTATATAAGAGAAATCAATGTTCATATCGCTGGGGTGTAAGCTGCCCAAGCGAAATATGAGATGTTGTTTCTCCAATTTGCGGTGGGCCTCTCTATGACAATGGAGGAGGCCCATGACAGAAAGGTCATGCTGAGATTTAACAGCATTTTCTGTTTTTATTTTGGCTAAATTAGAAATTTGGCTCTTCAAGTTATCATCTTGCATGACCCTTTCCAGTCTAGTGTGTTGACTTCTTGTGACAACAAAATTGGATTTTGCTACTGGTTCTGTTTAAAATAACTACTGATCTTGATGGCTAAGGTTCATATATAGTAAGTACAGATACTGAATATCTTCCAAATAAATTTGATTTTGGAGTGCTATTGTTCCAGTGTACCACCTAAAATGAGACATGCAAATTTATTTGGTGCCTTTTGAATCCTTTTCAGGATGTTTATCAGCCAGTTGAAAGCTTTTTGAAGCAAAAACATAAACTGGAAGAGCTCAGCACATCAAGCAGCATCTTTGGGGACAAAGAAACGGTCAATGTTTTCAGTTGATCATATCGCCTTTTTTTTGTTTTGAAATGCGTTTTGAACTTTTATTGCTGTGTAAGGTACGGAGTTGCTCCATAAGGACACATTTAACTTCAATCTCTCCCAAGCAGCCTGAGATTTTAATCAATGGTACAAGGAAGTACTTTCTAGCTTCAGCCCCAAGGCTTCCACAGCTCTGACTATGTATTTGAAGCCGATATTTAGCAAGCAAGTTCTGAGTTTGAAAATGGTCTATTCTTTTGAACTTGAAATGTTTAGGTGCCCATGCGTTTGGATTGTCTCAATCTAACTCTTGCCCATCTTGTGGCTATTAAATGCTTTCTAATTCAGTCTAAATTTGCAGTGCCAAACTGCCTCATTTTTTTCCTAAAGGTGTTCCATTTTCTAAAATGAAAGCTCCATTGCAGCTTTGTATTGTTCAGCACTCTTTATCAAAGCTTACAGCCTGAATTAGTGTTTGCAGGATCATTGCTGGGGATGTAATGATTTGCATATAATGATTTGGGATGATCTGTGTCTGAACCTACAACTTTGTTTGTGGTTGTTCCATTTCAACTGTTTATTGTTTGAATCTAACACAGATTTTTGATTGAAGAGATACTCAAACAATTGTAGGTTCATTTTAATAGTTCCTATACCTGCTGCATGGAGGCTGAGGTACCCTTGCTTTTTACTGTTAAGGCCCACTGCTGAAGGAGGAGGTAATGTGTTTAAAAAAAAACTGAATAACAAGATGCATCATCCCAAGTACTGTGCCTGTGTTTACCTTCGAAAACTGCTTCTGACTGAGAAAAGAGTCCTTTGCAAATAAGTTTTGAGACCAAGTTGTCACCACCTATCTTGCTTTAATCCCTATTCCCACATTCTGTGTTAATATAAATGGTTTTAGTTACAGATTAACAAAGCAGTTGTAAATTAACTATTATCAGAATTGGAGATCTTCATTCCTTGCTTTTTCATGATTATCTAAGGCTTGTACCGTTTGAATAATTGCCAGGTTTTGTTTTCCTTGGGGAGGAGGTTGCCATTCTGGTTGTGTATTTAGGAAGAAACTGAAGTGCAACTGATTGTGACTTGCTTATCTTATCGAGTGGTTAGTGGCAAGGCCAGATTGGCTCTCAGTCACATAGTTTGTTCTGGAATCACCATATCGCATGTTCCATTTTCACTGCCCACACCCTGCATTTCTTCAATTTAGACTCTTCAGCACTTAAATGGAAATGATCACCTTGCATTCAAAGGCAGCTCTTGGCTGTTTTTAATTCAACAGTTTTTAATTTGTTCATTTGAACAGTTCCATTTACCTGGCACTAAAACCATGCTGCATTTCCATTTTTCATTTAAATGACTTTTTCAAATTGATTTATGCGATTTAGATATGTGGGCAAGCCCTTTGTTAAATGGTTTGGGAAGGTGGTGATGAACTTTGAGATAGTGTGGAAACAGGCCCTTCGGCCCACCATCCATGCCGACAACTGATCGCCCATTCACATTAGTTCTCTTCGGATCGTTCACCTTGTTGTGGTGAAGAGGCTTGCGTGCCCCCATGATTCCGAGAGCGATGCCATCGGAAGCACTAGCTTCTGGTAGGGCCACCCATGGCGGTAAGGTCGAGGATGAGGGTCCAGACTAAGAACGATCCAACCTACAAGATCTCAACGGCGGACCGGGCGGACGACGTTATCTTGAACTCAACGGTTGTGCAGGCGGATGAAGGCTGCAACAAATCTATCAGCTCCATTGGAATTTGTTGATTGATTTGTGAAGGACCGTGTGCTTCATGGAGTGCAACATCAAGTACACGTTAAACGAACATACGCACAGGCATCTTCGTTCTTCGGAACGTAGACCATCATCCACGACCTCGAGGGATAGCCACGATGATGTTATTCCACTTTCTCATCCATTCCATTATGTAGGACACTAGGGGCAATTTTACAGAGGGGTGTTAACCTATAAACCTGCATGTCTTTGGGGTGTGGGAGGAAAACGGAGCACCTGGAGGAAACCCACACAGTCACGGGGCGAACATACAAACTCTGCACAGACAGATCCCAAGGTCAGAATCTAGCCCGGGTCTCTAGTGCTGTGAGGCAGCAGATAGGAATAGTTTCTGCTGCTATGTGGGAATATGAATAGTTCTCAATAAGAATGTAACATTTGTACTTTTCATATACAGCCATCATAGAGCCTGTCCCCACCTTCTCCATCATGGTGTGTTTTGGCTCAGCCTCCAAGCATGTCATCCGGAGGCTGCAGCGCATTGTTCGATCAGCCGAGAAGGTTGTTGGCTGCAACCTTCCCTCCATCGACGAACTGTACACTGCAAGGGCCGGGAATTGAGCGGGTAAGATCATCTAGGACCCATCTCACCTTGGCCACAAACTCTTTGAAGCACTTCCCTCTGGAAGGCGACTCCGGACTGTCAAAGGTGCTACAGCCAGACATAAAAACAGCTTTTTTTCCCACGAGCAGTAGCTCCACTCAACAACCAAAAGTCTGTAGCCTCCTTTTGCTCTGGTATTTTATTTTATTCTTCACATGTTTAAGTTATAATGTTTTATTTTTAATTGTCTGCTGTCTTTCATGTTGTTAATTGCAAGCAAAGCACCAAGGCAAATTCCTTGTATGTATACACATTTGTTTGGCTAATAAAATGTTTTCAATTCAATTCAATAGAATTGAAGGCCATTCATGCTGCTTCATGTTGGCTTGTAGTGGAACAACCTCATTGGTTCCATTCTCTCCACCTTCCTTTATTTCCCTTGTGTACTCTTTATTTGCATATTCTTATCAACTTTCCTTTAACTTTCTTTTTGGTTTTGCTCATTAATCTACACCAGGGATAATTTGCAGTAGCCGATTAACAGACAGCAGTTTTTGCGATAGTCAGAGAAAGATACAGCACAGAAACCTTCAGTCCATTGAGTCTGCACCATCAAGCATCCATTTACATTAATCCTGGATTAATCCCCATTTTAAAAAATCGTCTTGCATTTCCCTCAACTCCTACCAGATACCACTACGAGGGATAATTACTCTGACTGTCTGTGAGATGTGGGTGGATATCTGAGCATCCAAAGGCAACCCTTGTGGTCATGGAGCCAATGTGCAAACTCTGCATTGATAGCACCGGAGGTCAGGAATGAACCTGGGTCTCTAGTACTGAGAGGCAATGGCGCTACTGGCTTCATCACTGTTCTGCCCTGGGAGGAACTGATGCAGCCGCAGGAAACTCAGGCAGAGAACATGCAAATTTCACAGTTAATTCCTGAGAACAGGATCCCTGGAGCTGTGAAGCAGGTGCACAAACAAGTGGTGCAATGCTATCCATTTCTTGGTCTAGTTTGCCCTATTCAAAGCATCTGAAGATATTCAACTTTGCTATTTTCTTCACAGATTTAACCTAACGTGTCATTTTTACCTTGCACCTTTTAAAATCAAATGTGGAAAGCTGCCTTTTACTGGTTGAAACTGGTGACTTCAGCCAAGTTTAGTTTTTTTCTTGGAGAGATTTGCATTCCCAGGAATGGGTATCACATGTTCAGTCAGGTAGCTATATTCTTTGTTGTGGAATGTTTGTGTTGCGGGGTGTTCTAACATGTTCGTTGGAATTGCTGAGTGTGCATTCTTCCAAGAGCCTTAAAAAAAAATGCAATTAAATGTGTGATTGAACAATTCAGACAAGAATTCTAATTCTTCATCGTTAAAAAGTTAGCCAATCTTATCAAGATGTCATTTAGTTATTATTTTTAGCTTTAGCAACTGAGCTCAAACAAACAGCTAGGCTTCCCATTCCTGATCAACTCGGGTTCTGATGCATCATGACTATGAAATGTCCCTTTCAGTTTTTGCATGAAAAATTCATTGGCAAACTGCCAGCACCCACCAAGTGCAACTCTGCAGGGGGTGGCACATTAAAGAGAGGAAAGGGAGAAAATTAAGTGGAGCAGAAGTAAATAAAATATTCTCCTTGTTCTTGAGGTTCTGAGCAATAGACTACATGTTGCCAAAAACACAAAGATTCAACCAGCCATATTTTGCTTTCAATTAGTTACCCAACAGAAGAGAGAGTCTAAAATGCACAATTGCTCCTTGTTGTAAGTAGCATTTCAGTTGCTAGACTGTGCTGGGGCAGGTGATGGACTTGTCCATACGGATCAACGGCTGCTTCACAAGCTGTGTGATGAGGAGCCCTGCATTGACACCCGTGGCATCATTTGACGGATGGAAAGAACAGGACGCAGTTTTGTCAACCACTGGGGTTGTGAACAATTATAATCACTGGACATTTATTATTTGGGATGATTGTGTTTCTAAGTTAGAGTGGTTCGGAACTTGGAGGAAAACCTGCAGGTGGATTTTTGATGTACAGTGCCCTCCATAACGTTTAGGACAAAGACCCATCGTTTATTTATTTGCCGCTGTACTCCACAATTCGAGATTTGTAATAGAAAAAAATCATATGTTGTTAAAGTGCCATTGTCAAATTTTAATAAAGGCCATTTTTATACATTTTGGTTTCACCATTAGAAAATTACAGCAGTGTTTATACATAGTCCCCGAGTTAACTCAGGGCCTTTTGTAGATGCTGCACACTACATTACAGTACATTTGCTAGTAGTGGAACGAATGAATGAATAGGTTGGCAGGTGGGGCACCAAGCAAGCGGGCTGGTTTAGCACTAAACATTGTGGCTGCCTTGTTGGCACTGCTTTTGTGTTCCAGGGGAAGAGTAGTCCTTAATGCTCTTGTAACAGCAGTCTACATCCCACCGAATGCTAACGCTAGCACAGCTTTAGGCTACCTGCTAGGTGCAATAAACTCACAACAGAGCACATATCCAGAAGCAGCCCACATCATAGCCGGGGACTTCAACCATGCAGACCTAAAGTCAGTTCTCCCGAAACTTGAACAACACATAAGATGTGCTACCAGGGGGAAAAACACACTAGACAAGGTTTACTCAAATATTAAGAAGGGGTTCAGGTCAGCACCACTACCACACCTGGGGCAGTCAGATCACCTGTCCATATTCCTAACCCCAGCATACACCCCAATCAGGAGGAAAGCTCCAGTCACCATAAAGACTGTAAAGACATGGCCTGAAGGAGCTTCCTCGCAGCTGCAGGATTGCTTCGAAAGGACCAACTGGGATATTTTTGAGGATCAGGACTTGGAGGAGTACACATCAACTGTACTTTGCTACATCAAAAACTGCGTTGACAATGTCACCGTCGACAAACGCATCCGGTTGTACCCCAATCAAAAACCCTGGATGACAAAGGATGTCAGGTCTCTCCTCAAGGACCGTAACACCGCCTTCAGGTCTAGTGACAGAGCTCTATACAGTGCTGCTAGAACCAACCTGAAGAGAGGCATCAAGGATGCCAAAGCGTCCTACAAGAGGAAGATTGAGGACCACTTTTCCAACAATGACCCACGGCGGGTATGGCAAGGCATCCAGCACATCACCAATTACAAGACCAGCAACCGCACGACTGCCGACGGCGACGCCTCGTTGGCTGAGGAACTTAACTGTTTCTTTGCTCGTTTCGAGGTGAAAGCTACAGTGGCAGACATTACACCCTCTCCAGCACCTGAGAGCAACACCTTCACTGTGCAGGAGTATGACGTTAAGCGAGTGCTCAGAGCAGTGAATCCCAGGAAAGCTGCAGGCCCCGATGGTGTGACGGGCAGAGTGCTGAGGGAATGTGCAGACCAATTATCTGAGGTCTTCACAAAAATCTTCAACCTGTCCCTTTTAAAATCCACCATCCCTCCCTGCCTGAAGTCCGCCATAATCATCCCACTGCCGAAAAAGCCTGTCATCAGCGGTCTTAACGACTACCGTCCGGTAGCACTCACACCGGTCATCACAAAGTGCTTCGAGAGACTGGTCCTGCAGCACATCAAAGCCAGCCTCCCACCCACCTTCGACCCATACCAGTTTGCCTACAGAGCAAATAGGTCTACAGGGGATGCCATCGACACTGCTCTTCACACTGCACTGACCCACCTTGAACACCAGGGGAGCTATGTGAGGATGCTCTTTCTCGACTTCAGCTCTGCCTTTAACACGGTCATCCCGAGCAGACTGGTCACCAAACTTTCCGACCTGGGATTTTCCCTAACCATCTGCAAATGGATCAAGGACTTCCTGACCAACCGCCCCCAGACAGTCAAAATAGGCCCTCACCTCTCCTCCACCATTACACTGAGCACCGGCTCACCACAGGGCTGTGTGTTGAGCCCCATCCTTTACTCCCTCTACACTCACGACTGCGCCCCCACCCATCCCACCAACACCATCATCAAGTTCGCGGATGACACGACTGTGGTTGGACTTATCTCAGAAGGAGATGAGACAGCCTATAGGGATGAAATCCAAAGGCTGGCAGCATGGTGTTCAGTGAACAATCTGGTCCTGAACTCCTCCAAAACAAAGGAACTTATAATTGACTTTAGAAAAACCAGTGGAGATTACGACCCACTCTACATCAATGGGGTCTGCGTGGAAAGGGTACCAGCTTTCAGGTTCCTGGGTACGCACATCGCAGAGGATCTCACCTGGTCTACCAACACCATCACCACAGTAAAGAAGGCACAGCAGAGACTCCACTTCCTGAGGATCCTCAGGAAAACCAACCTGCAGGAGAAGCTCATGTTGTCCTTCTATCGCTGCTCCATCGAGAGTGTGCTGGCATACTGTATAACCACATGGTATGCCAGCTGCTCAGAAAAGGACAGGAAGGCCCTTCAGAGGGGCATCACGACGGCCCAGAAAATCATCGGCTGCTCACTGCCCTCCCTGGAGCACCTGTTCAGCCTGCGCTGCCTCAGTAGAGCAGGCAAAATAATAAAAGATCCATCCCACCCCGGCCACCGTCTGTTTGTTCATCTGCCCTCTGGTCGACGTTTCAGGTCAATCAAATCCCGAACAAACAGACTTAAGAACAGTTTTTACCCCAGGGCCATACGAGAACTGAACACTACCTGTGCACTAGGCAACACCGTTAAAAAATCTTGTACTTAATTTAATTGTATTTATGTATTTATTTGTTTTTGCATTTATTGCATATATGTTTGTACGCACCGTCAGGATTGGCTGTTTTTTAATTTCGTTGTACTCGTTGCAATGACAATAAATGAATATTATTATTATTATTATTATTATTGATTGGTGCTCTGTGGAAAGCATAAGGGATATTGGGGGGGGGGGGGGGGAGAATGTGAGTGGCTCGCTGTTGGTTACCTAACCTGTGACCTGCCCTTGTAACCACATGATTTATGTCGAGGGTCAAGTTGAGTTTCCGATCAATTATGGACGGTGGGGTTTGAACGATGATAATGGCCCCCCATTAAATGCCAGATGTTAAGTGATTAGACCAGCACTGCTGAGGGTGTGAATGTTACCCGCTATATAGGGCCCTTGCACGGTAGGTCAAAAGGTCAAAGGGTGTGACGCACCGAGTCACTCAAGCGTTCTGGAGGACAAGCAAGCCTCCGGCATACACTCGTCCCGCACGCCACACGTACGTTCTTACCTTGAAAATACCATCAAAATGGTGCATTTTTGTGCTGCCTGTCCCGCTGAGTTACTCCAGCATTTTGTCTACCTTCGATTTAAACCAGCACCTGCACTTCTTTCCTACACATTTTGTCCGTTCCACTGCAAAATCTTCTCAAGATATGTCTACTTTGAAGAATTTCTCCTCCAATCTCCGACGAGAGTTCAGCAATATCCTCCCTCACTGCTCCCCCTCTGTGATTCCACTATATTATTTTGTCAGGCCAAACCCTTGGCCATCCTTAACTTCATCCAGCCTGGTGACACTCCCTGTCTCCATTGTCTTCCAATTCCAGCATTTAAGTGAGCTGATTTAAATCCCTCCACCACTGGCATCCATAACCGTAAAGGCTTTGCAGGAATATCTTTTGAAATCTAACCAGAGCCACTGCGATTGGTCTCTTATGTACAAAGCAAGAAAATGAAACGGTAAAATATAAGTAAGCTCTTTTTCATTAAGCCCTAAGGAAAGACACGAAGTGCTGGAATAACTCAGCAGGTCAGGCAGCAACCCGGGAGAACATGGACAGGTGATGTTTTGAGCTGGGACCCTTCTTCAGATCAGTCTGAAGAAGGGTTCCAACCCAAAACCTCGCCTATCCACGTTCTTCAGGGATGCTACCTGACCTGCTGAATTATTCTGCCATACATGTCTTTCTCTGGTATAAACCAGCATCTGCAGTTCGTTGTTATTACAAGCCCCAAGGAACAGTGATTTGTGAGTTCTGCAGTTGCTATCTGGCTTATCATCTGTCATCAAAAGAGCATCTTCAATTTCAATATCATCTTCACCATAGAAAGAGGTCCCAAAGAACGCTACGACAAATGGCACAAAATAATACAAGGACAAATTAGACCACCCAATCAATGAGAATGGGTAGGGAGAATGTAGGAAAGAAGTTGATGGGGGTTATGGAGAAAATACCAGAGCTCAGCCAGAGCAGAGAGAACAATATTACATACGTCATTTCCAGAAAGATGGAAACAAAATAGAAAAATGGAATTAAAAAAGGTCTGCTTCACAAGGAGAGAAATATTGAGGAATATATCCAGTTTATTTTCAGCTTTGAGATGAATTATTTACTTTGATACAAAGAATTAAAACAAAATCAAATTTATTTAGAAAAATGTTAACATTCTGCTAAATATCAGTGTAAAGAGTTACAAGAGTGCTGATGCATAAAACATAGAAAATTAAAATGCTGTATGTCAAACGGTGTTTTGGCCTTTATTTCCAAAAGGAAAAATAAGAAAAACAGAATTTGAAACAAAAAATAAAGAATAGTGAGAACACTCAGTAGCATTTCATAGAGGAATATAGCACCAAACAGGTCCTTTGGCCCATCATGTCCTGCCGATCATCAACAACCGAGCTATATAACCGGGCGGCACGGTAGCGCAGCGGTAGAGTTGCTGCTTTACAGCGAATGCAGCGCCGGAGACTCAGGTTCGATCCTGACTACGGGTGCTGCACTGTAAGGAGTTTGTACGTTCTCCCCGTGACCTGCGTGGGTTTTCTCCGAGATCTTCGGTTTCCTCCCACACTCCAAAGACGTACAGGTATGTAGGTTAATTGGCTGGGTAAATGTTTAAAAAAAATTGTCCCTAGTGGGTGTAGGATAGTGTTAATGTACGGGGATCGCTGGGCGGCACGGACTTGGAGGGCCGAAAAGGCCTGTTTCCGGCTGTATATATGATATGATATGATATGATATATTAATCTCACCTACAGAACTTCATTTATAGTCTTTTATGCCTTGGCAATTCAAATGTTCATCCAGCCCTGTCTAATGTCTCTGACAGTGACCAACATTGTATCCTCCATGGGGGGTCAGGCCCTGCAGGAAAGTCTCTCCCATTTCCATTAGTTCTTGCTACCTCTAATTGCAGAAACTTGTCTTCTACAAGAATGGTGATGTGTTGTGGATTATACTGGGGTGGTGAGATTGACATGGTTCAACAGGCAGTGTATGCATGTTGCGGTATGTAGCGTGAGGTTTGCAGCTGTACTAAATTTATTGGGATGAAGTTAAGCAGCCTGATGTGATTAAGCACTGTAATTAGGTGGTGCTATTCATAAGGACTTTTGATGGGGACTGAGGTGTTACAAGTTTAGTGGCGATTTTGGCTTTAGAGTCTCTGGCAGAATTTTGGCAAAAATCTTGGACAGTTCAACAGCTGCTGGGACCAAAGATGGTCCTGCTGTACTGGCAGCCATAGTAAGTGCTTGCTTCCAGTACACCGCTTGTCCTCCAGAAGGCATTGCGTGGCAACATTACGGGTCAGGGGTCGTGACCTCACCTGCCGTGCCAGGGCCCATATTGGTCCATCTCTGAACGTTGTCTTGTCCTTGCTGTGCATGCAGGTTTGGACTGCCACGTTTTCTGAGAAGTTGTAAGTGGTTTCGGACAGTTTTCAAATATCTCTGAACGTCAATTTGAAGGAAATTATTAACAAATGAAAAATATTAAAAAGCCAAATAAATTAAATCCACACTATAAACTGAAGGAAAGTCCTTTTTGAATTTTTTTTCTTCATATTACCTCATCCATAGGCTTTGAATGATTTTGAAATAATTGGGGGCTTGGACAAGGCACCAAGTGGCCTGTTCAGACCTGGGCCAGTTTCCCAGTAGCGCCCTAGTAAAACTGAGCTCAGCCTCTGTAAGGCCTGTGGAACCGAGCGACGACTGTAATGACTGATGTGATGCCATTGGGCGTTCAGCAAGTCCTGAATTTCCACACTTGACATCAGAGTGCAGGGGATCTGATCGGGGGGACCTCTGGCCAGACACACTGGTCCCGATCAGATCTGCTGCACTCTGATGTCAAGTGTGGAATTCCAGGACTTGCTCATTGTGCAACTTGAAGTCTGAATTTATTGTTTCCGCAGTGTCAACGTTTTTTTGTCAATACCTTGCATTCAGATGCAAATGGAGCACCTTAAACACTTGTACATTATGAATATACTTTTTTTTTCCTCCTTGAACACTTTTTTCCCCACAGTGGATTCTCAGCTCTGCAGCAGCACCCGGCAAATGTACCATACTTTTCAAGTTTATTACAATCTAGCTAATTATGGTCGGCTTGCTCTAGATGAGGCCTACTTGAGAAGAACAAACTCAACGCAGTGGGAGAATCAAATCTGGTAGCACCTTTTATATTTTTTATAGCTCGCTTGGTTAATGGATACACAGGCAGTGAGTGCTGTTTTTAAACAGGGAAGCTGTTTTTAAACTAATCTTCAATTCTGAAGCTGGAAGACCATCTGATCATTTAAAAATACATTTTTGCAGGATTGTCTTTCTGTTTTGCTGTGTGAATAAATTGGAGGAGGTGTGAGCATACAACAATGATGCATTGATTCATTTTGGTGTGTTAGCTTTTTGAAATTCGTCTTGTCTCCTGAGAGCCTTCTAAACTACCATGGCTTGTGTTTTTGAGAGAATAGGAATTCATTTTTTAATTGTTCTGGCTGGTAATTTTTCACTGAACTATGCTTATGCTGTATTTAGGTTTGTTTTAGTTTTAGAGATACAGCGCGAAAACAGGCCTTTCGGCCCACCAGGTCTGCGCTGACCAGCGATCCTCGAACATATTAACATTATCCTACACACACTAGGGGCTATTTTTACATTTACCAAGCCAATTTACCTACATACCTGTACGCCTTTAGATTGTGGGAGGAAACCGAAGATCTTGGAGAGAACCCACGCAGGTCACGGGGAGAACGTACAAACTCCGTACAGACATCACCCGTAGTCTGGATCGAACCCGGGTCTCCGGCGCTGCAAACGTTGAAAGGCAGCAACTCTACCCCTGCATTGTTGAAAATTATTCTCTAGTGACTTTATTGAGCTGGAATGTATTGACAAATCTTATCGCCATTCTTCTACCTGTCGATGCAGTTTTCTAAGCTTGAGTGTGTCCGCAGAAAGGTGGCAGACAAATAGTAGTACGTGATTGTCATTCTGTAGATTCTAACACAATTGAATGGGGCATTTTCTCGCTACACCAATCCCCTTGATGTCCTTGTGGCTGAAACAGGTGGTGGCTGTGTCAACTCGTGTTAGCTTGCCCCTTGCTGTGCAGGAATGTGACAGAAGCCAAACAGCAGAGATAATTAACGGAAGCGAATATAAATAATGTAATAGCAGCGCATTTGGATAGCAGTAACAGGATCAGTCCAAGTCAGCGTGGATTTACGATGGGGAAATCATGCTTGACTAATTAATCCTGGAATTTTTTGAGAATGTAACAAGTAAAATGGACAAGGGAGAGCCAGTGGATGTAGTATACCTGGACTTTTAGAAAGCCTTTGATAAGGTCCCACACAGGAGATTAGTGGGCAAAACTAAGGCACATGGTATTGTGGGTAGCGTATTGACACGGATAGAAAATTGGTTGGCAGACAGGAAACAAGGAGTAGGGATTAACAGGTCCCTTTCAGAATGGCAGGCAGTTACTAGTGGGGTACCGCAAGGCTCGGTGCTGGGACCGCAGCTATTTACAATGTACATTAATGATTTGGATGAAGGAATTAAAAGTAGCATTAGCAAATTTGCAGATGACACAAAGCTGGGCGGCAGTGTGAACTGGAGAGAATGCTATGAAGATGCAGGGTGACTTGGACAGGTTGGTTGAGTGGGCAGATGCACGGCAGATGCAGTATAATGTGGATAAATGTGAGGTTCCTGGTGGCAAGAACAGGAAGGCAGATTATTATCTGAATAGTGTCAGGTTAGGAAAAGGAGAGGTACAACGAGACCTGGGTGTCCTTGTACATCAGTCACTGAAAGTAAGCTTGCAGGTACAGCAAACAATGAAGAAAGCTAATGGCATGATGGCCTTCATAATGAGAGGAGTTGATGTAGGAGCAAAGAGATCCTTCTGCGATTGTACAGGTCCCTGGTGAGACCACACCTGGAGTATTGTGTGCAGTTTTGGTCTCCTAATTTGAGGAAGGACATTCTTCCTATTGAGGGAGTTCAGGGTAGGTTGACGAGGTTAATTCCCGGGATGGCGGGACTGTCATATGATGAAAGAATGGAGTGATTGGGCTTGTATTCACTGGAATTTAGAATGATGAGTGGGGATCTTATAGAAAAGTATAAGATTGGACACGCTAGATGCAGGAAACATGTTCCTGATGTTGGGGGAGTTCAGAACCAGGGGACCACAGTTTAAGAATAAGGGGTAGGCCATTTAGAATTGAGTTGAGGAAAATCTTTTTCACACAGAGAGTTGTGAATTTGAGGAATTCTCTGCCTTAGAATGCATTGGAGGCCGATTCACTGGATGCATTCTGAAGAGAGTTCGATAGAGCTCTTAGGGCTAGTGGAATCAAGGGATATGGGGAGAAGGCAGGAACGGAGTATTGATTGTGGATGATCAGCCATGATCACATTGAATGGCAGTGCTGGCTTGAAGGGCCGAATGGCCTACTCCTGCACCTATTATCTATGTATCTATAAATAGGCACAATTCCAGTAGATTATGATCCAAGCTTGGATTATTTATGCATCATATACTTTCAATTTTTTTTAAATTCTAAGAGAAGCATAGAACAGTCGGTGCAGACTCGGTTGGGCCGAAGGGCCTGTTTCCGGGCTGTATTTCTAAATTAAACCAAAAGCACAGCACAAGAACAGGCCCGTTGGCCCATGATGCCTGTGCTGAATATAATGCCTACAACAACTTATCTGCCTCTGCAAAATCCATATGCCTCCATTCCTAGCATATTCAAATGCCAATGCAAAAGTTTCTTAAATGCCATGATCATATCTGCCTCAAGCACCAGCCATGCCGGTGAGTTCCAGGCACTCACCACCCTCTGTTTAAAAAAAAAAAACTTGCCCTGCACATCTCCATTAAACTTTGCTTCTCTCACTTGCCCATCCTGGGAAAATGTTTGTGGCTGTTTACCTTATCTATGCCTCTCATAATTTTACATACTTCTATCAGGTTTCCTCTCAACCTCCGACATTCCAGAAGTAATGAAATATTATAGGATAGAAATAGGCCATTTGACGCACAGAGTCCATGCCAACCATCGGTCAGCCATTCACACTAGTTCTATGTTATCCCACTTTCACATCCACCCCTGACACAATCGGGGTAAATTTAGAGGCAGATTAACCTACAAACCCGCACGTGTTTGTGGTGTGAGATGAAACGATCGGACACCCACGCGGTCACGGGGAGAAGGTGGCACCGTGCAAGAGTCTGACAATCTCTTGAACATGCAGAGAGTAATAATTGGAGTTCCATTTGGAAGGAGGCCCTGTACTTGCTATATCCCTTTGAATTCTTCATCTAGCAGTCTTTGCTGCCTCCTCTTCTATATCTTTCCTTATCAACCACACGTTTCAACTTATCCTGTGCAACATTTCATTAGAAGGTGTAGGTGAAGGACAAGTACAATCTGTGTTTCTGTCCAAATGCCTCACTCTCATTGGAATAATACAGAAACTATATTTAAAACCAATTTCACTGCGTAGAAATCCCCTTCAAAGTGCACATTACTTGATCAAGCAATTGTGTGTTTGTCAAGGTTCATCAGAATTCCACTTAACTGGAAAGTAAACAGCGGTTCAGTGGAATGTGGGTCGCTAGGCATTTGGGCCACAAGAATGCTTCATTCCACAGGCCTGGGCTTTTGCTCTGTTCAATGCATGTTGGCTGGATACCTGTTGAAGTCTCCTCCCCATCCCCCACCCCCTCTCCCCAAAACTGACAGAAAACAGAAGGACAAAGTGCTCTCAGAAACCTAGGACTCTGGTTCAAGTGAAACCTGGCTGCCTGCCACTCTACTCATAGGTGCCCTGTTTTTGGTTTCGACCAAATCCACGTGCGATAAGATATTTCAGGAATGTCTCTTCGCCTCTCCAACGATAGCACTCATGTGGATTCTAACACAATGGCCAAGGGGATTGCCTACTGCCATGTGCTGCAAAACGTGCTTTACGTGTCCCGATTTTCTCAAAAGCCGTTTGATTCTAGTCATTTTGTTGAGCCATAAACAGCTGTAAGATTAATTATTTAATCGCTTTTATTGTTTGATCAATTCACTTTTTACCCTCCAGACTATCTTTCTGTACTTCCCTGTTAATGACCACAGATTCCTAATGGAATAGCACTTTTTCTACAGTCTAGACAATGAATGGTGGCAGATTGACTGCAGGAGGTGGGTAGGACAAGTCTGGTCTTGTTTTGTGGTGGGAGTTGCCTAATTGGTCTCTGTGCCATGAGTTAGACATGGGGGAAAAGCTCTCAAGACCAATGTCTGTGTCTATGCACTTAAAATCAGAAAGGATTGGAGAAAATAGGTGGAAATAAATTTTTAAAAGATTAAAAATTTGGGAATGTAGAATTAGAATTTGTGTTAATATACCTGCTGCTGAAGGAAATATAGGGCTGACTGTCTCTATATATGTTGCTATGTAGGACTGTGCAGAGTTTTCATAAAATGGTGCCATGGTCTTGGGCAGTCCAGCTGCCCCGCTTTTACTTCCCCACTCATTTTGTGGCTTCTGTGCTAACTTAGGCCAATCTGGGAGCCGCTGATCCTTCTACAGTTTGGGCAAGGATTTGTGGGGCATGCTGGTGAATAGTTTGTCAGATAGTACACAGGTACACAGCAAGGCTTTTATGTGCTTCAGGCACATGGTCTCTAGGTTCTCGTTATTCCGAACACTGTCCCTCAACTTTGTGTGGTCATGGGTTAGAGATTCCCAACAGCAAAAATGTTTCATTTCTTCAAGGAGACACTTGGAGCATCCTTGAATCTTTTCACCTGCTGCCCTGATATTCTCTGCCCAACACAGAGCTCAGATTAGAGTGGGTGCGACTCAAAATGCTGGAGTAACTCAGCGAGTCAGGCAGCATCCCAGGAGAGAAAGATTTTGATAAACACTTGTTTGTTTCCGACCGAGACATGGCTGCATCTTTTGGCTTTATATGTGATTTCATGTCACTTCAATTACAAAGTTTAGAACTACTGTAATGCCCCAACGGTCAGTTGTCGGAAAATCCCGACGTTTGACATCTAGCTTGCTATTTGGTGCGGAATGCAGGCAGACCGTGTCACTGGAGTCATGAACTATCAAAAATGGTGATCAATGTAGAACCAATAATGCTTTTATAAAAAGAAAGTGACTAGGTAATTGGGAAAATAATAAACATTCATGTATAGGAAAAGGGGATAAGGCTCTTTCTGATATCGGGTTTAGTTTAGAGTTACTGTGTGGAAACAGGTCCTTCGGCCCACCGAGTCCGCGCCGACCACGATTACCTGTACACTAGTTCTATGCTATCCCAGTTTTAAATCCTGTACATTTGGGGCAATTTACAGAAGCCAATTAACTAACAAATTTGCATGCCTTTGGAATGTGGAGGAAGCCAGAGCGTCCAGAGAAAACCCACGCAGTCACAAAGAGAATGCACAAACTCCGTGCAGGCAGCATCCATAGTCAGGATCGAACCTGGGTCTCTGGCGCTGTAAATCAGCAAATCTACCACTGTGCCAATCTATAGGCCATTCCTGAAGTACTGGGAGCAGTTCTAGGTATCCTGGTATGGATATACTGGGTTTACAGATTGTAAAGATCTACAGCTGTACCACTGTGCATGATGAGAAAGATGTCCTCCCACACTGAAATTCCACACAATCCAAATAGGTTTAATGGGTTAATCTCTTTGAAGCTGTTAGAATGCTTGAATTCTCATTAATTTGTAACTTGCTAAATAATTCCCTTTCTCCCCAATGCCTCTAATATTGTGTTGTAAAGAGTTATCATTTGACAGGAGGCATATACAATTAGATGTAATGTCCGCAACTTAGCTAAAGGTGTATGCTAAACTGACAGAATCCTCGAAAACAAGGTTCCAATTCAAACTCAACATTGCAGATAAAGTAGCAGGATGAAAATTCATAAATATGCTCTCAGATGGGTATAGTAGGACAAATTAGCTTATTATTTTTAAAAAACTGCTTCAATTGAAATTCCATGAGAGATCAAATTCCAAGTTTTGAATGCTTAGGATTCAATCTAAGTAATTAGAGCTTGTGCTCCACTGATCTGGGCTGAAATTGAACCTGGGGTTGAGAGGTGAAAGGTCATAATCTAAAAAAACTGGACCACCCAGCCTTCCGTGTCTTGATGACTATTTAATCGAAGAGTAGACTTGTTTTGTGTTTGCATGGAAAGTGAGTTTAGCAAATGATGGTATAAGTCATTGATGTGGAAGACAAGTTGCACATCTGGAATGCTTGAAAGCTTTATGCTGAATTTTCATTCTTAATCAGGTTATGGTGATTTGTGACACTGGGTGTGTCTGCACTGTCAACAAGTGCATAGTTGTATCTTGGGCCTCATTAGGTTTATACTCTTTAAAAAAAACTCCCAGGGTCTGAAGCAAAACAGGAAGCATTTGGGGCATACCCTGGGGCAAGTTAAAACTGTGAAGCTGATGTAGAATTCTAGAAATATATGTTGAGTGTACAGTGACATTTTGGTAGAAGGGTCTTGAACCGAAACGTCACCCATTCCTTATCTCTTGAGATGCTGCCTGACCTGCTGAGTTACTCCAGCATTTTGTGAATAAATACCTTCGTGACATTTTGGTAAAGATGCTGGGGAAAGAAAGAGGCACTGGGACTGATTTCATTGCAATACAAGGAGCTGGAATGAACTTGAGGCAGAATTATCTCCTCGGTGCCATTTTGATCGTATGCACTTATATATCTCATTGCTAACTTGCTGCTAATACGTATCTGAAATATTCGCTTTCTGCTTCTGAGCATTCCCATTCATCCCTTGTGTGTTTCTGTTCAACTGAAAGACAAATGTGACTCTGCTGCCCCCGTTCTTCAAAAGGCAGTATTGCAAATCCTCATGCAGTCAAACATGAAGACAAGAAACTGCAGGTGCTGGAATCTTGAGCAAAAATCATGACTGATCATCAGTCTGAAGAAGGGCCCCGACCCAAAACTCCATTCCCTCCGCAGATGCACCATACCCGCTGAGTTCCTCCAGCACTATTTTTGGCACTATATATTTTAACTGGATTAATGTTTTTGCCTTTATTTTACAAAGAGTTCAACAGCAAATTATTTCATGAAGTGCATGTTTAAATGTAGGCAATGTGCAGGTGAACTGCAAGTAAAACTAACAGTAATCTGTTTTGATGATCTTAGATATATTACATATAGCAAAGACGGCTTATTTGGCACCAGGATGTATAATACTGTTCTCGTCTTCAAAAGTGCTAGTTGTGGCACCACGGTCTGATATAGCAGCCAAAATTTGGTCAGTGAAGTCTGATAAATGCAAAATAAATCTGCATCAGAAGAAGAAAGTTGGTCCTATATTGGGAAGGCATTTTGTAAGAAAAAATGGGTCCTTTGCAACTGCCTCGTCAAGCATTCTTCTATTTGATAGCTCACCTGAAAGAAAGCAAATGTGAGGTTTTATAGCACATGTATTGGCCTAGATTTATGTGCTTGAAGTGTGGTCTTGAAAACCCAACCTTTTAACTAATTGAATCGCGTTTACTCATTAAAAAGATCTTCATTTCTTTCAGACAATGTCATTATTTTCCTCTTTGCTTGAACATTTGGCAGTAATGTAGTTAAGTTTAACCTGGGGACACGTGGAAGTAGACAGGTTTAAAAAGGAAGCTCAGAACATTGATGCTTGGAGCCAAAGGGGCAGCTGAGTGATTAGTATTGAGGCTCGTATCAAGAGCGTTTTATTGTCATACTGGACGGGTGTGCACCCGTTGGGTGCAAATCTCTGCTGCGGGCGGTCCTGCGGGCGCAGCTGAGGGGGGGGGGGGGGATAAGGAGGGTTGTGGAAGGAGGGAGAGGGTGAGGGGGGAGTTGAGAGGGGTTGGAGTGGGTGAGTGGGGGGGAGGAGGGGGGAATAAGGGGGGTTGGAGTGGGGGAGAGGGGAAGTGGGGGAGGAGAGGGTGCTGGACCAATGCAGGAGAGATTTGGGCCCAACGGGTCCGGGGAGTGTCCCCCGGGGCCGTGGGACGGGCGAGGGGGGACAGGGAAGGGGAGAAGGAGCCACTCACCTCTGCCCCGTGTGGCCAGTGGTGTCGGCAGAGTGAGCCATGAACCCGAAACGTCTCCTGCAGTATCCTGCGGGCGTGGCAACCCCCGTTGGGTGCAAACCTCTCCTGCAGGCCCAGCAACCGTACCGATCCCTGGACCCTTTGGCAGGCGGGGAGAGTCCCCCGGAGCCATGGGTGGGCGGGGGGAGACAGGGAAAAGCCACTGAACTCGACCCCGTTTCTCCTGCGGGCCTCCCCACCGGACCGGGTAACCCTCCCGCAACTGATGATCCTGCGGGCCCAACAACCCGTGGACCCGTTGCCGGGCGGGGTGTGACCCCCAGGTCCGTGGCGGGCGAGGGGGGACAAGGAAAATCCACTTACCTACGCTGATTACTGGTGGCGGCGGCCATCTTGTTGGGCCCTCTGCGCCGTGCTGCACTAAGGGAGGAATGTCAGGCGCGAGGCACGCCGGGATGGGCGCCGGTTGTCCCGCTGGTCTTCCGGGGGGGGGGGTGCATTTGTTAAAGTTAAGCCCCCCTCCCCTAATTAGAAGCGACTCCCTGGGCCCCCCTCCCTCATTGGCCATCAGTCGGACGGTCATACGCTGAGCATGGCAAGCAATCGGTTTAAACTTTAAAATCTCTCTAACTTTAAAAATATAAGACCAATTTGAATGAAACTTGTGTTAAACACTCCCCAGGACAATGGTGAGTAAGGTGGGCCGGAAATTGTGCGGGTCGTGTACCGTTTTTTTTGTGGATGAGAAGGGCATAACGAAACAACGGGACACAGAAATAACTACGGCACAAACATACGAACAAACAAGATGAGGGTTTTAGTAATATTATATATATATATATATATATATATATATATATATATATATATATATATACATATATATACACTAGATACTAGACCAAGTGGACCCATTGGGCCCAAACCTTTCCTGCATTGGTGCAGCACCCTCTCCTCCCCCACTCCTCCCTCCCCTCTTCACCCCTCCATCCCCCCTCTCTCCAGCCCCTCCCTATTCTTCCCCTCTCCCTCCCCCCCCACTCCATCCCACTCAACCCCCCCTTATTCGTCCCTCCCCCCCCCTGCCTAGGAGATAGATTTAAACTTTAAAATGTGAATAACTTTAAAAACATAACACCAATTTCAATGAAACTTCTTCCATTAGCACCAAAGGGACGACGGTGAGTAAGGTGTGCCTAAAATTGTCGCGCAATTGTGTACCGTTTTGGCTGTAGTTCAAGAACAAACAAACAAACGAGGGTTTTAGTAGTATATAGATATATAATAGACGGATGTTTGGGCCCAACGGGTCCGGGAAGTGTCCCCCGGGGGCGGGAAGTGTCCCCCGAGGGCGGGAAGTGTCCCCCGGGGCCGTGGGCGGGCGAGGGGGGACAGAGAGAAGCCACTGACAACGGCCCAGTTTCTCCTGCGTGCCGGGAACCATCCCGCAACTGATCATCCTGCGGTCCCAACAACCCATGGTCTGTGGGTGGGCGAGAGAGGACAGGGAAAAGCCACTTGTGCCCTGTGAGTGCGGCACTGAACGGCGACGACGATCTTGTCGGACCCTCTGCCACCGCCTGCTGCGCTGCACCACAGGAGGAAGGTCAGGCACGGTGCGGGCATTGGTCCTGCCGAGGGGGAGCACATTTGTTAAAGCTAGCCACCCCCCACCCCCCTCGTTGGCCTTGACTCCCTGCCCCCCCCCCCATTGGCCGTCACTCGGGCGGGTCCCATTGTAACGTCATATGTTGAAAATACGGAACAAACAAGATGAGAGTTTTGGAGATAGATAGGTAGGTTGATAGGTAGATAGATAGAGAGATAGATATAGATATGGACAGATAGATAGATATCCTGAAATGGAACAATGAAATCCACCTCATCCTCTAGTTTAGAGTAAATGTCCCTTTTAGCCTTTCGATGACCTTATCAGGGAGTGATACAGTGTGGAAACAAGCCCTTTGGCCCAACTCGCCCACACCGGCCAATATTGTCCTAGCTACACTAGTCTCACTTGCCTGCGATTGGTCCATATCCCGCCAAACCTGTCCTATGTACCTGTCTAAGAAAATAACTGCAGATGCTGGTACAAATCGATTTAAATAAGAAAATAACTGCAGATGCTGGTACAAATCGATTTATAAGAAAATAACTGCAGATGCTATCCTTCCTTTGTCCCGCCCCCCCTGACATCAGTCCAACTTTAGATAGTCCCTCTGTCCCTCCCTTCTCCTCCCCCTTCCCAGATCTCCCTCTATCTTCCTGTCTCCACCTATATCCTGTCTCCACCTATATCCTATATCCTTTGTGTGAGAAAGTTACCCCTCAAATTCCTATTGACCCTTTTCCCCTTCACCTTGAACCTATGTCCTCTGGTCCTCGATACCCCTACTCTGGGCAAAAGACTCTGTGCATCTACCCAATCTATTCCTCGCATGATTTTGTATACCTCTAAGATTTCCACTCACCCTCCTGTGCTCTATGGAATGGAGACCCAGCCTACTCAACCCCTCCCTATAGCTCACACCCTCTTGTCCTGTCAACATCGTCATAAATCTTTTCTGACAATATCTTTCCTATAACATGGTGCCCAGAACTTAACACAATATTCTACGTGCGGACTCACCAACGTCATATACAACTGGAACATGACCTCCCAACTTCCATACTCAATACTGTGAATGATGAAGGCCAAAGTGCCAAAAGCCTATTTGACCAACTTATCTACCTGCGACTCGACCTTCAAGGAATCATGCACCTGTGCTCCTAGATCCCTTTGCTCTACAACACTACCCAGAGGCCCACCATTTACTGTGTAGGTCCTGCCCTTGTTCGACGTCCCAAAATGCAACACCTCACACTTCTCTGTATTAAATTCCATCAACCATTCCTCCGCCCACCTGGCCAATCGATCCAGATCCTGCTGCAATCGTTCGCAACCATCTTCATTATCTGCAAAACCACTCACTTCCACTCACCACTCACATCAGCAAACTTGCTAATCTTGCCCTGTATGTTCTCATCCAAATCATTGATGTAGATGACAAACAGTAACGGGCCCAGCACCGAACCTGAGGCACACCACTAGTCACAGGCATCTAGTCTGTGAAGCAACGTTCCACCATTACCCTCTGCTTCCTTCCATGGAGCCAATTTGCTATTCATTCTGCTATCTATCCTTGGATCCCATGCGATCTAACTTTCCAGAGCAGCCTACCATGCAGAACCTTGTCGAACCCTTACTGAAGTCCATGTACACAACATCTACAGCTCTGCCCTCATCAACCTTTTTGGTCATGTCGTCAAAAAAATCAATCAGATTTGTGAGACACGACCTCCCACACTACAAAACCAGGCTGACTATCCCTAATCAGCCCTTGCCCATCCAAATGCTGTATATCCTATCCCTCAGAATACTCCAGTAACTTACCAACTACAGATGTTAAGCTCACCGGCCTATAGTTCCCACCTATTTCCCTGCAGCCCTTCTTGAAAAGAGGTTCAACATTTGCCACCCTCCAGTCTTCCGGCACCTCTCCTGTATTTAAGGACGACTCGTAATTTTTTTAAGGACGACCCTCAATCATACCTGGCCTTCTTGCATGATCGCCCGAGATCTTGTCCTCAGAAGAATATGGACTTCCTGGTGCAATCAAGGCTTCTGGTTGGGGAACACTCTGAGGATTTAATTGTGGGAACACACTCCTCCATGCATTTCCTTATTAAGTCAGTAACAACTGTGGGGTATTCATTCAGTTTGTTGCCCAGTCCTTGAACATTGCCTTGTCTACTGACTCCAAGACCCTGTCCACTTCCTGGAATCGTTCCTCTGCCTTCCCTGACCAGCTCTGTTCGGCTCTCACTGCTGGGGGTGCACTCTTCCGGCACTGCCTAATTGCTGGAAGAAGGCGCACAGTCAAGTGGTTGGATTTCCCATAGTGAGGGCGAGGGATGGAGCGATGGGTATCTCTGATATGTTTGATCCTCTGCTGCATGACCAGATCTGGTGCTAGTGGTAGTTTGGGTGTGATTTCTTCAGGCTGGCTTTGTTGAAGTCCCTGGCTATGATGTGAAAGGCATTGGGGTACGCCAATGGTGTTTGTTGATCATGGCGTGCAGCTCCTCCAATGCTAGATGAACGTCTGGAGGAGAAGGTTGTTAAGGAAATAAATAATATTTTTGTGTCGGAAAACTTCAGATGCTGGTTTAAATCAAAGGTAGACACACAATGCTGGAGTAACTCAGTGGAACAGGCAGCACCTCTGGAGAGAAGGAATGGGTGACGTTTCGGGCCGAGATTCTTCTCCAGCATTTTGTGTCTACCTTAAATGATATTTTTGTTTGTTTTTTAAGAAATTAGATCTACGGGGTGATTTAACTCTGGCGCAGTATGAATTGCTATCTTGAAGGCAAAGAGGGAAAAGAGTCTTTAGTAACTTATCTAAGTGCACAATTTAATGCATGAGCCTCGTTATAAAACTAAATTAAGATAATGGTGTATGTGCACTGAACTGGCCCGGTATTTTGTCTCTTAACTATCATCCAATTTTTTTTCAAAATAAATTAAATGTTTGATCCTGGCCTTGCTGCCTGACTGCACAGTTGGAGGGGGCTGATTCACAAAAAGAACAAGATGGCGGTTGTAGTTTGGCTGTGGCTCATTGGGCTATGCACATGCCTCTGAGTCAGCAGGTCATGGGTTTGAGTTCCACTCTGGACATTGCTCTCGTTCCACACTGCATCAGAGTGCCAGTCTAGATTTCTGTGCAGTGTAGTCGGATATTAAAATAAGCAACACAAGGGAACTGCAGATACAGGAATCTTCCCCATCTCCTTTCCATTCAGACCTAATATAGGGGTTTGACCTGAAACATTGATAATTCCCCCCAACAAATGCTGCTGAACCTACTGAGTTCCAGCAGATTCAAATAAATCCAAGCACCAATATGAAGAGCAAGGGAACTTTCTCTGGTATCCTGGCCAATGGTTGTCCCTCAATCATCGTTACTAAGCTAGTTAATTTATTGCACTGCTTTATTTGGGGATTGCTGCTTTTAATCCTGCTTAAGATGAGCACACTAACTACATTTCAACAAAAACTTTTCACTGTACCTCGGTACACCTGACAATAAACTAAACTCAAACTTCATTCATGACAGGTGCTATGTGAATGCAAATTTTTTCTGCACTTGCACGTAAACCCTAATCTCTTATTTTGTTACAAAACCCATAGAAAATTGGGTTAACTCTCAAGGACCCCAATAAATTAAGTCTTAAGTCTACCTGCTGAACGACCTGTCTTCCCATCTTGACCACCTCCTGCTTGGTTCAATGTGATTTTTCGGGGGCTGGGCTGTTCTTTTTATTGCTATTCTAGGATTCTTCCATTACAAAACAATAAAACTCGATGAAAGCCATTCAATTGTCCCATCAATTTGAACAGAGAATCTAATGATCAAGCAAGATTTTTAGTTATAATTTATGTACAATATATGTGTTTTGTGCTTTCTGGGTCCATGGTAGGACTGGAATCCTGCTGCAAGCAGGACTTTCTATTTGCCTGTATCTGTGTATATGACAAACTTGAATTGTCTTGGCTAGGGATAGGAAATTCAGGACAATCTTTTGTGGGAGTTTTCAGAGTTGAGGTGAATAATAGGAATGTAGCTGTGGGAAAATAACTGCAGATGCTGGTACAAATCGAAGGTATCACAAAATGCTGGAGTAACTCAGCAGGTCAGGCAGCATCTAGGAGAGAGGGAATGGGTGACTGAAGAAGGGTCTCGACCCGAAACGTCACCCATTCCCTCTCTCCTAGATGCTGCCTGACCTGCTGAGTTACTCCAGCATTTTGTGATACCTAGGAATATAGCTGGGTGAGTATGAGAAGGAGGAAATAATTGAATGGGGAGGAAGGGATGGAAAGTAATTGCTGGAATAGAATGGCCTGCTTTTGTAGTGCACATTTAATATAACTCAATTTTACAAAAGGTGGAGTCTGATT
The DNA here is from genome assembly GCF_053455715.1 of Rhinoraja longicauda. Taxonomy (NCBI): domain Eukaryota; kingdom Metazoa; phylum Chordata; class Chondrichthyes; order Rajiformes; family Arhynchobatidae; genus Rhinoraja; species Rhinoraja longicauda. The sequence goes on along the minus strand of NC_135961.1, from coordinate 48,097,527 downwards.
CAATGATCAGTCAGAGCAAGGTAAGAAGGACCTATCATATATCTATTTTGACACTGGATTAGTACTTGATGCCATAGGACAATTTTGAGGAAATATTGAGAGCAGCTACCAGAAGCTCTTGTTGTGATCATTCCATCATTAGTCTCAATCTACTCATTAAATATTTTGAGATTCAAGAGCAGACTGGAATGGAATGCAAATTTCCCCTGAATAGTATTGGCGGTCGAGAAAGGTGTTACAATACAGACATTGTTTGCAGTTTAATCAGTGGTGGATAAGAGCTAACCAGGGTGTTGTTCTGGGTGGAGTGATAAAAGGATAAAATTCTTTGGTTGCGCTGTTGACAGAATGTACCGTTATCAGGTGTGCAAGATGGTGCACTTCACCTTGTGTATATAGGATGACGGTTTTTTAAGTAACGTAACCTTTTGAAAGCAGTGCATAGATTGACTGCAGTAATAGTATGGACAACTCCGAGAGGGGAATGGGTTTGGTTGCAATGTTTAACAAGCATTTAATGAAATTATTATGCTATTCTATGCAAATATATCATTTGTGAATCTTGTTCAATTGTCAATATTTTGCTGCTTTAACTGCGTGAGATTAGCAAATTCCCTGTGAAATGCACTGGGCTAAAACATGAAACAGTCCAACACAGTGGTAGGCCCTTCTGCCTACAATGTGCTAAACATGATGCTGTTATACTCAAAATACCAGAGTAACTCAAGGGGTCCCTGGAGAACATGGATAGGTGACATTTCTGGTCAGAATCCTTCTTCAGACTGATTGTTGGTAGGGTGGAAAAGAAAGCTGAGAGAGAGGGCAGGACAGAGCATGGCTGGTAATTGGTGAACGTAACGAGGGGAGGGGGGGTATTTGATAGGCAAATTGGTAGACAAAGGCCGGAGTTGAAGAGACGGGCATGACCCTGAAAGGATAAAGTGTTACAAATTGTGAAACTCAAGGGTAAAAAATTACAAATGTTTCTTCTTATTACATGTTAAACTAGCCTCTTCTGCCTGCTTGTGATGCTTATTCCTCCATACCCTGCATATTGAGTGCCTTTCTAAAACCTTGTTAAATGCCACTATTGTATCTGCCACCACCATCACTCCTGGCAGCATATTCTAGGCACCTACTGCTCTGTAAAAAAAGCCGTACACGTCTCTAAACCTTCTCCCCCTGACCTTAAAGCTTGCCCTCTAGTGTTTGACATTTCCGCTGTCGTAAAAAAATTTGCTCTCATAATTTTATTTAGTCTGCAAAGCACCAGAGAATATATTCCAGGTTTGTTCAACCTCTCCTTTTAGCTAATCCCCTCTAATCCAAGCAGCATTCTGATAAACTTCTTCTGCACCCTCTTCAGTCTCCTGCAATGGTCGTACTGTGTGTCTGAAGCGCATGTGCAATCTGTTTCTTTTGTTTCCTTTGTTAATTGGAGTAGTGTTTTCTTTTAATGTTGGCACCCATTACAGCCCAACCAAAAAGGATAGTAAGGGTAATTCTGTGGGATTATGTGAGATTTAAGCAGTTTTTTTCCTTTTATGTGGATTTCTGAAATAAAAATTAACTTGATTGTCTGCATCCTTCTTGGGATCTATCAGATTCAACTTCTTGTTTGAAAGTGGGTACTTTCCAAGAGTCTCCTTGCGTTTGAGGCAGCAGAAATTTATGTAACGCCCTCCAGGCGCTGTAGCCAGTGCAATGTGCTGTTGTCAAGAGCTGTGAGGTCTACCCCTCCACCAGGGGGACGGAGGACAGTGCAGTCGAAAATGATGTGCTGCGCTGTTTGCTGGTCTGCTCCACACACGCAGGCTGCTGATGGACGCAACCCCCAACGATGCATGTTGGCGTTGAACCGGCCGACCCCTGTGCGGAGCCGGTTCAGGGTGACCCACTCTTTGCGGGGCATGTCCAAATCGGGTGGGGCTGTGGTATTCGGTGCGACAGTGAATTGAGGAGGTTGCGATGTCTGTTCCCAGCTGGTTCTCCATGCTCCTAGTATGTTGAAACCGGAGCCACAGAGGGTCGCTGCATGACGGGAGAAAGGGTGACGAGATGACAGGAGTTGAGGTCCCAGTTGCTGTGAATCCTGGGCGAGGTGGTGCAAAGGATGTTTGGCGTCCGATGGGGCCTTGCACACCAGCCTATGAGTGAAGAACTCTGCCAAGCTTGGCGGGTGCGATACCTGCGAGCACCGGCAAGAGATCCGTCGGAGTAGGGCGTAGGCAGCCAGTGATGATCCGCATGGTGTCGTCGAGGGTGGCGTCTAGCTTGCTGGTATGAGAGCTGCGGTACCATGCTGGGGCGGCGTACTCAGCGGCGCTGTACACGAGTGCAAGAGCACTGGTTCGAAGAGTAGATGTTCTGGCGCCCCATGATGATCCGGCCAAGCAACGCAGGAGGTTGTTCCGTGCCGAGACTTTAGCATGGAGAGCTTCAAGGTGTTGCTTGTAGGTCAGCTGCCGATCTAGTTTCATCCCGAGATATGTAGGAAATGGGTTGTAGGGTAGGGGTGACCCATTGAGGGTGATGGTTAGCTGGCATTGAACTTCCTTGTTGTTCAGGTGAAAGGCCGTTGTGGTGGTTTTTGCCATACTCAGTTTTAGTCTCTAGGTCTTAAGGTTGCCCGCGACAAGTTCCATATCCACCGAGAGCACATCCACAACATTTGACCTACTCTTGTCCGAGTGCAGTAGGGCCAAGTCATGTGCGTATCCATACTGGCGTGAGGTCGTGCGTGGCAGATCGCTGATATAGAGGTTGAAGAGCATGGGGGCCAGTACCGAGCCTTGGGGGACTCCGTTTCTTAGGCGTCGCAGTCGGCTAGATTGCCCGTCGCTGGTCTTGAGTACAAAACTGCGGTTCGCAAGGATGTTGGCAAGGAGCCGCACTAAATGACGGTCAGGGATGGTTCGGAGGAGCTTCAAGATCAAGCCCTGGTGCCACACAGTATCATAAGCGGCGGTGAGGGCCACCAGTGTGATGCCCGCCTTGTGACCCTTTTCGAAACTGTCTTCGATGTCATTGGTCAGCTTGACTATTTGGTGGGTGAGGTATTTCCAACAGTGAAGCATACTCTTAGGATCATATTAGAATGTCAGCCTAACTATGACGTTGTGTCCTAGCAATCTGAAATGAACCACAAGCATCGGATGCACCAGTGGTACTGATGTCCTCCAATGCTGATATTTTATGGGTTGAAGGGAGATTCTTAGGTAAGGAATGAGAAAACTCGAAAAACAAAAAGCTGTAGTTGATGGAAATTGTTAAAATAAAAACAAAATCCCATTAATACTCTGCAGATCAGGCAGCATCTGTGGTTAGAGACACAAAGCTAATATTTCCGTTCAATCTCATCAGAACATTGTGGACTTGGCACTTGGGTTGAACTGCAAAATGAAATTATATTATCCCTTTTTTCTCTCCAAAGAGCTGTGCCCTGTTTAAAGAATTTGTCATCATTCTGGAAATATATTGAGCCCAAGTGATTCCACACAGAAGTGACTTGTTGCATTGCTTTGTGGAACACAGGTTGATCCATATCCGAGCATTTGCTGGAGTTATTCATGTTTCATTTCTGAGCTAATATCAATTATGCTTCCTTTTCATTTGTATCTCTCCAAATCAATGCTGTTTAGGATAGTGTGGGCAGGTTGTGTAAATTTTGAATTGTGAAATGGAATCGATTAGATTATCATTTAGAAGAGTATGCTTAAATTGCTTTTTCTCTCTCTTTCCACTCCCCTTATCACCCTAGTTTTGTTATTCGAGAAGATTGACAACGATGACATAGCTAACAAAACACTGAAGATCACGGATTTTGGCTTGGCCAGGGAGTGGCATAAAACAACTAAAATGAGTGCTGCAGGAACCTATGCTTGGATGGCACCAGAGGTTATCAAATCTTCCTTGTTTTCCAAAGGCAGTGATGTCTGGAGGTAGGCAAGACCTGGAATTAATACTGCACTATGGGTTATTGTGCTTCAATTGTAAAGTGCTTTTAAGAAAGTTATTTTGGTGAACAGTTTTTTGAGATATTTCCCTTCTGTGATCATATCATATCATATCATATATCTACAGCCGGAAACAGGCCTTTTCGGCCCTCCAAGTCCGTGCCGCCCAGTGATCCCCGTACATTAACACTATCCTACACCCACTAGGGACAATTTTTACATTTACCCAGCCAATTAACCTACATACCTGTACATCTTTGGAGTGTGGGAGGAAACCGAAGATCTCGGAGAAAACCCACGCAGGTCACGGGGAGAACGTACAAACTCCTTACAGTGCAGCACCCGTAGTCAGGATCGAACCTGAGTCTCCGGCGCTGCATTCGCTGTAAAGCAGCAACTCTACCGCTGCGATATGAAAGTATTAGTGCTGAAGCACTCTTTCACACAGCATCTCTTTGCATTCCACTTCCCATTCTGTGGCTCCCATTTGGCAGACATAGTCAGTAATTCCTTGGGAAGGACATATTAGTACTTAAATAAGGTTCAACCCTCGGTACCAAAATGCTTGGATTAGATCTTCAGCAGACGTTACCTGAACTTTGTTTATATCCCCCAGAGTTTAGAAAGTAAAAGTTATTCAAACAGTATTGGATAGATATTTTCTATGCTTGGTTTTTCCTTTACCCTAAATTTCTCTTCTCCAACCCGCTTTCTCCCTTAGACGCCATCCTCCCCCTCTGTAAGTCACAGAGTCATGGAGTCAGAGTGAACAGCATGGAAACAGGCCCTTCGGCCCAAATTGCCCACATCGGCCAACAAGTCCCAGTTACATTAGTCCCACTTGCCCGCGTTTCATCCATATCCCTCCAAACCTGCCTGATCCATGTACCTGTCTAACTGTTTCTTAAATGTTGGAAAAGTCCCAGCCTCAACTACCTCCTCTGGCAGTCTGAAGAAGGGTCTCGACCCGAAACGTCACCCATTCCTTCTCTCCCGAGATGCTGCCTGACCTGCTGAGTTACTGCAGCATTTTGTGAATAAAAACCTTCGATTTGTACCAGCATCTGCAGTTATCTTCTTATACCTCCTCTGGCAGCTTGTTCCATACACCCTCCACTATTGTGTGAAAAAGTTACTCCATTAAATCCTTTCCCCTTTACCTTAAACCTATGTCATCTGGTCCTCGATTCACCTACACGAGGCATCTACCCAATCTATTCTTCTCATGATTTTATACGCCTCGATAAGATCACCCCTCATCCTCCTGCGCTCCAAGGAATTGAGTCTCAACCTCCTCAACCTCTCCCTATAGCTCAGACCTTCTAGTCCTGGCAACATCCTTGTAATTTTTTTCTGTACCCTTTCCAGCTTGATAACACCTTTACTATAACATGGTGCCCAGAACTGAAGACAATACTCTAATTGCAGCCTCTCCAATGCCTCATACAACTGCAACATGACCTCCCAACATCAAGACTCAATACTCTGACTACCCTATCTACTTGTGATTCCATCTTCAAGGAACCATGCACCTGCACTCTTAGATCCCTCTGCTCTACAACACTCCACAAGAGTCCTGCCATTCACTGTGTAGGTCCTGCCCATGTTAGACTTCCCAACATGCAAAACCTCACATTTTTGTATTAAATTCCATCAACCATTCCTCAGCCCACCTGGCCAATCGATCAAGATCCTGCTGCAATTTTTCACAACCATCTTCACTATCTACCCAGTTTTGTATTATCAGCAAACTTGTTAATATTGCCATGTATGTTCTCATCCAAATCATTGATGTAGATGACAAACAGTAACGGGCCCAGGACCGAACCCTGAGGCACACCACTCGTCACAGGCCTCCATCGTCACAGGCCTCCAATTCGAGAAGCAAACTTACGCCATCACCCTCTGCTTCCTTCCATGAAGCTAATTTTGTATCCATTCAGCTATCTCTCCTTGGATCCCATGCAATCTAACCTTCCAGAGCAGCCTTCCATGCGAAACCTGGTTGAATGCTTTGCTGAAGTCCATAACATCTACAACTCTGCTGTCATCAACCTTTTTGGTCATGTCTTCAAAAAACACAATCAGATTTGTGAGACAAGACCTCCCACGTACAAAACCATGCTGACTATCCCTAATAAGCCCTTGTCCATCTAAATGGCGGTATATCCTATTCCTCAGAATACTCTCTGGTAACTTTCCGACTACAGATGTTTAACTCACTGGTCTATAGTTCCCTGCATTTTCTCTGCAGCCCTTCTTGAATAGAGGCACAACATTTGCCACCTTCCAGTCTTCCGTCGCCTCTCCTGTATTTAAAGATGACTCATAAATTTCAACCAGGGCTCCCGCAATTTCCTCTCTAGTTTCCCATAATGTCCTCAGATATATCTGATCAGGCGCTGGAGATTTGTCTACCTTCATACATGATAGTACCTTCAGCACCTCTTCGTCCGTAACACTGACTACTCTCAAGCCACTTCCATTGACTGCCCCAAGTTCCTCCGTCCTCCTGTCTTTCTCCTCAGTAAATATAGAGGAGAAATAATAATTGAAGCATTGGTGAGTGAATTCACTGCTGCTTTTACTGCAATGCGACTGTCTTTGGCTGCCTGTGGAAAATATGTTCAACATAATGCCTGATGGTGCTGACTGTGTGAAGTTTGCATATTCTCCTTGTGATCTGATCCAATTCCGCTTCCTTCCATATCCCAACGACTTGTTTGGTAGATTGATTAGCTATTATAAACATAATATCCTTTAATGTAGGTGGGTTATAGGTCATTTGAATGAGGAGTGAGGGTTGTGGTGGTGAGTTCATTGACATCTGAAAGAGAATGGATTATAAGGAAATGTGTATTAATGGCTGAGAGCTGGCATGGATTTGATGATTTGTTTGCTCTTCATCGAGGCATAAAGAAATAAGAAATATGAGGAGCCTCAAGGTACTTAAGAGGTACCATTGATGCTGTCTGAAATCTTCCAAATCTAATTGCAAGATAACAAACCTATGTTAGTATCCTCTTTCAGATTAACATTTCCCAACACCCTGGCCCTGATCACACACAACTAGTTGAGATGAGCAGATCCCAACTCTTTCATGTCAGACACAAGACTCCAGAAACAAGCTCAGTAAAGGCGAGCAATTTCCAAGAGCTAAGGGGGAAAAGAAAAGGCTTCATGGATGTCCTCAAAACATAATTGAACAGGTTAAAAGGGTTGAATGGCCTCCTTCAGTTCCCGTATTCCTATTGATAATAGTTTTGATATCTCCTCTCTTTCCTTGTGCAGCTATGGTGTGTTGCTCTGGGAGCTGTTGACAGGAGAGGTACCTTATCGTGGGATTGATGGCCTTGCAGTGGCTTATGGAGTAGCTGTCAACAAACTAACTCTTCCTATTCCGTCTACGTGTCCTGAACCTTTCACCAAACTAATGGAAGGTAAGCAGATTGTTCTGTAAAATTAACTCAAAGCTTATGCCACTGATTAATGTTTAATTTTGTGAATTATTGAAGGTCAGTCACTTTGATCAATGAGTGAAATTTGCCAGATTTTCTTTTCATCATTGCTCTCCATTTTAGTTGTTAATTGCACATTCACAATGTGTGAGTTGTTTCAAGCTGCAGTGAAGTAACAATGTGTTCAAGTTCTATGACAACTGAATCCAATATTTGGTTGCCAAACAATCAAAGAGGAAGCAAGGTTGACTAAGCGCTGCCTGGCCCTGTTATCCCATTACTGCATTTAATTATTTTTTTTGCGCTACTTCAGATTGAACTAGACTGAACTTATTTTGAATTTGTCATATCTTTCATTACCATGTATATTGTTTGCACTGAATGTCATGTGAACAAAGAATTTCATTCAATGTAAGAAGTTTTAAGTATTGTGGCCTCATCTCTAGTTTCACATCCCACACTAGGGATTTGAACATAGATAGAATATGTACAGTGACATGCCAGTGCAGGATTGAGGGAGTGTTGCATTGACAGCTGTGTTGTGTGAAATACTAAATTCCAGCCCCATTGTCCCTTTAGGCTGATGTGAGCAATTCCCATGTATTCTTTTGAAGAAACCACCTGTTTTGAATACTTCATCCCTTGAACATCAAATAATTTGCATTGCTGTTAGTGGGAGCTTGCTTTCCTCATAGGCCACCACACTTTGGCATGGCATAGAATAGAATAGCCTTTATTGTCATCCAAAAACATGTTTTTGGACAAAATTACGTTACCCACAGTCAACAATGAGAGGCAATAAAAAAGAAAGCAATAAAACACACAAACACAAAACCAACATAAATCAAAAAACATCCATCACAGTGAGTCTCCGCCAGTCACCTCCTCACTGTGATAGAAGACTTGAATGTCTTTCTCTTCCCCGCCGTCTTCTGCCGCAGTCAGGCAGTCGAACTTGCCACGTCGGGGCTCCCAACATTGAAGCCCCCGCCGGGCGGTGGAAAATCCCTTGGACTATTCCAGCCGCACCAGACAGTGAAAGGTCTGCAGCGGGCCGACCCAAGCCCCGCGATTCGGGGCGGACGAAGACGCTGCCGCTGCTGGAGCTCCCGAAGTCAGCCCCCTCCCAGGGACCTGCGAGCTCCAGACGTCCACAGGGCCCGCGGCCGAAGCCTCCGAAGGCGAGTCGCAGCCGCACCATAGTGGTGTAGTGATAGAGTTGCCAGGGACCCGGGTTTGATCTTGGCTATGGGTGCTATTTGTTCGTTCTTCCTGAGACCGCATGGACTTTCTCTGGGTGCTCCTGTTTCCTCCACACATAGGTTTATAGGTTAATTGGCATCGGTAAAATTGTTAAATTGCCCCTAGTGTGTAGAATAGTGTTAGTGTACAGGGTGATCGATGGTTACCATACTGTCCTTCTAAGGTCCAAGGACATATTACAATACATAATTATAAGATTGTCTTGAGAGGACCCAAGGCCACGAGAGGTACCATCAAATTGCAAGTGTTTCTTCTTTTAACACGTCTGTGATGATCTCATTCCTTATGCTTTCACTTCCTTAACAAAGACCTTTTTGTATGAACTGTGCAATGGCCTACGTTGCAGGTTGATTGCCATTTATTTACTGACGCAAAAGGATGAAAAAGAATCGATGATATATATAAGAGCTGCTTACTTCAAAGTCTGTTTTTATTCAGTATTGAAAAGGCTTATTTTGCTTGTTGGCAATAAATGTGCCTTGTCTACAATACCTGGAATCATGCTGGTGGGCACTCTGTAAGGCAGGAGAGCAGCTGAATTATCAATCTTGGCAAGTATATAAGTAACCTTTGCCAAGAAATGGCAGCACAATTGGAGTCAATGAACTATGATTGTATGGTGAGAGTCTATGATGGACACAGGGTTCTCTGAGCCAGTCACCTTTTAAAAACATTGCTCTCGTTTGTGAGAATATTCTAGTATTTTTCTGTTCATAGATGTAGTTGTCTTCATTCCCGATGATGTTTGTCACTGATCCTCCTCATAATCGCTTAACTAAAAAAAACAATGTGCCCACTTTTTAGAATAATTTAAAAATTACAAAATGAGTGGGCATTATAATGCTGCATGGCATCAAGCATATGAATGCAGCTTTTTACAGTAATTCTGACAAAGCTTTTATTTGGTTTTAGTCTTTGTGACTCATTTGAGTTTTGCATGCAAGTGTGCAACTGTAATATAGTTGCTCACTTGGCATCTGAGCAGAATGAGTTCTTACTGGTATGCAGCTTTCCAGGTGGGGAAACCGTTCCTCTTTGTTCAAGCGGCCATCATTTATAAGTGATGTAAAACAACAGGCTGTTCAAGTATGGGGCCTGGGTGGGGGTGTCCTCTTGAAGCATTGCGTGTCCTTTTGCTTGATATTGCATGCAAGCGGCTCGAAGACTGGCTGGAGGGATTCAGAGTTGAGCTCAGCTTCTCTTTTCTACTTCATCTACAGGGACTGGGATTCAAAGCAATGATCAGGTAGCTTAGACCAGTCAGTGAATATTGCGCATTCCAAACTGAAGCTGCATAGTGGCTAGACGTGAAGAAGAAATATCTGCTGGTAATCTGTTTCCTACTTGTAATAGTATGGGTCCCAAATGTTCAAATGATTGCAATGAAAGTTCAGTTAGAATAGAATTATACCTGCTGAAAGCTTTTAAAATGGTCGACTTGAAGGACTGTATTTACCTGACGAACTAACTTCAAAATTAAAGTTTGAAAATCTTGCTTGCAGCAGCATCACGGGCATATTGACTCAGACAAACACACAAAAAGATCAATTATACATAAATTCTGCAAGATAGTAAAAAGTCAAAAAAATAAATACGACATCAGTGCACAACTGTGCTAAAGGTGCAAGATATCAATGCAACAGATTCCAGAAATCTGGAAACCTTAAATAAATCAAAATGCTGGACTACAAGAAACAGTTAACATTTTAATGCACCACAATTGTGATGAAACGTCAACCTTAAATGTTAACACTTTCATTCTCCATAGATGCTGCCTCACCCAAGTATTTTTCGTTTTAATTCCAAGAACTGTTGCGCTTTCAGGAAAATGTAAAAATAAAAATTGGTGGGGTGGGATGAGGATTTGTTAATAAACCTGTTGCACATTTCAGAGTGCTGGGACCAGGATCCTCATATCCGTCCATCTTTTGCTACCATTTTGGAACAGCTCACTGCTATCGAGTCGACAGTCATAACTGATATGCCCCAGGAGTCATTTCATTCCATGCAGGATGATTGGAAGATGGAAATACAGCAGATGTTTAATGAACTAAGGACAAAGGAAAAAGTGAGTCCAGTTTATTACTTTTGAAAGTAATAGTTTTTAAAAAAATTGGGAGTCTGAATGACTCTCTGTTCCACAGAGTTCATATTTAAGAAACCCCATTCTTAATGTAAGAAAGACCAATGACGTTTGTTCCCTGTCCTTCCCAACATTTCTCCTTCAATAGCATCAATGACAAAAAATTAAAAGCCTGCTGGTCGACAAGCGTATTGATTTATTTATATATTTTATTTATATATATATATGTGTGTGTGTATACACCACCGATCAGCCAAAACGTTATGACCCGATGAGCCAAAACATTATGACCACCTGCCTAATATGCTGTTGGTCCTCCGTATGCAGCCCCATACGCAGCAGGGTGCGTTGCACTGTGTATTGTGACACATTCCTCCCGTGACCACCATTAAATATTTCTGTGACTTGTGCCTCAGTAGACCTTCTGTCGGTTCGGACCAGACAGGAAAGCCTTCGTTGCCCTCGCGCATCGATGAGCCTTGGGTGCCCAACACCCTGTCGCCAGTTTGTAGTTTGTCCCTCCTTGGACCACTGTTGGTAGGTTCTCACCACTGCTGACCGGGAGCACCCCACAAGCCTTGCCTTTTCAGAGATGCTCTGACCCAGTCGTCTGGCCATAACAATTTGGCCCTTGTCAAAATCGCTCAGCTCTTTACTCCTGCCCATTTCTCCTGCATCCAACACATCAACTTCAAGAATTGACTGTTTACTTGCTGCGTAATATATCCCACCCCTTGACAGGTGCCATTGTAACAAGATAATCAATGTTATTCACTTCGCCTATCAGTGGTCATAATGTTTTGGCTGATCAGTGTATGTATTTGTGTATATATATATATATATATATATATATATATATATATATATATATGTGTGTGTGTATATATATATATATATATATATATATATGTGTGTGTGTGTGTGTATATATATATATATATATATGTGTGTATATGTGTAAATATAAACCACATAGATTATATTTGGCATTGGTTTTGTATTTTTGCACTATTGTTTGTTTTTATGTGTATGTATGTGTCCACACACACACCTGCACTTTTTTTTCTCATTTATTATATTGTTTACCTAGTACTGTTTACCTATTCTGTTGTACTGCTGCAAGTAAAAATTTAATTGTTCTATCTGGGACATCACTCTTGACCTATAACCAAATCTTAGAATTTGTAAGATCTCCATTAGTCTCGCCTCAGCCTTCCCCCCCCCCCCCCCAAAAAAATGAGAACCAGTCTGTTTGTTCTTTAAACAAAACATTGACAAGAGAATCTGGAGTAAATTTTCACCTTCGGTATATTTAATGTATTGAAGTTGTACTTGAAAGCAGACTTCCCGTTGATTGAGATGCTGGAAATAAATGTCCGTTGTTTGAGTGTAGGTGGGTGAAATCCTTGCATTGTTACCCAAAGGGAAGATTTAGCTTGCAGAATGTCTGGTACTTAAGACTGAATTGCACCGCCAATGGTAGATTTTTAGTCACCAGGATCTCGAGAGTTACTTTGTTTTCAAAATTGCTTGTATCTGGAGAGAATGCCTTGAGCCATGGGAGTGGCATGTGATGCAAGTCCCATTACTACTTGGGCAAATTTAACTCAATTGATTACATGTATCATTTGTAAAGTTACAACACGTTGATACATTCAGTTAGGACTGAAGGTTTTTTATTTTGACAAATTTAATTCTATTGATAACGTATCATATATGAGGGTACTGAGCACATTTATTGATACATTTTGTTTTTTATTGCTTATGACAGTTGTAAATATGGCATTATTTTCTTCCTCCCATTCTTTGCCCATGTTGCATTTACTAAGATTTTCATCTTGCGAAAGATTACCCTGATTTTGCTAACCAATGAAACCACTCCTACCTTGGTGCCTCCGGTTTTTGAAATATTTTCTCCCCAGAATGTACTCGATTCACTTCATCCCTTTTATCTTGTGTTGGTGACCATGGTTTCGGCTGCTTAAGCTCCACATTCAAGTAGCCTCCTGCAACTCTGCTCTTCATCTATTGAACCTTCCTTTAATCCCACCTGTGCCAAGTTTATAATTTATCGTTCATGATGAATTCTCAGCCTCTACCTGTCAGTGGGCTTATAAAAGCTATCTAATTTAATTGTAACAGGATTGTAATAATAATATTCAATCTGCTCTATATACTTTCTTCAATGAATTGTATGTTCATGTTGACCATCACATGCCGAGTAATCCCATTTACCAGCACTTAGTCCGTAGCGTTCATGCCTTAGGGCGACACACTGGAGTTGCTGCCTTACAGTGCCAGAGACCGGGTTCGATCCTGACCACAGATGCTGACTGTACGGAGTTTATACGTTCTCCCTGTGACCACGTGGGTTTCCTCCTGCTACTCCAGTTTCCTCCCACACTCCAAAGACGTACTGGTTTGTAGGTTAATTGGCTTCTGTTAACTGTAAATTGGCCCCATATTGCAGGATAGTGTTAGTGTACAGGGTGATCACTGGTCGAAGTGGGCTGAAAGGTCTGCTTCCACGCTGTATCTCTAAAGTCTAAAGTCTTGGCAATTCAAGTAGTTAATCAAATACTTTTGAAATGTGAGAGTACTAATCATTGTCATTTTCTCAGCTCGTTTTCCAGATTGCAACTGCTCTCTGGGTGAAAAGAAATCTCCTCAGATCCCCTCTTACTCTTGCATCCCATCTTACGTGCTCTGTTTTTGAACATCTGCATTAAGAGAAAATATTTCTTACTATCAACCCTTTCCATGCCCATCATAACTTTTTACATCTGTCAGGTTCCCCCTTCACCTCCTGCACTACAAGGAAAATAGACCCAGCCTACCGACTTACTTCTCATAACTGACCTAGGCCACATCTTGTTAAATCTCCCATGCGTCCTTTCCAGTGTATTAACATCCTTCCTATTGTGGGACCAGAAATGTATGCAGTACTCCAGCTGTGGCCCAACAATGGTTTTACAAATTTATACTCTGAAGTTCCACGCTGTTATATTCTGTGCCCTGGTGAATTAAGACCAGCATCCTGTGTGCTGCCTTATCAACTCGTGGTACTACCTTTGGGGATCTATGAACTTGTACATCAAACTTCCACTGATTATCAATACTCCATTGAGCCCTACCTTAATTAGACTTCCCAAAACACATCACCTTGCATGTAAAACGATTAAATTCCATTTGCCATTGATCCATCCAACTTACCAGCTAACCTCGTTACCAATAAGTTAACCAATTTTCATGACATCGTATACACTTACTAATTATATTTTCACATATCCAAATCGTTAAAGTATATATAAACCACATTGGTTGGAGCACTGATCCCGGGCTTCCAATCACAGAAAGAACCCTCCACCATCACCCTTTGTTTCCTATTACCAAGCCGACTTTGGATCCAATTGGCCTGGATTTTGTGGGCTCTAACATTAACCTTCCATGTGGGACATTGTCAAAGGCCTAACTGAAATCCACAGGGTTGGAATTTGCATTCTGGGTTTTTAATCACCATGTTCAAAGCAGTTGAAATGACCGTTGCAGATTTGGAAGTTATGCCTCTAGCTTTGTCCTACTATGGTTGATAGGAGTTGCGGTCACGAGAGGAGGAGCTGACCAGGGCTGAGTTACAGCAGAAGTCCCACGAGGAGCTGCTGAAACGCCGGGAGCAGCAGTTGGCAGAACGGGAAATCGATGTACTGGAGCGTGAGCTGAACATTCTCATTTTCCAGATGAACCAAGAGAAACCAAAAGTGAAGAAAAGAAAAGGCAAGTTCAGGAAAAATCGCCTAAAGCTAAAAGATGGAAACCGAATCAGTTTGCCTTCAGGTACGGAGCTAGAACCCAAGGTCTCTTGGTGTGCACTAGGGTTATAATCACAAACTAAACTGGAAATTGTCTTACGAAAAATGTCTTTAATGTTTAAGTGAAAAAGTATATTTTTAAATGTTAGATTGCATGACTAGCATACAGAGAATGTAGATGTTTTTTATCCCACAAAAATTATTTCATGAGCTGTTGACTTGCATTGAAATGCATAAGATTGTGAAAGGTGCAGTAAAAATTTGGCGCTTTTTACATTTTAAATTTGATGGACATGTAATTTATTGTTTCAAGATCTAAAGCCACAATTTCTATTTTCCATTTCTTTTTGGCTGTATTTATTTGGGCTGCCTCCATCAATGCACGTCACTCTCCAGTGGTACCATTAGCGATGCATCAATTGACATTTTTTAATATTGAGTTCAAATGGTTTTCCATGTTTCCATTGTGTGGGTCCATTAATGTCGCTGCATTCTGATTCAAACATGATCCATGTTTTGTCGTTATATTTGGTGCCATTTCATTCTTGCATCAAGCCTCAGTTCCAGATTATGAATTTAAAAATTGGGTTCTAAATAATGGCTATTATATGCTGCTTTCAAATTTTTCAACATTTACTTTTCAACGGTACCAATTTACATAGAAACATAGAATCATAGAAAATAGGTGCAGGAGTAGTCCATTTGGCCCTTCGAGCTTGCTGATCATCCAAAATCAGTACCCCGTTCCTGCTTTTTCCCCATATCTCTTGATTCCGTTAACCCGAAGAGGTAAATCTAATTCTCTCTTGCAAACGTCCAGTGAATTGGTCTCCACTGCCTTCTGTGGCAGAGAATTCCACAGATTCACAACTCTGGGTGAAAAAGTTTTTCCTCATCTCAGTCCTAAATTCTTAAAGTCCCTTATTCTTAAACTGTGACCCCTGGTGCTGGACTCCCCCAACATCGGGAACATTTCCCCCGCATCTAGCCTGTCCAATCCCTTAGGAATTTTATATGTTTCTATAAGATCCCCTTTCATCCTTCTAAATTCCAGTGAATACAATTTCTTCACCCTATGTTTACTTACGTATCACATCAGGTACCGTGCTACTAGGTTACTTATGGACTATGTTGTTTAAACTTAGCCAATTCTATCCGACTGTCTATTCTCTTCAATTCTATCAGTCTGAAGAAGGGTCTCGACCCGAAACGTCACCCATTCCTTCTCTCTGGAAATGCTGCCTGTCCCGCTGAGTTACTCCAGCATTTTGTGTCGACCTTCGATTTAAACCAGCATCTGCAGTTCTTTCCTACACAATTCTATCCGATACTGACTGGGCGTGGATACCGTCTTTAGTCATTTAATTTTCCTGATATTGTGATTCTGATTTCTAATTGTGATGGGTGAACCTTGTTTTGGGCATCCTGTGACATTTTGGCTAATTTCAAATCGACAGATTTTCAGCACAAGATCACCGTTCAGGCCTCTCCAACTCTTGACAAGCGGAAAAGTTTGAATGGCAACAGCTGCAGTCCGCCAAGTAGCCCAACCATCATCCCACGGCTCAGAGCTATACAGCGTAAGTGCTGTTTCATCTTATCTAACCCTGTGCAGTTTAACTGTTTCATAGTACTTGGCAAACTGAGTAAAATGTTATTGAAGACAATATGTTTCCTTTTTGTTCACTTTAATTAACTTTTCTATATTTAGAGTTAGAGCCCTACAGCATGGAAACAGCTCCAAGCATACAGCATGGAAACAGGCACTTCGGCCCCACTCATCCATGCCAACCAAGTTGTCTAACTTAGCTTGGTTGCAAATGCCTGCACCTGGCCCAAATGTTTCCTATCACCATCCTTTCTACATGTGTTGTCAATTTCATCCCTTTGTAATCTTGGGCAACCATCTTCACTGTTCACTATACCGTTAATTTTAGTGTCATCTGCAAACTTACAAGTAATTACATCTACATTCTTATCCAAAGTTAATATAAACGAAGAACAGTATTGCCAGCACCAATAACTCCACTTATTACAAGTCTTCAGTCTGAAAAGCAATCTTCTCCCAAAACCCCCTGTCTCACCTTCAAGCCAATTTCCATCCTTTGGTTGTCTTGCCCTGGATTCCATGTGATTTAAACTTATAGACCAGCTTACTGTGTGGTACCTTGGTAAAGTTCATGTTGGCAGTGTCTACCAGACTACACTCATCGGTCTTGATCACCTCTTCAAAAAAACACATCAAATTTGTGAGACATTTTGCATACACAAACCCATGGTGATTATTCCTTATCAGTCCTTGCCTTTCCAAATGCATGTAGATCCAATCTCACAGAATTACCTCCAACAATTCACCCACCACTGATGGTAGGCTCACTGACATGTAGTTTCCAGGCACTCCTTGTAATCTTTCTCAAATGGAGGCACAACATTAACCAATCTCCAATCTTCTGCCACCAAACTCGTGGTTATCGATTATACAAATATCTCTTCCCGAGGATCCTCCAACCTTTCCTCTAGTTTCCCACAAGATCCCATACTTGATCTGGTCCTTGGGACTTATTTACCTTCATTTTAAGACTACTTCTGGAATGTGGACTTTCTTTAGACTTCACTATTAACCTTCCTCTGTTCTTTAGCATCCATATATTTCTCCCTGGTGAATAGAGATGGGAAATATTTGTTTAACATCTCGTCCATCTCCTGAATCTCCAAGCATAGGTGATCTTGTTGATCTTTAAGGAGCCTTATTATCTCCCTTCATGAGAGAGAAAAAAATTATCCTAAGATTGAGTGAATTTCTGTGTTGGTTATATTGTCAGAATATTTTCCACTTTCTTGCATTTTTAGTGTCTGTCTTGACCTTTCCAAAAGGACCCAAGTAGAGATTTTTGTTCATTTGTGTCTTTCTCCATCCCCCTAAAAAAAAAAAAATAGCCTAATGAGTTGGGATCAGTTTTGTTTTTAAAATAGCAGTGTAATTCTATTGCTTGGTTTTAAAAATGCTTTGGTTTAACCTTCCATGACTGAAAAGCTCATGTTACTTCTGATTGGTAACCTCTCTTTCGTGTCCTTTTGGTATCACCTAATTTTGGACTGAAAATCTTCCAGGTGATTGATGCTACATTATTGTGTATTTACTGTCCTTTTTTTTCCAATTTCCTTTACATAGTTTTTACTGAAATAAATTAGAATGGAAAAACTTGTGAATCTGTTGCCAAATCGGCATGCAATGTCATAAATAACATTGCATCTTTGGCACTGACGAAGAGCCCCAAGCAGTAGACATACAGAAAAATAAATAGAATTGCCCCATTTCCACTCTAGACAGACTATTTATTCTGATGCACTCTGCAAACTAATGCTGGCTAAATGTACCACTTGCACATATAGATTGGGAATTTCTTGTTCATTGCTGCTGATTTGAATTCATCTCAAATCTGGTGGAGACCCACCAGCACCAGAATGTCGGGGAAATTGAATCAGTATTTTAAGGATTCTGACTCCTTGTCGGAGAATGCCAATTTTGTCAAGCTCCCAAAATTGAGTATCTGCATTCCCTGGAATGTTTGATCTAAACAGACTGAAGACATAACAGAACTGCTGGAGATACTGTGAGCCAGATTCTGGACTTTTAGGAAAAGGGACACAATTTCCAGCTCAAAGTGGTGCAAAGTAATGAGAATGCTGATATTAATTGTATTAAATGTTTTATACAAGCAAGTTCCTGTACCTCCAACTTACAAACTGCCTTTTCTCAAGCACAAAGCTTGGCAGTCAACTGTAACGAAAACAGCAGCTTTCCCCCTCCCCACCCTCCTGTTTTTGTTCTCTTTAGTGAGCTGCAAAGCTGATGCTGCCAATTCAAACGCCTTTCGCAACAACATATATGTTTACCAGCAGGAGGTGGATATCGCAAGTGAATGTACAAGCAAATCCCAAAGTAGGGTTAAGACAAAAGGCAAGATTTTTAGTTAAATCATCAGGCAATGAATCATCTACTTGCTCTTGTGTGCCGTTCAGTGGTGACCCTTACATTTTCTGGCCAGCTCTTTGATTTTGGATCTTTGTTCATTTGGCTAAAGTATGAACTGACAGTAAATCTAACCTGCGTTGCCTCTTTCCCTATTACTATTTACAAAGAGTAGTCGAAATGTCCCCTTTCTTACAGGTTTGCTTTGAACACTGGTAATGTTGACAATTGAACACAAAACACTCCCAGCTTTAACTTCCAAAATAAGTAGAAATAATTCTCGGAGAATAAGTAGCACAAGATCTCGTCAGTATTAATGATTAAAGGCTTAATGGTTGAATTCCTCCCTTGGTTTATTCTACAGTACTTTATGATGTTTGATTATTTTAAGAGATCAATTATGGGCAGCCTTTTTCTCCATTGCCCTTACAGAGTGATGAAAGTTGGGAATGATCTACCATGCGAGGTAACGGAGATGAAAAGCACTGAGGTTAATCAAAGTGCAATTAGATCCATGCTGAAAGTTAATACAAGATGAATGAATTGAACTTCATCCTTGACTGCACCTCTTTTGAAGTGATTGCTTTCATATTTTGACAGGCCAAGTCTAGGCAGCCACCACTGAGCAGTGCATTTAAGATTAAATCTGCCTGTTGTCAGACCTCTTTCATTTGACAGTCGTCCATCTTTTTCTCTATCCAGCAGGTTCTGCTCTTTTTACCCGCTGGCTTCTTGCTGGAATTTTGCTGTTTCACTTTGGCTTTTGAGTCTAATTAGCAAATGCCAAAGCAAACATTATTATCCTTTTAGGGTATTCTCTGCTGGGCTTTTGTGGTTTTAAATGTTGCTTTCTTTGGTGTCTGGTTGCCTGTGCTTTTGATTTAAAATTTAGCTGAAGATTTCTGGAATTGTACAGGGAGAAACATCTACCTTCTCTTAAGTTACTTGAAATGCATTTCAAGTTTCTGATTCTTTTTGTGTGCAGTTACTCTTGATGAGAGCAATAGAACGTGGGGTAAAAGCACAGTTTACCGTCAGGAAGATTATGATGAAGAGGTACAGAAAACTTGCAAGAAGAAAGGGCGAACCTGGGGACCTAGTTCTATGCAAACCAAGGAGCGGGCCAGTTGTGAGGAAAGGTGAGTGCTGGAAGATGGGCATTTCCCCTGTTCATCCTTGTTGTAGGGCCCAGTGATAGCCCTCAAGCTTTTGTGCTCGTGGTTAGTCTGAGAATTGACTGGCTGTTTCGATGTAGTGTATTCCATTTGTGTTCAAACACGCCCGTGCCTGATATTCATGTACTTTTTGGAATACTGATCAGGAATGGGAACTTATGTTGAAATTATTCTGTTCCTGCTTCTCCCACCCCACCCCATTGTACCTCAACTGAACACATTCTTCTTTTCTCTATTGCCAACTATCTCTATTTTCAACACCAACTTGTATGTCTTCCCAGGCATGCTATTTTCTAACGCTCCTCCCACTCGCTGTCCTGCCTCTTCACACTCAACCTAATCAAAAATGGTTTCCACCCAACAAACCCTTTTGCGTGGTGGCAGCTTTATTTGGTATTGGGTGAGGATCATGGCCTCAGCCTGCTCATTGGGCTCTGGTGGGAATGGCCACTGGGTAAAAGTCCAGAAAGTGTCTGTGAGACACTTTCAGCATATATGAGACCAATGAGAACTTTAGAGTTTTTGCAAGCTATTAAATCTACTCTCTGCTCTATTGTAAAGTTGGAGAGTGAATGGGTGACGTGTCTTGGAACCCAGATTCACTGCTCATGGTTATGAGTCCACAAACTTTTCAAAAATCTGCAGCATACACGTGCTTTGCATGGTGATTGCTGGACAACCCTGGACAATCTTTCTTAATTAGTCTGCCACCTGTGTGAATGACTGTGTTGTAAAGTCTTGTGATCAGACCTGGAAGCTCCTAACGTTTTTCACTATGTCTTTAATAATTAGACATTGAAGGTGAAACAAAATACTATTTGTTTTGAATATTAGGACAAGGCCTTTATCAGATGGAAACAATCCATGGTCTGCAAGTTTGTTGAAGACTCCAACTTTACCTCTGACTTCAGTTTTTGCAAATATTGCGGACCAGGGTAAGAATTTTCACTATATTGTAAATTAGTACCTTTCACTTATGCCAGTTGAAGGTCCAAGCACAGTCAAACCTGCAATTGCTGTGATAAAGAGCCTTCAATTCATGACATGACGATCGGTTACATTCGGACTACAAAAATTTGCATTATGCATAAATATCAGGATTATTCAGTTTTAATACACACTCTGAAGTGGTTAATTTCAGCTGTAATTGGTATTAGGAAAAATGTCTGAAGAAAGAAATCACACATTTCCTGCTGCTTTCTCAATTGCATGGTTACTGACCGTAAACATTCTTTGATATCTCAACTCAAGTGGCTATTATTTGATCTGAGCTGATAGTTCCAGTACCGTTCGACTTGTCTCGGAGGCAGTGACCTCTGTTGATCCAGCAAAATGATTAATCAAGCAAGGCTCTGGAACCAAATGTGCTGGAAGATTGGTGGTGGACCTGTAGCTCATATTTACAACCTTTGATTTTCGCAGATCCCTCTTTTTCAATCATAAATGTATTTGATGACGCTAGATATAATTTATTGGAATAGTGAATTCTCACCCCTCCCAAGAGAAGAAATTCTTCCTCATCTTACAGGGATACTTTATCCTGAGTCTGTGTGTTCTATCCTTGATTTCCACGTCAGGGAAACCATCCTCATATTATTAACCATGTTGAGTCCCTTCAGGATTTTGCTGGCTTTAATAAGATCAGCGCTTGTTTCTTAAACTCCAAAATATAGGCCCAATTTGCTCAATCATTCCTTAAATAACCCCAAAATCAATCTGGTAAATATTTCCTGCACTACCTTCAAGCCAAATATACCTAAATAAGGAGAGCAATACTGCACACAGTCCTCCAGGTGCAGTTCTACACTTATTCATGTATTAAATAAGTCAGCACTGATCAAGCAATTGAATTTAATATGGTTTATGTGGTGTGAAGAGCCCATTGAAGAGTGTAGGGAAGGGTTTTATATTCCTATGCAAGTGTAGAGCTGAAGAGAAGAGTGTTCCCAATTTTTATTTTACACACTTTAACATGAGAGATGTGCAGTTTTCAAAGTGCTGCAACAAGATAGATGGAAAGATTGGGAATACAGCCTTAGCTTATGAGAGATCTGTCAAGCGGCTGATCACAGCAAGGAAGAATCCTCATTGTTCTGCTTAGTCATACAATTAGAGAGAATTCAGCATGCCCACTGAGGCCATATTAAGGATCAAAAACCCATTTACATATGATTCTCATTATTTTATTTTCCCCACATTCTCATCAATATCCCCCAGGTTCTACCCCCCATCTATACACAAGGGGCAATTTGCAGTGGCCAATTAACTTACCAACCAGAGTATCTTTGGAATATAGGAGGAAACTGGAGCACTGATGGTCATGGACAAAATGTGCCAACACCACATGAGCACTGTCCAAGGTCAAGATTGAACTCTGTCTCTGGCGTTCAAGGCAGTGGGTCTGCCAGCTGTGCCAATGTGCTACCCTCATTGGAAGTTCTGTCCCATGACCTTAACCTTGGTTCCATTCATAGGTTTCTGTATTTGCAAATATGCACCTGTTAAGCTTAATACACAGGCACTGAAAGGTACAATTCTCTTGTCCACAGGGATTGTGTCTGAGCAGACTCAAGCAGCTGAAGATTATGAAAATCGACCAAAGCAGTCCAAATTACCTAATCAGGTGTATATTGATCTACCTCTTCGTAAAGATCATCAGGGAGAGGGAGACGGTGGCAGCGAAAGCCAGGAGGAGGCGATGACGACGCCTGCCAGCTCGGCCAACAGCACTCCACAGGTCACTCCAACAAACAGCCTGAAGCGATTAATTCAGAGGAAGAAAACCGATATGGTGCTGTATGGCTGTGCTGTGCTGCTTGCATCTGTGGCCTTGGGGTGTGACATCAGAGAGGTGAATAAATCACAGATTTCGGAGGAAATTGAAGTCAAGGAGGAGAAGAAGAAGAAGGAGGGGCTTTTTCAGAGAACCAGCAGGTTCCGCAGAAGCACCAGTCCTCCGAACAGGACAGTCTCCAAGAAGGACGAAGCCAACATTCCCTCACTGAACTCACATGCCGTTAATCTCTTGTCAATGTCTTCCATTTCCGAATGTAATTCCACCAGGTCCTTGCTCCGGTCGGACAGTGCGGATGCACCCACCTTCAACACGCCACCCACTCCTGTCACCAGCCTCAATAAACAAGAACTCTTGACTGACAATCCTTTGAACAGTTCCATTAACGGGGTACACAAGAACCTAGATGAGTCGCCTTTGTCGGACATTGAGTGTTTGAAAGAGTGCAGTGCTGTGCCTGCAGAGGGAGCTGCTGAGCCCATAATATCTCCCTCTGGCCAGATGCCATCAGAAGGAAGCCCAGCCAGTAAGTTTCACCGTTAATGGCCAGAATGCCAGGTGTCTTGTTCAATGTTCAACTTTGAAATGCTGCATCAATAATCAAAGGGGGTCTACTTTAAACCGGAACTACCCATTCATCAGAATTGCCAAGCTTTCCCTATCTATTTCAATATAGTTTTGTCATGCATAGAAACTGGGTTAAACATCTGTCTTGAACGAGAGCATAAAGGAAAGAGTAGCATTGAGAGAAAGCAGGCACTGGTGCAATCAAGACAGTGAATGTGGCGCTAGAGAGATACGCAACAACCTATCTGGTGACGGCCAGATGAGGGAGGTGGCTGATAATCAGATGATGTTGATAAGGAGGTGGCTGGTTGTAGGCAACAGGGCGATATTGATCGGTTGGTAAGATTGGCAGAGCAATGGCAAATGGAATTTAAATGTAATAAGATGCCAGTTGATGTATTTAGGAGGAATAAAAAGAGTAGGACATAGGGCCCCAGGTAGTATGGGGAACAGAGTGTACATGTCCAAAAATCCATGAAAGTGATATTGTGAAGAAGGTTTATGGAAACTTCCCTCATTAGCTCGGACAGAGAATGCAAGAGCAAGGAAGTTGTGATACAACACCTATAAAACATTGGTTAGGCCACAGCTGAAGTACTATGCGCAGGACACAAAAGGCCCGTCATATAGTGTGGCAACCAGAACACCATATGGTACTGGAGAGGGTGCAAAAGAAATTCCTGATATGAAGTGTTTCAGTTATAAGAAGAAAGTGAATATCTAGGATTTTTATCTTTTAAGTGGAGGAAGCTGATCGAAACTTTTCTCCCCATAGTAGACATATCTTAAGCTAGAGGCCATGGGTTTAAGGAAGAGGTTTAGAGGGGAACTAAGGAAGAACCTTTCAATCCAGAGGGTGATTGGAACCTGGAATGCACTGCCTTGATGGGTGTTGGAGGCAGACTCTCTCAACATGTTAGTACCTTGTCAAGCACTTGAACTGGTAAGGCATGAAGGCTGTGAATCGAGTGCTGATAATTGGGAATGGTAATTGAAGGGCTGAAGAGCCTTGCTTTTGTGCTGAATGACTCTAAATACCCATGTGCTAAACAGCATGGGAGGAGGTAGAGGTTGGCCTTGGTGTTCAATACGAAACAGATTATAAATTCTGGGTATGTCATGTTCATAGGTCAGTTTAATTAACATCATTGGAATCTTGCATTCTAGGTTATGCGTCAACTCAGAGTGGCCAACTTCTTGAATTAATTGCATTTTAAGGCATCTATTTTGATGCAGCATCTCATTCTTTCAGATGGATGCAAAACCACTGATGTTTTCTTCTCTTAAAAAATTTCCTCAGCTAATGGAGTTGCTGACTTCAGTCCACGTAGACAGTCTGGGTTTCCACGTCTTCCAGACCCCAAGTCCCTGTACCCGTCATCGACAAAGAGAAGGACTCCCAAAAGGGATGTGCTGCCTGAGAGACCAAAATCTGGGGATGCTTTACCCAGGCCCCGGCCATCCCTGCCCCGAATCAGAACGGACCCCTGGCGATTTGTATCTCGCTCAAACAGCCAGAACGAGTCCCCGGAAACTTCAGGAGATGCCACTGTGCCTACTTTGGACGCACTCCTCACTGCTGATCAATGCCCCATTGGTGCCTGTTCGCTACTTGACATGGACGTTGAAGGCCAAAGCCAGGATGGCACAGTTCCCCTCTGCAGGGACGGATCCCAGCCCAGCAAATCCAGCAGCTTTGAACTGGAGAAAGAGTTTATGTTTTAGCACTCACTGCCTTGGAGATGGGACTATGCATCCGTTCCTTTTTTATTTAGAAGAGCAATTTCATGAATGCATTGAACCTTGTTTGGTAAGAAAATATGTGAACAGAATGTATATCTTTTTTCTGGGCATCTTCTATTGTAGGCCCATGTGGTCCCACCTGTTCTGACCAGACGCGGAAGGTCATCTCACACCTTAGCTCTCTTGGTTAACACCCTCCCTTCACATCCTGGATCTGAGCTGGATTTGATCTGGGGTTACTGATACACGAGCACTACTTGTCCTGCACTGGTTGCCAGATTTGAGAAAGGAAGATCAATTTACTCCATGTGAAACTGGAAGATCAGTTTTGCGTGTAGCCCATGGTATTTTGCACTTTGAATATCAAAATTTAATCTGTAGAAAATTTCCAGCAGCATGCTTCATATTTAAAATAGAAGACTAGTGAAGGTGACTGGTGGTTTGCTTTAAGAAACTTGATTCGTTTGCATTGAACCGTTACCATGAGTTATGGATGTTATCTGGAGTATTGACTTGACATGTGTTTTCTTGCTTGCTGTCTTAAATTTTATTTTATCTGGTAGAGTGTGAACTGATCTGTGTAGAGGCAGTATCCTTTTTATTTGCTCACTGGCTGTGGATGTCATTGGCAATGTCAGCAAAAATCTTAATTGCCCCAGAAATGAGGAAGGAATTAATGGGTCTGGGGTCACATGTAGGCCAGACCAGGTAAAGATGGCAGATGTTCATCCTGAATAAATGCCAGTTAATCATATGGGCTTTTATGACAATCTGGTTGATATCCAGTCAAAGTACTTGTTGCTGTAATTAATTTTAATTGCAGATTTATTTGATTACTTGGATTTATACTCTAGGTTGCTGTGGTGGGATTCAAATTCATACCTCTGGATACTAGTCCAGCCACAACATCAATGTTACTTTCCCCATTACAGCTGTCCCACAAGTATCTCCTCAAATGATCTGTCTTGCCCAGTTTTAGTGCTATGCAAGTTCAGTTAAACGAATCTTCATTATGCATTATCAATTAAAATTTGCTCCAAAATCTAAGGGTTCTTTGCACAGATTCTCAAAGATTCTTTGTCAAAAAGAAATCATTAATAAAGTTCCCACAGATGGCTTGTAAAGAAATTGTCACTCTGCCACACTGCCCCAGAACATCTCTGGTTAAACTGATCTCAGGCAGAGGTTGTGGTTGCTACAATTGATTGTAGCACTACCTGCTCTGCATTTGTGATCACTGTGTTGTGTGTCCTGATCTGAGTGCTGGTAAAATGGAATTGGAACATGTTCTCGTACGCACATTGTTAACTGTTGGCCCACACCAAACTCCAGCTATTTAGGCAATGGGTTGCACTTGGAACTATTTGTCAGGGAGAAAACACATACCTTTAGAGAAAAGATGTTCCAAGCTTGGGAATTAAAAATTATTATTTGTACTGAGTAAGTAAAAGGGATACTTCCAGGTGCATTACTGTAATATATGCTGACCATTACACAGAGCAAACTCTATCACATGAAGAAAAAAACCTAAAATATCAAGATCCTGCCATTTAGCAATGGTCTTGATGTACAATCATTTTGTAGATTACAACCTCTTGTGATTTAAGTGGCCTATTGTTTAAATGATTTAACTCTGGGATCAATGGCTCACCATTTTTAGAAGTTACATTTCATAAAATCGTAGATAAAAATACCAACAAGGATTTTATCTTTGAAGATTGCGGTGAATACCACTCAAACACTGGAAATAGTTGATCAACTGTTTTATAGAGCTTCCTTGATTTTCTTAAGAGAAAAAAAAATGGTTGCTTGGGCTTTGTGAATAGCGTATGGAGCATGAACTGGTATCTACCTGGCAGCTGCTTTATTTATTAATGTACCTTTTAGGCTGCAACGGATCAGTAGACTTTCTAAATCCAAACAAATCTGCTGCTAGATCTCAACGTTTATGACAACCTATTGAAAAAAAGTGACTGTAAAATGTATTCATTATGCTGAAGATGTAAGTTTTACAAATTTGCTGGCCATTTGGAACACTTTCTTTCTGGCTATTAGAGTTTGACTGTTTTTAAATCTGTTGAGATTTATAACTCAATACCCAATTTGCCTTACTGATTATTATAGACACTTTCGGGATGCAATTAATTTCACCCTCTTCCCTTAAAGCTGCAAACTCTCATTTTACAATTTTAATGTTGATATGAAACAGTTCAGATATCACAGCTGCCTGATTTATGTCAATATTACATTTCAAAGGACAAGAAATGCCAGAACTTAGTATGTGATATTTTGTATTGTGGATTTTGTACACTAGTTTATTTTCTGATAATAGATGTAAAATCAAATGTGGGGTATTGCACTTCAAACCGTGCAAGTCATTCCAATTCCTAGTGTTTGGGATATGTACTGAGCTCGGTAAACTGCTAAGCATTGTATCATGGTAGTGCAGCAGCCTGTGTGTCTGCCTGCAGTCGGTGTCACTGTCAATTTATTGATCTACTTTCATTTCCAATCTGTTTCCATTATTCAAGCTCTCTCTGCAGTCTGATAGCTGACCCCAGTTGGCTCAATCTGGCCATAAGCTTGGGTGATGTTTGGTGCTAGAGTTCCAGGCAGGGTAAAGGCTTCAACAGCAGTTGAAATTGGGTACAAGAGGCTACATTTCCTCACAACATGGGAAAGGGATCAGTGGGAGGACTCTGTATTCCTGCTGATTGTGCCTGTTTTTACACAAATTGTTGTGCGCCAGTAGTCATTCACAACCAGAGGATTATCAAAGGGATCCAGTTATGATTCAGAGTTTAGGGATGTATTCTTTGCAATCAGAATGTCATATCATTTTGAATTATCTGACCATTAAACTAGTGTAAAAACTGTTCCAGTTTCTGACCACAAACCAGCTGATTCATCTTGTCAGTGTTAACATGTATTTTAAGAACTAGCTACTTTTTTTGCATAACAATGTTAGAGTGTCATCTTTTTACCTCTGTACAAATACAATTAGTTTTTGGAAAGTTTCATTACTGTACATTCAATGTCTGATTCTTACCCGTTACTGCACAAAATCATGATATACTGTGCTTTGATTTTTTTTGGTAAAGTACGTAAGCTATTTGTACCACTTTGTAAATCTGTCAAAAGTCTTTTCACTTGAAGATGCTGCTTATATTTGTTTAGTTGTATTTTTACTGCAGTTTGAGACTTTGAATAATATTTATGTAAAATCTTAGGTATTAAATAAGAACGTGTTTTATATTATGCCAAGCAGGCTTGGTCCATGTCGAGTCCCAGAGAAGGGTCATGGAAGTCCTTTTTGGGAAGCTCAGAGTACATATATTGCCCATTTTGATTCCCTCCCAAGTGTATCTTTGGTTCAAAAACTCTTAAATATTAAAAACAATTATTCATTTTGATTTCACAGTCATGTCTTGATAAAATAATAATTGCAGAAGCTGATTCCCTTTAACAGTTGAATCTGAAATCATTTCTTGAAAACAAGACCACTATTGAACTTCAGTTAAATAATCTCTCCACTTTGAATGCACACCATAATCATGGGAACATGACTAAGCCAATTGGCCCCTTTAGGATATTCAATGAGTTGGATTATGGCCAATCTGATCTTTCAATAACCTTGTGACCAATAAAATTGATTAAACCATCATTTGAAGTGCTTTAAAAAAAATAAAATCTGTCACATTTAACCTGATCCCCAATATATGTAGTAAAATTGCTCCATCTTTCCACTATTTGGGGTTGAGAAAAACACTTCCTGATTTTTAAAAAAAATCTGAATGGCATTGCTCTGATTAGAAGATGTAAGAAAGTGAGTACAGTGTTTAATATTAATTGCCTGAATCTGACCAAGTATAAGCTATACAATAAACGGATCTCTAATGACCATTTTAAAATTATTTTCCTTCAGTAAACTACCTGATTTTAATAAGTATTCCTTCTTCAGCAAAATGATTTTGGATTGGTCTTTGAAGTTTTTAAATGAAAACAATACAATGGGATTTTATCACTGGGTGCAGTATATCAGATGTGAATACAAATGGACATGGCTGTTTAATCCTTGTCGTATTAAGTGCACGCAGGCAAAGTATTAGGGGGCAGTTCATAGCATGGAGTTTCATACCCCAACAAGATTTGGTGGAGATTGCCTTTTCATTTAACACTTAAATTATTATTTTTCTCAATTAAAATATTAATCCAGTTTCCATCTATTTCCACCCACCCTCCAAATCAAGACATGGGCATTGTAGCCATTCTATCAATATTTTCATTAGTTATTTTCAATTAAAATATCACAATAACAATCTTTCAGCCAAGTCCTTGTTCAAGATTCAAATTGGATGATTAGTAAAAAGTTTGGGATGTAGTGAAAAATTAAGCCCAAACAAAAAATAATTTAGCCTAGTGACAGCATAATTGCAAACTCTGATGCATCTTGGACCTTGCATTGAATTGTAAACACTGGCTGGAGTAAAGCAGGCACCAGCATATTCTTTCCACACTCTGCCTGTATCCTATTGAGACAATCATAAGGAAATGGAATTATTTTAATCCTACACACTTTCAAAGATGATGCAAAATGTAAATAATCAAAAATCCATACAATTCACACATTGCATCAATTCCAATCAAAACAAAAAAGGTATTTGGTGTAGTCCTATTTACTATTCTTTGCCCTGCAGTGTTGTAGGTCACAGTAGTTTAAATACTAACTGCAGGTATTAAATGAGAAGATTGGACTTTTTTGCCTTCCATCACAGTGAGGAATCTGCTGTGGTGGATGTTTATGTTAACTTTTATGTATTTGTGTCTTGTTGCTTTTTTTTCGTATGGCTGTATGGTAATTCGCATATCACTGTACCTTAATTGGTACATGTGACAATAAAAGGCCTTTGAAACCTTTGAGTTCCAAAAACTCCCCATTCCTCGACCCCTCTTAAATCCTCCTTATCTATTAACTATGGACCTACTGGGGAAATGGGATCTTACTCTTTCTTAATGCTGAGTGGGCTAGTTACAATTTTGACACCATTGTTAAACCATCTATTGCCTCCTTTTTCCCCCAGATAAAATGCCCATGGCCTAGACAACCCAACTCGCATATCTAAAATCCTTCAGAACTGGCAATATCCTAGCAAATCCTAAAAGTGTCCAAGACTGCTCTCAGAGACAGGAGTTATGTTAGAATGCGTCCATTTACAATAGCAAACAGATTTGAAAACTTATCATTGACGCAACTTAACATGTATTTTTAAAACTAACTTATTACCAGAGGCCAGTGCTTATGTCTTTTTAAAAACTTGTTAATCTCCATATTAAGTTTACAGGAGGGGAGTTATGGGATAGGCTGATAAAGCTCCATGCACTAAAAGGTACATCAATGCCCTGACAGCTTCTGTATTTGGAATAATCATGGTATGAAACATTTCCAAACAACTTGAATTATAACTGATTTAATCATATAGGCTTTGGTCCCTAATTTATCTCCAACTTTCCACAAAAAGTAATGTCAGTACCAATTATTTCTACAGATGTAGTGTTGAGTCTTATTGCTAGATTCCCATAAGTTCTCTTCTAAACAATAAGTGATCATAAGCACCCTTTGGAATTCTCCCTTACATCCAGAAATGATCACTGTGATCTTTTTGCATCTTTACATGACACAGGGAAGACTTTTTCATCAAATATAAATGTTCAGGAGGCCTCTTGAATTTCTCATCCCTGTTGCCTTCAAAGAATATCTTTCCCCACCACCCTTCAGTAGGAATTACCCATTGCTGTAGTGAAATTAAGTTTCCTTCTGCCTTCCACCACCCAAATCTCTACTAGAATGAAAAATATATATTTTTGGATACTAAAAGATGGTGCATCAATTCAGTATTAACTATCAGTTTTCTTTCCAACAAAACTCCAAACAGCTTTGGATGTTTGTCCTTCCACATGCAGGGCTGGTAGCGTGAAAGATTGATGCATAATCACATTGTTTCTGTGCCTTAAAGTCTACTTCATTAGTGGGTCAGAACAAAGCCAGTAATGTTGGTAATTGATTGAAACATAACATATTAAGTGAAGCTCTGATTACCACATTACAGCTCAAAATTTTGTGGCCATATTGTGTGGATGTTCTGAATGAGATAAACAACGAGTTAAATTTCACATTCCAAGAATATAAGCTGCTGAAATAGCAAAAACAAACTGCAAAGCATTTGGTTAAAAAAAACAGGTAACATGCAGTTAAATCACTACTCATTGGGTTCATTATAAAACCTTGTTGCATATACCTTGGTGTGGTCACGATACCCATGTGTGTCATAAAGGGAAGATGTTTAATTCATAATGGTATTGTCTCAGTTGGATTATGTAAACTGATGACTTGGCACAGTGGGGCTGGATGTAATTGGACTGTGCTCTGTCAGTTTTACTTGTATTGCAGGCTGATGGTATTCACATTCCAGATAGAATCTCACGTGCTGCTTGGAATTGAATGTTAGTACTGACAGTACAAATCAATGTGTGTACTACTGAATATTTTTCTGTAGCTATAAATTTTTGTATTTTGTATTTGACACTCGTGGTACTGTCAAGGAAAAAAAAAACACTGGATCACTTTCTACAAAAGGCTATTTGTATGAGATTATTTTGCTGTTCAGAGAATGCTGGCTCTTTTGGCCATCATCAGATGTAACAGATTTAATAAAACCCAAATTTTTCAGTAAACTTGTTTCCAGTGGTGGTGTTGGAACATATCAGCTACTTGGTGCAGGGAAGTTCCCACAAACTAATAATGACCAGATAAGAGTTTAATGATGCAGATAAACATGGCCCAGAAATTAGTTCAGGTGAGAATTTAATCTCTTCATGAAAATTAGAACAGACAAAAGGGCATAATAGACAATAGACAATAGACAATAGGTGCAGGAGTAGGCCATTCAGCCCTTCGAGCCAGCACCGCCATTCAATGCGATCATGGCTGATCACTATCAATCAGTACCCCGTTCCTGCCTTCTCCCCATACCCCCTCACTCCGCTATCCTTAAGAGCTCTATCCAGCTCTCTCTTGAAAGCATCCAACGAACTGGCCTCCACTGCCTTCTGAGGCAGAGAATTCCACACCTTCACCACCCTCTGACTGAAAAAGTTCTTCCTCATCTCCGTTCTAAATGGCCTACCCCTTATTCTCAAACTGTGGCCCCTTGTTCTGGACTCCCCCAACATTGGGAACATGTTATCTGCCTCTAATGTGTCCAATCCCCTAATTATCTTATATGTTTCAATAAGATCCCCCCTCATCCTTCTAAATTCCAGTGTATACAAGCCCAATCGCTCCAGCCTTTCAACATACGACAGTCCCGCCATTCCGGGAATTAATCTAGTGAACCTACGCTGCACGCCCTCCATAGCAAGAATATCCTTCCTCAAATTTGGAGACCAAAACTGCACACAGTACTCCAGGTGCGGTCTCACCAGGGCCCGGTACAACTGTAGAAGGACCTCTTTGCTCCTATACTCAACTCCTCTTGTTACGAAGGCCAACATTCCATTGGCTTTCTTCACTGCCTGCTGAACCTGCATGCTTCCTTTCATTGACTGATGCACTAGGACACCCAGATCTCGTTGAACTCCCCCTCCTCCTAACTTGACACCAAGTGGTGTGAAAACTGGTGGCAATTTAATGTTCTTGGCAACTCGTAGTCCTTTAGCAGGCTGAGAAAAGTTGTTTAACAAAAGATCAGGACATAATGTCCTTGGGATCACAGGTGCTACATAAATGGAATAGATGAAGTTGTATTTAATGGGAATGTCAACCACAGTGCAGCCAATTATCTTTTTGAATCCTAACTAAGCTAGAACTAATGCTAGTTATCATTTGCTACTTGATCATTAAGCAATCTGTGGCTTTAAAATGCTTGGCCTCAGTTCAATTAACAAACTTGGAAATTGAATGCCAGTTCTACCATGACTTAATACTCCTTGGGACATGACTCCAAACATCAATTCTGCTCTTCAAAGGAAGTGTTGCAATGGTTTCATCATAGGCTGCTCCCATAAAAAATTCTGCACTCTAACATTTCTGCCACCTTCCATGTGAACTCATCACTAGTCATCTTCCTGTCTGACACCTTTCTATGCCTCCTAGGTTTGCTCACCCCTCCCCTCCAACCATGGGAGATGTAATACCTATATCTGTATAGTATTTCCATTCAGGAACCCCAGCAGACCTTCTAGGTGAGATAGATTTACTTGCACCTCTTCCAAATTCATCTATTGCATTTAGTGCTATCAACATGGCCTGCCCTACAGAGGCATAGGCTAAGTAATTGCGCACTGTCCACCATAGCCTGTTGGATCTCTTGGTTGCTAGCCGTTTTAATTCCACTTGTCATTCCCACACCAACTTTAAGCTGGAAAGGGTGCAGAGAAGATGAGGATATTGCCAGGATTTGAGACCCAAGCTGTAGGGAGAGGTTGAGCAGAATAGGACTTTATTCATTGGAACACAGGAAGATGAGTGATCTTATCGGTGAACAAGATCATGAGAGGAATACATAAGGAAAATGCACAGAGAATTTTACCCAAAGGACATTGGTTTAAGGTGGGGGGAAGATTTAATAGGAACCCCAGTGGCAACTTTTTTTAAACCATACAAAAGGGTAGTGTGTATATGGAACAAGCTGCCAGAAGAGGTAGTTGAGGCAGATATTATCACATTTAAAAAACAGTTAGACAAGTACATGAATAGAATAGGTTTAAAAGGATATGGGCCAAACACAGGCAGGGGGGACAGGTTTAGCTGGGGTATGTTGGTTGGTGTAGGCAAGTTGGGCCAAAGGGCTCATTTCTACATTGCATGACTGACTTTTATCCTCTGCCTCCACTACTGCCAGACAATAGCCGTATGCAAACTGGAAGAATATTACCTTGTTCTGCTTGGGTAGTCTACATTCAATAACATGAATATTGACCTCCAATTTCAGGTAACAACCCTCCTCTCCTTTCATGCACCCAATGTTTTATTTCTCCTCTGCCACTGACACCTGGTGCCTCTCTTCTCCCTCTCCTCATCTCCCACCCTCCACATTAACAATTTTCCTTTTAATACCCTTTCACCTACTATCTCCCCTTCCCAGCCCCTTATGGTATTACATTTTGCCCTTCCTTTTCTGGCAAGTCTCCATTTCACCTCCAGCTTTTAAAAAATAATTTCTCTCACAAGTCTTGCTCAACTTTCCCCCACTATTTCCCCTTGTCCCTCTCCACCATCACCCTTCCAGGCTCAGGAGTCCTAACCCATAGCATTGTAAGTTTCATTTCCTGTCACAGGTGCTGCCTCACCCATTGAGTTTCTCCAAGATCTGAGAATGTTCTCCAATGTTTGAGAATCTGTAACTAATGCTCCGAAGTATAATTAAAAGAGAGGTTACTAGATTTGAGCACTACATAGGATAAAAGCAAAGAACTTGCAGGGACTGAAGAGCAAGTTTAAGAACTTCAAGATACATGTATCAATGCACTTTCTTCATTCTCAATATTCCAGCAAGGCAACTTGTTTTAGATTACTGCAACTGGCTTAATAAGCAAGTTAAAATAACCAGCTGATTGTGCAGCCACCTCATTCTTTAAGCCCCCAAAAATAGCTAAGGATATTGGTGTGATTCAGTCAAAAGAAACTCATCCTGACCAGGATACATTTGATGGACTAATTCCCCAAAGATACAAGGTTATTAAATAAACAACCTTTAGTTTTTAAATTGCTTAGAAGTATGGAATATCCATATACATGTCATTAATCAGGACTTTAATGAAATTACAAGTTTGTTGATTTGAACTGTTAAAATTTGGAATACATATTAGATTCTTTCAAACAAGGATTGGAAAGAGAACACCAATAAAACAGAGGGAAAGTGTCAAGAAAAATAGCACTAGCAAGCACGTGACAAACGTGTTCATGCCTAAACAGTGTAGACGTCAAAACAACAGTGTAGACTCAGAATTAGTACCAGCACCATAAAAGGACTGTTAAGTCCTGCAGTACACCACTTCACTTGGTACTTCTCCAGAGCTCTGTGTGTGGGGGTTTGTTAGAAAATTGATCTGGCAGAATAAAGCTACTAATGTGGACTTTGCACTTGCAGCAAACCAAACTGCACCCATTGTGTTAAAATAGATTATTT
The DNA here is from genome assembly GCF_053455715.1 of Rhinoraja longicauda. Classification (NCBI taxonomy): domain Eukaryota; kingdom Metazoa; phylum Chordata; class Chondrichthyes; order Rajiformes; family Arhynchobatidae; genus Rhinoraja; species Rhinoraja longicauda. Next base: position 48,062,519 of record NC_135961.1, on the reverse strand, counting down.
CATTAATGCCAGATTTCCCTTGTTCATGTACATCTCTTCTAAAGGCTTAAGTTTAGTTAGGGTTATAATTTAAAATGGTTTAATAAAATTCATGATAAGTGTCCACCATATGCTTCCAATTGTTAAATTTCACCTTTTAAACTTTGAAATAACTTCCACAGTGCATGGTGAGTGGCAATACAAATCAAGAGAATGTTTTTCTTTCCATCTATTTCTAGACTTGGAATTCATTCAGACCGTCACTAGCTTGCACCAAACATCTCTTGGGATGCATAGGTGATGTACAGGAAGCCATCAGAATCCTTGAATTCTTGGTCCACTTCACCGATGGTGGCAGACATATTGGTGAGGCTCCTGTTCTTCACAACAAGGTAGAATGTTTGACTGGGTGTCAGAGCTAACCGGTTCCTGGGGAAAGGACAAGACCCACCAATAAATGTAACATGCAAATCCATTAGGCCAATGTGCAAAAATAAACAGAATCAAACACACAGGTTTTAGCTCAGACTGGCATTATTATTCAGCTGTGTAGGAAAAATAACTGCAGATGCTGGTTTAAATCAAAGGTAGACACAAAATGCTGGAGTAACTCAGCGGGTCAGGCAGCATCTCTGGAGAGAAGGAATGGGTGATGTTTCAGATTGAGACCCTTCTTCAGACTGATGTCAGGGGAGGGGCCGGGACAAAGATAGGATGTAGTCGGAGACAAAGACTCGTGGGAGAACTGGGAAGGGGATAGAGAGGGAAAGCAGGGACCATCTGAAGTTAGAGGTTAATGTTTATACCGCTGGTGTGTAAATTACCCAAGTGAAATAAGAGATGCTGTTCCTCCAATTTACGCTGGGCCTCACTCTGACAATGGAGGAGGCCCAGGACAGAAAGGTCAGATCGGGAATAGTAGGGGGAGTTGAAGTGCTGAGCCACCGAGAGATCAGGTCTGTCTTAACCAACCTGATCTCCCGGTGGCTCAGCACTTCAACTCCCCCTCCCATTCTCAATCTGACCTGGACCTCCTCCATTGTCAGAGTGAGCCCCAGTGTAAATTAGAGGAACAGCACCTCATATTTTGCTTGGGTAAGATAAGTTCCAAATGGGGAGAGAATCCAGAAATCAGAGATGCAAGGGGACTTGGTGCAGGATTTCCATAAAGTTAATTTGCAAATCGAATCAGTAGAAGTCAAATGCAATACATTCATTTCAAGAGCACTAGAATACAAAAATCAAGGATTAATGCTGAGGCTTCATAAGGCACTAGTCAGGCCGCATTTAGGGTATTGAAGAATTTTGGGCCCCACATCCGAGGAATTAATGTGTTGGCACTGGAGAGGGTCCAGAGAAGGTTTACAAGAATGATGATCCCAGGAATGTGGGTGAACATACAATTAGCATTTGACAGCACTGGGCCTGTACTTGCTGTAGTTTAGAAGGATGAGGATGTTTTCAACCTCAACCTCAAGGATTTCAACCTCATTGAAATTTACCATAGAGTGAAATACTTGGATAGAGTGGATGTGGAGAGGACGTTTCCACTAGCGGAAGAGTCTAGGACCTGAGGTCATAGCCTCAGAATTAAAGGGTCTTTTTTTAAGGAAGGAGATGAGGAGGAATTTCTTTAGTCGGACGGTGGTGAATTTGTGGAATTCTTTGCCACAGAAGGTTGTGGATGCCAAGTCTTTGGATATTTTTAAGGCAGAGATAGATACTTTATTAGTACAGGTGTCAGGGTCCATGGGGAGAAGGCAGGAGAATGGGGTTAGGAGGGAGAGATAGATCGTCCATGATTGAATGGATGAGTAGACTTGATGGGCCAAATGGCCTAATTCTATTCCTATCACTTATGAGATAAAGTAGTCCATTTCGCATGGGTTGTTTTAAAGTTAACACAACCATTTCCCCAGGACCAGGCAAGCATCTAGGCTATTCAGCCCAATGTCAATTTAACAAAAAGTTAAAATTAGGTTCAAGAACTTCACTCCAATGAAAGTTGATAATTCCTCCAGAACAAAATGATTCTTAGAGCAATCAATCACAGCCATTTTCAATCAGTCCAAATCATCTCCACCAGTCAGGAACATTTTTGAGGATGTAACTAGGAAAATTGACAGGGGAGAGCCGGTGGATCTGGTGTACCTCGACTTTCAGAAAGCCTTCGACAAGGTCCCACATAGGAGATTAGTGGGCAAAATTAGAGCACATGGTATTGGGGGTAGGGTACTGACATGGATAGAAAATTGGTTGACAGACAGAAAGCAAAGAGTGGGAATAAATGGGTCCCTTTCAGAATGGCGGGCAGTGACTAGTGGGGTAACGCAGGACTCGGTGCTGGGACCGCAGCTATTTACAATATACATTAATGACTTGGATGAAGGGATTAAAAGTAACATTAGCAAATTTGCAGATGATACAAAGCTGGGTGGTAGTGTGAGCTGTGAGGTTGCAGGGTGACTTGGACAGGTTGTGTGAGTGGGCGGATGCATGGCAGATGCAGTTTAATGTGGATAAGTGTGAGGTTATCCACTTTGGTGGTAAGAATAAGAAGGCAGATTATTATCTGAATGGTGTCAAGTTAGGAAAAGGGGACGTACAACGAGAACTTGGTGTCCTAGTGCATCAGTCACTGAAAGGAAGCATGCAGGTACAGCAGGCAGTGAAGAAAGCCAATGGAATGTTGGCCTTCATAACAAGAGGAGTTGAGTATAGGAGCAAAGAGGTCCTTCTGCAGTTGTATAGGGCCCTTGTGAGACCGCACCTGGAGTACTGTGTGCAGTTTTGGTCTCCAAATTTGAGGAAGGATTGAGGGCGTGCAGTGTAGGTTTACTAGGTTAATTCCCGGAATGGCGGGACTGTCGTATGTTGAAAGACTGGAGCGGCTAGGCTTGTATACATTGGAATTTAGAAGGATGAGAGGGGAACTTATCGAAACATATAAGATTATTAAGGGGTTGGACACATTAGAGGCAGGAAACATGTTCCCAATGTTGGGGGAGTCCAGAACCAGGGGCCACAGTTTAAGAATAAGGCCATTTAGAATGGAGATGAGGAAAAACTTTCAATCAGAGAGTTGTAAATCTGTGGAATTCCCTGCCTCAGAAGGCAGTGGAGGCCAAGTCTCAATGTATTCAAGAGAGAGTTAGATAGAGTTCTTAAGGATAGCGGAGTCAGGGGGTATGGGGAGAAGGCAGGAACGGGGTACTGATTGAGAATGATCAGCCATGATCACATTGAATGGTGGTGCTGGCTCGAATGGCCGAATGGCCTACTCCTGCATCTATTGTCTATTGAACAGTGACACGAAATGAAGCTTTTAGCAGGGCACCAGAAACCAATCCACGGCAGGATATCGTTTATTTTAATGGAAAGGCCGTATTGCTAGAAGCAAAATTAATCAACTACCAAGTCAACCCTTGGCCCAACGTACCTGATGATGGCGTTGAAGTGACCCATGATCACATCTTGAGGAACCAGATACTTAGTCCTCTCCAAGGAGCTCAAATACACCTCCCCGCGATAGCGTTCCACAATGACCTGTAAAGAAAAGCAAGAGGTCACAGTAATCCCGAGCCAAAGTGAACGCGCTGTATATATATGATATGATATGATATGATTTCAACCGGTGCAAGGTGAAGCTGGCGAGCGCCTTATATGCAAGTCCCTTACCGGGACTTTCTGTGGGTACTTAGAGCGAATGAGCGTAGACTCCTCCTTCCTTGCAGCTGTTAGAAAGGGATAGAATACAAAAAAGTCAAGCTCACGTTTAAACCACATCAGAAGTTGGGGGGGGGGGGGGGGGGGGGTAGTTAGCGCAGGGATAGCTCACCAAAGGGTTTTCGGTGTTTGAAGCGTTGAGCTCCATGACCCCTGTGCACCACTGCCATTATCCGAGTACCGGCTCTTCTGACCTACTCTCCAGATAGCCTCCTGTTGCTCGTTTTAAATGGAGTTGATGGGCATGTGGTGAAATCCGGACCGGTCTCCTGGAATGGAGGGAGGGGGACAAAAGCCACCGTACGAATTCTTAGCAATGCCTGCGAGCCAGTTTCTTATCCACAGCTCGCAATGACGCTATGTGCAGAATCCAATCGTTTCACAACGAGTTAATAATTGCAATTAGTATGGCAGCATTTTTAAACCTAGAACATTTTTTTTTTAAAGTGCCAATTCGGTTTATTTAAGTAGTCAATCAACAAAAAAAGTCATCCTGGTGTTTTTAAATTCAGGTGTCTGTCGCTGGCGAATCGGCTTGCGGGAACGTCAATGACTGACCTGGTAAATAATTACAAATGACTTAGAATTTTTTTTAAACAGCTCCCATTTAAAAGGGTCACAAATCGTAGATAAAAGGAATGAATAGTTCTTAAATCACAATGCTATTCCCAATATCTACAGTGTATTCCAATCCATCTTGCGCGCAAGGAAACACATTGGATTGGCGATGATCAGTTTGTGAACGTTCCCCTGATGGTTTCCTGAATAAAGTCATTCCTTTGGATAAAATTAAAGCCAAAAGCAGTTGTGATTTTGGGGAAGGAAAGTTTAGTCAAGTTTATTATTGTCACGTTGGACCCTTTGTGCTGGATTTTTTTTCAAAATTTTACTTTTCAGGATTTGGGCTTCATTAGCAAGGGTAATGAGGCCCATTTATTGCCCATCCCCAATTTCCCATGAGAAGGTAATGGTGACCTATTGTCATGAACCACTGCTATCCTTCAGGTGAAGTTTCTCCTGCCCTGGGAAGAGAGCTCTGGGATTTGCAACAAGCTGTGATGATGAAGAGATGGTGATAAATTCCAATGCAGTTGGCTCTTAAATGCTCTCTGAAGTGGCCCAGCAAGCCACTTGGTTGTAGCATCAGCACAGCATTCAAGACAGGAAAGTATACAATTGAACGGGTCACCCGGCATTGATCCAGGCACCAAATTCAGACACAAAAAAGACCCACTGACCTTGCACAGTTCTAGAGCCAAGTGTTTTATTGTCATATGTTCCAGATGGAACGATGAAATTCTTACTTGCACCAGCACAACAGAATGTGTAAACATAGTACACTATAAACAATATAATAAACAAGAGAGAAAATAAATTCAGTGTGTGTGTATTACACATACAAGTACACATGTATATAGATCATATATATATATATATATATATATATATATATATACACACACACACACACGTACACACAAAAAACAGACAATAATAGCGCAAGTTGTCACAGACATTGGGATTAGTGTATAAATTAAGAAAGCCATCACGTAGATGAGGAACAGAAACAACCTAATACTGTCACACTAACAGAATCATACACCACATACAATGATCCAGACTCCTCCAAGAGAGTCAAAAGTGTTTAAATATCATTTGGACTGGGAATGGAACAATGAAATTCTTACTTGTTCGCTGCTTTACAGGCATGTTAATGGAACAAAAAACAAATACATACACAATAAACAATAATACAATAAACTATCAATGTATCGCACTGGAGGACTAAACCCAGCATAGGAGAGCTTAGCCCTTTAAGAAAAGCGCTGGAGTAACAACAGGTTAGGCAGCATCCCTGGAGAACATGGATAGGTGATGAGTTCAGTTGGGACCCTTCATCAGACTGATCAGTCTGTGGGGGGAGGGAAAGAAAGTTGTAGGAGAGCATAGGCAGGCCAAAGAGTGGCAGGTAGACATGGGATAAAGTCCAGAGATGAAAAAACAGAAGGTGTGAGACAAAAGTATTGAAGAGTTGCAAATTGTGAAACTAGAAGAAGGAATGCAGGTGGAGGGGGAGGGGAGAAATCGGTTTGAGTCCAGTTGGGGCATAATGGGGAAGAAGGGAGCGGTATGAGGGAGAAAGGTGAGGGAGAGGACAGGGTTTGTTAGCGATGACCTAATATTGAAGAATTGAATATTCACACTCTTGGGTTGTAAGGTACCCAAGCAGAATTTGAGGTGTTGTTCCTCCAGTTCGCTTGTAGCCTCACTCTGGCAATGGAGGAGGCTCAGGGCAGAAAGGTCAGTATGGGAATGGGAAGGGGAGTTAAAATGGTTTTCAACCGGGAGATCCAGTCGGCCTTGACAGAATGTAGCCCGAGATTGACTCGAAACCCCATGAGGTTCCATAGCATTAGATCAAATATAAACAAGGAAACCTCATCCTGATTACCACCCACCATTCTCCTCAGCTGATGAAACAGTTTTCCTCCACATTAAACTGCATTGGGCATTGATGTTTAATGCCCTTAAAACATCAAATCCTTTGATATTTTAAGGGCATCAAAACATGACCTTAATTCAAAATACCTTCCAACCATGACAGACTATTGTGCTCGATATTAGACTGATGATTAAAATTGCTCACTGTTGCAATTGTGCAAAGGCTGAGGCTTAATTTGAAGGATAGAGACACAAGAGGTTATGGTAGCTGGAATGCAGAGGGGAAAAAAACAATCTACTGAAGGAACTCTGGGTTAGGGAACATCTGTGGAGGTAAAGGGACAGTCAATGTTTGAGTCTGAAATGTCAACTATCCCTATCCCTCCACAGAAGTTGCTTGACCTACTAATTTCTCCAGGATCCCACCACTAGCCACACTTTCCCATCTCCACCCCTTTCTGCCTTCCGCAGAGACAGTTCCCTCCGCATCACCCTGGTTAACTCATCCCTTCCCACCCAAACCACCCCCTCCCCAGGTACCTTCCCCTGCAACCGCAGAAGATGCAGCACCTGTTCCTATACTTCCTTCCTCGACTCTGTTCAGGGACCCCGACAGTCCTTTCAGGTTAAGCAGAGGTTCACTTGCACCTCCTCCAACCTCTTCTACTGTATCCGTTGTTCAAGCTGTGGACTCTTATACATCGGCGAGAGCAAACGTAGACTCGGCGATCGTTTCGCGCACACCAGAATCTACCTGATCTCCTGGTTGCTGGACACTTTAGTTCTCCTTCCCATTCCTACACAGATCTTTCTGTCCTTGGTCTCCTCCATTGTCAGAGTGAGGCTAAACGCAAATTGGAGGAACAGCATCTCATATTTTGCTTGGGCAGTTTACAGCCCAGTGGTATGAATATTGATTTCTCTCACTTCAGGTAGCCCCAGCATTCCCTCCCTCTCTCTCTCTCTCTCTCTATCACCCTCCCCCACCAAAGTCGGACCAGCTTATCGTTTTTACCCTACAAACAGCTAACAGTGACCTGTTTCTTGTATCATCGTTACTTTTTTGCATGTCTTTTATTCATTGTTCTTTATCTCTCCACATCATCGTCCATATCTCTCGTTTCCCTTATCCCTAACTAGTTTGAAGAAGGGTCTTGACCTAAAACGTCACCCATTCCTTCTCTCCAGAGATGCTGCTTGTCCCGCTGAGCCACTCCAGCTTTTTGTGTCTATCTTCGGTTTAAACCAGCATCTGCAGTTTCTTGAACTTCCTGCACAAGTTCTCCAGCAGTTTATTTTTTAATTTAAAGAAGTAAGACAACTGAATCCACCAGGGGGCAGTGCAACACCAACTTAGTTCAACACCTGTCATTAATTCTACTCTTGTCAATTTAATTCGTGCAGTCTTGATAATAATTTAAAACATTCAGGATTACTGCAGTAATGACTATAAGATTGGATACCATGAGGATAAAATACAATAAATGCTAAAATAACTCAGCACAAGTCAGGCAGTATCTGTGGAAGGAGAAATGGTCAATCTTTTGGATCTGTGTCCCGACATCAGATGATAAGGTAACTCAGCAGGTCAGGCAGCATCTCAGGAGAGAAGGAATGGGTGACGTTTCAGGTCGAGACCCTTCTTCAGACCCGATCTCGACCCGAAACGTCACCCATCCCTTCTCTCCTGAGATGCTGCCTGACCTGCTGAGTTACTCCAGCATTTTGTGAATAAATACCTTCGATTTGTACCAGCATCTGCAGTTATTTTCTTACACTCAGATGATAAGGTTATACATATTTATTTTTATTTGTTGTGGCAACGCAACTTTCTAGTTTGTCATGTTGTGTTCAGTGAGTTAAAGTTTCTTTGATTTTATCTTATCAATGTTGCTTACTCTGGCTCTGTTCACAGGGGGCCACTTGCACTTGCCTTTTTTGCCTTCCTGATACATTCTGGCTTTTCATTACCCCTGTCGTTACCCTGCACTGCTGCCTACTCCTTTCTCCTAAATACCTGAACCCTGGCTTCTATTTCTAGCTTACTTCTTCTCCCTTCCGATCCTACCCTTGGACTCTAACTTCCCATCTATCTAAACCAGGTGGCACGGTGGCGCAGTGGTCCAGTTGCTGCCTTACAGCGCCAGAGACCTGGATTCGATCCTGACTATGGGTGCTGTCTGTACCGAGTTTATACATTCTCCCCATGACCTGCTTGGGTTTTCACCGGGAGCTCTGGTTTCCTACCCCACTCCAAAGATGTGCAGGTTTGTAGGTTTTGGTCAAATTGTAAATTATCGCTTGTGTGTAGGATAGTGTTAGTGTGCGGGGATCGCTGGTTGGCAGAAGAAACTGTGGACCCAAGGGCCTGTTTCTGCCCTGTATCTCTGATCTAAAATGAAACCATCCACATAGCACTTTCAACCCAGATAGACACAAAAAGTTGGAGAAACTCAGTGGGACAGGCAGCATCTCTGGAGAGAAGGAATGGGTGACTTTTCGGGTCGATCCGAAACGTCATCCTTTTCCTTCTCTGCAGAGATGCTGCCTGTCCCGCTGAGTTACTCCAGCTTTTTGTGTCTATCTTCAATTTAAACCTGCATCTGCAGTTCCTTCCTACACCAGCAACCCAGCCTCTGTTGGCCACGTGGGACTGTCAAAGTCCAGCCAAGGTCATAAGGACATAAGGAATAGGGGTAGAATTAGGCCATTCGGCCCATCAAGTCTACTCCGCCATTCAATCATGGCTGATCTATCTCTCCCTCCTAACCCTATTCTTCTGCCTTCTCTCCATGACCTCTGACACTAATGAAGAAAGTTTTGGCTCAAGTGGGCTGGGATCGTCTCGGTTTTGGCAGTGGTCTAAGTTTTCAACCTACGTCTCGCGGAGATGCAGGAGGACACAGGAATGCTTGAGGGGAAGTCAAGAGAGAACATACATACAGTGTTGGAGGTCAGGAATGAATCTGGATTGCTGCAATTGTGAGGTGGCAGATCTACCAGCTGCACCAATGGAGTCGCCATTGTTGGAAATACCTCAGGGAGTCGGTGGGCTGCTTTAAGCTCTGATTGAAATGTAGAGGCAGCGCTGATTGGAAAGACGTTCCCTGCAACTCTCTCTTGCTCCCTTTCCTGTTCCTTGTGCTGCTGGAGCCTGGTTATTGATTTAATTGATTGAAAAATACAGCATTGAAACAGGCCATTTGGTCCACTGAGTCCATGCTGACCATTGATCACCTGTTCACACATGTTCTATGTTATCCCTCTTTCGCATCCACTCTCTCCCTTTGGGCAATATTACCGTAGCCAATCAACCTATAATCCCGTATGCCTTTCGTATATGGGGAGGAAACTGAAGCACTTGAAGGAAACTCACATAGTCTCTGGCACTGTGAAGCTGCAGCTCTACCAGCTACAGCAGTGTGCCACCCAAATAATTGGTTATGTGGAAGAATGGGGTTTTGACCTCCCCGCCATAGAAGGGATCTGTAGGATACACTGCCTCAAAAAGGCAGCCAGCATCATCAAAGACCCACACCATACTCTCATTTAACTCCTGCTATCAGGAAGGTATAGTAATCTAATCTACAAGCATCTATCTACACATAAAAACTTAGAAACATAGAAAATAGGTGCAGGAGGAGGCCACTTGGCCCTTCGAGCCAGCACCGCCATTCATTGTGATCATGGCTGATCATCCACAATCAGTAACCCGTGCCTGCCTTCTCCCCATATCCCTTGATTTTGCGAGCCCCTGGAGCTCCATCGAGCTCTCCTTGAAATTCATCCAGTGAATTGGCCTCCACTGCCTTCTGTGGCAGAGAATTCCACAACTTCACAACTCTCTGGGTGAAAAAGATTTTTCTCACGAACCCTAATTTACTTTTCCACTGAGTGCCCCAGATTCTACCGCCCACCCACACCCCAGGGGAAACATACAGTGACCAATTAACCGACCCGCTGTGTTTGGGATGTAGGGGAAACTGGAGCACCCGAGGGAAGCTCACGGGGGAACGTGCAAACTCCACACTGACAGAAACATAGATCAGATCGCTAGAGCTGCGAGGCCTCAGATCCATGAGTTCACAACTGTGCTGCCATAGGTGGAGCTGTTTCGGGGCACGGCAGATCGGGAGGAATTGGTGGGGATGGGGATGGGGATGAATGACAATATGCAGGGTCTATCTTGCTGAGCGAAATTAAGCGAGTGACTGTCCAGCCATGCTCAGGAGATGGAAGGTCAGCAAATTGTGAAGGTGATGTGCTTTGACTTGTTTCTCATGTGTTTGAACTGGCAGCAGTGGGAAGAACCTGATCACTCCACATACTACGGAACTGCTGTGCAAGACTGGGGAGCAGGACTGTGCGTTCCAGCATCCTCCCTGACATCTACTGGAGCCTGCACCACATGAATGATGGAAAATAATGAACGAAAAATGTAAATACCTGATTTATTTATTTTACTATTGATGCAGAGTCACTGTCATAGAGCTATATTGCAAGGATTGGCCGGTGGTTCAATGGTTCAATGGTACTTTATTGTAACATGTACCAAGACACAGTGAAATCCCTTTTTTGTGTACAGTATTACTACACTTATGCACAATCTTAGCTAAGTGCAAGTGTATAAGAATAGTACACTGAGACAATATCCAAGAATCATCATATTTTTGTGCCATTTTTCAGGATTCAAGTCCAAGTTGTTGTACATGTAGAGTTCTTAACTTGGCCATAGAAGCTCATTGTTCTGTTGTCCAACCAAGGGTCCAAGCTAAAGGCAGTGACACTGTCCATGTGCATGGAGACTTTAAGAGGGAGGTTATCCAACAACACTAGTTAAGCCACAGTACGAAAACTGTGTGCAGTTCTGTTCACCGAACTACAGGAAGGATGTGATTGCACTATAGAGGGGTGCAGAGGAGATTTACGACAATATTGGCAGGAATGGAAAGCTTGTGACAATAAGAAAAGATTGAATAGACTGGGTTTGTTTTCTTTGGGAGAGCAGACGCAGAGGGGAGACTTTATTGAGGTGTAGCAAACGATGAAGACTTAGGCAAAGTAAATACGAAGGAGCTGTTTCCCTTATTAGAGGGGTCGTAAACTAGGGGGACTAAAGTAATTGGTAGAAGAATTAGAGAGGAGATGAGGAGAATGTTTGTCACCCAGAGAGTGGGGGAGGAGGGGGAGAGATGGGCTTGGAACTTACTGCCTGGGAGGGTAGGGGTGTCAGGAATCTGCTCCAGATTTAAACAGTGTCTGGCGTGCACAGTATCGTATGTACTCAAATAACCTGCTGTTGCTGGAAGCTGGGGTTTGGCTGGGTAGCCCTATATTCGACCACCACAGATGTTATGGGCTGAATAATAATTCAGATCTGAGTAAAACACAAATTGCTGGAGGAACTCAGCAGATTATGCGGCATTTATGATGGGGGTCTGGACGTTTCTTCAGACTGTAGATGGGTCCCAAATCGAACTGTCATCTGACCATTCACTACACAGATGCTGCCTGACCTGCTGAGTTCCTCCAGCACTTTGGACTTTGATGTAAAATTGTGTTTGCTAATATATCTGAGGAAGAGTCAGGGCAAGCCCTGTTATTTATGCCTCAGTTAATATCCCATAAAAGAAGAAGATAGTTTTATGAAACATAGAACAGCACAGCACAAGAACATGCCTTTTGGCCCACCATGTTCATGTCTCCAAAGCATCAAGTGTATTTTACGAGCTTTAGAATGTGAGTTGCATTTATAGTTAATGATGTACATTGAAATATTGTGGTGGAAGGTAGATATTCTGGATGAAGGACCGTGACCAGTGGAGTTCCACAAGGGTCTGTGGTGTTTGTGATATATATAAATGACTTGGATGTAAATGTAGATGGGTTGGTGAGTGGGTTTGCTGATGACACCAAGATTGGAGCATTTGCAAACAGTGAGGAAGCCTGTCAGGAGATACAGCAGAATATAGATCAGCTGCAGAAAATAGGCAGAAAAATGGCAGATGGAGTTTAATCCAATAATGGCAAGTGAGAGGTGTTGCACTTTAGGAGGTTGAATGTTAGGGGAGAGTATACATTTAATGGCAAGACCCTGAACAACATTGATGTGCAGAGGAATCTTGGAATCCAAATTCACAGCTCACTGAAGGTTGCAGCACAAGTAGTTAGGGTGGCAAAGAAGACTTATGGTATGCCTACCTTTATTGCTAGAAGCGTTTAGGATAAGAGTCAGGAAGTCATGATGCATCTCTAGGATTTTGGTTAAACCCCATTTGGAATATCGCGTGCAGTTCCGGTTGCCCCATTACAAAATGGATGTGGTGGCTTTGGGGTGGGTTCAGAGGAGGTTTACCAGAGTGCTGCCTGAATTAGAGGGTTTCAGCTACAAGCAGAGCTTAGATACAGGTGTTCCGCAAGAATGCGCTCGCAGCCCTCTTCTTTACTCCTTTTACATCCACGACTGTGCAGCCATATACAAATCTACTTAAATTAACAAATTCGCAGATAACACCACCATTGTGGGCCGGTATCAAATAATGATGAGCTGGAGTACAGGAAGGAGACTAAGAACCTCATGTCCTGGTGTCGTGATAACAACATTTCTTTCAATGTCAATAAGACAAAGGAGATAGTGATCGACTTCGGAAAGCAAAGCGGTACACATACCCCAGTTTGCATCGACGCGGTCTAAGTAGAGATGTTCAAATTCCCAGGAATAAATATCACCAACAACATTTCCTGGATCACCCATATCGAAGCAATGCCTCTACTTCCTTAGAAGGCTTTGGACATTCGACATGTCCCCAACAACTCTCACCAACTTCTACAGATGTGCCAAAGGAAGCATTTTATTGTGATGCATCACAGCATGGTTTGGGAACAACTCCTTCCAAGACCGCAAGAAATTGCAGAGAATAGTGGACGCAGCCCAGATCATCACACAAACCAACCTGCCTTCTATTGACTGCATTTATACCTCACGCTGCCTCAACAAGGCCACCAGCATAATCAAGGATGAGTCGCACCCTGGCCACTCCCTCTTCTCCCCTCTCCCCATCGGGCAAAAGGAATATAAGTGTGAAAATGCACACCTCCAAATTCAGGGACAGTTTCTTTCCAGCTGTTATCAAGCAACTGAGCCATCCTGCCACAACTAGAGAGCAGTCCTGAACTACTATGTATCTCATTGGTGACCCTCGGACTATCTTTGATTGGACTTTAATGACTTTATCTTGCACTAAAAGTTATTCGTGTTATTCCCTTTATTATGTATTTGAATTACTGTGAATGGCTTGATTGTAATCATGTATTGTCTTTCTGCTAACTGGTTAAAACGCAACAAAAACTTTTCACTGTACCTTGGTCAATAAACTAAACTAAACTAAACTAAGTCTAAAGAATGGGTTTCAACCCGAAACGTCACCCATTCCTTCTCTCCTGAGATGCTGCCTGACCCGCTGAATTACTCCAGCATTTTGTGTCTACCTTCCATTTAAAACAGCACCTGCAGTTTTTTTCCCCCTACACTATAAACTAAACTAAACTTGGATTGTTTTCTATGGTATGTCAGAGGTTGAGGGGAGATGATGGAAGTATATAAAATGATGAGAGGCATAGATAGGATGACGGTCAGAACGTTTTCCCAGAGTGGAAATGTTCAACACTCGTGGGCAAAGCTATAGATTGAGAGGGGGAAAGTTCAATGGAGATGTGGAGGGAAAGTTTTTTACACAGTGAGTGGTGGGGACCAAGAACGCATTGCCTGGGGTGGAGGTGGAGGGAGATAGAATAGTGGCGTTTCAGAGGTTTTTAGATAGCACATGGAACTGCAAGGAGTAGAGAGAGGGGTGTGGATCATGTACAGGCAGAAGAGATCATTTTAGCTCAGTCTGAAGAAGGGTCTCGACCCGAAACGTCACCCATTCCTTCTCTCCCGAGATGCTGCCTGACCTGCTGAGTTACTCCAGCATTTTGTGAATAAATACCTTCGATTTGTACCAGCATCTGCAGTTATCTTCTTATATTTTAGCTTAGTATCCTGTTCGGCACAAACAATGTTCTTGTGCTATACTTTTCTATGTTTTATAGGAAGCCTCACAGCCAGTGTGTGCACAGTTGGGTTCCACACGATAGAGTAATCAATCTTCGGTGCTGATAATCGAGGGTGAAGACTGAGGGTTGGGGTACTGACTCGTTTAACATATGAAGTTTAGTTTAGAGATACAACGTGAAAACAGGCCCTTCGGCCCACCTAGTCCATGCTAACAATCCGTCACCTGTTCACGCTATTATGTGGGATCTTCCAGACCCATGTGTGGACAGCGTTTAACACCCGGGAAGTGGCACTGTCGCCAATGTGTGGCACTGCCAGGGCAAACTCAGCCTGGGCATTCCCCGCAGTAACATGGGGTATCTTTAAAGTGGAGATTGAAAGGTTCGTGATTAATAAGGGAGGTGCCAAAGGTTATGGGGAGAAGACAGGAGAATGGGGTTGAGAAGGAAAGATTGATCAGCCACGATTGAAGGGCTGGGTAGACATGATGGGCCGAATGGCCTAATTCTGCTCCTCTGATGTAGGCTTATGATGGGTCAGATCACCAGGTGGGTTTGCTTGTGGGAGCTTGCAGTGCAGTTAAGGGGGAAAGGCTGCGTGTGGGGCTGTACGAGAGGATATGGGAATTGTTTCGGGGAATAGGCGGACACGGAGCAGGGAAGCGCTCTGATCCCTTTGAGACTGGGATGGGAAACGGCTCGGGGATCGCCCAGGTAGAGGGGCAGATCCCAGCGGCCGGTGACGCTGAGGGTGTGAATCCGGCCTCGCCAATTGAAGGCTGTCCTGTGACTTTGAGACGGGAGGGCTGGGCAGGGCTGACGAGGTTCCCTTTGACTCTCAGTTTGAAGATTTAAATGCAGCGTTGTTGCGCTCTCTGCTGAATCTGCCCTTGCTCGTTCACCCCACCTCGACACTGATCCCCCACCTGCCGGTCTCAGCGTAGGGCAAGATGCTCAAGAGGAACCAGCGGGCCGTGCCTCCACCCTGGGCCGCCCTGGAACGCCACAGAGCCGGGGAGAGGCTGCGGGCAGCGCTGGCGGGGCTGCAGGAACTGGAGCTTCTCAGGGAGCGGCAGAAGGAGCTGGTCAAGAGGGAGCTCGGCAGCGACCCTGCCCCAGCCCCAGCCCCGGACCCGGACCCGGACCACACCGGCGCCGAGGAACAACGGCTCGAAGCCACTCTGAGCGCCCTGAAGGAACAACTGGTAAGAAATATCTACATATGGGGGGGGGGGGGGGGGGGGGGAAGGTAGACACAGAATGCTGGAGTAACTCAGCGGGTCAGGCAGCATCTCTGGAGAGAAGGGATGGGTGAAATACCCCTCACAGATCAGTACTTGCACCAATCCCATTCCAAACCCCAAATTTGAAAGAAGTTGATATTCTTCAGGAGCTGGAGATTGGCACAGTTCTCTGTTTTCAAGAGAGAGAGATAAATTTAGCTTTTCGGGGTAACGGGATCAAGGGATGTGGGGACAAAGCAGGAACGGGGTACTAGATTTTGGATGATTAGACATGATCACATTGAATGGCGGTGCTGGCTCGAAGGGCCGAATGGCCTCCTCCTGCACCTATTTACTACGTTAACTGGGAACCGTTCATTCACGCAGACTTTTCACCTTTGTTCACTGTTAACATAATGGACAAAAAATGTGTTTCCATTATCTTTGTAAAAGACCGGAAAACTTAAATGTTTTCCGGTCTTTTACAGAGATAATGGAAATACATTTTTATATATATAAGTGTTTTCCGGTCTTTTACAGAGATAATGGAAATACATTTTAATATATATATAACATATAAAATATAAATATATATATATATATATATATTTTATATGTTATATATATATTAAAATGTATTTCCATATAAATTATATATATATATCTATAAATTATATATATAAATTCGGCCCATCAAGTCTACTCCGCCATTCTCCATCCTAACCCCATTCTGCTGCCTTCTCTCCATGACCTCTGACACTAATGAAGAAGGGTTTTGGCTCGAGTGGGCTGGGATCGTCTCGGTTTTGGCAGTGGTCTAAGTTTTCAACCTACGTCTCGCGGAGATGCAGGAGGACACAGGCATGCTTGAGGGGAAGTCAAGAGAGAACATACATACAGTGTTGGAGGTCAGGAATGAATCTGGATTATCTTTGTAAAAGACCGGAAAACATTTATATATATATATAAATGTTTTCCGGTCTTTTACAAAGATAATCCAGATTCATTCCTGACCTCCGACACTGTATGTATGTATACATATACTGTATATATATATATATATATATATATTTTTTTTTAAAAAGCCAAGTCGCTATTTCTTGTACGTTTAACTCAGAACATGCTGCTAAACGTGATCACCAAGATTCAAGATTCAAGATAGCTTTATTTGTCATCCAATATTGGACGAAATTCAGTAACCCACAGTCCAACAATAAAAGCATTAAATAGGCATTAAAATTACACAACCCTAAAAACACACAAAAAAAGAAACATCCATCACAGTGAGTCTCCTCCAGTCCTCTCCTCACACTGTCCTTAAACATGCGGTGAACGGAACCGGACAAATAGATTTTGTAACAGACGCCTCAAGTTATGCCAGGTGTATTTTAAGACCTATTCTAAGCCTATTAACTGACCGGTTGTAACTGTATCCGTCCCAAGTAACTGCAAGAGTTACATCTAAGCTGATCGGATCCCGCGTCAGCGAAGTGACTAGTTTTAAGAGGCTGTGAAAGGTTTTACCCGTGTAGAGATAAATGTACTAGCCCCAGCTTTGAATATCTGTCTAGGAATTCTACAACGTTTTAATCTTTTCACCTGTTTGTGAGTTCTATGTTCAGGATATAGGGTGGAAGTTTCAGTGTGCACAGGTGCTCATTTTAAATGAAGATAACGTCTAGAATACCATAAGCTTTCGATATTTTGAATAGAAATGTTCAATTTAGTCACTGAATGAACATCTCACGTTTCTATGTCTCAGATTCCAAATTCACGTTTCATGTATTTTGTTGTTTCATGTATTTTGTTTCATGTATTTTGTGTGACTGTTGGCAGATCAATTTCCCTCCTGGGATAAATAAAGTTCTATTGCATCGTATTATTGAAACTCCACTCTCAACATTTCTTCTCAGTAGTTTTTACGTTTATGAGATAACGTTTTAACGTGAAGAAATGCGAGTGTCTGGGTCTCAGCTGTCTGGGTGAATAAATAGCTCGCTGTAGACGGTTCCTGCAGTCTCCGGCTTCCCCTCCCCACTTGGCCTGCTCAATAGCCCGTGTCCTTCCTTCGCAGCTGATCAACAGTTCGTGATGACAACGGGTGCGAGACTCAATCCACACCGTACGCGATACACATCAGCGCTCTCAAAGTCTGAACGCACTCAACCCATCCGCGGCTCATTAGCTGGGTGTGAAAACTCGGCGGGCTGTCCCGATCCCCTCTCTCCCCCGTGAGTGCTCATTGTTCTAGTCGCCAACCCCATCCCTCCCACGGGACATATCCCAACCACTTGTACCGAAGGATTCCACACAATAAATCCCCGAAACGTCACCCATTCATTCCTTCTCTCCTGAGATGCTGCCTGACCTGCTGAGTTACTCCAGCATTTTGTGAATGAATACCTTCGATTTGTACCAACATCTGCAGTTATTTTCTTACAGTACAACAACTGTGATCCATAACGTCTGTGATGTGAGGTCAAACTAATCTCCTGCCTTCATGTGAGCCATATCCATCCATTCCCTGCATATATTCATGTGCCTATCTAAAAGCCCCTTGAATGTCCCTCTAATATCTACTTCCACCTCCACACATTCAGGCACCAACACTGTGTGTGTAAAAAGACAAGTTCACACATAACCTTTAAACTTACCCCCTCTGACAATGAAGAAATGCCCTCTAGTCTTAGACATTTTTCAGCATAGAATCCTGGGTTACCACTCCAGGTGGAACTTGTATTTTCATTAATGTATTTACAGTGTCATAGTAACTCAATACCCATTCCCCTCAACCCTGCCCCCACCCCACCCTGCCCCCTTTCATAGAACATAACACAACAGGAACAGACTCTTCGCCCCACGGTATTCGTTCCAGTACTGATCCCTGTGGAACATCACTGGTAACAGATTTGAGCCAGAGTAACATCCTTTCATCACCGCCCTCTGCCTTCTCTGGATAAGCCTGCTCTAAAACCGTACTACAAAGTCAGCGTGGATCATATCATATCATATCATATCATATCATATCATATCATATATATACAGCCGGAAACAGGCCTTTTCGGCCCTCCAAGTCCGTGCCGCCCAGCGATCCCCGTACATTAACACTATCCTACACCCACTAGGGACAATTTTTACATTTACCCAGCCAATTAACCATCCTCTGCATCCTAATCAGCCTACCATGAAGGATGTTATTAAATGCCTTGCTCTACCCCATTATGGACATTGGACTTTGTCTCTATCCCTTTGTGGACCTTGGACTTTGTCTCCACCCCATTGTTGACATTGGATAATGTCTGTAGACCTGGTGCACTACAATGCTGAGAACTATCTTCTGCACTCTGTATCTTTCCCATTGCTCGATCTATTGTATTTTGAGTTTGACTTAATTGTATTTGAGTATGGTACATCTGATAAGTTTGAATAGCTTGCAAAACAAAGATTTTCACAGTACCTTCGTACGTGTGACAATAATAAATCTAAGTCCATGCTGACAATATGCTTTGCCCTACCCTCATCAACACCTTCATTGCCAATTTCCCATTGCCCTAAATTCTCTGAAAGTTCAAAAACCTCCCTACCTCTTCTTTAAATTACTTCAATAGACAATAGGTGCAGGAGTAGGCCATTCGGCCCTTTGAGCCAGCACCATTCAATGTGATCATGGCTGATCATTCTCAATCAGTACCCCGTCCAATCACTTCCAATGATTAGCCTCGACAAACCTCTCAGACAGGCAATTCCAGGGATTTACATCCTCTTATGAGAGAAGCTCTTGCACGCCTCGGTTCGAAGTGAGCAACCTCTAATCTCGTAAGAGATTCTTCCACTGGTAGAAACATCTTGGTCTATTATGTCATATCCCATAAGGATCTTAAATGTTTCATCATGGTCGGCACAGACATTGTGGACCGAAGGGTCTGTTCCTGTGCTGCATTGTCTATGTTCCAAGGTCACCCCTCGTTCTTCTAAACTCCAGAGCATAGATTTAATTTCTTGAGCTGTTTACGAATGGACTCTATCGAAATTGCATTTGCTTCCATAGGTGAAGATATAAAGATTCTAGGACTACCTTGAGAGAAGATGGGGAGGTGGACTAATGTACTCAATGAGGAAATGCAGGGCATCTGCTCAATACCTCATGGCTGTTGTGGCACCTTGCTATGTACTGATGGGCTGGTGAATTTCCCACATTACTGCACTTCAATGCTACTTCAAAGTCTATGAGGCCTTTCACGCTGCAGAAGGTGCAAAGTAAATTGTAAATCTATTTATTTGGAAATCTTAAAGATCTTAAAAATCTGATGGTACTTATGTTTTTCTTTTGTGAACACGAACGGTCTCTGTTGTAATGCAGGCAAAGCAGCAGCCAATGTGCGGCCAATAATCTCTCACAAAACTATACGGTAACGTTCAGAAAATCTGTTCTGGTTGTGTTGAGTGAGTGATTTAAAAATAGGGCAAGGACAAGTGGGAGCACCCCCTACCTCTTGCTTTTTATCAATGGGGGTCTTTCGGGACTATCGATGGGAGTGAACAGGGTGTGCAGGAAGGAACGGCACCGAAGATAGACAGGAAATGCTGGAGAAACTCGGTGGGTTTCTGGAGAAAAGGAATAGGTAACGTTTCAGGTTGAGAGCCTTCTTCAGACAGTCAGGGGTGACTAGAGGTATGAAAAAGTACAGGACAAATCTGAGCCTGCACCAGTGGCCAAGGAGCCCCCAATGGTCCATTGTTGAACAGGGCATTTAACATCTTGGTGGTGCGGCTGATCGAGCCGCTGCCTTGCAGCATCAAAGACCCAGATGTGATCTTGATCGCTGTCTGTGTGGAGTTTGCACGTTTAGTTTAGAGACACAGCGCGGAAACAGGCGATCGGCGCACTGAGTCTGCGCCGACGAACGATCCCCGCACACTAATACTATCCTACAAACGCTAGGGCCAATTTACACTTATACCAAGCCAATTAGCCTACAAACCTACAGGTCTTTGGGGTGCGGGAGGAAACCGGAGCACCCGGAGAAATCCCGCACAGGTCATGGGGAGAACGTACAAACTCTGTACAGACTTCAACGTACAGTCAGGATCGAACCCGAGTCTCTGGCACTGTAAGCAACAACTTAACCACTGTGCCGCCCCACCACCTCTGTGGGAGTCATCCAAGTGGGAGGAGGGAGAGAGGGTGTGAAATATGGCCAAACATCTGGGGGCTGACTGTTCAATGGAGATTGCTTTAGTGACTTCTTGGGTTTTGTTTGGCTGCTTCCTCCCACATGCCAAAGGTATGTGGGCTGGTTGTTTAATTAGCCACTGTAAATTGTTACTAGTGTGCAGGTGAGTGGTTGAATCTGGGGGAGTTGATAAGAATGTGGAGAGAATAAAAAAGGTGGAGATTAGTGTAGGATCAGTGTGAATGGGGTGGGGGTGGGGGTGGGGGGATAGATTGTCAGCATGAAGTAGATGGCCTGAAGAGCTGTATGTGTTCAGTGACCGTGAGAGGGCACCTCTGTGGGAGTCACCCCCTCTGGGAGTCATCCAAGTGGGAGGAGGGAGAGAGGGTGTGAAATATGGCCAAACATCTGTGGGTTGACTGTTCAATGGAGATTGCTTTAGTGACAGACAAAAACAACAGATAAGATGAAGATGTTTAGGAAATGGAACAAGAAGTGGAATTTTTAGAGAAGAATGGGGCATTGAAGAGGAGTGAATGACCTTGGCAAACAGAGCCTGTACCTGTTAATTAAAGGTAGACAGGGAACAATTACCTTCAAGGCAAACCTCCTCCCTGGCTGGCTTTGCCTAATTAAAAAGCTCTAGGCTGACAGGTCTCAGATAATTGTGCGTTTCCATGTCGAGAGGCCACTTATTCAGCCCTGGATTGAGTTAAAGTGCTTTTGGAGGTGTCCTTTCCTCTCTATCTTGCGATGTTTATGCTAGTTGTAGAGATATTTCTGCTGGTTTTGCCCTGTCTCCTTCCTGCTGGTGTGGATGAGTGCAGGGTCAGTGGTCAAGGGCTTCATCCACCCTAGCCCAAGGGGTCTGAGACAACCTAGTGCTGATACTGCTCGATGGCTGAGATTTCGTAAGTTCAAAAGTTCTAGGAGTAGAATTAGTCCATTTGGCTCATCAACTCTACTCCGCCATTCAATTATGTCTGATCTATCTTTCACTTTCAGCCCCATTTTCCTGCCATAACCCCTGACACCCTGTCAAGAACCTGTCAATCGCCACCTTAAATATATCCTTTGATTTGGCCTCCACAGCCATCTGTGGCAATGAATGAAAGTGGCAATGGGTGATGTAAAGCAACTCTTTGCCAAATGTAAATGACTTAACAGAGGAAGACGGCTGCAGTCACGGGACCTCCTGAAAGTATTGTTTTTAGTATCTAAGTATCTGGAACAGTACAGCACAGGAAAAGGCTCTTTGGTCAATGATATCTGTGCTGACCAGGATGCCAATTTAAACTGCACCTCTACACATGCTGGTTTTTATCGCTCCATTCCCTGCCTGTTTGCGTGTCTGTCCAAATATTTCTTAAATGTTGCTATTAAATCTGCTACTACCATCTCTTTAGCAACATGTTCTAGCCACCCATCACTCTCTGTGTAAAAATGTTTTCTTCCAACGTGCTTTAAACTTTCTCCTCTCACCTGAAAGCAATGCCCTCTAGTATTTTACATTTCCATGCTTGGAAAAAGACTCTTGGCTGTCTATCCTACCTATGTCTCTCATAACTGTACAAACTTCAATCAAGTTTCCCCCCTCAGCCTTTGACATTCCAGTGAAAAAATCTCAAATTTGTCCAACCTCTCTTTATAGCTAATCCATGCAGCGTCTCGTAAACCTCGTCTGCACCCTCTCCAAAGCTTCCACACTTCCTGCGACGCGGTAACCAGAACTGCACAAAATGCTCCAAATGTGACCTAACCAAATTTTTAAGCAGCCTTTATGAATATATTAATTTTTAAATTTCAACATCATTTCTGCAGTGGACATTTCCACAGGTTCACCATTCTGAAATCTCTCTTCACCTCAGGCTTAAATGGCTTACCCTGAAATCTTGCAGCAAGATATCATTGGGTCACACAACGCAGAAACAAGCCCTTCGGCCCACTGACTATTTTACACTAATTCCATTTTATTCTCCCCACATTCCCATCAGGTTCCCCCCAGATTCTACCACTCACCACACCATCACACTAGAAACAGTTCATAGCAACTGATTAATCTACCATGTTAGCCACTCCTACATTGACCTGGAAGGCCCAGGAGCCTCCTGGCAAGCGATGACCTGCTTATGTTCTCATTAGTCGGAACTGAGAAAGCTGGGACCCACTGTGATGCAGAAAAATGCTGCATTTCAGATTCAGTCATGAAAGTCATCCAGCACAGAGGCAGACCCTTCGGCCCGCCATATTCATGCTGGCCGTGAAGTATCCAGGCAATCCCACTTACCAGCTCTTGGCCAATAGCCCACCATGTCATGGTGATTCAAGTGTAAGAAAATAACTGCTGATGCTGGCACAAATCGAAGGTATTTATTCACAAAATGCTGGAGTAACTCAGCAGGTCAGGCAGCATCTCAGGAGAGAAGGAAGGAATGATGATTCAAGTGCTCATCCAGATACTTCCTAAGTGTTCTGAGGACATAGATTTAAGGGGATCGGCAATAAAACCAAACGAAGGCGAGGAATTTTCTTTTTGTGTGATGAACTGTAATCTGAAAAGTGCCGCTGAACAGAGGGTTGAAGCCGATATGATAACACAAATTAGTTGGGAAATATTATTTGTATGCTTGCACTGAAAAAGCATGAGTGTGTTGGAGAGTAATTGAATTGACCTATTAAAGAGTTGGTACCAGCGAGCCTAAGTAAGGGCCTCGACTCAAAATACCCATTCCTTCTCTCCAGAGATGCCGCCTGTCCCGTTGAGTTACTCCAGCTTTTTGTGTCTATCGCTGGTTTATCATTGTCATGTGTACCAAGATACAGATACAAACTTTGTTTTGCATCTTATCCATACACCATACCATTCATGAGTACATCAGAAAGTGCACAAATTAACCAAAAAAGAGTGAAGAATATAGTGCAGAGAAAACTACAAAGAAAGTACAGACTTATATCCTTCTAAACCTAGGGTTGCCACACAGCGGTGCAACACAGAGAGAAATCTGATCCTTGCCTCTGCTATATTGTGGAGTTTTCCCATTTTTCCTGTGACTACATGGGTTTCCTCCAAGTGCTTTGGTTTCCCACCTACACCCCAGACCCCAGATGCGTGGGTTGGTCGGTAAGTTAATCAGCTGCTGTAAATTGCCTTTTGTGCAAGTAAATAGGAGATTCAGGGTGTGGGAAGGGCAGTGAGAGAAAATGGGTTTACAGTGCCAGTGGGGGATGGGACTGCTCCGAGAATCAGCATGGACTGATAGACTTGATGGACTGAATGGCCTTCTTCCAGGTTGTACGGTAATATAAACGTTTTCTTTACATTTAACATATAACAAACATATAACAACTACAGCATGGAAACAGGCCTGTCCGGCCCTACCAGTCCACGCCGACCATTCTCCCTGACCTAGTCTCATCTACCTGCACTCAGACCATAACCCTCCAATCCCCTCCTATCCATATACCTATCCAATTTACTCTTAAATAATAAAATCGAGCCAGCCTCCACCACTTCCACCGGAAGCCCATTCCATACAGCCACAACCCTCTGAGTAAAGAAGTTCCCCCTCATGTTACCCCTAAACCTTTGTCCCTCAATTCTGAAGCTATGTCCCCTTGTTGGAATCTTCCCCACTCTCAAAGGGAAAAGCCTACCCACGTCAACTCTGTCCGTCCCTCTCATAATTTAAAAAACCTCTATCAAGTCCCCCCTCAACCTTCTACGCTCCAAAGAATAAAGACCCAACCTGTTCAACCTCTCTCTGTAGCCTAAGTGCTGAAACCCAGGCAACATTCTAGTAAATCTCCTCTGTACCCTCTCCATTTTGTCGACATCCTTCCTATAATTTGGCGACCAGAACTGCACACCATACTCCAGATTCGGCCTCACCAATGCCCTGTACAATTTCAACATTACATCCCAACTTCTATACTCGATGCTCTGATTTATAAAGGCAAGCATACCAAACGCCTTCTTCACCACCCTATCCACATGAGATTCCACCTTCAGGGAACAATGCACAGTTATTCCCAGATCCCTCTGTTCCACTGCATTCCTCAATTCCCTACCATTTACCCTGTACGTCCTATTTTGATTTGTCCTACCAAAATGCAGCACCTCACACTTATCAGCATTAAACTCCATCTGCCATCTTTCAGCCCACCCTTCCAAAAGGCCCAAGTCTCTCTGTAGACTTTGAAAATCTACCTCACTATCAACTACTCCACCTATCTTAGTATCATCTGCATATTTAGTAATCCAATTTGCCACACCATCATCCAGATCATTAATGTAAATGACAAACAACAGTGGACCCAACACAGATCCTTGGGGCACTCCACTAGACACTGGCCTCCAACCTGACATACAATTGTCAACCGTTACCCTCTGGTATCTCCCATTCAGCCATTGTTGAATCCATCTTGCAACCTCACTATTAATACCCAACGATTTAACCTTCTTAATCAACCTTCCATGTGGAACCTTGTCAAATGCCTTACTGAAGTCCATATAGACAACATCCACAGCCTTGCCCTTATCAATTTCCCTGGTAACCTCTTCAAAAAATTCAAGAAGATTAGTCAAACATGACCTTCCAGGCACAAATCCATGTTGACTGTTTCTAATCAGGCCTTGATTATCCAAATAATTATATATATTGTCCCTAAGTATCTTTTCCATTAATTTTCCCACCACAGACGTCAAACTAATAGGTCTATAATTGCTAGGTTTACTTTTAGAACCTTTTTTAAACAAAGGCACAACATGCGCAATGCGCCAATCTTCCGGCACCATCCCCGTTTCTAATGACGTTTGAAATATTTCCGTCATAGCCCCTGCTATTTCTGCACTAACTTCCCTCAATGTCCTAGGGAATATCCTATCAGGACCTGGAGACTTATCCACTTTTATATTCTTCAAAAGTGTCCGTACCTCCTCTTCTTTAATCATCCTAATTTCCATCACTACTCTACTTGTTTCGCTTACCTCACATAATTCAATATCCTTCTCCTCGGTAAATATCTCCTCGGTTTATCTACCCTGAGATGGTTTTTAAATGTGACATGCTTTTTTTTCTCTCTCACTCCCTCTCTCTTTTCCTTCATCTCTCTCCCACTCACTCTCTCCCTCCCTTTACCCCACCCTCTCCCCTCCTGCTTTCCTCTTTTTCCCTCTCCCTTTCTCTGCCCCCTGCATCCCCTTTTTTCTTCCCTCTTTCCCTTTTCCTCTCTACTTTCATCTGCCTCTCTCTCACCTTCTTGCTTTCCCTCTCTCTCTCGCACTACCTTTTTTCTTCCCCCACCTGCCCCTCCCCCTCTCTCCACTTTCCCCCCTACCCTTCCCCCTCCCTCCCTCTCTTCCTTCCTCTCTCCCCCTCCCTCTCTCTCCTTCCCTGCTCCCCCTCTCTCTCCCTCCCTACCCTCACCTTTCTCCCTCTCTTTTCCCCAGCCTATTTCTCGTTCATTCTCTCTCCCTTTCTGCAGGCAAATTTCAAAAGCTGTAATTGTGGTGGACTGAATACTTGCACCACATCTCGCGATGAATGTCTGTTTTTCTGGAAATAGCTGAAATGAGATCTATGTGACGTTCTAAATTATCAATGACCGTTGTATATCTTCAGGACAGTTTTCCGTGACCCGGAGCCATTAATCAAGAATGTCTAGACTGGGATGCTTTGGCTATGCATTAGTCCATTCTTTAAGTGGATTCGGGTCATTGGAAAACTATAAACAAGACACAGCAAATATAAATCACTTTGGAGTCTGTCATCTAGGGGGTAACTCCATCTCGTTTTTTCCATCTCATTGAGTAGTTTCATCTGGGGAAAGAGATTGATAACTCTTAATAATTCTGAAACAATAATCTCCCTTGACTACTCAGTGAGGCCACACATTCATACACCTCGGGGAGAGAGGGTATTCACTAACCACTGTGTGTTGGTGTACCCTATGTTTGCAAACTACCGTAGAAACATTGGACTCCTCACTCTTCCCCCCCCCCTCCCCTCCCCTCCCCTCCACTGATCCATTCCCTCATCTGCTGAGATCCTGGATAATCTATTGACTCATCTCCAGACACCTATCTGTTCCCTACTTCCTTTAATTGGTTCTGGTTAACAAAGATTTAACAACCTCACCTTTAAAATAAACAATTGACCCTGTTGTAAATTTCAACCAGCCTTTGTGTGCGGTGCTTCCTAAATTCATCTCCAAACAGTCTGCCCCCAACCCTTGAGCCAATTTGTCCTATAAAGGACTCCAAAATCTGCAGAAATAGCACCTGGAAATGTGTACTGATAGTTTAGTTTAGTGAAATGGCGCGGAAACAGGCCCCTCGGCACGCCAAGTCCGCGGCAACCACCGATCCCCATATATTAACACTATTCTGCTCACTGGGGCCCATTTACTGAAGCCAATTAAGCTACAAACCTGTATGTCCTTGGAGTGTGGGAGGAAACCAGAGCACGCGGAGAAAGCCCACACGGTCACAGGTAGAACGTACAAACTCCATATAGACTGCACCCGTAGTCAGGATTGATCCCGGGTCTCTGGTGCTGTAAGGCAGCAGCTTTATCGCTGCACCACTGTGCCGCCCCCATAACCTGCATAATCTGTTGATGATCAGACCATCCGTTTCAACCTTGTAACATTCCATTTCCCAGCTGAAGGGCTTTGTTCATTTGCCTCCATGACCCTTTTGACCAACCCGGCCTTGTTTGCTTTCCAGTCACATTTAAGAAGACAGGATCTGGGGCTGAAAGTTCACTTGCAACACTTGGACCGACAAATTAGTGAGCTGAAGCTGGACGTGAGCAAGGCATCCTCCGAGCAGCTGGAGAGTGACAGCAGGCCAAGTTCAGGTGAGCTCTGCGTGTTGGGGACAAGGGCACTTTGGAGACAGGCGGTGCATGGGAACAGGAGGTGATCGTTCCCCACTGTCGAGGATCTGTTTCCATTCCATTAATTTTCTCTTAACTCCATCCATGCACATCGATCACATTTTAAATCTGCTGGTTCGGGGCCCTGCCTTATGTTGGGGTGAGTTTTCCACTGACTGCACATCACCGTTAAGTCAAGACAAGTCAAGTTTATTGTCATGTGCACAAGTCCATATTCCTTTATAAATGCACTCTTTTCCCATCTCCCTCAATTGCCTGTCCATCCCTGAGTGTATCCATGCTGTTTGCCACTAACCACGCCCAATGAAACACCAGTTTGCAGCAGCATCATAGGAAAATGGAATCAGACAAAACAACGTAAATTATACATAAATTACATATAAATTCTACAAGACAGTGAAAAGAAAAGGTCTGCGAAAGAAAGACATTAGTGCAAAAATACACAATTAGAAAACAAGTCCATTGCAGTTCAAGGACCATACCTTGTACAATTTGAAAGAAAAAACTATTTGGGGGAATGAGCTTCACTGGCAGGGTCAACATATATTATCCTGATGGTGGTGATGATGACTCTAACCCCAACCCTAACCTGAATGCCTCTGCAGATGAATAATACAGTCACGGTCCTCCGGTAGTAAGTCCAAATCCATTGTTGTTTGAGACATCTGACAGTGTCCTTTGGCAATTCTTTACCCTCTGAGTGAAATGGGAGTAAAAAGGACAAAGCTCCCAATGTAGGCCATGAATGTAAGATGGTCAATAATAAATCCAATGAAGAGTGGGAGAGGAACATCTCTACATGGGCAGTGGGGAAACTGCTGAATGGAGTGGAATGGGATTGGTGCATTGAAAAGAAGCCACAAGCAATGAAAGGTTGGTGATTAAAGTATCATTCACCCATTCATTTGTTCATTCAATCATTCATTCATTCATTCTTTCATTGAATGATGCAACATAGAAACAGATATTGAGCCCAACCAGTATAAGAAGGAACTGCAGATGCTTGTTTGCACTGAAGATAGACACAAAATGCTGGAGTAACTCAGCGGGGCAGGCAGCATTTCTGGATTGAAGGAATGGGTGACATTTCGGGTCGAGACCCTTCTTCAGACTCCAGCATTTTGTTTCTATCTTCAGCCCAACTAGTTATTTATGTCTACATCAGCCTCTCCATATTCCTTTATAAATGCACTCTTTTCCCATCTCCCTCAATTGCCTGTCCATCCCTGAGTGTATCCATGCTGTTTGCCACTAACCACGCCCATTGGTGGTGAGTTTCCCCTTCCCACCATTCTTGAGTTAACAAACTTCCTGCTGCGTTCCCTCCTGGAATGCTTGATGACCATCCCACAACGATGGCCCCTTGCTCTTCCCCATGTTCAGGAGAGAGTGGGCCGTGTGGAGCCTAAATATCGGTCTGGACAAACTGGGATCAGCGGTCTCTTCCTGCGCTGTTAATGGACGGCTGGAAATGCACTTGTATCCAATGGAAGGTGGTGACTTGAGGGGCAATGCTTCTGTGCTGCAAACGTCTCCGTGATCTGGCATTCACTGCCCCACACGGTGGTGGAAGCCGATCCAAAAAGGAACCAGTATTGATGGTGAAAGAGTTGGGGATGGGGTTGATTGGATTTTTCTTGCTGTGCGCTAGCACAGACTCCTTGGACCAAATGTCACTTTGGAACTCTAATGTAACTCAGTCCTTTTACAAGCTTATTGTTTCTGATCTTTATTGGCATCAGATCATCCCAGCACCCTCCCGGGTGAATAGTGCTCTTGCTCAGGGGCAGGGCTCCCTCCGTTCAATACAGAGTGCAATGGAAGTCTGGAAATTGCACCGCTGAGTCTAATTGTGTGCATGCTGAATACTTGTGTATCAGGTTTCTTTCCTTATAGGCTTGAACAATACTGTCTGCCTGCCTGCTCTATAGATCGCTGTTTTGAATGGCACTCTAGTATCTCTGGGTGTGTGTCTGGATGTGGGGATGTTTCTAAATACATCTCTCTGAGCTCATATTTTTGTGTGTACATGTTCCTTTGTGAATGCATGTTTCTCTGCTACAGGATGCATATGTGTGCTTTGCTCAATAGGTTAGTTAGTGTGTGCATGTGCGCATCTACCTGGATAGGAAAGATTTAGCGGGTTATAGGTCAAATGGGACAAGTTTAGATGGGTATCTTGGGCAGCATGGATGAGTTGGGCCAAAGGGTCTGTTCCATGCAATATGACCCTATACATATGTATGTGTATAGGTGTTTGTGTGTGTCTGTGTAGTGAGTGCATCTTACCTCCCTGTTTTAGTGTGTGTGACTGCCTTCAACCAGTGTGTGTTTTATTTGTGACTTGTTACATTGTGTGGGTGTATGTGTTTGTATGTGTGCACACGCATGTTTATCCGAGTTTGAGTGTGTATGAGTGGATATCTGTATAAATATGTGTTTGTACTGTTATAATAATAATAATAATAATAATACATTTATTTTATATAGCGCTTTTCAGGATACTCGAAGACTCTTGTACCTGTAGTTATGTACGTTTCAGTGAGTGTATGTGTGTGTAATATAGTGTGCGTTTACATGAGTGCATTAGTGTGTGTTTGTGTGACTGTGCTGACAGTCTGTTATCAGCCTGCTAATGCCATTATGAGTGTGTAGCCCCCTTCTTTACCTCAAGGTTGCTCTGTTGATTTCCAACTCTTTAGCCCCCCCCCCCCTCCACTTCAGATGGAGAGATCAGTGTGACCCCGGCCGGCGCCAGCAGATTACACCGCGCTCCTTCAAGCAGTGGATCAGCCAGCCATTCCTTCCCCTTTGTTCTATGATCTAACATTAGACCCCGGCATTGTTGTGTGCACAAGATTTATAGTAACAGACAGTGCTTTTTACTTCAAGGTCATATCGTGTTTAACGAGCCAGTTTAAAGCCATACTCAAAGGGTTCTGTCTGTGAGGCTCTAGTCCCAGACTACGTGGGACCAAACAAGGTGGACAACACCCTCTTACTTTAACACTCCTCATGCCTTTTGATTGTTCCTTGATTAACCCTTGTGATGGTCCTGTCTAACTCTGCCTTAGAGTTAATCATTCCAATTTGCAGAGATAATTATCCCCCACAGTAATTTGGTTGAAATTTCCCAATCTCCTTATGCCCTGTCTAAGGCATAGAAATACAGTATGGAAAGAAACCATTCAATCCATTACACTATGCCAGCTCTTTGATAGAACGGGCTGATTTAGATACAGGATCCTGCTTTGCCCCATCCTTTCAAATCTGCTTTAAAATTAGATGAGATGATGATGCTTATTGATCCAACACCTTCCCATTTTCATGACAGCTCTCCAAGTGAATTAATATCTTATCTCAGCTCCCCTCCGGGTCAATTCCAATGATTTTAAATTTGTCACCACTGGTTATTGACACAGTGACTAGTATTAGATGTTCCCATTGTGTTGTGTTAAAGACCCTCATCCCCCAGAAAACTTCTACTGGATACCCTTGGTCGTCTTAGCTTTCCAATTCAGCACCCATCCCACTCTTGTTCTCTCTATCTCTGTCCCTGTCTCTTTCCTCTTGCTCTCTCTTCGTCTCTCTTATACCTGTAGTTGGTAGTGCTGCTGCCTCGCAGTGCCATGGGCCTGGGTTCCATTCTGATCTCGGGTGCTGTCAGTGTGGAGTTTGTTTGTTCTCCCAATGACTCCGTGGGTTTCCTCCAGGTGCTTCGGTTTCCTCCCGCATCCCAAAGATGTGTGGCCTCTGTAAACAGCTCCCAGTGTGTAGGAAGTGGATGTGAAAGTGGGATAACACAAAGCGTGTGTGAGCGAGTGATTGATGATTTGCATGGACTCGATGTGCTGAAGGGCCTGTTTCCATGCTGTATCTTTCAATCAATCTATCTCTTCACCCTTTTCTTTTCTTTTTAGTTTCTCCTTCTCTTTTCTGTCTCCTTTCTTCCTTTCCTTTCTTTGTCTGCCTGTTTCTTTCTTATTCCTCTCTGGCACTTTCTTCCTCTCTCTTTCTTCCATTATCTGACCTGATCGTGCTTTATTCTGCTTTCCAGGGCTGGGTGTTAATTCACCTCTGGCGGGATGGCATTAGTAGTGCAGTCGCTGCCACTAATGCCCGTCAGCTGGCTGGGGTGGCATCTCAGTGAGATTGTGTTTCTGATCAACAGGGTTTTACGAGCTGAGCGACGCAGGCTCCTGCTCTCTGTCCAACTCCTGCACCTCCATGTACAGCGACTCCACCTCATCGTCGCAGGGCAGCCTGGTCCACAGCGGCCATGCCGGGCAGCCCAAGGGCAGCCGGCCGGAGAGCCGGCCAAGGTCGGCCGACGAGATCACCGTGCAGTCAGCAGGCTTCCCCCAGCAAGGGGCCGGCAAGCGGCCTGGCAGAGGGATCAAGACCACCGCCGAGCCGGTGCTCCACATCCACAACGGGAGGCAGGGGTTCATCCGGCCAAGGCCAGTCTCCACAGGTAGGCTCACTCTCCGTCTTGTACCTCTCTCCCAAATACGATATGAAACGATACTGTAGAACTTTATTTCTCCCAGGAGGCACATTTCTCCCAGGAGTCATAAAACACAAAATACATGAAACATGAAATTAATGTGACGAGTAGAAAGGATTGGGGATGTGCAAAGATTGGGGAGGTGGGGGGGGGGGGGGGGGTCAGCCTACCCCATGACAGAAGGGGGAGGAGTTGTACAGTTTGATAGCCACAGGGAGGAAGGATCTCCTGTGGTGTTCTGTCCTGCTTCTTGGTGGTACCAGTCTGTTGCTGAAGGTACTCCTCGGGTTGACCAGAGTGTCATGGAGGATGCACAGTGATGCAGTGGGTCGAGCTGTTGCTTCACACGCCAGCGACCTGGGCTCAATCCCGATCTCTGGTGCTGTCTGTGTGGAGTTTGCACGTTCACCCTGTGACCACACAGGACTCCTGGGTGCTTCGGTTTCCTCTCACATGCATGGTCAAAGGTGATGTGACTGTGTACTTCGCTGTGTGTTCCTGCCTACCTTTCTCTGCCCCCGCACTATCTACCTTGTGATCAAAGATTGCACCCTGCAAACTTGGGAGAAGGAAGCGTCAAACAGAGGAGTGCTGGCTTTTCTCGAGAGAAAAGTTTTGCCTATCCTTTGTCTTCTAGGTGAAGCATTATTCTTAAGCAGTGAGCCCTAGCTCTGGTATAGAGGTTCGTAAGTTCTAGGAGCAGAAAAAGGCCATTTGGCCCATCCAGTCTATTCTGCCATTCAAACATGGCCAATCTATCTTTCCCTCTCAACCCCATTCTCCTGCCTTCTCCCGATAACCCCCCGACACTCTTACTAATCACGAATCTGTCAATCTCCTCCTTAAAAAGATCCATTGACTTGGCCACCACAGCCATCCGTGGCAATGAATTCCACAGATTCACTTCCCCATGGGCAAGGCTATATTGTGACATGTGTTCTTCTCCTTATGTTCTGTACAGGTGACTTGGAGAGGTTTGTACCTCAGCCGAGAGAGCCTGCAGCTGGCTATGAACTGAAGGGAGCTCGGACTGTAGATTCGGATGACTGGAAGTACCAGTGCGACCTGGTATCCAAGGACAGTGGCGACGTTTACAACTACCCTAGCCCCCTCCACGCGGTCGCTCTGCAGAGTCCCTTGTTTAGCCTCAGCGGAAGGATACTGAGTGTGGAAAATAAACAAAGCCTATCGGGCACCACATTGCCTGCTCCAGAAGGCAAGCCAAGCCCCCTTGAAGCCAGGCTTGCCTGCTTAAACAAACAAACTGAACCAGTCCAATGTCCGGTTGCCCGGGTCAGTGTGTCTGCTGGTCCTGATGCAGCGGTATTTGAGAAAGAGCTGGCATGTCCTGGTGAGGTCATGAAGGATAACCGCGTCAATAGCAAAATCAACGGGCCACACAAGAAGGTCTCGCCCCTGCACTGGGGGGACCGTCGGCAAAGTGCAGGAGAAGGAGTTGCCAAGGCAAAACTAAGTCGCCCGCAGCATACCGGCAATGTGAACATCTCGGCCTCGACCAGTTGGCTGGGAGGGGATTCTAAGGCTGCCAGCAGTAATTGGCAATGCAGGCCAGTTGCGAAAGGCTCACTCACTTCAGGCTACTGTGCGGGTCTGCCCACAACTTGTGGAGCAGGGTTCCACTCGGGCCTACCCATGGCCCATGGAGCAGGATCCGGTTCGGGCTTACCTACTGCACATGGAGCAGGCTCCTGCTTGGGCTTACACATGGCTTATGGAGCAGGCTCCTGCTCAGGCCTACCCACTGCCCACAGAGCAGGTTCTTGCTCAGGCCTACACTCGGCCCTCAGAGTAGGCTCCTGCTCAGGCCTACCCAGAGCTCATGGAGTAGGCTCTGGCTCGGGCTCAGGCCTACCCATCAACTGTGGAGCAGGCTCCTGCTCAGGCCTACCCACTCCCCACAGAGCAGGTTCTTGCTCAGGCCTACACTCGGCCCACATAGCAGGCTCCTGCTCAGGCCTACCCAGAACTCATGGAGTAGGCTCGGGCTCGGGCCTACCCATCGAATATGGAGCAGTCTCCTGCTCATGCCTACCCAGAGCCCACAGAGCAAGCTCTGGTTCGAGCCTACCCATGGCTTGTGGAGCAGGCTCCTGTTTGGGCCTACCCATGGCCCATGGAGCAGGCAGCTGCACTGGCCTGGTTGACTTGTCCAGTGGCAGACAGCAGACTAGCAGGGATCATGACTCCCCCAGCACCAATGTATTGCATAGGTCCAGCCGGGACAAGTCACGGGGCACGGGAGGAACACGTGTCGAGGGCTTGCCGAAGGATGGCTTTGTGCAGGCCCATTTTGTGGCCCCAGAGTCCCGGCCACGAGTTCAGGTGTGGCCAGATGGTGGCAAGGCCAAGGTGACCAAGATCAAAAGTAAGGGTGGAGACACAGGACAGTGTGGGTGGAGGCCACAGGCTGGAACCGTAGCTGAGGGGAGTCGGGGTCACGGTTCCTCAGGCCTGGAGCCAGCCTGCCAACAGCGTTCCGAGTCAAATTACCACCTGGCTGGTGGCGGCCCGGAGCCCTGCCAGGATGCGGGGGGCAGAAATCCGTCGAAGCGCCGCGGTTGTAGGGGCACCCTGCGGCTCAAGGCGGGGAGACCCCACAGGGCCCGTGCCTCTGGTCGCCGTCGAGGGCCTGGTTGCCGTAGCGACTCGGAGCAGTCGGAGTACTCGGCGGAGTGTGCCTCCCTCTCCCTCTCCACCCTCGGGGGGAGCAGCGTGGACGAGGTCAGTGACCACACGGCCCTCCGCTTTGCAGACGGCGAGTCCAGCGGGAGCGAGCTGGGGCCCGCTACCGAGCGGGCCGGTGGAAGCCTACTCCTCGGGCCCCGGGGCCTGCGCCCCAGCCAGTCGCCCCCAGACACTGCCCGCAGCCGCCGCTCAGAGGCCAGGATCTGCCGGGTAAAAGCCTCGAGAGCACTGAAGAAAAAGATCCGGAAATTTCAACCCGAGGCCTTAAAGGTTATGACCATGGTGTAAGGGTATGACCTCTCAATGTGTCCCATGGAGATTCCATGCTGGCTACTGTTGTCCCGGGAAACAAAAGCAATGACTTCACAAAAGAGAGGGATGTCCATTTCTGAACTGTGATTGACCTTTGCTATAAACCACTGGACCCGTTGCCAGCGATTAAATGTTCCTGGCTCTTTGTATAATAATTATTGTTCTGATTTCAACTATTGCAAGGTGCGTTGTTTAACAATATAAATTAAAAAAATTATTTGATGTCACTGGACTTAGCATTGTGGTTTTGTGTTTTCATCTTCACAGAGGGAGACAAAATTAGGTGTAGCATAGTTGGTACATCGTGATGTTGTACAAGTCGGTGAGACCACTATATGTAGTTCTGGTCGCCAGTAAAAGAATAGATGCCATTAAGTTGGAAAGGGCGCAGAAGAGATTCACCAGAATATTTTATCTTATTGGATCTTATTGAAACGTATAAAATTCTTAAGGGGTTGGAGAGGCTAGATGCGGGAAGATTGTTCCCGATGTTGGGGAAGTCCAGAACCAGGGGTCACAGCTTAAGGATAAGGGGGAAGTCTTTTAGGACCGAGATGAGAAAACATTTCTTCACACAGAGAGTGGTGAGTCTGTGGAATTCTCTGCCATAGAAGGTAGTTGAGGCCAGTTCATTGGCTATATTTAAGAGGGAGTTAGATGTGGCCCTTGTGGCTAAAGGGATCAGGGGGTATGGAGAGAAGGCAGGTACAGGTTACTGAGCTGGATGATCAGCCATGGTCATATTGAATGGCGGTGCAGGCTCGAAGGGCCGAATGGCCTACTCCTGCACCTATTTTCTATGTTTCTATTTCCTGGACTTGCGGGCTTGAGTTATAGGGAGAGATTGGGTAGACTGGGGCATTTGCTTTGGATCGTAGGAGACTGAGAGGTGACCTTTTTGAGGTATACAAGATTACGAGGGGCATGGATAAAGTGGGTGCTCAGTCTTTTTATCAGAGCAGAGGATTATAAACTAGGGGTCAGAAACTTAAACTGAGACGGTAGTGATTTAAAAGGGGCAACCTTTTCACTTAGAGGGTCGTCCATATTTGGAATCTGCTGCCAGAGGAAACTATAGAAGCAGATATACAATTACAACTGAAATTGTGCAACAATTACAATAAAACAGTAAAAGACAGATATGTGGATAGTAAGACTTTAGAGGTATTTAAGAAGTGTCCTATTTGAAGACTTGAATTGTCAATGCGTAGAAGGGTAATGCTGGGAAATGGGATGAGTAGAGATGGGTGTTTAAAGTTGTCGTTTCTGGTTATGTGCACAAGTACTATGTGGTATGGCTACAACAAAAATCTTGCTTGCATTAGCAGCACACATAGCCGCAGACAACACACAAAAACACAAATCATACATAAACTACACATTAATTGAACAAAACAGTGAAAAGGAAAAGACTGCAACAACACAACATCAGTGCAAAATATATTTAAAAATACAAGTCCATGGTGGTTTGCAGTGTTCCATTTCTGAGGTAGGAGGCAGTCACTGAAGGGAGTGCAGTGTAGGTTCACCAGGTTAATTCCCGGGATGACGGGAATGACATATGATGAAAGGACGGGTCGACTGGGCTTGTATTCACTGGAATTTAGAAGGATGAGAGGGGATCTTATAGAAACATATAAAATTCTTAAAGGACTGGACAAGCTAGATGCAGGAAAAATGTTTCTCATGTTGGGGGAGTCCAGAACCAGGGGTCACAGTTTAAGAATAAGGGGTAGGCCATTTGGGACTGAGATGAGAAAAAACCTTTTCACCCAGATAGTTGTGATTCTGTGGAATTCTCTGCCTGCCACAGAAGGCAGTGGAGGCCAATTTACTGGATGTTTTCAAGAGAGTTAGATTTTGCTCTTCGGACTAAAGGAATCAAGGGATATGGGGAAAAAGCAGGAACGAGGGTACTGATTTTAGATAATCAGCCATGATCATATTGAATGGCGGTGCTGGCTTGAAGGGCCGAATGGCCTGTTCCTGCACCGTTTTTTCTATGTTTCTATGATTAGCGTTGTGTGGGCTGTAAGAATGTAGCTGTTCCTGAACTTGGTGGTGTGGGGACCTCAAGCTTCTGTACCTCCTCGCAGTGAGAAGAGGGTCAGGCCCAATGGTGGGGATCGTGATGCTGTCTTCTTGAGGCAGCGCCTCATGTATAGGAAGGAACTGCAGATGCTGGTTTAAACCGAAGATAGACACAAAAAGCTGGAATAACTCAGGCAGCATCTCTGGAATGAAGGAACATGTGACGTTTTGGGTCGAGACCTTTGTTCGGACTCGCGCCTCATGTAAATGCTTTTGATGGTGGAGAAAATTTGAATGCTTGGAATGGACATGGTGAACTAAAGGGATGGGTTCCTTAAGAATAAGACACTGCTCATAATTCTATGGAGGATCCCTTTTAAGTCCTCAGTGCAAGGGTCGCTGATGCAGTTCACGCTGAACACTGCGATTGCGTGCGTGCAGGGTTCAAATGCTAACGTCACAAGGTCAACAACAAGGCATTAGGAACAGGAAGATAAATCGAGTTTAGCTGCTTAATGCAAATCATCGTGCAATAAATGACTGGGCAGAAGAATCGGTGTGTGTGTTCAAATGACCATCCATAACCTTAAACGCTAAACCAAAAACATTATTTTTCTGCATCTCCGTATGAAACCTTAGGAATTCTCAAAGGTATACACAGAAAACGATGTTTCCACTGATGTAGGGTTGATGTAATGCAGGAAAAGTGAGAGTCAACTTGTTGGTTGGCACTGACAGTGTGCTGAAGTATGGAAACGGGCTCAACTTGTCCATGCCAACTAAGATGCCCCATCTCAACCAATTCCATTTGCCTGCGTTTGGCCCATATTTCTCTAAACCTTGTGTCGAAAGGACCCTTAGATGCTAGTTTACAATGAAACTAATACAAAGTGCTGGAGTAATTCCACGGGTCAGGCAGCATCTCTGGAGAAAAAGGGTGGGTGACATTTCGGGTTAGGAACCTTCATGAAGAGTTACTCCAGCACTTTATGTCTATCTTCCTCTAAAATCCTCCTATCCATGTACCCATCCAGGTGTCCTTTAAATGCCGTTATAGTATATGGAAGGCCATTCAGCACTCTGAATCCGCTCCAGCTCTTCTGAACATTTAAACCTGCACTCGATTCTCCCTCTGCATCTGTGTTTTCATCTCCTTAAAGTATTTATCCAATTCCCCTTTGATAGGAAACTTCAATCAAACCTGTATATGCTGCCCTACAAGGCACTGACATTATCAGAAAGTCTTCCTTCTGCTGCTCCTGGTTCTTCTGCTAATGACTTGTAGTCTGTGCCCCTGGTCACTGAGCCTCAGGCAACAGAAACAGTGGGCAGGCTGCCTGATCAAGGCTTGGTGACCAGAGATGTGGCGTTCCTTTGCAGATGAGAGAAAACCTGAGTGACAAAGGAAATGCCATCTGTAAATGTAAACCTTTTGCTTGCAGGCCCCAGCGTCAGAAGTGAAACACTGGCCTGTACATATGAATAGGATCCTCGGGGGCTATGGCGATGGCTCTGCAGCTCCACGCATGACAATAGTTTGACCTGGAGAGCACGTTTGGGCCTGGGTCACTTTGCAGTGGGGAGCACAGTGTGTAGACGCTTTAACCTTTGGTTGCCTTCAAGAAGAAAGGACCTCCTGTGGGGTGCACGATCTATTGTGGGAGCAGCCACAGGAGCATTAGAAGCATGAGTAGGGAGCACCACCATTCAACGTGTGCATGGTTTCACGCTGTCTTGCCTGCTCCCGTAAGCCTTGACTCCCCTGTCGTTTCAATCCCATCGTGCGTTCTTTGGATGTGTCCACTCACAGCTGAGTCTTAATAAAATATACAAACCAGAAGAATGCCATTTGGTTCATTGTGCCCATTCCAGCTCTTTGAAAGAAGCGTTAAGCACAAAGGAATAGTACGGAGGGAATTTAACTCGGACAAGTGCACAGCATACATTTTGGAAAATTAAACTAGGGCAGGACGTAAACAGTGAAGAGCAGTTTGCTGGGGTGCAATATAGAGCAGAGATCTAGAGGTAAGAGTACATAGTTCACTGGAAGTGGTGACGGATAGGCAGGTGGTGAAGATGGCATTTAGAGACCCAGGTTCAATCTTGACCTGTTGATGCGTGGAGTTTGCACTTTCTGTGAATGTGCTGGTTTCCCCTGGGGGCTCTGGCTTCCGCTGGTATTTAAAATATGTG
Source organism: Rhinoraja longicauda (assembly GCF_053455715.1). Classification (NCBI taxonomy): domain Eukaryota; kingdom Metazoa; phylum Chordata; class Chondrichthyes; order Rajiformes; family Arhynchobatidae; genus Rhinoraja; species Rhinoraja longicauda. The sequence goes on along the minus strand of NC_135961.1, from coordinate 48,023,272 downwards.
CAGATTAGAGACAAGACTGACGGTGCTGGAATTTTGAGTAAAAAGCAAAGTGCTGGAGGAACTCAGTGGGTCAGGTCGCATCTGTGGAAGGAAATGGACAGATGACATTTGATCAGTCTGAACAAGGGTCCCCAACTGAAAAGTCCTTTGTCCATTTCCCTATCACAGATGCTGCTTGACCTGTTGAGTTCCTCAAGCACTTTGTCAGGTAGTTAGGTTAATTGGGTGCTGTAAATTGCTCCAAGTTTATAGATGAATGACAGAATCTGAGAGGGAGTTGATGTGAATGGGATGGGGGGGCGGGGAGGAGGAAGAAAAAAATTGGGATCAATGTAGGAATAGTGTAAATTGGTGATTGATGGTCAGCAGGGACTCTGTGGGCTGAAGGGCCTGTTTCCATTTAACCATATAACCATATAACAACTACAGCACGGAAACAGGCCCGTTCGGCCCTACCAGTCCACACCGACCACTCTCTCTGACCTAGTCTCATCTACCTGCTCTCAGACCATAACCCTCTAATCCCCTCCCATCCATATACCTATCCAATTTACTCTTAAATAATAAAATCGAGCCTGCCTCCACCACTTCCACCGGAAGCCCATTCCATACAGCCACCACCCTCTGAGTAAAGAAGTTACCCCTCATGTTACCCCTAAACTTTTGTCCCTCAATTCTGAAGCTATGTCCCCTTGTTGGAATCTTCCCCACTCTCAAAGGGAAAAGCCTACCCACGTCAACTCTGTCCGTCCCTCTTAAAATTTAAAAAACCTCTATCAAGTCCCCCCTCAACCTTCTAAGCTCCAAAAAATAAAGACCCAACCTGTTCATCCTCTCTCTGTAGCGTAAGTGCTGAAACCCAGGCAACATTCTAGTAAATCTCCTCTGTACCCTCTCCATTTTGTCGACATCCTTCCTATAATTTGGCGACCAGAACTGCACACCATACTCCAGATTCGGCCTCACCAATGCCCTGTACAGTTTCAGTGTCTGCATTGGTCTATAATTCATTTTCTCACATTAACTCACTTGCACACTAGTTCTGTGGGCTCGGAGGTGACTGATGAGCCCAATGTGGGAACTCCCGACACCATTCAAAGTAGCCATGATGGTGCAGTAAGGTGGAGCTCGGCTTGGCTCAGCTTCAAGTATGGAAGCCAGACAACAAAAGGACAATAAATCACTGAGACTCACGGCCACTTCTATGAAAATCGCTGGGAGTCAGCCAATCGAGGGCTCTTTGATTGGTCTCCCGAAGTGTGCAAGACATGTCTAAACACTCGAGCCAAGGACCAAATGTTAAGGAAACCCTTGTGGGTGGAAGCTGTTGATAGAGAGGTAGATAGGTGATGGAAAAGAAGGACTTTGATGGAAAATTCCGCCTTTCTGCTTGTTGTGATGCACTTTCCAGCCAATAAAATGGAGTCCAGGTCCAGTCACTGTGGAACGCACGTGTAGCAAGATCCTGTGCACAGTCACCCTTGAAAGCATGGCAGCAAATTTACACATAGCAAGATCCCATACGCCGCAAACTAGTGAATAAATAATTTGTTTTTGTGTTGCTGATTGAGGGCTGAAATTTAGCCAGGGCACCGTGAACCACTCTTCCTCTCCAAGGGTTGGTGGGTCCTCAGTTCATGTCTCCACTGACAGAGTGCACCTCCAATGGTGGACTGAAGCGATCAGTCCCTGGAATGAGATTGGACCTCCCATCGAAGTTAGACACAAAAAGCTGGAGGAATTCAGCAGGCCAGGCAGCATCTCAGGAGAGAAGGAATGGGTGACTTTTCGGGTCGAGACCCTTCTTCACCTCCAATCTCCTGACAATTTGGAATGCTTACCATCGCAACAGGTCCACAGCAGATGCCATTTCCCTGGAACATCCAGCCAACAAGGACACCACTGCCAGCTCCTATTTATTGACTATAGCTCTTGTCTTCCACACCATAATCCCATCCAAATCCATCTTCAAACTCCTGGTCCTAGGAATGAGCTCCCTCCCCCCCCCACCCCCACAGTGCGCTACATGGATGCATTCTCAGTCCACTACAATATTCCATATACACCCATGACCGCGTGGCCAAGTTTAGCTCTAACTCCATCTACAAGTTTGCAGATGACACCACTGTGATGAGCTGGACCATGAACAACAACAAGACAGGAAGGGGATAGAGAAATTAGTAACATGGTGTCAGTACAACAACCTCTCCCTCGATGTCAGCAAGATGGAGGAGCTATTATTGACCTCAGGAAGCATGGTGGAGTACATGCCCCAATCAATTTAAAAGTGTGGAAGTGGAAATGTTGAGTTCTTCAGCTTCCTTAGTGTTAATGTTACCAACGATGTTGTCATGGATCAAACACACTGAAGCACCAGCCGAGAAGGCATACGAACGCCTCTACTTCCGTAAGAGACTGAGGAAATTCGGCATGTCTCCAATGATTCTTACAAACATCTATAGATGCACCAAAAAAACAATATTCACAGCTTGGTTTGGGATCATCTCTGCCCAAGACAGCAAGAAATGACGGAGGTGTGAGTGTAGCTCAGTCCATCATATAGACAAAACTCCCCACCATCGCCTCCATCCACACTTCATGTTAACTCGGAAAAACAGCCAAATTAATTGAGGACTTGTCCCACTCCTTCTTCTGAGGACTTAAGGACTTGTCTTTCCTTCTTCTCCCTACTCGTGTCGGGCAAATGATATGGAAGCTTGAAAGCGCACACCACCGGACTCAGGAACAGCTTTTTATCCTCTGTTATCAGGCTTCTGAACAGTCCTTGCCTAATTTGAGGAAGGACATTCTTGTTATTGAGGGAGTGCAGCGTAGGTTCACGAGGTTAATTCCCGGGATGGCAGGACTGTCATATGATGAAAGAATGGAGCGACCGGGCTTGTATTCACTGGAATTTAGAAGGATGGGATCTTATAGATGCAGGAAACATGTTCCTGATGTTGGGGAAGTCCAGAACCAGGGGCCACAGTTTGAAAATAAGGGGTCGACCATTTATAACTGAGATGAGGAAAAATCTTTTCACCCAGAGAGTTGTGAATCTGTGGAATTCTCTGCCTCAGAAGGCAGTGAAGGCCGATTCACTGGATGCAATCAAGAGAGAGTTAGATAGAGCTCTTATGGCTAGCGGAATCAAGGGATATGGGGAGAAGGCAGGAAGGGGGTACTGATTGTGGATGATCAGCAATGATCTCATTGAATGGCGGTGCTGGCTTGAAGGGCCGAATGGCATCTACTGTCTATGTATCTATGTAAGCTTGGAAACTGTCAAATTCACCTCTACCCCATTATTAACATTGGGACTTTGTCTATGGGACTGATGCGCCACAATGCCACAAACTATATTCTCCACTGTATCTTCCCCTTTACTGTATTTACTGTACTGGACCTGAGTTTGACTTGATTGTATTTACATATGGTATCATCTGATCTGATTGTATGGCAGGTAAAAAAAAGGTTTGCGCTGTACCTCGGTACACATGGCAATAATAAACCTAAACCTAAAATACCTAAACCTAAAGCTGCCTTGTCTTCTGAACTGTATTGAGATGTAGGCCTGGAATTCAGCACCAGGAACGCCAGGTTCCTTCCACACATTAACATGCCTGCTGCAAAAAATTGCCAAGATGGTCATGGCATCTGTAATGGATATACATTCTCTGATTTGGTCGTTAAACATTTTTGGATTGGACACTTCAGTGTGTGGATAAGCCTTGGCATGCTATCTGTTCACCAAATCTCCCTTCTTCAGAGAGCAAAAGGTCAAATGGTGATGAACTGGAAATGCATTTGGAAGAGATGCCCCCTCAGCTATGGAACAATAGATCAACAGCTGACATCCCATTGTCTTTCAGCAAAATCTCAATGGTGGAATTCCAGGGCTGTAACTCTGAAGTCTACTTCTGAACCCTCACCAAGTCCTTTTCCACCAAGGTCCCATGCTCACCAGCCTATTTTGGCTCCCAGTCCAACAACATGGGTGGCACCAAGGTGTATCTACCACAACCACCACCTCACAGCTCCAGAGTCCTGGGTTCAATCCTGACCACGTGCTGTCTGCTTGGAGTTTGCCCATTCTCCCTGTGACCATGTGGGTTTCCCATGGGTTTCCTCCCATGTCCCAAAGATGTGAGTGTTGGTAGATTGCTCCAAGTGTGTAGTTGAGTGGAGGATTCTGGGTGGAAGTTGATGGGAATGCGTGGAAGGTAAAAGCTTGGATGAACGTAGGATCAGTGCAAATGGGTGGTTAATGGCCAGCAAGGATTCAGTGGGTCAAACGGTCTGTTTCTGTGCTGTATCTCTCCAAGGCTCAGCATTCCCACCTTTGACTTTGACTTTTCCTACCCCCACCCCAACTGTGCCTCTTGGCCTGTTCAATGGCAGCAGTCAAAACTATTTGCTCATGTTTGAGATCTCAGAGTATGGGAGTTGTTTATTTACGACTGAGTTGAGCAGATATTTCTTCACTCAGACGACAGTGAACCCTAGGAATTCTCTCCACCCGAGGGTTGTAGAATCCCAGTCGTTAATGGGTATTGTGCTGGAAAATTGCCATTGATATCTGTTTATTATTGTCATGGTTACTGAGGTTCAGTGAAAAACCTTCTGTTGCATACTTTTCAGGTAAACCATATCATGTACAAGTACACAAGGAATTACTGATGCTGGAATCTTGAGTAAAACACAATGTGTTAGAGTAACTGAATGGATCAGGCAGCATCGCAGGATGGAATGGATATGTGGACCCAAAAGGTTGAATCTTCATTCCTTCCACAGATGCTGCTTGACTCGCGGAGTTATTCCTACACATTGTATTTTACCATACATGAGTAAAACAGGTTTTTTGATTTAGAGATACAGCGCGGAAACAGGCCCTTCCCCGTACATTAACACTATCCTACACCCACTAGGGACAATTTTTACATTTACCCAGTCAATTAACCTACATACCTATACGTCTTTGGAGTGTGGGAGGAAACCGAAGATCTCGGAGAAAACCCACGCAGGTCACGGGGAGAACGTACAAACTCCATACAGACGGCGCCCGTAGTCAGGATCGAACCTGAGTCTCCGGCGCTGCATTCGCTGTAAGGCAGCAGTTCTACCGCTGCGCCACCGTAAATAGGGTGCGGATTATAGTGTTACAGCAACAGAGAAAGTGCAGGTAAAAAAAGTGTATGGGGTGCGAGATGGTAGATTGGGAGATCGGGAAGACATTCTTGGATTATGAGCGGTCCATTCAAGTATCTGATGACAGCAGGGAACAAGCTGTTTTTGAATCTGGTGGTTTGTGCTTTTGAGATTTTCTATCTTCTGCCCGATGGAAGAGGGATTAAGAGAGAATGATCAGGGTGTGATTGGTACTTGATTATGTTGGCTATTTGCCCGAGGCAGCGTGAAGTGTAAACGGAGTCGATGAGATGATAGATGATCAGCTATGATCCTGATGAATGGTTGAGGAGGCTGTAGTATTGGATAGCTAACTTCAATCCCATTTGACTTGTTTGTTTGTTCTTAATTTAAGAGCAGGCAGGTTATGCTGGAACTGCATTGCACCCAGCTTGAGTGGTGTCTCTAATTTTGGCCAGTGCATTACAGAAGAGATGGGATTGCAATGGGGATGGTGCAGAGGTGGTCTGCAGAGATGTAGCTACCTGGAGGTATAAATATAGATATAACTAAATAGAGGCGTAAAAATGATAAGGGGCCCAGATGAACTAATGAGGCCGGATCTTTTCACTCTGAGACCAGGGAACGGAGATTTAAAACAGTGGGAGACCTCTGGAGAGCCAGTGACCATTTGTGCTCTCTCTCTCTCTCTCTCTCTCTCTCTCTCTCTCTCTCTCTCTCTCTCTCTCTCTCTCTCTCTCTCTCTCTCTCTCTCTCTCTCTCTCTCTCTCTCTCTCTCTCTCTCTCTCTCTCTCTCTCTCTCTCTCTCTCTCTCCCTCTCTCCCTCTCTCTCTCTCTCCCTCTCTCCCTCTCTCTCTCTCTCTCCCTCTCCCTCTCCCTCTCTCTCTCTCTCCCTCTCCCTGACTTGGAGGCCTGTAGACTAAATGTTGCAATGTGGAATTAGATAAAGTTGTTGTATTTCAACCAGTAGAGTAACAAAGGCTGAATGTCCACCTTCCTTATAAAAAGCTTCCAATGAATCTTTTCTCGGATTCTCAGGAGATAGTGGCACATTTTCAACTGTTCCTCATATTCTTGGAACTAACAGCTATTTACACAGAGGTGTTGGAGGGAGCAGGAGTTGTGGGGATGGTGAGGACATTGGTGACCTTGGTGCAGGCTTATTGCAATGGCCTTATTCGACCTTAGCTTCCACTCAACAAGTCCTGACTAATGTTGATCAGGTTACCTGTTGGCTGTCTGGAGACAGGGAAATGATCGTGATAAAGCGATTCTTTTGGATCTTGGAGAAAGGGCCATTTAATTTACCATGAATAACAATGCTGACTGGAATGTCTGCTGGCCGAGAAATTCTCCTTGAATGGTCCTGAAAGAATGTTAAACTTTCAGCATATCAGCAAAAACGGCAGTCTTAGGTTCAAGATGTTTAAACGAGGTTAAAAGGGCTTGCAAATATGGGTAGGCTTCATCAGCATCTGAAAAGAGAAAATAATGAGTTTAGGTAAGCCCTTTCAGAGAAATGCAGGTTTTAACGCTGTTACATCTTATTGTTCTCAATGATCTGTTTTTAAATTAGATTTGAAACCTCAAATTTCTGCCTCATTTTGTGTTTATTTTCATGTTGTAGGACGTACTTGTTGTGAGATACAATGTCTATTTCTCACATTGTAATGCAATAGTCTGATGTGATACCATAAGTAAAAATAACCATAGAAATAGCTATCCGTACTAATCCTATTTATCAAAATTTGGTCTCTAGCCCAAAGGTAGACACAAGGTGCTGGAATAACTCAGCTGATTTGGCAGCACCCCTGGAGAATCTTTGCATCTATTATTGTGCAGATTGTAATTCGTTCTTGCTGCAACATCACGTCTTCAATGGTTCAATGATTCAATGACACTTTATTGTCATCTGTACCTAAGTACGGTGAAATGTTTTGTTTTGCATACAACCCGATGAAATCATGTAGCAGACCTCACCTAGGCAGTAACAGGTAGTGTCGAGGCAGACGATGGAGGCACAGGCAAGTTCCAAGTACACAAGTGTCGCCATGTTTTTGGCACTCACAAACTTACAAAAGTTCACCGAACAGTTCTTGAAATCATTTCTTTTTCTATCTGCTTTTTTAATAAAAAATTAGCCGATGTGTTTTAACACTTCCATTCCACTAATAGCTTCATGCTCACACTGTTCGTTATCTTACTCAGGAGATAAGGCTTTGTGGCCTTAGTTCATGGATTTGGTTGTATGGTTCCCTCTCTGCAATGAGTCGATGTGTTGTATTGTGTATTGATGCCTTTTACTTCTGTTGTTGAAGCTACCGTTGATTTTTATTTGCTTTCTTCCAGAACTTTTATCAGAATCTATACACAATTCTCAAAATTAAACCCCACCAGGCATTTCCAAGATGCACTCCTGCCAATATAAAGCCCAGAGGTGCCAGAAGGCCTTCAGAGAGCCAATGGTCACTGCCCGCTCACTCTCCAGGATCACTGGGCATGGACATTCTCTCAACCTTGGGGCAGGCCGTTGGCTCACGCAGAACCTGTGGTTGACCACCTTGGCCAGGCCCAGGAGCAGACCGGTGAGAAGATCCCTCAACCGACTCTTGAGGTTGCTGGTGTTGTCACTGGCATTCTAGTGTAGACGGGAGATAGATTACGATAGTGAGATTCTGTGAGCCGGCATGGATGTGGGGACAAAATGCTTCTTTCTATGTTGTAAGGAAAGTTGAATATAATGTGTTCCATCTCAACTGCTGGCCTCTCTTTGCCTAAACACCTAGAGTATCAAATTAGTTTTAGTTTTAAAAATACAGCGTGGAAACATGCCCTTCAGCCCAACCCTGCGATCACCCCAACACTAGATCTATCCTTCATATCAGGGCCAATTTACAGAAGGCAATGAACCTACAACCCTGCATGACTGGGAGGAAACCAGAACACCCAGAACAAACCCACACGGCCATAGGGAGAACGTACAAACTCTGCACAGATAACATCCATTGTCAGGATCGAACCAAATTCTCTGTCTCTGTAAGGCAGCAACTCTGCTGCTGCACTACTGTGCTGCACTACTTTATCAATAAGTTTGGCTGAGTTCCATATATTCATTGCCTTCCCTTTCAATAACTCTGATAATGATTTAACTTGCAAACAGAAAGAACATCAGGCAGCATCAGTATTGAGAGAAACCGAGTTAACATTTTTGGTCATTGGCCTATGTAGGAACTTTAATTTTTATTAGAGACAAGAGGTAAAATAGAACAACTGAAGGTGGACCAGGTCAAAGCGATTGATTGAAACTCAGTTAGAGAGAGGAGCAGGGTGTCTTCAAGGCTGGCAATCCTCAAAGAGAAGTGGCTCTGGGTTAAAATAGTGATTGAAACGTTGAGCAAAAAAACAAAGTGCTGATGAACTCAGCAAGTCAGGCAGCATCCATAGAGAGAATGAACAGATGATGTTTCAGGGCAGAACTCCTCTTCAGACTGAAGGTCATTCTGAAGAAGATCCCGATCTGAAAATGTCATCTGTCCATTTCCCCGCATGGATGCAGTCTAACACGCTGAGTACCTCCACGACTTTGCTTTATGCTCAAGATTCCAGCATCTGCAATGTCTTGTGTTTCCATTAAAAACTAGAAATATCTGCTGCTGCTGCTGCAAATCTAAATAAAAAGTAAATGCACTCAGGCAGCATCTGTGGCAAGAAAAATAGGTCAAATAGCCTTGATTGATGAACTCGCTTGGTCATTGCACTGTTCCCTTAAATGTGCAACTGTTTGTCATTTCCTTACTTGATGTTTTACAAAGTTGTCTCACACTTGCTGTCTTTTAGTAGCTTTTAGTAAGAGGTGTAAAATGGAGTGGGAATAGGATGCTATTTGGGGTTTCCTTTGTCGTCTGCATTTGATAGTGATCCTGACTGAACATGCAACTCTATGAAACTGTATCTAGTCATATAGTGTGGGGGTGAGGTCGTAATGGTGAACCTACAACACTCGACAAACTCTCTAAATTCTCTAGAGAGAATTAGGTTCCATTTTCACACACCTGTTCCTCAGGTGTCCTTTGTTCTGCAAATAGAAGTCATAGAGAGAGAGAGAGGGAAAGGGAGAGGGAGAGAGAAAGAGAGAGAGAGAGAGAGAGAGAGAGAGAGAGAGAGAGAGAGAGAGAGAGAGAGAGAGAGAGAGAGAGAGAGAGAGAGAGAGAGAGAGAGAGAGAGAGAGAGAGAGAGAGAGAGAGAGAGAGAGAGAGAGAGAGAGAGAGAGAGAGAGAGAGAGAGAGAGAGAGAGAGAGAGAGAGAGAGAGAGAGAGAGAGAGAGAGAGAGAGAGAGAGAGAGAGAGAGAGAGAGAGAGAGAGAGAGAGAGAGAGAGAGAGAGAGAGAGAGAGAGAGAGAGAGAGAGAGACAGAGAGAGAGACAGAGAGAGAGACAGAGAGAGAGACAGATAGCGAGAGTGAGAATGAGAATCATAGAGATAACCAGCATGGAAACAAGCCCATCGGCCCTGCAAACCATCATCCATCCATTTACTTTAATTGTACATTAATTTCAATTTTTTTCTAATCCTGTTTTATGGGAGAGTCTAGAACCAGAGGTCACAGCCTCAGAATAAAAGGATATACCTTTAAAATGGAGATGGGGAGGAATTTATTGCCGCTGACAGCTATGGAGGCCAAGACATTGGGTATTTTTAAAATGGAGATTAATATTCTTGATTAATTAGGGCTTCAGTTACAGGGAGAGAATCGGGTTGAGAGAGAAAAGTAGATCAGCTATGATTGAATGGCGGAATTAACTCAATGGGCTGAATGGCCAAATCTGTTCTTATGTCTTATGTCTTATAGTCTTATTCTCCCACATTTTCATCACATCTCCTCAGATTGTCCCAGTCACTTACAAACTGGGGACAGTTTACAGTGGCCAATTTTTTAGATTTTTTTTAGATTTAGAGATACATACCATATCATTGCAATGTGGGAGAAAACCGAAACATCTAGGAGAAACTTGTGTGGTCACAGGGTGAACAAGTAAACTCCACGCAGACAGCACCTGAGGTCAAGACAGAACCCAGGTTACTGGAAGCGTGAGTTAGCAGCTCTACCAGTTGTGCCACTGTGCTGCTCAAATTACCAATCTGAGTTGCTATGTAATTGTAGAAGTTCTCAAGTTTTTTATTCTCCTGCCAAATGGGAACTTGTGGCAGTAATCTACAGCCATGAGCCATCGGCCTTGGCTGTCATCGTCAGCACACAGAAACAGGCCCTTTGCCACAACATGTAATAATTCCCCTTCCTTTTTCCACACTGACCTTTCGGTCCTCGGCCTCCTTCATTGTCAGAGTGAGGCTAAACGCAAATTGGAGGAACAGCATCTCATATTTTGCTTGGGCAGCTTACAATCCTGTGGTATGAATATTGATTTTTCTAACTTCAAGTAACCCCTGCATTCCCTCTCTCTCCTTCTCTCCCCCACCCAAGTCGCACCAGCTTCTAGTTCTTACCTACCAAACAGCTAACAATGGCCTGTTTCCTTTATCATCGTTAAATTTTTGCATATCTTTCATTCATTTGTCCCTACATCTCCCTATTGCACCGTCTATATCTCTTGTTTCCCTTCCCCGTGACTTTCAGTCTGAAGAAAGGTCTTGACCCGAAACGTCACCCATTCCTTCTCTCCAGAGATGCTGCCTGTCCCGCAGAGTTACTCCAGCATTCTGTGTCTATCTTCAGCCTGACATATGCGCTCTTTTGTGCAAGTGGTTCAGTGCAGTGGAGAGCCAGCGAGATTGCATCCCCTGTTGATCTATTGTGGCAGTCGCGGAATTGCAGTGGGTCTAAGTCCTTGCCAGTCTTCTGCATTTTAATTACACTTGAAGATTGCAATTTATTTTTAGACTAGAGCCTTTGTTTTACAGAATGGAAAACCTGCACTTTCTTCACCATTGTAAAAAGTGATGCCGTACAATATAACAATAGAAAACGTGCCTGTAGCAGTTCATTCTTGTATATAACAGCCACTTCCCTTCCCCCATTCCTCTGGTCCCGATATCCCGAGGCCTCCACAACACCCAAGTGTGTTGGGGATAGTGAGCCGGGGGGGGGGGGGGGGGGGGGGGCTGTATTCATCATCAGGGCTGGCTGTTCATAAACAAGAGGGGAGTGCTCCTACTGCCAGGTCAGACTGTGACCAGCTCCTCGGGGGGGGGGGGGGCAAGCCTTAGAAAGAACACTTCAATCAGTACCCTGAGCAAGGAACTGATTGGAATAGAGATAGTCCCATGACACTGAGAATCCGGTGATTTCCCCCCAAGGCACAGGGTCGCAGAAGGTCAGAGGAAAAAAACCTACTTCTGCTCCTCAACGTTTAAATCATTGAAAGTTCATAAATAGGTTTCAAAATGCACCATATGTCGCATGGACTAGTCCCACTCTTAATGTCTGGGCCATACCTTTCTCCTTGTATACACTGGAATTTAGAAGGATGAGAGGGGATCTTATTGAAACATATAAGATTATTAAGGGATTGGACACGCTAGAGGCAGGAAATATGTTCCCAATGTTGGGGGAGTCCAGAACCAGGGGCCACAGTTTAAGAATAAGGGGAGGCCATTTAGAACGGAGATGAGTAAAAACCTTTTCACTCAGAGAGTTGTAAATCTGTGGAATTCTCCGCCTCAGAAGGCAGTGGAGGCCAATTCTCTGGATGCTTTCAAGAGAGAGTTAGATAGAGCTCTTAAGGATAGCGGAGTCAGGAGGTATGGGGAGAGAGCAGGAACGGGGTGCTGATTGTGGATGATCAGTCATGATCACATTGAACGGCAGTGCTGGCTCAAAGGGCCGAATGGCCTACTCCTGCACCTATTGTCTATTGTGTATTGTCTCACTTTCTGATGATTTGCACACAGATAATTTCAATCAGAGGCTACAAATATTCCCACTCTGTCTGTCCCTTCGGAGAGGAATTCCAGATCCTTGCCTCCTCACTCCACTCTCTTTACTGACAAACAGCACAATGAAAAATCCCTCTATACTGACAACTAGAAACCAGAACAGTCGTTGTTCACACAGCACGATTCCAGCTGTGATTTTGAGACATGTATGACGTAGCTTGTTGAGTAATCTCCTCCCTGGAGCCCGGTGTCTAAAGGTCACCGGGTTCAAGGAGAGTTTCAATACGAATTTTCGGCCAGTGTTTTAGTGTAACACTGAGGAGAGGCTATAAACAGGCCTGACCTATAGAGCGATACAGCACAGAAACAGGTCTTGTGGTCTTTTGGGTCCTTGCCGAAAAAAAACATTTTTGCACTAATCCTTCAGTAATTCCATTCTTCCTACATTGGCATTGTTATGAGTTTATTATTGGTATTGGTACTTTGTGTTCAACTCTGCCCAGATCCTACCATTCACCTATGGTGGATGTGGGAGGAAACCGGAGCACCTGGAGGAAAGCCACATAGTCACAGGGAGAACAGACAAACTCCACACAGAGAGCATGGAAGGTCAGGATTAACCCTGGTGTCTGGTGCTGGAGTAGCTCAGCAGGCCAGGCAGCATCACTGGAGAACATGGGTGGGTGGCATTTTGGGTCAGGATCCTTCTTCAGACTCTCCGGAGTAACTCAGCGGGTCCGCTGAGTTACTCCGGCATTTTGTGTCTTCCCTTGGGTGAACCAGCATTTCATGTCTTCCCTTGGTAAACCAGCATCTGCACTTCCGTGTTTTTACACTGCTGTGCCACCCGGTTTTTGTTATTCCTGACAAAATATGAAGATGTTGTGTAGAAAAACAAGTGTGTAAGAGTATGTGTGCCATAGAGTCATAGAGCCATATAGCATCGAAACAGACCCTTCGGCTTGACTTACATAGAAACATAGAAACTAGAAAATAGGTGCAGGATAGGCCATTCAGCCCTTCGATCAAGCACCACCATTCAATATGATCGTGGCTGATCATCCAAAATCAGTTCCCCGTTCCTAATTTTTCCCCCATATCTCTTGCCCCACACCAACCAACATGCCCCATCTGCACTAGTCCCACCTGCCTGCGTTTGGCCCATATCCATCCAAAACTATCCTATCCATGTACCTGTCCAAATGTTTCTTAAACATCGTGATAGTACCTGATGGTGTGTGTGTGTGTGTGTGTGTGTGTGTGTGTGTGTGTGTGTGTGTGTGTGTGTGTGTGTGTGTGTGTGTGTGTGTGTGAGTATGTGACTATGTCTGAGTGTGTACTGCTGTATCTGGCTGCCTGTTTGAATTGACGTACTGTACATGAATGTGTGCGTCTATAGGTGTACATGCACAGCTCAGTGGCAGTGTGCATGTAAAGGCTTCGTGTTTGTTGGGTGCATGCCTGTCAGAGAGGGAAATGTAAACAGAAGGTGATCTCACAACTCAGACTGAGAGCTGGTGTTTCCAAACAGAGGAAGACTTCAAAGTGTCAGTGCGTCGGCATTTATTACAAATATTCTCACATATAAAGTGACAGATGGATTAGATAACGCCCCTCTCTAATGGCTTGCTCTGAAATCCAACCAACGCCTTTGACCTATTTCTAAGTCGCCCCCATCAGTCAGTGCCACTCTCGGACAGTGAGATGTTTGATCTTAACGTTGGACAAGTATACCGCAAGCGATCAGCATCTCCTGGCCATCGGGGAACGAGAGACTGATGAGAGGCTCATCAAGTTGCCACCTTTCCCTCTCGTGTGGCTGTAAGGCATCCCAATATTTTAAGAAGAGAAGTAATGTTCTGGCCATCATTCGCCAATATCATTCACTATATTCATAAAAATGCCAGGTTATGCCGGAAACAATTTATGACCTGAAACATTATCTCTCTATCTCTCTCTTTCCAGAGATGCTGTCTGACTGTAATCATTTATCAGACCTTAATCATGATCACATTGCAGTTTGTGGGAGTTTGTTGTGGACGGATATTCTTGCTATGGAGGGCGTGCAGCGTAGGTTCACTAGGTTAATTCCCGGAATGGCGGGACTGTCGTATGTTGAAAGGCTGGAGCGATTGGGCTTGTATACACTGGAATTTAGAAGGATGAGGGGGGATCTTATTGAAACATATAAGATAATTAGGGGATTGGACACATTAGAGGCGGGAAACATGTTCCCAATGTTGGGGGAGTCCAGAACAAGGGGCCACAGTTTAAGAATAAGGGGTAGGCCATTTAGAACGGAGATGAGGAAGAACTTTTTCAGTCAGAGAGTGGTGAAGGTGTGGAATTTCTCTGCCTCAGAAGGCAGTGGAGGCCAGTTCGTTGGATGCTTTCAAGAGAGAGCTGGATAGAGCTCTTAAGGATAGCGGAGTGAGGGGGTATGGGGAGAAGGCAGGAACGGGGTACTGATTGAGAGTGATCAGCCATGATCGCATTGAATGGCGGTGCTGGCTCGAAGGGCTGAATGGCCTACTCCTGCACCTATTGTCTATTGTCTATTGTCTATTGACTTCAAATACATCAGTAAATTCCTGCTTGGAGACTGACTTGTTTCCCTGACCTATGACTTTGTGACACATTACATCTTTACCTTCCAGTGTTTTTTTTACAAATACTTCACCAGTTGCAAAACACTGTGGGCAGTGTTGAATTGTGAAAGGCACTATATAAATGCAAGCCTTTCTTTCTTTAGTTCTGTATCTCCTGGACCATCGTGAAGGTCTTGAACAAATGTATCAGCTTGTTGACTTCCATCATATGTTGTACAGACATAGAGCTAGATGGCACGGAAACAGGCCCTTTGGCCCACTTGTCCATGCTGACCAAGTTGTGCACCATGTTAGTTCCATTTGCCTGCATTTGGCCCATAGCCCTGTAAACTCTTCCTATCCATATATCTCCATCTACAACTTTCCTAACATTGTCATCCAAATGATCAATATGTACAACAAACATCAGTGGACCTACCACAACCCGAAATGTCACCTATTCACGTTCTCCAAAGATGCTGCCTGACCCACTGAGGCACTCCAGCACTTTGTTTTTTTTTAATAAGCAGCATCTGCAATTCCTTGTGTCTTCAGCACAGCTACCCTTTGACTCCCTCCTCCAAGCTAATATTGAATCCATTTGGCTAGCTCATCTTGGATTCCATGCAATCTAACCTTCAGGATTATCTTACCATTTGGGACTTTATCAAAGGCCTTGCTGAGGTCCATATAGACAGCACCCACTGCCTCCCCAAATTAATCCCTTTGATGACCACTTCAAACATTCTTTTAGGTTTGTGAGACACGATTTCCCAAGCACAGAGATATGCTGATTATCCCTAATCAGACTGTGCCTATCCAATTGCTGGTAGATTATGTCCTTAAGAATCCCCTGCAAGAACAGGGTGGCATTGTGGCACAGTGGTAGAGTTGCTGCCTCACAGCGCCAGAGTCCCGGGTTCGATCCTGACCACAGGCGCTGTCTGTACAGAGTTTGTAAGTTCTCACCATGACCTGTGTGGGTTTTCTCCGAGATCTTCGGTTTTCTCCCACACTCCAAAGATGTACAGCTTTGTAGGTGAATTGGCTTTGGTGAAATTGTAAATTATCCCTAGTGTGTGTAAGATAGTAAGTGTGCAGGGATTGCTGGCCGGCGCGGATTTGGTGGGCCGAACGGCCTGTTTCCGCGCCGTATCTCTAAACTAAAACCAAACTAAACTGAAAACTTTCCCACCACTGACATTAGGCCTGCAGTTCCCTGGCTTGTCCTTGCAGCCCTTCTTAAATAATGGTACAACATTAACTACCAGTCTTCTGGACCTTCACCTGAGGCGATCTTGCAAATATCTCTGTAAGAGACTCTACAATTTCTTCCCGAGCTTTCCACAAGGTCCGAGGGCTCGTTGGCCATATCATTGGGATTTATCCACTTTAATACACTTTCAAACTGCCAGTAACTCTTGGTAACTCATATGTAATCTGACACATCACATCTCCTGTCCCTCAATTTTGTTGTTTCCACTATCTTCTCCTCAGTAAAAACAGATGAGAAGTATTCTTTTAATACCTCCCCCATCTCTTGTTGAGGTGACCTGAGTTCAATACTGACTAACTGCGTGGAGTTTGCATGTTCCTGCAACTAAGTGGATTTCCTCCGTGTGCTCCAATTTCTTCCCACATCCCAAAGATATGTAGCATGATAGGATAATTGGCCTCTGTAAACTGCCCTCTGTCTGCCAGTGAGTGGTAGAATCTGGGGGGCAGTTGATGGGAAAGGTTGTCCTACGAATAGAGTCTAAATAGTTTGGATTCCTTGGAGGTCAGAACAATGATTCAAACATTTTAACCATTGAAGACCCTCGGACTTCATTGGAGACCCTCGGACTATCTTTGATCGGAATTTACTTGACTTTTATCTTGCACTAAAAGTTAGTCTCGTTATTCCATTTAATATGTATCTGTACATGTGGATGACTTGATTGTAATTATGTATTGTCTTTCCGCTGACTGGTCAGCAGGCAACAAAAGCATTTCACCATAGCTCGGTATACAAGACAATAAACAAAACTAAATTAAACTAAATTAACTAAACTAAACTATACTAAAATCTTAAAGGGGCTTGACAGGGTGAATATTTGGATGTTTTCACGAGTGAGGGAGTCTTGAACAAGGGACAGAATATAAGAGGCTGGCTAATGAAAACTGAGGTATGTTGAAATTTCTTCTGGTAAAGGCTGGTGAATCCATGGAATTTTCTGCCCCGGCGGGTGGTGGAAACTGGATCATTAGAAATATTTAAAGTAGTGGTGGATGTGGATTTGATAGATTGTGGAATAGTGGGGTAGAGCGAAATGGCACTGAAGAGGAGCTGAGGCCAGCATTGATCTGTCATGATCAGATTAAATAGTGGGCCAGGCTTGAAGGGCCTGACGTGTTCCTGCACGTGTTCTTGGAATGTGGCAAGAGTAAAACAGGATGAGTGTGAGTGAGCATTACATGGTCAGTGCAGACTCTGTGGGGTGAAATGCTTGGGTCCTGTATGACTCTATGACAACATCAGAAGGGCAAAGCTGTTGCTGTAAAGCAGTGTTCACCCCCTCCCACTGCTCCTGGGGCTAGTTAATTACTGACCAGACCTCATATTTTCAGCTAAGACCAGCACAAAGGGAGATTTGCTAACAATTACTGCCTGCCGGTGGCTGAGGAGTTGATTGTTAACAGGTCAGTTAGTCACACAGGGAAAGTATGTCAATAATTGGACTGTTCATTGAATCGATTTTTACGCTGTCTAAAGCTGTGAAAACATTGTTTCTGCAACCCTTCCACCTCCTGCCTTTGTGTTAGGAAGCGGTGGAGTGATAATTGACGTGGTACGGCCAGGTATCCGTTGCCTTGGAAACCGTTTGCATTCCTGGGGCTGGTCATTCTGTGAAACAGTTGAAAGTCACAATGAGTTACCAGCTTAGAGTGGACATCTTCCTACACATGGCTCAGCAACTTCTTCAATACCCAGCAGCAGCCACGACTTTAAGTGAAGCATTTGACACGAAGCACAATCAAATAAAAATTAACAATGAGCCACACAAGGGACAACTTTATTTAACACTTTGATTATTCAGAATCTGAGTGTGGCTGCAAGACTGGTCTTTGTTGCTCATTCTTCCTCCAGTTATGTGGTTTCCTAAGATAATAACCCTGTTGGTGGATTAAAACAAAATCGACAGATACTGGCAGTCTGAGACAAAATAGAAAACACTGGAAACATTCAGCTGGTCAGGCAGCATCAGTGGAAAGAGACACAGTTAATGTTTCAGGTTGCAGGCCCTTGTGTTACCGACAGTAAATTTCCTTGTCTGATGTACATTTGTAATGGGTTTAATAAGGTATTTTCTATGAAAGTTATAGATAATGAACTGTGTTTCTATTCCACAGATATCATGGCAGGATTTCAAGTCAGTTATTAGTACATCTACACGATAGAAAGCAGACTGTCAGGATGCATCACAACTTGGTTTGAGAACAGCTCTGCCCAAGCTGTTGGGTAGGGGGATATTGCAGGGAGTTGTGTATGTAGCCCAGTCTATCACACAGACCAGACTTGCCACCATTGACTCCATCTAAACTTCACGATGCCTCTGAATAGTAGCCAACATAATCAAAAACTCGCCCTCTCCAATCATTCCCTCTTCTCCCTGCTCCAGTCAAACAGAAGATACAGAAGCTTGAGCGTGTGCACCACCTGACTCAGGGACAATTTCTTCACCTCTGTTATCAAGCTTCTGAACAGTCCTTTCATAAGGTGGATACAGTCCGATTCAGCTCTACCCCATTGTGGACATTGGTCTTTGTCTATAGAACTGGTAGAAACATAGAAACATAGAAAATAGGTGCAGGAGTAGGCCATTCGGCCTTTCGAGCCAGCACTGCCGTTCAATATGATCGTGGCTGATCATCCAAAATCAGTGCCCCGTTCCTGCTTTTTCCTCATATCCCTTGATTCCGTTAGCCCAATGCTCGATGCGCTACAATGCTGAGAACGATATTCTGCACTCCGTATCTTCCCCTTTGCTCTATCTATTGTACTTGAGTTTGCCTTGATTGTATTTATGAATAGTATTATTTGATCTGATTGCATACAGAGAGGTAAGTTTAAGAAGATCCTGAAGTAGATAGAAGGAAGGCATGGGAGGTAGACAGACAGAGTGGTTTAGAGAGGGATTTCCGTGGCATAGGACCCGACTACCATTAGGCATAGGCCCCGATTAGCTGCAGACACGACTACTATTAGGCATAGGCCCCGACTACCATTAGGCATAGGCCCCGATTAGCTGCAGACACGACTACCATTAGGCATAGGCCCCGACTACCATTAGGCATAGGCCCCGACTACCATTAGGCATAGGCCCCGATTAGCTGCAGACACGACTACCATTAGGCATAGGCCCCGACTACCATTAGGCATAGGCTCCGATTAGCTGCAGACACGACTACCATTAGGCATAGGCCCCGACTACCATTAGGCATAGGCCCCGATTAGCTGCAGACACGACTACCATTAGGCATAGGCCCCGACTACCATTAGGCATAGGCCCCGATTAGCTGCAGACACGACTACCATTAGTGGAGTGGGAATTCTGAGGCCAGAATTGTAAAAGCATAAAAATCCTGGGTGATCGTAGCCCTGGGGGAGATTGAGAGGAAGGCAATAGTGAGCCTTGGGAGGGATCTGGAAATAAAGTTGCAGGTTTTAAAATGGAGGCTTTGCTGGATCGGCAGCAGATGCTGGTTGGAGCATATGAGGTGATGGGTGGATGGGATGGTGCAAGCTGGAGACAGGCTGCAGAGTAGTTGAGGTTATTTAGTATCACTCTACCGCTTGCCTCCTCCACTTCCACCACCAGAACCTAACATGTCCACCTGGTTGGGCAACACAATTAAGCATTTGTATAGGAAGGAACTGCAGATGCTGGTTTAAACCGAAGATGGACACAAAAAGCTGGAGTAACTCAGCTGGTCAGACAGCATCTCTGGAGAAAAGGAATAGGTGACGTTTCGGGTCTGAAGAAGGATCTCGACCCAAGACGTCACCTATTTTGTTTCTCCAGAGATGCTGTCTAGCTCGCTGAGTTACTCCATTTTTTTGTGTCTATCTTCGTCATTAACCATTTGTCAGACATGCTGTCATCTCTTTCCTGACATTGTGAGATGATTCGGTTGGAATCACAATTACTGTTGGAGTTGGCAGCAATCCCGGATTTAGGAGTAACAATGGTATTCTTCCCTGATGAAGTACATAGCCGTTGAAAGTAACTCGACCCCCTGAGCTGCCTCGTGCGGGAGGAATTGCTCACACACTCTTGGCCCGTGTATGGGATCTTGCCCAGTGTTACTGAGGCACAGCCAGGCTCTGACAAGGCAAAAACTAAAAGGGAATAAGAAGAAAGATGCAGGGCGCAAGAAAATAGAATGTACAGCAGCACGGCACAGGACCAGACACGTCAGCCCACGATGCCTGTGCCCAACATGATACCAGGTTAAACTAATCTCCTCAGCCTGCACATGATCCATATCCCTTCAAGGCCTGCATATTCATGTGCCTATCTAAACGGCTCTTAAATACTATTATCGGCTCAAGCTGCTCAATTTGAGCTCTCTGTGTCTCCGCACGGTGTGATCATCCAGCTGTTTCCGGGGCAGAGTGAAAGCCAACAGCTGGATTTATGTCCCTCTGTTCTCTGGCAAGCAGATGTGCTTTGAAGCTGGGCGAGAGCGCATAGGTTCCAAAGGGAGAGTGAACACACAGCCTGTGCACCTCTGATCAGTCGAGTGGTGTGGAGCACAGCTGCCTACTCTTAGGGCTCAGGCACCGACCGGCGTGGCGCTTTTACCGGCTGTAAATCAACTGTCAGCCACTGGCCATTGACGTTAGGATCAGAGGGAAGGTTGATGAAGGATTGCACGGCTTAAGACTGCAGTGGACAGCAGTGGATAGGAGAGACCATCTGGCCCACTCAGCCTGCCATGGTTGGAATGCTTTGTCAAGTCAAGTCAAGTCAATTTATTTGTATAGCACATTTAAAAACAACCCACGTTGACCAAAGTGCTGCACTTCTGACTAGGATAAAAAGAAACATACAGTGGCAGGCAGCCAAACACAACGGCGTGGCCATCTTGAACAAAATGTTAATTCAATCACCCACAGTCCAACAATAAAAGCACTAAACAGGCACCCAAATTACCCAACCCCAAAAAACCCCCAAAACACAGTCCAACAATAGAAGCATTAAATAGGCATTCAAATCACACACCCTAAAACCCCCAAAAACACAGTCCAACAATAAAAACATCAAACAGGCACTCAAACCACCCAACCCCAAAAAAACACACAAAAAAGAAACATCCATCAAAGAAACATCCATCACAGTGAGTCTCCTCCAGTCCTCTCCTCACTGTGATGGAAGGCCACAATGTCTTTCCCTTCTCCCGCTGTCCTCGCCCGCAGTCAGGTTGTTGTGGTTGCAGGCCGCACCGGACGGTCCACAGCGGGCCGAGCCCAAGGCGCGTCGTGTCGCAGCCACTCCCGCAGCCTCCGAAGACGGCCGGCTCCGCCGATGATAAGTCCGATCCGGGGCGGGCGAACACGCTGTCGCTGTTGCTGCCGCTGTTGCTGCACGTCGGGGCGGTCGTGGCTCCCGACATTGAAACCCCCGCCCAGCAGAGAAATATCCCGCGGCCATCTTAGGCCGCGCCGGACGGTGAAATGTCCGCGCCCCAAGCCCCGCGATTCGGGGCGGGCGAACACGCTGCCGCTGCCGGAGCTCCCGATGTCGGCATCCACGCGGCCCGAGCCTAAGGCGAGTCGCAGCCGCACCCGCAGCCTCCGAAGACGGCCGGCTCCGGTGGTGGTAAGTCCGATCCGCGGGCTCTGCGAACCAGAGCCCTGGAGGCCGACAGCTCCAGGAGTTGGGCCGATGGTAGGCCGCAGCAGGAACGGAGACACGGCCCAGAAAACAAAGGTCGGGTCTCCGTTCTGAAGGGACACATATTTACAGTGTTACAGTTTCCCCCTCCCCCCCACATACACACATAGTACACAAACACAAAAACACCACATCACAACTACAATTAAGACCAAAAAAACCAACAAAAACACAAAGACAAATGGACCGCAGGTGAGCGGCAGCTGCTAGGGCAGTGCCGCCATTTTGAGAACCATAACCTTTGTCTTACCCCTAATTCCAATGCACTCTGCACTCCAGTCAAAGCGTTGGGACCTTTGAGGAGAGTCAAAAAAAGTTTCAAACCTGGGCAAATGGATAGGATAGGAATTTCCTCTCTCTGAGCCTCTTCCAGAGCCACTTTGGCACTGCCTGGTGCTGTGAGATCCTTCAATGGCATCTCAATTGGACTTGATCCTCGACTTTCAGAAAGCCTTCGACAAGGTCCCACATAGGAGATTAGTGGGCAAAATTAGAGCACATGGTATTGGGGGAAGGGTACTGACATGGATAGAAAATTGGTTGACAGACAGAAAGCAAAGAGTGGGGATAAATGGGTCCCTTTCGGAATGGCAGGCAGTGACCAGTGGGGTACCGCAAGGTTCGGTGCTGGGACCCGAGCTATTTACGATATACATTAATGACTTAGATGAAGGGATTAAAAGTACCATTAGCAAATTTGCAGATGATACTAAGCTGGGGGGTAGTGTGAATTGTGAGGAAGATGCAATAAGGCTGCAGGGTGACTTGGACAGGTTGTGTGAGTGGGCGGATACATGGCAGATGCAGTTTAATGTAGATAAGTGTGAGGTTATTCACTTTGGAAGTAAGAATAGAAAGGCAGATTATTATCTGAATGGTGTCAAGTTAGGAAGAGGGGATGTTCAACGAGATCTGGGTGTCCTAGTGCATCAGTCACTGAAAGGAAGCATGCAGGTACAGCAGGCAGTGAAGAAAGCCAATGGAATGTTGGCCTTCGTAACAAGAGGAGTTGAGTATAGGAGTAAAGAGGTCCTTCTACAGTTGTACCGGGCCCTGGTGAGACCGCACCTGGAGTACTGTGTGCAGTTTTGGTCTCCAAATTTGAGGAAGGATATTCTTGCTATTGAGGGCGTGCAGCATAGGTTCACTAGGTTGATTCCCGGAATGGCGGGACTGTCGTATGTTGAAAGGCTGGAGCAATTAGGCTTGTATACACTGGAATTTAGAAGGATGAGGGGGGATCTTATTGAAACATATAAGATAATTAGGGGATTGGACACATTAGAGGCAGGAAACATGTTCCCAATGTTGGGGGAGTCCAGAACAAGGGGCCACAGTTTAAGAATAAGGGGTAGGCCATTTAGAACGGAGATGAGGAAGAACTTTTTCAGTCAGAGAGTGGTGAAGGTGTGGAATTCTCTGCCTCAGAAGGCAGTGGAGGCCAGTTCGTTGGATGCTTTCAAGAGAGAGCTGGATATAGCTCTTAAGGATAGCGGAGTGAGGGGGTATGGGGAGAAGGCAGGAACAGGGTACTGATTGAGAGTGATCAGCCATGATCGCATTGAATGGCGGTGCTGGCTCGAAGGGCTGAATGGCCTACTCCTGTACCTATTGTCTATTGTCTATTGTCTATTGTCTATTGATCCAGTTCCTGCTTATGCTGTTGTGGATTCCAGCTTTATTCAGATTCAAAAATCATTGAACTTAATTCTGTCTGCTCCTACAGGTTGCTATAAGTTCCCCAGAGAAATAGAGGGACTTTTGTTTCTGTAGCTCTTTGTACTGCCTCAGGATGTCCCAAAGCGCTTAATGGACAATTAAATACTTTATGAAGTGCAGTCCCTTTTATGATGTGGGAAATGTTAAACCTAAAGCAGGATCCCACAAATATGAGTGTAAAAATTACTAGATCATAGATTCATCGAGCACAGATGCAGCCACGTTGTGCATGCTGACCATTATGCACCCATTTCCCCAGCGATCCCATTTTATTCTCCTTGAATTTTCCTCAGCTTCACCCAAGTTCTTGTACTCACCCACACACACTTGGGGCAATTTACAGTGGCTAATTAACCTTTCAATCCAATGTCCATCTTACCTCAGCAGTGAACTACTATGGACTTCATAAAAGGCTGCATTATGAACTTTGGATTGCACTATTATGGTCTGGGTATAAGTGATAATTTATTGTATAATTGTTTATTGCACATTTGTTGCGTTGTTGCATTCAATGTGCCTGTAACATTGCAACAAGTAAGAATTTCATGCCTTTTCCAGTGCATTGGGCAATTAAACACACATATATATATATATTTATGTATATATATATATATTCCTTTATTCGTCCCACTCCGGGGAGGTCTACAGTGTTATAGCAGCAAAGTGGATAGTAAGAGATCATTCATTATAAATAAAAGTAAAGACAAGGATAAATTGCCATCAGTTTACTGTGTATTTCTTAACTGTTACTGTTGACTCGTCTGCTGGGAGCAGTGCTGGTTGTGCAGTCTCACAGCAGCGGGAAGGAAGGACCTCCTATATCTCTCCTTCACGCACTTGGGGTGAAGGAGTCTGTCACTGAAGGAGTTACTCAGTGCAGTGACAGTGTCCTGCATGGGGTGGGAGTCGTTGTCCAGCAGCGATGTTAACTTTTGCATCATCCTCCTCTCTCGCAAAGCCTGCACTGAGTCGAGGGGGCAACCCAGGACAGAGCTGGGCTTCCTGACCAGCTTGTCGAGTCTCTTCCCCTCCACCGCTGAGATGCTGCTGCAATGGCTGATGCAACCACCGTGTTGTAGAAGGTCCTTAGGAGAGTCCTCTGCATTCAAACACTCTTGACTTCTCTCTTGACTCTTTACTCCTGAACATTATTCTGCTCCTTATGCGTGCGATAATTAAACACTCTTGTCTCTCTCTTGCCTTCAGGGTGGGAAGGAAACCCGAGGACCTGAAATAAATCCACATAATCACAGGGAGAATGTGCAAACTCCATGCAGACGGCGCCTGGGGCGAGGATTGAACCCCCATCTCTGGTGTTGGGGCAGAAACTCTACCAGTTGCACCATTGTGCTGCCCCTCATCATCTGTTCCATTGTTGTTGACTGAAGGGAAATATTGGCCAGGACAGTGGGTGGGAGGGGGGGGGGGGGGGGGTGAGCCAAAGGGCCTGTTTCTATGCTGTATCTTTCAATCAATCAATCAATCAATTAATCAATCAATCAATCAATCAAAATTTAAGAATATTACCCATTGGGCTATGTGTATCCATTTCTACAATCAGAAGGTAGTGAAGGTAATGAGAAGGGATCTTATAAAGATATATACAATTATAAAAGGACTGGACAAGCTAGATGCAGGAAAATGTTCCCAATGTTGGGGGAGCCCAGAACCAGGGGCCACATTCTTAGAATAAAGGGGAGGCCATTTAAAACTGAGATGAGAAGGAACTTTTTCACCCAGTGAGTCGTGAATTTGTGGATTTCTCTGCCACAGAGGGCAGTGGAGGCCAAGTCACTGGAAGAATTTAAGAGAGAGTTAGATAGAGCTCTGGGGGCTAGAGGAATCATAGGATATGGGGAGAAGTTGGGCACAGGTTACTGATTGTGGATGATCAGCCATGATAATGAATGATGGTGTTGGCTCGAAGGGCCAAATGGCCTCCTCCTGCACCTATTTTCTATGTTTCTATGTTTCTATGTAATCCCTGGAATTCTCTGCTCTTGGTGATCGTGGAGGACAGATCATCTGATATATTTTGGTGGAGATAAATATTTGAAAGTTTGAGGAATTGAAGGTTACGGAGAAATGGCACAGTTGAGGCCAGCACAGGTCAGCCATCATCATAATGAATGGTGGAGTAGGCTTGGGAGGCTGAGTGGCCTCTTTCCTTGTGTTCTTATGATGACTGTGCCACACATAATAATTTAATAAAATGCCATACCATAAAATGTATTAGCTTGACACTGTTACTCATCAGATCTCATCATATTAAATTGAAAATGTGTAACTGAGTGTATTGCATTAGAAGAATGTGATGTTATTACTAATTTAGTTGCCTTGGATCGCAGTGAAGATGTTTTAGTCCGTAGGCATTAGTTACTTTTACGATCACAGTGTGCATTTTTATCCATTGAGTTCTCAATTCCAAATCTCAGGGGAATGCGTCTGGTGTCAATGAACTGACAGGCAAAATGGTGCATTGTGTGGAAAAATTAAACAATTGCTCTGTCAGTTCCTTTTCAGTTGTACAGACCGTGCATGTGGGCACATCACTGCTCAGTACAAATACGTTCAGACACCAAAACCTCTCAGGGATCAACCAAAGCCCTTCAACCAAAGCCCTTGGCTCTGGAACTTCCCATCTGACACCTTTCTGGTCCTCACTTCACTTAGAAGGTATTCTTTTAAAAATACTGTACCCTTCGACCAAATGTAGATACAAGGAACTGCAGGTGCTGTTTTACAAAAGAAGAAGCAAAGTGCTGGAGTAACTCAGTCCTAAACTGCCGGGCACTTGGTCAAGACGGTTTAAAATTCACTCTCCATTAAGGTGGTGGAATTGGAGTCAATTGGGCCTTTCAAAAGGGAATTGGACAGACCTTTTAGGGAAAATAAGTTGCAAGGCAAAGAGAGATAGAGTGGGACTGGGGGGAACTGAGGCAGAAGAGGAGTTGACACCAGCATTCACCAAGAGTTTCAAGACTGTCAAGTGTTTATGTATTTGCCATATAGAGCATTGCCAGGGTGCTTTGGGTCTTTGATAATATTAACTGCTCTCGGTAGACAATGTTCCAATGTTCGGCGGCACGGTGGTGTAGCGGTAGAGTTGCTGCCTTACACGGACTCAATGGGCCAAAGGACCTGTTTTGCGCTGTATCTCTAAACTAAAAAGCCTCCTGTAGATCATTAATGACTTAGATGAAGGGATTAAAAGTACCATTAGCAAATTTGCAGATGATACTAAGCTGGGGGGTAGTGTGAATTGTGAGGAAGATGCAATAAGGCTGCAGGGTGACTTGGACAGGTTGTGTGAGTGGGCGGATACATGGCAGATGCAGTTTAATGTAGATAAGTGTGAGGTTATTCACTTTGGAAGTAAGAATAGAAAGGCAGATTATTATCTGAATGGTGTCAAGTTAGGAAAAGGGGATGTTCAACGAGATCTGGGTGTCCTAGTGCATCAGTCACTGAAAGGAAGCATGCAGGTACAGCAGGCAGTGAAGAAAGCAAATGGAATGTTGGCCTTCATAACAAGAGGAGTTGAGTATAGGAGCAAAGAGGTCCTTCTACAGTTGTACCGGGCCCTGGTGAGACCGCACCTGGAGTACTGTGTGCAGTTTTGGTCTCCAAATTTGAGGAAGGATATTCTTGCTATTGAGGGCATGCAGCGTAGGTTCACTAGGTTAATTCCCGGAATGGCGGGACTGTCGTATGTTGAAAGGCTGGAGCAATTAGGCTTGTATACACTGGAATTTAGAAGGATGAGGGGGGATCTTATTGAAACATATAAGATAATTAGGGGATTGGACACATTAGAGGCAGGAAACATGTTCCCAATGTTGGGGGAGTCCAGAACAAGAGGCCACAGTTTAAGAATAAGGGGTAGGCCATTTAGAACGGAGATGAGGAAGAACTTTTTCAGTCAGAGAGTGGTGAAGGTGTGGAATTCTCTGCCTCAGAAGGCAGTGGAGGCCAGTTCGTTGGATGCTTTCAAGAGAGAGCTGGATAGAGCTCTTAAGGATAGCGGAGTGAGGGGGTATGGGGAGATGGCAGGAACGGGGTACTGATTGAGAGTGATCAGCCATGATCGCATTGAATGGCTGTGCTGGCTCGAAGGGTTGAATGGCCTACTCCTGCACCTATTGTCTATTGTCAATTGTCTATTGTCTATAGATCCCTTTGGTTGTGGGGAGGTCAATATCCATGATGAATTGGGCAATGTCCAGCACCACCTGCGACCTCATTTGTTCTTGAGCATTCAAATTACTGAACCAGGCCCTTCTGCAACCTGTCAGTTTGCCCCTCCACATTACAGTTATAGAAGTTCCATAGAATATTTGATGACATACTGAATCTCCTCAAACCTCTGAGAAAGAAGAGGCATTAGTCATGTTGGATGACCGTATTGAATGGCGGTGTAGCTTCGAGGTGCCTGATAGCTTATTCCTGCTGCTATTTGCTTATGCTTTTTTGACAGTTGCAGAAAGTAGGCATGGAGTGAAGTCCGCAGGGCCGTCCTTTGATTCTCTTGTGTAGGGCGGAACTGCAGATGCTGGTTAATACCGAAGATAGCCACAAAAGGGCGGCGCGGTAGAGTTGCTGACTTACAGCGAATGCAGCGCCGGAGACTCAGGTTAGACCCTGACTACGGGCGCCGTCTGTACGGAGTTTGTATGTTCTCTGCGTGGGTTTTCTCCGAGATCATCGGTTTCCTCCCACACTCCAAAGACGTACAGGTTTGTAGGTTAATTGACTGGGTAAATGTAAAAATTGTCCCTAGTGTGTGGAGGATAGTGTTAATGTGCGGGGATCGCTGGGCGGCGCGGACTCGGTGGGCCGAAGGGCCTGTTTCCGCGCTGTATCTCTAAATCTAAATCTAAATCTAAAATGCTGGAATAACTCAGCGGGAAAAGCAGAATCTCTGGAAAGAAGGAAAGGGTGGTGTTTCGGGTCCAGATGGATCGGCAGTGTCTGAGGAGGGTCTCGACCCGAAACATCATCCATTCCTTCTCTCCAGAGATGCTACCTGTCCCGCTGAGTTAATCCATCATTTTGTGTCTATCTTCCTTTGAATCTCTTGCTTACAGTATCTTCCTTAATTATATATTTTCCAAGCGAAGGAAGCAAGCAAAGCATCCACACTGCCAACCCCACCCAGAACGAGGTCGCCCTGGGTTATTTTATGATGTTAAAGGTCCATAGAGATAAGCTGCTGTGTTCCCCCACTGACTGTTGTCACTCCATTTTGTTGCTTCAGGTTTACGGGTGAGTCTGTGAGGGGTTGACACAAGGCCATGATCATATTGAATGGCGGTGCAGACTCGAAGGGCCGAATGGCCTACTCCTGCACCTATTTTCTATGTTTCTATGTTTCTAAGGGTTCAGTGGGCTGCACTGACTGAGGGGCTGCAAGCTGACCAAGCACCTGGCTTTGCTGTGGTTCAATGAGAGGTGTCCTTTCCCTCCCTTCCCCCTACACTGTGCGCCACCAAATGGCTTCAGAGAAAAGGAATCAATCCGGGAGAGAAGAAAGTAGCAACATGAGGGCAAACCATAAAGGGATGGTGACGGTGCAAAGGGTGATTATGATAACACCAGAATCCTGCTAAGGTCAGTCTATACAAATGCTAAAGGCTGAAATCAGAGTCCGCTATTGTCGTGTCGCCGGGGTGACGTGTGGTAACACAGCAGACACCATGTCGGAGGAAGTGCTGGATTACTTGGCGTGCCACTCACTGCAGGGTAGCCATTCTTCTGGCAGCTTGACCTTCAAAAGAGCAGTCTGCATGCACTGTCAATACTTAACCCCGTCAGATTCCATTGACATCGTTGCGTTTGGGCTTTGCAGCTAGGGTAACGGGCTACCACAGAGCATGCGGGGCTGGGGAGTAAAGTCTTTCTCCTTCTCAAGTGAATGAACAGACTGATGCTCCTTCCCCGAGGCCCAGGTGTCACATGATCGAACGGGTGGATGCCGTGAAGCGATGTAGAGGAGGTCAGGACTAAGGGCCAGAGATGTACACTGATCACTCTGTTCTTTTTTATCTTCCTCTTCCTAAGCAGTCCCTAGATTTCAATGGGTAGGAAGGAACTGCTGATGCTGGTTTAAACCGAAGATAGACACAAAATGCTGGAGTAACTCAGCGGGACAGGCAGCATCTCTAGTGAGAAGGAACGGGTGACGTTTCCGATCGAGACCCGGGTCTGAAGAAGGGTCTCTCGACCCGAAACGTCACCCATTCCTTCTCTCCTGACATGCTGACTGTCCCGCTGAGTTCCTCCAGCATTTTGTGTGTACCCTAGATTTCAATGACGACTTGCTTCCAGTTTGATTCTCTGAGTTCTTACGTGGCTGATGAGGCCCATGCTGGATCTGTGGAATCTTCCACAGTTGGGGAAGGACGGAGAGGGTGGCTTATATTCTGTAGTGGTGCATTCCATCTACCGAAGTGTCCCAAGGATTTGAAATATCCCAAAACATCCATGCACTTGAAGCAGTCATACTGCAGAGATCGGCAGGAATTTGTGGGAATGCTGCATTTTTCAGGGTTTAGAGGACATAATTTGAATCTTTTCCAATTTTCCTTTGTTTGCCTGATAATCGGCAAGGAGTCTCTATTTCAGGAGTCCAATGGTCAGTATGTGGCCTACTCCATAGAGCTGGCAAAGCATAACCAGGGTCTCAACGCTGGCCACTAAATCTGATTGCTTCATTTGCCATTTTCACCCAGCCACCACTAATCTCTTTTTAAACTGGGCTCTAAGCGGGTTGGCAGGGCAAGTCAGGGTCCATCCACGATAACCAAAATCCGTTATAAAGGGGTCGTTAAAACAAGGGTTCACTGTAGATTGCAGACGAGGCAGAGGCAGGCTGCCTTGTAAACTATCACATTAAGTCACTGTTGCTTCAGGAGGAGAGAGGGAGAGAGGATTGATGAAGAAAACTGATTGGAGGGCGAATGAATTAGAAACCTTAACAAATTGAGTAACGAATACCAAAACGTCACAAACCCACAGGAGTATGAAAGTAGCTGGCAGTTGCAAGGTCTACGTGCAGAATTAACTAAAGGAAAAGGACTGAGAATTTTTAGGTGCAGTGTGCACAGGCCCCAGGGATGTATGGCAGGAATTCATCAAAACATTAAAGTAGGAGGAAATATGAGCGCAACAAATATTGAAGACATTACTGGTATGAGATTGAGATGGTTTCTGGCTGTGATCCATGTCTACACTTTGTAGCATATTGTGTGCCAAGCAGTTCAAGGTAACACAGGATAACTGGTAACTTTGCTCGATGGTGAATTGCAGACCCATTGCACCATCTCTCTGCTTCTTGATTTTTTTACAGATATTAATCAGATAAAATCCAAGATGCTTTTGGAGCAGTTCAAGAAGGTGACGCACCATAACCTGTCGAAGGATTATTAGGGATGGGCAATAAATGCTGAAAGCTGTTTTTTTTTATTGTAAAATTCATCAGCACAAATCCTATATAAAACCATAAGACCATATGACGTAGGAGCAGAATTAGTCCAATCAGCCCATCAAGTTTGCTCCGCAATTTGATCATGGTTCAACCCCTTCCTCCTGCCTTCTCTCCATAACTTTTGATGCCCTTTATAATCAAGAACATGATCAAGGTTTAAAAATACCCATTGACTTGGCCTCCACAGCCGCATATGGCAATGAATTCCACAGATTCACCCCACTCTAGCGGAAGAAATTCCTCCTCATTTCCTTTTAAAAATATCTGTCCTTTTACTCTGCAGCTGTGCCCTCTAGTCCTAGACTCTCCCATTAGTGGAAACATCCTCTCCACATCCACTGTAAATTATCTTCTGTAAATTGTCCCTAGTAGGAAATTACAGGATTGAACTAGTGTACGGGTCATCCTTGTTTGGCATGGCCGTTGTAGGCTGAAGGCCTGTTTCCACGCTGAATCTCGAAAGATAAAGAAGGTAATTCTACAACCAATTGCCTTCTCCTGGAGGATAGGCAGAAAATTGTGAGTAAGATTTTGTCAACTTAAGCAAGAAAATAGAGCAGGAGTAGGCCACTAAACCCTTCAACTATGGTCCGCCATTCAATGTGATCATGGCTGACCCAAGCTGGCCTTTTCATGCCTCAATTACCCAGTATTTCAAATATTTATCAATCTTCACCTTAAATATATCTCATAACCTGGCCTCCACCACCATTTCGGTCAGAGAATTCCAGTGATTCACTACCCTCTGAGAGAATACATTTCTACGCACCTCAGTATTAAATGACTGGCTTCTTATTTTGCAGCTATGTCCATTTGTTTGTGACTCTCCCACTTGTGAAAACATCTCAACATCTACCCTGTCAAGCCCCCTTAAGATCACATACGTTTGAATAGGGTCACCTCTCATTCTTCTAAGCTCCAAGGAATACAATTGCTTCTTGAACAGATCACAGTGTAAGCTTGATAACCTTTTACTGCAGCTGATTTTTTTTTCAGCAGAAACCCCACACACCACAATGTTCCCATTCTATCCTGGAAACAAAGGCTCAGTAATCTGATATTTGGGGATGATACCAGAGGGAGAGGGAGTTAAACTGTGGACATTTTAACCCATACAATAGTGACCCGACCTTATGTGCGAGGGTCAATATTGATCTCATTTCCAACACCCAACATGTTCGAAGAACAAGCCTTGTGTGCATGCCGGCCTTTGTGCACTCTCTCCCTCTGTATATTTAAAAAGGATATCACCAGGATTAAATTCTCATTCTTGTTTTCAAATCCTCTGTAATCCACCCCACCCCTTCCTATCTCTATGATCTGATCCTGCTCATTAGTTCTGAGGTATTAGTCTCCAGTCGTGGCCTCTTGACCAGGCCTGAATCTGATCGTTTTAGGTCAATGTTCAATTACAACATTTAAAAGTCATTTAGGCAAATACGTGGATAGGAAAGATTCAGAGGGATTTGGTCTAATTGGACCTGTTTAGGAGGCATCTTGGTCAGCATGGACAAATTGGGCAAATGGCCTGTTTCCGTGCAGAATGGTTCCATTATTTTTTTACTATGATCCTCCACTAATGACTCCCTGCTCAACTCCCTTTCAACTTGTGAGACACTGAGCAAAAATTCTCTTCAACTTTTCTCCCCCTTTAAGACGCTCCTTTGCCTAGACTCTTCCTTGTCTACCCTTGACTCGCCTCATCTGACCGCGTGTCACTTTTCCCTTATGCAGCGCCTCGACTGGAAACATCGACATTTCCTTTCTCTCCACAGATGCTGCCTGATCTGCTGAGTTCCTCCAACAAGTTGTTTTTTTGCTCCAGGTTCCAACATCTGCACTCTCTTGTGTCTTCACCTATTACCTGTCA
This sequence comes from Rhinoraja longicauda, assembly GCF_053455715.1. Classification (NCBI taxonomy): domain Eukaryota; kingdom Metazoa; phylum Chordata; class Chondrichthyes; order Rajiformes; family Arhynchobatidae; genus Rhinoraja; species Rhinoraja longicauda. The sequence goes on along the minus strand of NC_135961.1, from coordinate 47,990,627 downwards.
GTGCTCCTGGGAATATTTTACAATGTATCATTTCTATACAAGTACCAATTGTTTTTGTGTAAGTGTATTCCACAGCAGGGGATCGGCGAATAGCCCCATCACCACCTCATATGCACCTTCACCATTTCTGGCATTTAAACTCCCCTATCACTGACCTTCCTCTCCCCTTTCCCTCTTCCTCTCTCCATTTTACGGGTACGGGTGTCAGAGGTTATGCGTAGAAGGCAGGAGAATAGGGTTAGGAGGGAGAGATGGATCAGCCATGATTGAATGGTGGAGTAGACTTGATGGGCCGAATGGCTTAATTCTGCTCCTATCACTTATGATCTTATAGACAATTGACAATAGACAATAGACAATAAGTGCAGGAGTACGCCATTCGGCCCTTCGAGCCAGCACCGCCACTTCACCGTGATCATGGCTGATCATCTACAATCAGTACCCCGTTCCTACCTTCTCCCCAAATCTCTTAACTGTGCTATCATTAAGAGCTCTATCTAACTCTCTCTTGAAAGCATCCAGGGAATTGGCCTCCACTGCCTTCTGAGGCAGAGAGTTCCACAGCTTCACAACTCTCTGAGTGAAAATGTTTTTCCTCATCTCTGTTCTAAATGGCCTACCCCTTATTCTTAAACTGTGGCCCCTGGTTCTGGACTCCCCCAACATCGGGAACATGTTTCCTGCCTCTAGCGTGTCCAATCCCTTAATAATCTTATACGTTTCAATAAGATCCCCTCTCATCCTTCTAAATTCCAGAGTATACAAGCCCAGTCGCTCTAATCATTCAACATATGACAGTCCCGCTATTCCGGGAATTAACCTCGTGAACCTACGTTGCACTCCCTCCACAGTAAGAATGTCCTTCCTCAAATTTGGGGACTAAAACTCATGATCTTATGATCTTTTGATCTTTTACCCTGCATCTTAAAAGCTGTCTACCTCCAGACTTGCTCCAACTCTGCTGAAAGTCATCGTGCTGAAATGTTATTTCTGTTTCCTTGCTCCCTAGATGCTGCCTGACATGCTGTGCACTTCAATCCTTTAATGGGTTGTTTTTTTTCCCGGTATTTGCAGCATCTGCAGCGTTTTCTCTTTCGGCTGCCTGATGTAGTCCTGCGGGAGGGCCCTTCGCGAGGTACATCTGTCTGAATGTTTGGTTACCTAATGTTCCCCCTTGGTCTGGTGTCAGTAATTCTATGTTCATATTGATCTGAAGCGCTTTGTTCCTCGTAGAAAAGCAATGGTTATTGGTGTGCCAGGAGGGGCAAAAATTGCTGACACTGTTTGAGACGTCTTTACATTGAGGTCGAATAACCTCCTGAGATTTTCATTGGGGGATCCCTGCAGAGCACCTGTGATGGGGCATTGTTACTTACATTCACAGGGGGCTGCCATGCTATTTTTAAACCTGTTTCCACTGTGAGTTGCTGGGTTTAACGATGTTGTCCATTAACGAGTACTTTGGGGACGAGTTAATAAACAAAGTAACAAGAGTGTTCAGGTGGAAAGATCAGTGCCATGGGATACGCAAAGCACATTTGAATTTTCCACCACGAAGGAAAAGTTTTCCCTGAACCCGCCTCAGTGCAAACTTAAAAAAATAGGAAGTCAAGTCAAGTTTATTTGTCACATACACATACACGATGTGCAGTGAAATGAAAGGTTTACAGGGTAGGATTATTTATTAGGCAACTGGGACCCAATCTACCTGTTTTTTTGTTTTTTTTTGTTTTTTGTTTCGAGATACAGCATGGAAACAGGCTCTTTGGCCCATCGATTCCATGCAGACCATTGCTCACACACTAGTTCTATACACTTCCTACACAATAGGGGCAATTTTACAGAGGCCAATTAATCTACAAACCTCCACGTCTGGTATGTGGGATGTAACCAGAGCCCCTGGAGGAAACCCACGTGGTTCCAGGGAGAACCTACAAACTGCACAGAGAGAGCACCCGAGATCAGGATCGAACCGGGGCCTCTGACGCTGTGAGGCAGCAGCTCTACCACCTGTGCCACTGTGTTTAGTTTCCTACTTTCCACTCACTGTCCCTGCACACCCTGGTACAGTGCCCTCGTCCCACGCACAATTACTGCCAACACACATTGGACTGTACACACCAACTATGTATACACAGGCGGACCTCACTGGCAGATAGACGTGTAGTTCATGGGCCTTCACCCACAGTGAATGTCCCATTGCTTGCTTCAGCGTTGGAGAGGTGATGACTTCTGTTTACCGTGCCTCTCCTAAAACATGACTTCCCATGCAGGAACCTAACCCAGAGATTTTCCTGAGCAACCATTTTGATTTCAACCACCCTGTAAAATTGAAGAGGACAGATTTCTTATTAGTCCAAGGTGGACTATATCAAATTAGCCTCCTCATTATACTTTGCCCTTCCACTGACTGCAATGGGTGGTGGTTGCACTATCGTCTCTGAGTCAGTAGGTTGTAGGTTTGAGCCTGGCTCCAGAAACATGGGTGTAAAGGTCCCACTGAGAGAGTGCTGCACTGCCGGTGGTACTGTTTTGTGGGAGGGCGGGTGGCGAGAAGATCCGACACTTACCCATTGACCAACATCAGAAACATCACCTGGTCACAACAAGAACAATCTCTCGTGCAAAAATGGCCTCCCATAGTTCTTAAGCTGCAACAGAAATACTTTCTCCAAAACTACTTCCTTTGCTGCGGAGGGCCTGGGTCAAATTAACTTCAGGTTTACATATTCATAGGTTAATCAGAGCAGAATTAGGCCATTCAACTCGTCAAGTCTACTTTGCCATTCAATCATGGCTGATCTATCTTTCCCTCTCAACCTCATTCTCCTGCCTTCTCCCCATAATCTCTGTCACCCTTAGTATATGTCTGTCTGTAACCCATTTTCACCTAGCTCACCTGTTTGCTTTTTTGACGTATCTTTCATTCATTTGTTCCATATCTCTCGATATCACCATCTACATCTCTCAATTGGCTTTCCACTGACTCTCAGTCTGAAGAGGGGTCTCGACCCAAAATGTCACCTATTCCTTTTCTCCTGAGATGCTGTCCGTCCCGCTGAGTTACTTCAGCTTTTTGTGTCCATCTTCTTTCTTAGACACAGTGCTTTGGGTTTAATGTTCAATGCTCTCTGTGGCTGGTAGTGTTATGGAAGTGATTGTTTGAATAATTGGGGGGGGGGGGGGGGGGGGGGGGGGTTGGGCACAGAAATGAGAGAGGTGGAGGGCAGGGTTACTTAAAATTGGAGAATTCAATGTTTTCACTGTTTGGTTAAAAGCTACTTAAATGGAATATGAGCTGCTGTTCCTCCAGTTTGCATGCAGCCTCACTGTGGCAATGGAAGGGCCCAGGACAGAAAATTCAATATGGGAGTGTAAAGGGGGGTTAAAATGGTTTACAAACGGAGACTCAGCAGGTCTTAGTGGGCAGGGCACAAGTGCTTGGTAAAACGATTGCCTAGTCCATGCTTGGTGAATCTGATGTAAAGGAGGCTACACCAGGAGAACCAAACGCAGTAGTTGAGGTTAGAGGGGTGCATATGAACCTCTGTCTCACCTGGAAGGCAGCTGGAGTCACTGATGGAGGTGAGGGAGGTGGTACAGGGACAGGTGTTACATCTCCTGCAGTTGCAAGGGAAAGTACCTGGGGAAGGAAATGGTTTAGATGGAAAGGGACATTGCGGAGGGAGCGGTCTCTGCAGAAAAGTGGAACGTGGTAGGCATGGGAAGATATAATCGGTGGTGGTATCGTGTTGAAGATGGTGGAAGTGTCGGAGAAAGATGTGTTGGATGCGGAGGCTGGTGATGTAAAAGGTGAGGACCAGTGAAATGTCCCTGATCCATCTGGGGGGGAAAGGGAGAGAGAGCAGAACTGCAGGACACGGAGGAGACATGAGTGAGGGATCCATTCATTAGAAGAGGAAGGCCAAGGATCAACAATGCTGTCTTAATCAATGGGTTGGTGGTGGAGAGTCAATAATTTCAGCACATTGACATAATCAGGAAGAAAGCACATCAATATCTCTACTTCCTTAGAACATGAGGAGTTTCGATATGTCAACTAAAAGTACTCTCCTGAACTTCTACAGGTGTCTGGTAGAGAGCATATTGATGGTTGCATCATGGCCTGGTTTGGCAACTCGAACACCCAGGAACAAAGGTACTGACTTCCCCACATCGAAGAATCTATTGGAGATGCTGTCTCTAAAAGGGATCCAGCATCTTCAAGGACCTACACCACCCTGGCCACGCTCTCATTTCTCTCCTGCCATCTGGTAGAAGGCATACAATATTGAAAATTGGAACAGCTTCCTCCCAACAATACTCAGCGTATTGAACACTGCAAACTCCAGCTAAACTTTGAGCTATGAAATTTGTTGATTGCACCAGGGATTTCGAGTTTTGGTTTGCTTTTTGCACTACATTGAGTTTCTTTAGTTATTGGTTTTTAAAACATGGTTATTTATTATATTATTTATTGAATGCAGCATTTACAAACGTGTTGTGCTGCTGCAAGCGAGAATTTCAATGTTCCATTTCTGTACATATGACAGTGGATGATAATGTAAACTCACATTCACATTTACACCATGAATATTCCATGATTCAATTCTATGATGAAAGGACGTGAAAGTGATAGAGGTGGAAAGGTTTAGGGTGAAAGAGTGTGGTGCTTGGGGCCTTGGTAGATAAAAAGCACGGCTGCCAAAATTAAATTTATAGATACAAAGCATCACTGATCTTTCTGTGAGGTTTGTGTTTTGGAACAAAGGCTCCTAGCTAATCTCCCCTGATGAGCTTTGTCAGTACTGTAGCTGTAGGAAATGTGCCGATTTAAATGGGATGAGGTAAACCCTGAGATCTTTCAAATGCAAACGCTCTCTTTAGTGGAGATTGTCGTTGGGGCTTAGAGTCTGAAATAAATCTTTTCGGAAGCTTCTGAGATTACCATGAATGAAGACAGCACACAAGGGAATATATCTTTGTCTTTGACTGGATGTATATATATTAAAAAAAACTATTGTACAGCCAATTGCACAGGTGGAACTCCATTGATGCTCCTAAGATATGTTTACATTCCATCCCCCAGTTGCAGGAGCACTATTTCTGGCCAGAGCATGGTTGAAAATGACAGGATCGGCAGTTCCCAAGATAGACACAAAATGCTGGAGTAACCCGGCAGGTCAGGCAACAACTTTGGAGAAAAGGAATAGATGACCAACACTTTTGGTGAGACCAACTCTTAATACGCATTTGTAATTGTCCTTATGAAGGTGGTGAAGCTGCTTTCTTAAGCTGCTGCAGTCCTTTTGGTGAAAGTGTTCCCACAATGCCTTGGAGAAGGAGTTCAGGGTTCAGACCCGTCGACGATGAACAAGTTGTGATACAGATATAGACACAAAAAGCTGGAGTAACTTAGCTTGGTCAGGCAGCATCTCTGGAGAAAAGGAATAAATGATGTTTTGGGTCGGAACTATTCCACAGACTGAAATATTACTGAAGATTGATACAAAAGGCTGAAGTGACTAAGCGAGACAAGCAGCATCTTTGGAGAAAAGGAATAGGTGACGTTTTGGATCATAACCCTTCTTCAGACTGAAATCTTACAGAGTCAGGGTGCTGTTTGACTTGGAGGAGAAGGAGCGGATGGTGATGTATAGAGCCTAGAACAGCACAGCACGGGAACAGGCCTTTGAGCCACAATGTCTGTGCTGAGCGTGATGCCTTCAATCCCTTACTGATCAAAGTCGCAGGTTAGGAAGGTGCTGTGGGACCCGGTTAAGTGAGGAATTCCTTTCTGTTAGTCGTCCACGCTGACACCAATCGATGACTTGTTTTTAAAATTAAGTTTTTACACTAATGTCTTGGTTCCTTTTGCACGATTTTCTTTCTTTTAGAAAATGTTATGTGTACTTTATGATTGACATAAAATTTCCTGTTGTGTGTTCGTCCGAATCTTTGTGCGAGATTTTCATTGTATCTCTCTCTGTAGCCCACCATACTTGTGCATGTGACAATAAGATCAGCTGGACTTGAAACTAGAAATTGTGAAAAGGGAATTGTTTTTATGTTTGAAAATAATAAAAAGAAATAAACAGTATTGGCATTTGGAGAAAGCATGAAAGATGGTGCTCTGTTAAAGAGCCAGCAGGGAAAGGCTATGCTGAAAGGCTTCCTCCTGTGCTATACCATATAGGGGCCAGGGGTTATGGGGAGGAGGCAGGAGAATGGGGTTGAGAGGGAAAGATAGATCAGCCGTGATTGAATAGCGGGATAGACTTGATGGGCTGAATGGCCTCATTCTTCTCCTAGAACCTATGAACTTATGAAGAATGGCCTGGGTGCTGGAGGGGTCCTGTGCCCACAGACTGATGGGCAGTAAGTGTTGGTGACCTCTGGTATGGAGGGGGGTGGGGGGGGAGGGGGGTGGGGGGGGGGGGAAAAGGCAGCCTCCGGACAGAGGTGGGATTAGTCCAGTTAATCCAAACAAACAGATCCCCGCTGTGTGAATGAGGCTAAAGTGCCTCCGTTCAACTGTTCCCGGTCCCCAGGCAAACACTTCACTGGGCAAGTGGGCTGGCCTGCTCACAATGAAGCCGTAAGATTAACGTTTTATTGCAGGCCTTGAGAGCGGAGCTGCAGTTTGGACAACTGAGTACGGCCTGTTGTTTAAGCAGCTGGCCGGCCTCCTGTTGGGTACAGCCCAGTAGGAGCCTTTGCTCAGTAAACCCTCAGCACAGCGGGAAATGATTTTGTCCTGTCGGCCCGCCACACCCGGAGACTGTGAGCACAGCTCGCGAGAGGTCAACGTGCCGGTCCATAGGGCAGGGAGCTATCAGGACAAGCTCACTCCTGAATTTAGAAAGTGCCCCATTGCTAACACAACAGGTTGACTATTTTTGAAGAGTCAAGAGTGTTTAATTGTCAGATGCACCAGGACAATTAAATTCTTACTTGTAGCAGCTTTACGGGCACATAAACACAACAAAATAAATATACAATACGAAACATATTACAAAATAAATATACAATAAATGACCAGTTATTCTATGTAAATCATGCAATGATAGTCTAAGACAAAGTGTGTCGTGAACGCTTAGTCGTGCAAAGTCCATAGTAGTGAGAGTAGGGTTGTGGTTAGGGTTTCGCAGGATGGTTTAAGGGCCTGATGCTTGCTATGAAAAAGCTGCCCTTGAACTTGGAGGAAAGAGTTCTCAGGCCCCTAGTACCATCTTCCCGATCGCAGTAGCAAGACGAGATTGTGGCCAGAGTGGTGTGGGTCTTTGATGATATTAGCTGCCTTCTTGAGGGAGCACTTCCTGAAGATCCCCTTCAATGGTGGGGAGGTCAACACCCATGATGGACCGGGCAATGCTCACTAGATTTCTGCAGCCTCCTTTGTTCTCGAGCATGAAAATGACCAATCCAGGTCTTGATGCAACCAGTCTTTATGCTCTTTACTAAATCCTGCAGAGGTTTTTTTATAAAGCAGTTGGCAACATCTCTAGAAACTTCTGAGGAAGTATAGAACTTGGTGAGCTTTTTTTATGATTGCATCGATGTGCATGACGGATCATCGTAGATGTGTACGCTCAGGAACTTGAAGCTGTTGATTCTCTCCATGGCCGTCCCGCTGGAAGGCAGGTACATGGCCCCTCAGCTTTCCCTTCCTGAAGTCAATAATTAACTCCTTTGTTTTGCTAACACTGAGAGGAAGATTGGTGTTCTTTAGAATCATACAGCATGGAAACTGCCCACAAAGTCTTTTCCTACAGGTAAGCACTCATTTGCATCAATTCTACACTCATTACATTTTATTCTCCCCACATTCCCCTATCCCCACATTCGGGATGATTTACAGTGGGCAATTAACCTCCCAACCTGTGCGTCTTTGGGATGTGGGAGGAAAACGTAGCATGGTCACAGAGAGAACGTGAAAACTCCACGCAGACAGCAGCGGAGGTCAGGAACACACTGACATCATTGGAGCGTAGCAACCTGCACCACTCGGCTGCCCAAGAAATATAAGTATTTCCTTCTAACCCCTGCTACATTAACACACTCATTCCTGGGATCATTCTTTAAACCTCCTCTAGACCCTCTCCAGAGCCAGCACATCCTTCCTCAGATAGGGAGCCCAAAATTGCTCACAGTACTCCAAATGTGGCCTGACCAGTGCCTGATAGAGCCTCAGTATTACATCCCTATTTTTTAAAATTCTAGCCCTCTTGAAAATAAATGCTAGCATTGCATTTGCCCTCCTTACTACCGATTCGACTTGTAAATCAGCTTTTTGGGAATCCTGCACCAGCTCTCCCAAGTCCCTTTGCACCTCCAATTTCTGGATTCTCTCCCCATTTAGAAAATAGTCTACGCCTTTATTTGGACTACCAAAATGCATGACTCCACATTTTGCTACACTATGTTCCATCTGCCACTTCACTGCCCGCTCTCATAACCTGTCCAAGTCCTTCTGCGGAGTCCCTGCTTCCTCTACACTACCTGCCCCTCCACCTATTTTTGTATCGTCTGCAAACTTGGCCACAAAGCCTTTAATCCCCTCGTCCAAATCATTAATATACAACGTGAAGAGTAACGGCCCCAGCACCGACCCCTGCGGAACTCCGCTAATCATTGGCAGCCAACAAAAAAAAGCCTCCTTAATTGCCACTCTTAGCCTTGTAAGGTGATTGACCTGAAATAATGTTACTGCTTCTCACCCCATGGGTGCTGACTGAACCTGGTGGTTTTAAGGTCCGAATGGCCTACTCCTGCACCTATTGTCTATTGTCCATTGTCCATTGTCTATTGTCTATTTCCAGCATTTTCTACTTTTATTTCACACTTGAGCATCTGCCTGATGTTGCATGTGTGTCCTGAGGGAGTGGTGCACTGCCAGAAATGGCGTCTTCCATCTTCTGACTGTGCTCTGTGGTTATTGGATTTTGATATAGTTTCTGTGAAGCACTTTTTGACATGTTTTCTATCTCTTCTTCTTAAGCCCTTGGCTCCTCTGGGGAGCATAGGCCATTGACAAATGTCCTCCACCTCACTCGGTTGTTGGCGGTTCTTTCAAGATCTCCCCAGTTGAGCCCACTCCCAGACATTTCTGCCTGGACACGTCTTCTCCAGCTGTTCCTGGGGCGACCTCTTTTCCTTTTTCCTTGGGGGTTCCATTTCAGGGCTTGCCGGGTGATGTTTGTGGCAGGCTTTCTGAGGGTGTGTCCAATCCAACTCCATTTTCTCTTTCGAATTTGTCGCTCTCTCATCTTCCTTTCCGGAGTAGATAATGGACTGCCCACTGGCCAATTTGATCTCCCCTGACAGTGTCCATCTTGTTTCTGCCAAGCCCAGGACTGAGAGATTGTAGCGCACCATTTCGTTGGCAGCAGTGGCAGCCTTGCCAGCCTGGAACATGGTTCGGATGTTCCATGTCCCCACAAGGATGGATTTCTTTGGCGTCAGAAGGTGTGTCAGCTTCCCAGCGCCCTTGCGGGTTTGGCTGGGAAGCATCATGTTTCCCGTCACTGGGGCACCTTCTTCAACCAAGTGTGTAATTTGGATTTCATTCGTCAATGTTTCTGTAACGCCCACTTTTTTCCAGGGTGGGGTAGTTAATCCCACGCCCAACCCACAACCTGGAGGACCAGGGACTGCTTCGTCTGCCTCCTTACCCATGACCTGTCCGGTTTGGTTGAACCTGCCAGGGATATAAAACCCCACCCGGCATAGCTCACAGGATCACTGGAGTACACAAGCCTCGACACCACGTCAAGGTTGCAGTCCAGGAGAAGACATGTTTTCTATATTAGCGCACAATGTATAAACTATGTGCAGTGGAATAGTCAGCCTAGAATTCATCCACAGGATCATATACCTTAGTCCCTACCCCAAAATGTCACCCATCCTTTTTCTCCACAGATGCTGTCTGCCCCACTGAGTTACTCCTGCACTTTGTGTCTATCCTGTACCTGAGTAACACATATGTCTGACCCACTGAGTTACTCCTGCACTTTGTGTCTATCCTGTACCAAGCAAGTAGTTAAATGCCCTCAGGAGGTTGGAAGGCAGTGGGAGAGTGTTGAAGTAGAAAAATTACTAATGAATAAAACAGGGAAATAAATTATTAAGATAATTAATGACATAAAAAAAGATGAAAAGAGAAACAATTTGAAAGGTACACACCACAAAGTAACCCAATCTTTCCACTGAGTTCAATCAACCTGCCTTGAGGTGAACGGACAAAAATATGTGGGATGATCTGGTCCAACTGCTTTGCGATTTAACTGGTTTAACTCCTTCAGCCCCACAGCCCTTTGGTCTCTGAGCTGCTTCACTTCTGGTGCACATTCCACCATTGAAGGCTCTGCTTTGAGCTACAGCGCCAGAATTCACTTCCTCAAGTGCCCTTTATGGGCGACTATTTGCATACCTTGGACATGCAAGCAAAGAATTTCACTGCGACTCATCACATGTGACAATAAAGTATTCATTCATTCATTAATGTTATCACCTCACAACCTTCTCTTGTCTTTAGAAGTTCCTCATAACCCACTTCACTGACAAATGAGTATTGTTGTTTGACTTCATATTTTTCTTTTTTTTTGTTCTTTCACATGATGTGTCTGCATTCTGCAAAGGCAAGCATTTATTGCCCATCCTTTTCTTGCCCCTAACTGAACCAATGTCCCTGCATGACGAAACGAAACTAAACTAAATTAAATCTCCCCATCCCCTGAATCCTCCCTTCCCTGAATCTTTCCACCATTTCCCTCTCTCCCTTGAATATCCCCATCCCGTGATTCTCCCCTTCTCGGAATCTCACCATTCGCAATCTCCCCTAAATCTCCCCATTCTCTGAATCTTCCCATTCTCCATCTCCCTGGAATCTTCCCATGCCCCGAATCTCCCTATTCTTCATTCTCCCCTGAATCTCCCCACTCCCTTGAATTTCCACCCTTCCTCTCCTCTCCCTGGCCCCATGCACCTCTGAATCCCCTCTGCCCATTGCTATCCCCACGATGCCAGCAGAAAGATAAGGACTGAGCTGCGAGTGTGAGATCAGACTACCCTCCGCCCTTCCACAACTGTCTAATGATTCAGTGCCATATGCAGATTGTAGCATTTCCAGTGGAATCATGATTCGAGTGTGGAATCATAGAGCCACACAACATGGAAACAGGCCCCTTGGCCCAAGTTGTTCATGCCATCAAGATGCCCATATATGCTAGTCCCATTTGCCTGTGTTTGACTCATATCCCCTTTAAACCTTTCCAAACCATATATGTATCATAGGAAATGCAGGTTCAGGAAACAGCCGTCAATCTGCACACAGCAAAATCCTAGACACCGCGGTGAACCCAATGATCAGATGAGAGGATTGACACACATGTCTTTTTACTGTTGAAGTGTTGGATGTGGAAAGATTTACTTTAGCTATCAACAACACCTTCTTGATTAGTACAGGTGTCAGAGGTTATGGGGAGAAGGCAGGGGAATGGGGTTAGGAGGGAGAGATAGATCGGCCATGATTGAATGGGGGAGTAGATTTGATGGGCCGGATGACCTAATTCTACTTCTATTCCTTCTGACCTTATCACCTGACTCCCTATTCCTCTCCTCCTCTCAAGCTCAGGTGAGATATCTGTCAATCTCTAAGCAGCTCATGAGGTTCACTTGAGTGGGGAGGCTGAGGCTCCACCATCCCCCGCACTGCTGCCCGTGAGTGGTCATGTTCAGAGGAGGAAGGGTGAGGGTGGGAGAAGCAAGAGTAGAGGGCCCGCACTGGGCAGACTGCTAGAGGAGGGCTAGAGAAGTGCACTGTGAACTTAAGTGCCGGTGGCAAAACATGGCATGTTCAGAAACCAGACGATACAGGGGGGGTATCACATAGGGTTGCCAACAGTCCCGCATTAGCCGGGACCTCCCGCAGTTTGGGCTAAATTGGTTTTGTTCCGTACGGGACCGCCCTTGTCCAGTATTAGGCCTGGGGGGCGCTGTAGGCCCGGATGTTGTAGTCCCCGACAATGTAGCAAAAATACTGCAGATGCTGGCTAAAATCGAAGGTAGACACAAAATGCTGGAGTAACTCAGCGGGTCAGGCAGCATCTCGGGAGAGAAGGAATGGGTGACGTTTCGGGTCGAGACCCTTCTTCAGACTGAAGATTTAAAAAAAACTAAAATACTTTATTTCTGAGTGTTGTTTTGCACAAGCCAAACTTACCCTCCCCTCCCCACCTTCTCCCCAGCCCCACGACAGTCCCGACTGAGATTAAATGGGCCCTGTAACGCACGGCTCAGTTTGGGCACGGCGATGTGCGGGCGTCTCGGTCCCCAACGCTGTGCGGGCCGCTCCGTCCCACCGGTCGCTCTGCACTCCGTCCTGGCTCAGTGACACTTCCGGTCCAGGCTCCGGCTTCTCCTGCGACCACTCCACCTCTTGCTCTTTGGAGGCCCCCTGACGAAATCTGAGTCCACACTGATGTGCTGCCTGGCCAGCTCCGACCCGTTCAAACCCTCCATGGCCGCCTGTGCCTCCTTGTAGGTCTCGTACTCCACCTGAACGTAGCCCTGGAGGTAGCCGGTGCGCCGGTCCAGGTTGAGGTGCAGGTTCTTGGTCTCACCGTACTCGGCAAACGTCGTGGATGTCCTCCTCGGTGGCTTCCTCGTGGACCCCGGTCACAAACAGGATCCACCCCTCCACTGAGCGTTGAGGGCCTGGCTCATCGCCGTCTTGCTCCATGGAGTCGTAGTCTTCTCGCAACCTGGATTGGGCGCCTTCCTCCGAGCCAAATCCTCGCCCCTTCCTCTTCTTCGCCTTCTCCTTCAGTTTGTGGATACTTTCATCGCCCTTGTCGTCCATGGCGAAATCCTCGCAGCCTGTCTCATGGAGGTCCAGCAGAAGATGGGTGACGTTTCGGGTCAAGACCCTTCTTCAGACTGAGGATGGGTCTTGACCCGAAACATCACCCATTCCTTCTTTCCCGAGATGCTGCCTGATCTGCTGAGTTACTCCAGCATTTTGTGACTACCTCCGGACAGTGTAGGCCCGGAGGCCGCCAAACGGAGGTTGCATAGCAACCCGCCTCGCGGCCCGGGTGGCCGCCATTGGTGGAGCGGGAGAACGTGGCCGCTGGCTGGGTGAGGTCATGTGGGGCGTGGGTGGTGACGTCACCTTATCCCGTATTTGGGAGTGAGGAAGTTGGCACCCTTAGTATCACATCATTGTTACACACACACACACACACACACACGCACACACGCACGTGCGCGCACGCACGCACACGCACACGCACACGCACACTCTTCAGTTTTAGACTTTTCTTCAGGTCTGAAGAAGGGTCCAGGCCAGAAATGGCATCTGTCCATTTCCCTCCACAGATGCTGCCTGATCCGCTGATTTCTTCCAGCAGTTTGTATTGTGCGCCTGACTCCAACATTTGCAGCCTCGTGTCTCTCTCAGTCATCATATTCTCCTCTGACTTTTGAGGCCCTCTGAGCGTTTGAGGCCCTCTGAAGGGGCGCTGTGAACTGTTTATGTATGTGCTGTTATGTTTGTGTGCCATTGTATGTCCGTTTCTTAGGAACTGAACTGATGTACAGCACTTTGGTCAACGTGGTTTGTTTTTAAATGTGCTATACAAATAAAATTGACTTGACTTGACTGTTACTTCAATGAGCACCTTCCCATTGCTTCCTATTCCAATGACAACCCATCAGTACTGGGGCATATTCAATCTCCTCAAGATGTCAGGACAATGGTTATCAGCATGGTATTACACTGGGGACATAACAAGCAAAAGTATACTGACACAAATATATAACCATGCCACAACCATAAGACCATGACAGGAAAATCAGGTCATTCAGCTCCGCCATTTGATCATGGCTAATCTATTATCCTCTCAACCTCATTCTCCTGCTTTCTCCCTGTAACCTTTGATGCCCTTACTAATCAAGAAGCCATCAATCTCCGCTTTAAAAATACCCAATGATGGTCACCACAGCCAGCTGTGGCAAAGAATTCCACAGATTCATCACCCTCTGGCTAACAAAATTCCTCCTCATCTTCATTCTACCTTTTATTTTGAGGCTGTGCCCTCTGATTCCTGAACCCCTCCCACCATTGGAACCATCCTTTCCACATCCACTCCATCCAACCTATACACACACACAAAATACACACATAATGAGTAACAAAGTACACAGGGCCACACACACTCATGTTCACAACATACAACTCATAAACGAATGCACGTAAACATAAACTTACAAACACATGACATGCACACAAGGATAAAGCAGAAGGTAAAACAGAGATGCCCAATCACATGCACAAACACACCAGACACACACAAACATACCTACACATAAACCATGTACATGCACGTAACCAAATACATGTATGCACACACACATAAATGTATTCACACATGCTTGCACACTTGTACACACATACATGCACATACACATACAAAGTCAGACACATACATGTACAACATTCACATACACACACACACACACAGAGACACGAATACATGTCGACGGACACACACACACATTTTCCTTCAGGAACATTCATGGGAAATGAGGTTCATAGACAATAGCTGCTCGAGTAGGCCATTCGGCCCTTCGAGCCAACACTGCCATTCAATGTGATCATGGCTGATCATCCACAATCAGTACCTCGTTCCTGCCTTCTCCCAATACCCCTTGATTCTGCTAGCCCTATCTAACTCTCTCTTGAATGCATCCAGTGAATCGGCCTCCACTGCATTCTGAGGCAGAGAATTCCACAAATTCACACCTCTCTGGGTGAAAAAGTTTTCCCTCATCTCAGTTCTAAATGGCCTACCCCTTATTCTTAAACTGTGGCCCCTGGTTATGGACTTCCCCAACATTGGGAACATTTTCTTGCAAATAGCGGGTCCAACCCCTTAATAATCTTATATGTTTCTATAAGATCCCCTCTCATCCTTCTAAATTCTAGTGAATACAAGCCCAGTCGCTCCAGCCTTTCATCATATGACAGTCTTGCCATCCCGGGAATTAACCTCGTGAATCT
The DNA here is from genome assembly GCF_053455715.1 of Rhinoraja longicauda. Taxonomy (NCBI): domain Eukaryota; kingdom Metazoa; phylum Chordata; class Chondrichthyes; order Rajiformes; family Arhynchobatidae; genus Rhinoraja; species Rhinoraja longicauda. Next base: position 47,975,563 of record NC_135961.1, on the reverse strand, counting down.
ATGCTGCACTCCCTCAATAGCAAGAGTGTCCTTCCTCAAATTTGGAGACCAAAACTGCATACAATACTCCAGGTGTGGTCTCACCAGGGCCCTGTACAACCACAGAAGGACCTCTTTGCTCCCATACTCAACTCCTCTCTTTATGAAGGCCAACATGCCATTAGCTTTCTTCACTACGTGTTGTACCTGTATGCTTACTTTCAGTGATTGATGTACTAGGAAACCCAGGTCTCGTTGTACTTCCCCTTTTCCTAACCTGACACCATTCAGATAATAATCTGCCTTCCTCTTCTTGCCTCCAAAGTGGATAACCTCAGATGTATCCACATTATACTGCATCTGCCATGCATCTGCCCACTCATCCAACCTGTCATTCTGCATCCTTATAGCATCCTCTTCACAGTTCACACTGTCACCCAGTTATGTGTCATCTGCAAATTTGCTAATGTTACTTTTAATTCTTTCATCTAAATCATCAATATATATTGTAAATAGCTGCGGTCCCAGCACCGAGCCTTGCAGCACCCCACTAGTCACTGTCTGCAATTCTGAAAGGGAGTTCCTCTCCTCCCTCCCTCTGTTATGATGGGGAATTGCTCCCAGCCTTTTTTCTGACTGTCACTCATTGCTCAATGGAAACATGAGTTTGAGGAAGTTGTTTAACCACAGGGGACCGGCCTCCTGGAACAGCAGACGACTGTTGATCCACCTGCCCCTTTGGCTGTGATCAGAAGAGCTCCCCTGGGCCCATGCCCACAGTTTCCATTCATCCACTGAACCTGAGTGCAAACAAGCATTGCCACCTTTTGTTTAGTTGTGACATTTAACTGTGGAATGGGGGATACAACCCAGACTGATTCCTCCTTCCTGGGGTCCATCTCTCCAGCTCCTTTCAGTCTTCCTTCCTAACCTGCTCAGTCCCTGCCATATCAACAATTCAACGGTACTATTAGGGGCCTGTCCCACTTAGGCGTTTTTTTAGGCGACTGCCGGCGACTGCAATAGCCGTAGCAGTTTGCCGAGAAAACGGCGACTGGACCCGCCCTACGACAATGTCTACGACCAGCTGCAACAACCTACCACCTAGTCGACATCCAGCTACGGCAAGCTACCGACAACCAGCGACTCAATCGTCGCAACTTAGGACGTCCACCTACGACCGCACCTACGACAACCTACGACCACACAGGCGGCAACCTACGTCTACCCGCGACGAGCTACGACCGTGTCGGCGACAACTAAAGACAATTCATGTCATTTTGGCCTCCGGTTTTGACGCCGGTACCTGTCGCCGGTTGACGTAGGTAGTCGCCAATGGAATTCAACGAAGTCAGCACCGGCGACCACGTACGTCAACTGGCAACAACCTGGCGACAACCTACGACAGCGCCTACGTCAGGAGACGACAAGCTACGATCATTGGCGTCAAACCAACCGTCGCCAAAATTTTTTAAACGTTTCAAAATCCAGCGGTGACCAGAAAAACCCTACGACTCTTTGGAGACGACTCACGACCATACAGGCGACATCCCCGCGGCCGTGTGGCGACAGCCTAGTCACCTGTAGTCGCCTAAAAAATCTCCTAAGTGGGACAGGGGTTTTAGATACAAAAAGCTGGCTGGAGTAACTCAGCAGGTCAGACAGCATCTCAGGAGAAAAGGAATAGGTGACGTTTCGGGTCGAGAAGAAGGGTCTCGACCTGAAACGTCACCTATTCCTTTTCTCCAGTGATGCTGTCTGATCCGCTGAGTTACTCCAGCATTTTGTGTCTACCTTTGGTTTAAACCAGCATCTGCAGTTCCTTCCTGCACATTCAATGGTACTTTCTTGTCACAGTACAATGAAATTCCCTTTTTGCGTACAGTTCAGTAAAAATCTTACTATACATATCCTTCCCTTCCATCCTTTCTCTCTCTACCTCATTGCTTCCTGCTCCCTCTGCCCCCACTCCCCTCCTTGTCCACCATGTGCAACCCCTCTCCACTCACACAAAAGGTGGTGGGTGTATGGAACAAGCTGCCAGAGGAGGTAGTTGAGGCTGGGACTATTCCAACGTTTACAAAAAGTTAGACAGGTACATGGATTGGACAAGTTTGAAGGGATATGGACCAAGCGCAGACAGGTGGGATTAGTATAGCTGGGATATGTTGGACGGTGTGGGCAAGTTGGGCCAAAGGGCCTGTTTCCACACTGTACCACTCTATGTCTATGACTGTGACTTGCTGTGAGGAACACTGATGGTTGATACGTTGATGCTGTTTATACAGAGACCAGTTGGTTCACACAAAGCATGGTCACTGGTCACCGAGGGGGTGGCAGATTTCACTTGGATGTGTGCTCTGTGGACCTGGGTGGGTGGGGGGGGGGTCTGGGTAACAGCCCCTGTTCTCCATCACTGTCCCAGGAGAGTGGCTGTTTTAATCAATCTGTTCCTCCCTGCTCGCTTTCCCCATAGAAAACCACTCGAGGCGCAATCTAGGTGCTGGAGGTGGAAATCGGGATACGTGGGTTACCCACAGAATTGCTAAAGTAACAAATAAACAAAAGGAAAATGATAAATGGCAACTGTAAAACCCAAAGGCATCGAATGACAGGCATTATAGGATTACAAGGATTATGTAAGAAGTAAGTCGTGCTAATCATCCATTTGTGAACAGCAGACACAGAGAATGCGTTAGCGATTGGACTGCAGCCAAGGACCCGCTGACACACAAACCTCCAGACGGAAGTTTGACATCATTATCAGCCTGTGTTGTGGGACCGGGCCACACTCAGAAATGACAATAACAATCCTGGTCTCTCGCCCATCTCTGCTGAATTCAATCCTTCCACCTCTGACATCATGTCTTCAGCTATGACCTGAGCTGTGATTCTCTCCCTACACCTCCTCACCTCTCTATCCCCCTTAGATTACTCTGTATGGATCACCACTGAACCTGGGCTTTTCCTCACCCAAGTTCCTCGCGTAACACTCACTGACTTTTTGATTGAGCTCCAGGGACATGCCTTGTCATGTGCAGGTTCTACATAAACGCCTGTTGCTGTCGTTGTTGATGGTGATCTCCCCTCTTTCCACCGCCCCCTCCCTACCTCCTCCCCGCCCTCTCTGGTCACCTCACATAATATCCCAGAAATGGAAATTGGAAGTGAGGGAGGAACGTGGGAAGATGACAATGGCCCAGGAAGTGAGCAAGTTGTTTTGGTGCTGGGACTTGATAAGTCTCAGCGTTCTGAAGTGACCACTGAGTTTGTGAGTGCATTAGTTTTAATTTCCCATTTCAGTAAGTTTAAATGGAAATATACAAGTAGCTACATTCCTGACCCACGACATTCAGGATTCTGCCCTGATTCAGGTTGTAAACCCGGCCCATCGTCTGGACCCTGGTCCCAGCTGGACTCAGGCACTTGGCTTCAGCTGCACCTAGTTCCACTGCAGTGCGACACTGGTTATCACGCAAGAAAAGCTTTTTGCTGTACCTCGGTGCACGTGACAATAAACTAAACTCTCTCTCGCTCACTGGACTCTGGCTCACATTACGAACCAATGAGTGAACCGTCAGGATTTCTGAACAATTGGATGTCGGATTATTGGAGTTTTATCGTTGCTGCATGGGGGTGTAGTCCAGATCATGGTCAAAAATCTCAGGGCGCAATTTGATCCCATGGTCTTCAAAACCAGCGGGTAGAGTTAGCGCAAAGGTTTGTAAGCAGCAGACAGACTACCAAAAGAGGTCTTTGAAGAAGTTATTGGAGAAAGTAGAATAGCTAGTAGAGCCATTGCCTTACAGCACCAGATACCCGGGTTGCATCCCGATCTCTGGTGCTGTCTATGTGGAGTTTGCATGTTCTTCCTGTGGCATCATTGACATCTTTGGGTAGTTCATCAGCATCAATCAAAGACAGTCTTTAAATAAATGTTGATCCATTAGTCTATCATCAATACTTACATTGGTATTGCCTGCATATCTCTTACAATCATATGGTCTCTTTGACATAATTAATATTCTGAGGAATTCCACTAAAAATTGTCACGAGCCCAAAGAGGGATGCGGAGAAATGGCCAAGGCCATGTTTCCTAAAGGGGGATATGTTGGAGAGAAGGAAAGGGTATGGCAGGGATTTCCAGAGTTTAAGAACTTTTTAAGGCCTGGCTGCCAATGGTGTAGTGGAGGAAAATTGGGATACATTTTTGATGAAGTGATTAGAGAGCTGATTGACAAGAGGAGATGAAAGAGAGCAGGTAGTTCCAAAGAGCAAGCTGGGTATACGGGGTGATACATCAGCATGGGGAAAAAACAAGGTGGATTTCAAAGAAATTCCAGCTGCACAAAATGAGAATTCCGCATTTCTCCTTGGGCTACCTTCGCCCTGCGATCTTCAGCAACAAAAAAAAACTGTTGGAGGAACTCAGCAGGTCAGGCAGCATCTGTGGAGGGAAATGCCAAATGTGATTTGGGTCGGGACTCTATTTTAATGTCTACTCAGGAGGGAAGATGGAACCTCGACGGTGAAGTGGTCTGGAGTGTCACCACAAGTTTGCTCTCTGGGGAAGAAACCTCAACCTCTAGGGTGCGAGAAAGGTCACATTCAGAAACAACTTAACCTTGTGACTAATTGCCACCCTGTTGTAGGACACCAGCATAGCAAAACCATGGTGGCATATACCGACACTCCCATTACTGTTTAATCAAATGACTTGGCAAGATCACTGATGTTGTAACGGTAAAAAAAGAGATTACCTTGCTCTGATGTGGAATCCTGACATGAACTCTTGATGATAATGACGGGACATTACAGGGGTGGAGGTTAGAGAGTCCCATCTGAAGGCTTGTCAGACTCTGGGGCAAAGATGGCTGGTCGAGGAGACAAAGATGGCCGGTCGAGGAGACAAAGATGGCCGGTCGAGGAGAGAAGAGGGACGTCGGTTCACGGGAACTGCTCCAGTCCACCGCGCCCCCTGGCCAACCGGACATTGTAATTGGCGCTAAAATATGGTGGCGCCTGCATGTGTTAAATATGCAAAAATAATTTCACTGTGCAGTTGCATATGTGAGAAATAAAGCACCATTGAACCATTGAGTCAGCCATGTCTATGATGGACTGGACCGGACATGATCTCAGTACGAGACAGGATCTTCAATGAGGTGCAAAGGGAGGTGAACTGCACATTGCTCTGCTGTAGGAATTATTTCCCTCTGATATCCAGGAGGAATTGGCACCTTGATGTTGGTTGTAACGTCAAAGCACTTCTGACTGTCCAGTGACTCAGGGCTGGCCAGAGGAGAGCTGCGTCTTGTGGGGATGGTGTTTGGAGCTGATTGTCTCATTCTGTGGTGGGGGGGGAGGGGATTCCTAGTTACCTTGACTGCCTTCATCTGACATCAATCACCCGGTGCTACTGATGTTACTGACCAAATGTGCAGAGGAGTGGCTGCTGTTGATGTGAGTACTCAGGTTACCACATGGCCCTGATCCAGGCAGCCCCATTGTTAACTCGCACAGCCAGAGCCTGGAGCCGTGAGCTGGAATGTGCCAGATTCTGCTTCACTGCCCGCGAAGCGACAGGGCTACGGGATGCACGGGCTGGTCCGAGCCGTCAGGTCAAGTGCAGTTTATTGTCAAATGGACAAGTAAGGTGAGGTGCATCTGCAATGAAAATCCCGATTGCAGCAGCATTACAGGCACATAGACACAGACAAACACACAAAAACATTATGTGTAGGGAAGAACTGCAGATGCTGGTTCAAACCAAAGATAGACACAAAATGCTGGAGTATCTCAGCGGGACAGGCAGCATCTCTGGAGAGAATGGGTGATGTTTCGGGTCAAGACCCTTCTCCAGACACAACAACATAAGTTATACATCAATTACACATCAATTCCACAAGGCAGTGAAAAGAAAAAGATGATGCAAAGGGAATATTGCAAAATACACAATTAAACACGTCCAAGGTTGTGTGAGAGGTGGACTGCATTCAACTCTTGCTGAAGGCTGCTTATCACAAGTACACATTGATGTCAAACATTTTTACCACAACCTTGCCATTTCCCTCCTTCGTTCACCCTTTCCTCCTCCTCTCTCTAATCAACTTCCCTAACCTCCCTTTCTCTCGTTTCTGTGCCTCGGGGAGATGCAGCGTGAAAACAGGGCCTCATCCCAGCAACCTGTGGCCAACCATCAATCACCCAATAACATTGAGTGGTGAATCTGTGGAATTCTCTGCCGCAGAAGGTAGTTGAGGCCAGTTCATTGGCTATATTTAAGAGGGAGTTAGATGTGGCCCTTGTGGCTAAAGGGATCAGGGGGTATGGAGAGAAGGCAGGTACGGGATACTGAGTTGGATGATCAGCCATGATCATATTGAATGGCGGTGCAGGCTCGAAGGGCCGAATGGCCTACTCCTGCACCTATTTTCTATATTTCTATGTTTCTATTCCTCTCGTTTCCCTTTCCCCTCAGTCTGAAGAAGGGTCTCGACTCACAAACGTCACCTATTCCTTTTCTCCAGAGATCACCATCTGACCGGTTGAGTTACTCCAGCTTTTTGTGCCTATCTTGGGTTTCAACCAGCATCACCAGTTCCTTCCTAAATATTCCTTCCGCACTCTGATCAGCTGTTCCCACGTCTCCTGCTGCTCACACACTTGGGACTATTTATAGTGACCCATTAACCTACAACCCTGCAAATCTTTGGGGGTGGGAGAACACGGAGCACCTGGAGGAGGAACCCATGCAATCACAGGGGGAATATGAAGACTTCACACAGACTTCACACAGAGGTCAGGATCAATCCGGGGCCACTGGAGTTGTGAGGCTGCAGCACTGCTGGCTGCAGCACTCTGTCACCTCACTCATGCCTCTTCCCCTCACCTACTGCACACCAACCCTCTTCCTGTCCCACTACTCTTCCATACCCTCCTCACCCTACAGTTCCCAGCAGAGGAGTACACTAGTAGTCTGTAACTCTTAAGCCCTATTGTCATGCTGTGATGGTCACCATTGTGATCATATCATATATCATATCATATATGTACAGCCGGAAACAGGCCTTTTCGGCCCTCCAAGTCCATGCCGCCCAGCGATCCCCGTACATTAACACTATCCTACACCCACTAGGGACAATTTTTACTTTTTTTTTTTTTTTACATTTACCCAGCCAATTAACCTACATACCTGTACGTCTTTGGAGTGTGGGAGGAAACCGAAGATCTCGGAGAAAACCCACGCAGGTCACGGGGAGAACGTACAAAATCCTTACAGTACAGCACCCGTAGTCAGGATCGAACCTGAGTCTCCGGCGCTGCATTCGCTGTAAAGCAGCAACTCTACCGCTGCGCTACCGTACCGCCGTGATAGAGGCTGTGGGCATGGTTCTGGGGTTTCTAACCTCCCTCTTTGGCCTTAACATTCTGAGGCTCAATTGTAAGATCATTTTGATAATAATTCTTGGGAGCACCAAGGGATATGGTGCCTAAATGCAGCCATGAACTCAAGTTGCTGCTGTATGATGGTCATGTCTCCAAATTAAAGTTGCTGTGTTGAGACGGAGGTAAATCACTTTGCAGAATGATCTTAGATGGTGATGATTTGACCCGTGTTGTTAAAGCCATCACCTCAGGCTGACCCTCCATTAGCAGTACTGAGGCAGTGTTGCAAACCAAGGCTCTAATTGCCCTCTCCGATGGACGCCAGAGATCCCTGGGAATGGGGACCGAAAATAACTGAAGGTAACTAAGCAGGGAATCTATTGAGAAGTTCATCGAAGAGTTCTCTCCAACAGGTGTTGGCTCTCTGTCCTTGAAACCTTCTCCTTTGTTCTGGGCTTCCAGCTGGGTGAATCCTTGAGCGGGTGGCCTTGGGTACTTTCCCCTGTTCATAGTCTCAGCCAATTTGGAAGCGGAAGATTGGGGTGGCACAGTGGCGCAGAGGTAGAGTTGTTGCCTAACAGGGCCAGAGACCCAAGTTCAATCCTGACTATGGGTGCTGTCTGTAGGGAGTTCGTACGTTCTCCCTGTGACCACGTGGGTTTTCCCTGGGTGCTCCGGTTTCCTCCTACACTCCAAAGACGTACAGGTTTGAAGGTTAATTGGGTTCTGTAAAGACTGTAAATTGTCCCTAGTGTGTAGGATCGTGCTAGTGTACAGGGTGATTGCTGGTCGGTGTGGATTCGGTGGGCCGAAGGGCAGGTGTCCATGCTGCATCTCTAAAACTACACTTAAAGAGGAGAACACTCTTCAAACACTCATGGAATTTGCTGAACCTCAGGTCTTTGGACTCACTGAATAGATTGAAGATTGAAGTGTACAGAATTGTCAATGCTGATTCAAAATATAAGTGGGACATAGGATTTGATTCAACTAGGGAACATGGACACCACCAGCATTATTGTTCTATCCTAATAGGCACTGAACTGGGGCAACTCCTTTTTTTAAATTTCAAAATAGACTTTATTCAAGTAAATAAATATATACAATACAGGAACCATGCAAAAACGTCATCCGACATTCTTGGAGGCTATACATACTTTTTACCCAAATCACAATTTTACCCCACACCCTTGCCATTCACGTGGCCCACTGGCATGAAATCCCTTCCCTTATTATGAGGGGCGCCTCCACCACACCCAGCCCCCCCATGTCCTGCAGCGGAAGGACCCGAGGCAACTGCTCTAAAGCACGGGATTAGCCATAATCTTATTCCAGGCTCAAGAGGCACTATGCCTACCTCTACTCCCGTCTCTTCTACCCCAATGCATTACATTAAAGATGTGCAAGAGATCATATAGGTCCAGTAGAGGAAGCAGATGGGTCCTTAGTTTAATAGGTTCCAACCTCTACAGTTGGACCTCTGACAGTGCCACACTCCCTCAATATTGCACTTAATTATCAACCAAGATTACATGCTTAAACCCTTGGGAGGAGACCCAGACCTTTGACCTGGCCTGAGAGTGAGAGCACCAAAACTGAGATGAGTTTTACAATCAGCAACTCACCAGGAGTGCACAACATCATCAAAGCAATTAATGTGACAAACTATACCAAAAAAAAAGACACTTCAAGGAGTATTTTTGATAATTCATGTGGTTTTTAGGCCTGGGGCATCAGTATGTACTTTCACACTAATTTATTAATAATGGATTAAAAGTGACCACAATTAATACTGGGATTAACCCTGCAAATAGCTGCTTCCCTGAAATTTGTGAGGTGGAGATCTGCCATCCAATTTAATCTTGCAGTTGACACGCAAAGGCTTGTTAGCTTCCATGGTTTTTTTCATATTCACCAACTTTCGTTCTTGTTGGTGTGAGAGGAGTTTCTATTTATTAGTTATGCATGTGGGGCAGCAAAGCTGACAGCTTCACAAAGCTGTGTGCCCTGCTCAAAACTCATTAAATCCTTGGAATAAAATACAACAGCTTGCAAGTCTAATTCTCTGGTATCCCTGGGGACCAGGCTCAAATAGGACGAGACATTACTTGCATTTACCTAGTGCCTTTTGCATGGTTAAAGTCCCAATAGGTGCTTCAAAAGAGTGTTAAATGTAATTCAAGTAAGCAGTCATTATGGGAGGTGAGCAAAAGTTTGGTCAGTAATAGATTTAAGCATTGTTTTACAGAAGGTGAAGAACGGTTTAAGAAGGGAATCCCTGAGACCAGTGAATAGCGGGGCAATAATTTTCCTAGGATTTGCAAAAGTCAAATTTGGGGGACTGCAGAGCTCTGGGAGAGAATGGAAGAAATACGGGAGGTCGGGAGAAGCAAGATTCTAGGGGAGAGATCTGAACATTGACCGTTGATCTTTGTGGAGGGAGGTCTGCTTTTGCCAGCACGTGATTGCTAAGTCATTTACGTGAGTGATATATGACATTCCATCTCCACATACATGGAGACACAGTAAAAAAAGCATGCTCACTCACAAGCATAAACGGACACATAATTGCACATGTTCATCTCTGCAGATGCTGACTAATACATGTTGCAATATACAGATTCTCATGCAGGCAGATGGTCATACTTGGGCACATTCACATACATACGGAAGTTTACACATACCTGCTCACACAAAGCATGCTCACAGATGCTGACACATAAACACAGTTGCACGTATGGCCATATCTACACATGAAAATGCTCATAAGTTCATACAAACACGTTTGTGCATTCAGATCCACATATTTCAGCACATTCACAGATATGGCGTGTATGTGTGCATTGATGGCACCGAAGTAGAGGTGGTTAAAGCCTCAAATTCCTAGCAGTAAATATCACCACCAACTTGTCCTGGACCACCCATACTGAAGCAACGGCCAAGAAAGCACAGCAACACCTCTACTTCCTTCGAAGCCTTAGGAAATTCGGCATGTCCCCAACACCTCTCACCAACTTGTACAGATGCGCCGTAGAGAGCATTTTATCAGGATCCATCACAGCATTGTTTGGGGACAGCTCCATCTAAGACTGCAAGAAATCGCAGAGAATTGTGGATGCAGCCCAGACCATCACACAAACCAGCCTCCCTTCCATTGACTCCATTTGCACCTCACACTGCCTCGGCAAGGCCACCAGCAAAATCAAGGAAGGGTCGCACCCAGGCCACTCCGTTTTCTCCTTTCTCCCATCAGGCAAAAGGTATAGAAGTGTGAAAACGCACACCTCCAGATTCTGGGACAATTTCTTCCCAACTATAATCAGGCAACTGAACCATCCTACCACAACTAGAGAGAGCAGTCTTGAACTACCTCTTTGGAGACCCTCGGACCATCTTTGATCAGACTTTACTGGCTTCATCTTGCACTAAACGTTATTCACGTTATCATGTATCTGTACACTGTAGATGGCTCGATTGTAATCATGTTTTGTCTTTCCGCTAACTGTTTAGCAAAAACCTTTCACTGTACCTCGGTAGCGCAGGAGGATGAGGAGTGATCTTATAGAGGTTTGCAAAATCATGAGAGGAAAAATCAGGTAAATACACAGTTTTGCCCCCCAGAGTAGGGGAACCGAGAACCAGAGGACATAGGTTTGAGATGAGTGGGGGTGGGGAACTCATCCCCATTTGAGGGGTAACTTCTTTACACAAAGGGTGGTGGGTATATGGAATGAGCTGTCAGAGGAGGTAGTTGAGGCAGGTACCATCATAACATTTATGAAACATTTGCACTGGCACATGGATAGGATAGGTTTAGAGGGTTATGGATCAAGTGCGGGCAGGGGGGACTAGTGTAGATGGGGCATGTTGGTTGGCGTGGGCAAGTTGAGCCACAGGGCCTGTTTCCACGCAGCATGGCTCTATAATTCTATGACCTCCCATCAACCGCTGCCTCTCTATTCTGATAAGGTGCAGTTCGGAATGGATAATAAATGTCAGCATTACTAATGATGTTTGCTATTTGAATGAATAAATAAAGAACCCTTAGTGTTACTGCCCGCAGTGTCAAGCCTAATTCTGTAAGATTGTCCGCGGGGTGGTGGTGGAGACACACCTCAAAGTAAGGGAAGGGATTCCACGCCAGTGGGCCACATGAGTGGCAAGGGTGGGGGGGAAATTTGTGTAATTTGTGTAAACTGTATTGAATGTATGTATAGCCTCCGAGAATGTTGGATGGAGTCTTGCAAGGATCATGTATTGAATATATTTATTTCTCGAATAAAGTATTTAAAAAAATAATAGGGTGGTACCTCACAGAGTGACACAAATCGGGTCGAGAGTTACAGCTTCCATTTCTATAGTGCCCTTCGCAACCTTTAAATGCCAAAGTGTTGCGATTAACTGCTTTAGAAATGCAATCCTCAGTTTCATGCAGGAATCATCAGCTGATTAGTGGTCACCAAACTGCCATGAAAAAAAACAGCTTGGCTATGGCCCAGATAACTTCTTCTAGTCATGTTTACAAGAGTCAGGAATGTTTAATAGTCATATGTCCTGGGACCAGAAAGCTGAAATTCTTACTTTGACATGAGCAATAAACCATAACTAGGACACCAGAAGGAACTCCCCTGCCCTTTGTAATCGCACTTATGGGATCTTTCATGTCCAGTTTAGATGCTGTCTTTTTTTAACATCCCAGCCAAGACGGGACTCCCAGCATTGCAGCATGGGCAGCAGTCTGAATTTAGTTTTCAAGTGGAGCTCGATGAACATGTAGCTTCTGGAAGAGCCAGACAGGCTACCAAAGGAACTGCAGTTGTTGTCACTTTGCCGTACTTGTATCTCATGGGCATTTGTAGTGCTTCTGTTCCCAGCAAGCCTGGCGTGCACCGTTTCTGGAATAAGGATAGAGTTCACATCCCGCTGGACTCTCCCGATCTGCACGTTGAATTCTGCTTCAGCAAACTTCAGAAGCAGAGACTGGCGCATAATAATTGTGCACTTTGTGCAAACAACACAACAGCCTGTTGAGACATGGACATTTGCGGAACAGAAAGAAGTCTTTTGTTATCTACACTGGCTGATAACAAAATCTGTTTATGTGAACTGCCTTTACGTGGGACACAGGTAGATTCTGGTTTGATAAAATATGATATGAATCCAAGACACTTTTATCGTCATTGCAATTTTATTCAAAGCGCCCAAGTCTAATTTCTAGATATATCAGGGGGTGTGACCAGGAAATGGCCTGGACAGTTACACCTTGTTAGCACCTGACTGGACTTGCTGCTACTTGTTTAGATTTAATTCACACCTCAGACAAGTTAACATTTAAGGCTTAATGACTTTAAAATCTGTTGATGAAGGAGCCTCTTTAGTTTTCAGATCCAAATTAGTCAATGAAATTCCTTGTTCACATGAAACTCAGAGTGAACAGTATACATACAGTAAAGATAATTTCAAAAATCTATATTATTCATAAAATATATACAGGAAATATAATACAATCTGTACATATCTTTCTTTACACTCACATTTCATTGGGAACCACAGAGTCTGGATCAGTCTGAAGACTACGGGTGCTGCACTGTAAGGAGTTTGTACGTTCTCCCCGTGACCTGCGTGGGTTTTCTCCGAGATCTTCGGTTTCCTCCCACACTCCAAAGACGTACAGGTATGTAGGTTAATTGGCTGGGTAAATGTAAAAATTGTCCCTAGTGGGTGTAGGATAGTGTTAATGTACGGGGATCGCTGGGCGGCATGGACTTGGAGGGCCGAAAAGGCCTGTTTCCGGCTGTATATATATGATATGATATGATATGATATGGGTCTCAACGTGAAACATCACCCATTCCTTCTCTCCTGAGATGCTGCCTGACCCGCTGAGTTACTCCAGCATTTTGTGATACACAGTACTCATGGTCTGTTCCAACTTCTGTGCAGTTCCAGCATGATCTTCCTGTTCATATAATCAGCTAATAAAAAAATGTCTTATGTGTAGACACAAGAAACTGCAGATACTGGAATCTTGAGCAAACAAGATAACAAGTGTGAAGAAACTCAGCGGGTCAGTCAGCATCTGGGGAGGGAATGCTCAGGTGATGTTTCCGGAAGGGACCCTTCTTCAGACTGAAGTGAGTTGCTTCAGAGATGCTGGAATCTGGAGGAATAAGAAGTTTGGAGAAACTCAGCAGGTAGAGCAGCATCAATGGAGGAACATGGACAGTCAGCGTTTCGGGTTGAGACCCTTCGCCGCTCCCGAGTATATTCCTTGCAAATCGACGTCTTTTTCACAACAAAGTGGACGAACTGCAACTCCTGTGCCAAACAAACAAGGAGTTCTCTCAAGCCTCTGCCCTGTGCTTCACAGAGACCTGGCTGTGTGAGTCGACCCTGGACAATGCGCTGCAACTGGTTGGCTTTCAACTACACAGAGCAGACCGCGAAGCGGAGGCAGCGGGGAAATCAAGAAACGGTGGAATATGCAGCAAGTCAAATTACTTGTATGTATACATACTTGGCTAATAAATTCATACATTTATTCTGATTCTGATTCATCAGAACAGATGCAGGATATTAATCTGAAATGTCAACTGTCCTTTACCCTCCACGGATGGGATGCCAGTGTTAGTGTCCTGGCCCATGCGCAGTGTGTTAAGGGTTAAGTGTGGTAATAAACTCGCTTGAGGGGGTCTGGAGAGTGGAAAGGGAACAATAACTCCCTATCCGGATGGAAGAAGTAGAAGGCGATTTGTCTCCCCTAACCGGCAGCTATCTTGTGATCTTGAGATCAAATGGGCTGAAATTCCTCCCTTATCTGAATCCCTCTTTAGTTCTGCATTCCACCTGTGCAGGATAAGCAGGGCAAGCCACACACTGCCCGGGACTGCCTGAGCACGCCGCACAAACAAACCCCCCAGGGCAAGCAATCCTTTCCATAAAGTGTGAAAATAAAATTGCCCCTTTCTGATCAAATGAAAAGGTGCATGAGGCCAAAGATCAGATACAGAGTCGGCGATGGGCGGGAGGTGGATTTACTTCCAAAAGCCCCCTAAACCGTCACAGGGCTGTGGTTGAAGGTGTGTGCTGTGCTATCATATATCATCAAGTGGAAGCTTCAAGCATGCAAGAATGCTTTTAAATTCTTCACGCACAAGGGATCATCTAAAATGGATTGGTGGAGGGTGGATGTAGGAGTGGGCACAGGGGAGTGACAATGGAGGGTGGGTGGAGGGTGGGTGTAGGAGTGGGCACAGGGGAGTGACAATGGAGGGTGGGTGGAGGGTGGGTGTAGGAGTGGGCACAGGGGAGTGACAATGGAGGGTGGGTGGAGGGTGGGTGTAGGAGTGGGCACAGGGGAGTGACAATGTTCGATGCAGAGAGACAGACTCCGAATAGAGTCAGAGAGTCACAGAACTATACAGCATGGAATCAGGCCCTTCGGCCCAACTTGCTCGTGCTGACCAAATGATCTGACCCGAGCTAGTCGCATTTACCTGTGCCTGGCCCATATCCTTCCATATCTTTCTTATCCATGTACCTGTCCAGGTGTCTTTTAAGTGTCGTAAATGTACTTACCTCCACCACATCCTCTGGCAGCTTGTTCTGCAGTATATATACAGCTACTTCTGTGTGAAGAGGTCACCTCTCAGGATCTTTTTAAATCTTTCCCCTCTGGTCTTAAACCCAAGCCCTCTAGTTTTAGACCTCTGTATCCGAGGAAAAAGACAATGGACTTGTTTGCCTTA
Source organism: Rhinoraja longicauda (assembly GCF_053455715.1). NCBI lineage: Eukaryota > Metazoa > Chordata > Chondrichthyes > Rajiformes > Arhynchobatidae > Rhinoraja > Rhinoraja longicauda. The sequence goes on along the minus strand of NC_135961.1, from coordinate 47,960,447 downwards.
TCTATGTCAAGAGTCAACAGTGTTGAATTGTCATATGTACCAAACCAAAACAATGAAGTTCTTACTTGCAGCAGCACAACAGGTTGGTAAAAACAGTACCCAATAGATAACATCAAAGGCAAGCAAAATAGAAGTTCACTAAATAAAAAACTCCAATATTAGTGCAAAAGAAAAATAAAAGCCCGCAATCCTTAATGCAACCAAGACAGTTCATAGTTTGTAGTTTAGTTGGTGTTCAATAACTTGATAGTTGTTTAGAAGAAACTGTTCCTCAACCTGGAGGAACAACCTGGAGAAGAAATTGTTCCTCAACCTTCCTTCTGATGGCTGGAGTGAAATGAGAGTGTGGACAGAATGGTGTGGGTCCTTGATGATGCTGGCTGCACCTCCTATAAACCCCTTCAACGGACTGTAAAATCATGATTTTACAAACCTCAATAATGTCTTCCCTCAGCCTCCTGCGCTCAAGGGAAAAAAGACCCAGCCTATCCTGCCTCTCCTTATAAGCAAGCGGTTCCTTGATCCCAGGATGTCCCTGAAGGTTTTGCAAAGCACTGCATGGAATTAGTGGTACAGTTTGAAAGGGTGTGTGCCAACTGGGTGCAATGTACAGAGGTGCTTGAGAAGGACTGTCGTATGTTGAAAGGCTGGAGCAATTAGGCTTGTATACACTGGAATTTAGAAGGATGAGGGGGGATCTTATTGAAACATATAAGATAATTAGGGGATTGGACACATTAGAGGCAGGAAACATGTTCCCAATGTTGGGGGAGTCCAGAACAAGGGGCCACAGTTTAAGAATAAGGGGTAGGTCATTTAGAACGGAGATGAGGAAGAACTTTTTCAGTCAGAGAGTGGTGAAGGTGTGGAATTCTCTGCCTCAGAAGGCAGTGGAGGCCAGTTCGTTGGATGCTTTCAAGAGAGAGCTGGATAGAGCTCTTAAGGATAGCGGAGTGAGGGGGTATGGGGAGAAGGCAGGAACGGGGTACTGATTGAGAGTGATCAGCCATGATCGCATTGAATGGCGGTGCTGGCTCGAAGGGCTGAATGGCCTACTCCTGCACCTATTGTCTATTGACTGAGAAAGTTGAGGGAATGAGGGAGCATATGGATCCTGGATTCATAAGGATAGGCACAACAGAAGTTATGTTGAAGCAATATACCGAGTCCAAGCATTAGACAAAAGGAAGAAGGGGAATGTGAGGAGAAACTCTTTTAACTCAAAGAGAATCACTTTACTTCTTCCAGAATAGTTCTTGTGGCTGAGGTAGACATGATTCCTCTCCTCCAGCTGTGAGGAGTGGGGGAAGCCTGGGTGTGGCTGTTTTAAACAAGTCCACACCAGCTGCCCCATGGCCTTGATCTGATGTCTTGGGCCAACAACCAGGAGGTCCAAGATGTTGTAGACCAGGATTTGGTGGACACACACTCAAATACATACACATTCATACTCACACCCACACATATGGTACAGACACAGACACAAAAAATACACGCAGACACATACATACTGACAGATACATAAACCAACACACTCCCTCATACACACAAAGACACACTCATACATAAATGCACACACACATGCATGAACACGTGCACGTCACACACACAGATACACATACAGACACACACAGATGCACACACACACACTGATAGACACATACAGGTACATCTACACTCACACATGCAGGCACAGGAACACGAGCACACACACGTATACACATACATCCACACCCACATATACATACTGACGGACAGAAAGACATATGCTTTCAGCCATGCATGTAGATTCACACAGACACACTTTCATATACACACTCATGCACACAGCCACACACACACACTTACTGACAGACACATACACTTCCACTCACACATGCAGTCACATGTACATGCACACGAGCACAAACACTGACTGATACAGTCTGAAGAAGGGTCCCGACCCAAAATGCCACCCATCCTTTTTCTCCAAAGATACTGCCTGACCCGTTGAGTTACTCCAGCACTTTGTGTCTATCTTTGATACCAGCATCTGCAGCTCTTTGTTTCTACAGCAATAGTTTATCGATTTTAGATATATTGACTGAGCAATAAATCTTGAAACGAGGTTGTTAGGGTGTTCATCAACAAGCTTTAAGGTGATTAGATTGAAGCACTGGGACAGGTGTCCCAGGGAACGGCCCCTGCACTAGCCCCTCAGCTGTAGATGATCTCCACTAGGACCATCTGCTAGGACCATCAGAGGAAGAAAAACATTGCAACTGTGCAGTTGGAGGGCTGGGTAAACAGTCTAATTGAAAAAGCAGGTCTGAAATCTTGTTGCTTACAATTTGGGAAGGTTGGTTGGTCAGGCGATTGGCTGTAGAAAACATTACCACCGTGTGGAACTAATGAGAGGACTGAGCTATTATTGGCATTTCTCCACCGGGGGAAACATTACCTTTAAATCACCCAGCTTCTGTTAGGATGAAATCTTAGTAGTAATTAGAACAGGAATGGAACTCTTTGCTTATTAGGAACCGATTAGCAATCTTAAAATGAGAGGGATCAATGCTGGTTAGTGCCTCCCGTCCCTTTTACTTTGTGCCAGGATACATTTGGAGATTGATAACAGCACTGGCAGAAACACTCACTACTTCACATTGAAATCGGGCAGCATAACTTAAGAACTGGACCAAAGTTAACCCTTAATGTTAGTGTGTTAACCTTCTGCGAACACATACACCGCATCAGCCAAAACATTATGTGTAAGAAAATAAATGAAGATGCTGGTACAAATCGAAGGTATTTATTTCACAAAATGCTGGAGTAACTCAGCAAGTCAGGCAGTATCTCAGGAGAGAAGGAATGGGTGCCCTTTCGGGTCGAGACCCTTCTTCATACTTTATGTTCAGTGGTCATAAAACATTATGACCACTGACAGGTGAAGTGAATAACATTGATTATCTTGTTACAATGGCACATGTCAAGGGGCGGGATATACTAGGCAGCAAGTGACCAGTCAGTTCTTGAAGTTGATGTGTTGGATGCAGGAGAAATGGGCAGGAGTAAAGACCTGAGCGACTTTGACAAGGACCAAATTGTTATGGCCAGACGAATGGGTCAAAGCATCTCTGAAACGGCAAGGCTTGTGGGGTGCTCCCGGTCAGCAGTGGTGAGTACCTACCGACAGTGGTCCGAGGAGGGACAAACCACAAACCGGCGACAGGGTGTTGGGCGCCCAAGGCTCATTGATATGCAAGGGCAACAGAGGCTATCCCGTCTGGTCCAAACCGACAGAAAGTCCACTGTGGCGCAAGTCACAGAAAATTTTAATGGTGGTCACGGGAGGAATGTGTCACAATACACAGTGCATCGCACCCCGCTGCGTATGGGACTGCACACGGAGGACCAACAGCATATTAGGCAGGTGGTCATAATGTTTTGGCTCATCGGGTCATAATGTTTTGGCTGATTGGTGTATAATAACTGATGGAATCGTAGAGTCGTGATGAAAGAGAGAGACACAGCACAGCATGGAAGCTGTGGCACAGTGGTTGCCTTACAGCGTCAGAAACCCAGGTTCGATCCTGACTACGGGTGTTGTTTGTATGGAGTTGGTACGTTCTTCCCGTGACCGCATGGGTTTTCACGGGGTGCTCTGGTTTCCTCCCACATTCCAAAGGCATGCAGGTTTGTGGGTTAACTGGTTTCAGTTGTAAATTCTCCCTGGTGCGTGGGATAGTGCTTGCTTATGGGGTGACACTGGTCGGCGCGGACTCAGTGGGCGAAAGGACTTGTTTCCGCGTTGTATGTCTAAAGTAAACTAAAATAAACGAAACTAAAGTCTACAGAGAGACTTGGGCCTTTTGGAAGGGTGGGCTGAAAGATGGCAGATGGAGTTTAATGCTGATAAGTGTGAGGTGCTGCATTTTGGTAGGACAAATCAAAATAGGACGTACAGGATAAATGGTAGGGAATTGAGGAATGCAGTGGAACAGAGGGATCTGGGAATAACTGTGCATTGTTCCCTGAAGGTGGAATCTCATGTGGATAGGGTGGTGAAGAAGGCGTTTGGTATGCTTGCCTTTATAAATCAGAGCATCGAGTATAGAAGTTGGGATGTAATGTTGAAATTGTACAGGGCATTGGTGAGGCCGAATCTGGAGTATGGTGTGCAGTTCTGGTCGCCAAATTATAGGAAGGATGTCGACAAAATGGAGAGGGTACAGAGGAGATTTACTAGAATGTTGCCTGGGTTTCAGCACTTAGGCTACAGAGAGAGGTTGAACAGGTTGGGTCTTTATTCTTTGGAGCGTAGAAGGTTGAGGGGGGACTTGATAGAGGTTTTAAAAATTTTGAGAGGGACGGACAGAGTTGACGTGGGTAGGCTTTTCCCTTTGAGAGTGGGGAAGATTCCAACAAGGGGACATAGCTTCAGAATTGAGGGACAAAGGTTTAGGGGTAACATGAGGGGGAACTTCTTTACTCAGAGGGTTGTGGCTGTATGGAATGGGCTTCCGGTGGAAGTGGTGGAGGCTGGCTCGATTTTATTATTTAAGAGTAAATTGGATAGGTATATGGATAGGAGGGGATTGGAGGGTTATGGTCTGAGTGCAGGTACTAGGTCTAGGTCAGGGAGAATGGTCGGCGTGGACTGGTAGGGCCGGACAGGCCTGTTTCCATGCTGTAGTTGTTATATGTTATATGTTATATGTTATAAAGTCCCTGCTGACCATAGACCATCCATTTGCATTAATCCTAAATTCTTATCAACTCCTCCCAGATTCTACCGCTCTGCCTCACACTAGTGGCAATTTACAGTGGTCGATTTACCCGCCAACCTGCGCTGCTTTTAGATTTGATCACACAATGATGCCTCTCCTCCTTCCCCCCCTCCCCAGCTTCAGATAAGCCTCCGAACCGCTCGGTCGCGAAGGGGCAATTTTGTTGGCAGCAAGCCCTTTGCAGATATACCTCGGAGAGCTGCCTCTCCCCTGTGTTTGAAGTTCACTGACCGGTGCTCCAGGTCAAACACTTGCTGGGTCCTCCAACTCACACCCGACCCGACAGAAGAATGATAAATGAACTCCTTTGCCAGAGCTGCAGGCCACTCTGAATGCAATATCAATGTCACCAATACTCCCCCACCCGAGGGCATGAGCTGTCCACATGCAGAGCAAACGCAGTGATTATTAGCCACCATCACTTGAGCCATCTGCAGCCTGGGATCCTGGTGGGGTCTGTTCTTTGTACAATATCACAGGGTAACTTACACGTGTTTATAAATCGCCTTTAACAAAGTAAATTGTCTGGAGGACTAAGAGCTGACAAAAAAATGTGGCTGAGGAAGAGAGGTTTGGAGAAACCAAAACGACGACAGAATAGATGAGCACAAAGATTTAAAGCCACATCTTCAACAGCATAAGGTGACATTCTTGACCTTTATGGTTATCACATGATGTTCTATTGTGGATCATCCTTCCCACCTTTGACTCTCCTTGGAAATTCCTCCCTGGGTCTGCTGCCTGAAAGCTGTGATCTTAATCAACGAGTCTGCAACATACCCAGTGTCAGTGTTAGGTTGTGAAATTGCCCCAAAATATTTCTCAATCTTTCTCGCTGTGTGGCTGTACCCCACCTCCAATATGCTTCTCATGGGAGTGATCCTACTGGACAAATTATTCAACTTCCGTTATCCTCACTTCAGGTTTATGTTTAGGTTTAGGGATTTTAGTGCCACTTTTTCACACAGAGTGTTGGGTATATGGAATGAACTGCCAGAAGATGGAGTTGAAGGCAGGTACTATAACAACATTTAAAATAAAGTCAGACAGGCATATGGATGGGCAAGGTTTAGAGGGATATGGGCCAAACACGGGCACGTGGGACTAGTGTGGAGAAAGCAAAGGGGAAGATACTGAGTACATATTATAGTTCCCAGAATTGGAGGACATCAGTTCCATAAACAAAAATCAACATCCACAATTGAGTAAAGGTGAACCAAACTGTACCGTAGCTTATGGAAGGACCATTCAAAACTGTTCCTGAGTCTGCTGGTGTGTCCTTTCACGCTGCTGTACCATGTGCAGCAGCAGGCAATAGATAGGACTGTTGGGTGAACTTTTGGAACATGGCGACACTTGTGAACTGCCTAGGTGAGGTCTACATGATTTTACCGGGTTGTATGTAAGCAGAGCATTTCACTGTACTTAGGTACATGTGATAATAAAGTATCATTGAATCATTAACTTAACAAGTCAGGCAGCATCTGTGGAGGGAACGGATAGGCAATGTGTCAGGGTGGGACCCTTGTTCGGATTCTTCATGAAGAAGGGTCCCAACCAGTACCATGACCAGAACGACCTGGATTGCTGACTTTAGAAGAGGAAGTCCGAGGATCCACAAACCAGTCTTCATCAACAGGTTGGTGGTGGACCCAGCACATTGATGAAATCATAAAGAAAGCCCATCAATGTCTCAATGAGGAAATTTGGTAACTCAAACCCCCAGAAACAAAGGAGATTACAAAAAGTGATGAACGCTGCCTGGTCCATCATGGGTACTGATCTTCCCACCATTGGAGGGATCAATAACAGGTGCTGTCTCAAAAAGGCAGCCAATATCTTCACGGACTCGCACCATCCTCGCCACACTCTCATTTCACTCCTGCCATTGGGGAAAAAGGGCCTGTAAATGGTAATATCTAGGTTCAGGAACATGTTATTCCTAAAACCATCAGGCTATTGGACATTGCAAACTCCAACTAAACTCTGAACTATGAACTGTTTGGGTTGCACAAGGGACTTTGGGCTTTGTTTTGTTTTTGTATTTTATTGGATTTTTATATTAAACTTTTTTTCTGTTTGTTTATTATATTATCTATTTGCCTTCTCTGTTTACGAAGTTGTTGTGTTGCCGTAAGTAAGAATTTCATTATCCTGTTTCGGGACATATGACTATAAAACACTTTTGACTACTGAAACCCCCAAAATATGTGCGAATCTCCAGCCAATAATTGCTAGTATGGTGATGGAGCGTGAGAGATGACATTGAGAACCTTGGGTACCTTTATCAGGAGAACATAACGGTACAAACGGTGGAAGAATGCACCACCTCTCAAACCACCTGACCGCCTGTGCCATCAAGTACCGTCTGTACAACTGTGTCTGAGGCTACAAGACCCATGTTGGGCTCAGCAGTCACCCAGATCCCCCAGAATTGGAGCGGAGGCACTTCATGCGTGCCCATAACTCTGGCAGAAAGCTGCCCCAGTGCTTCTGTTGTATTTCAATAACAATTAGGAAGGCTGGAGATTCCCACCAATCTCAAGGCCATTTTGACTGCCCCCTTTTAGCCTTCTCAGCCCTCTTCCTGCATTCTCAACCTCCTTCTATATTCCTTGTACACTCACGAGGGTGCAGCTAAATACCAATCCAACTCAATTTACAAATTTGCAAACGACACACCGTAGTGGGTCGGATATCAAATATACCGACGAGATGGAGTACAGGAAGGAGATTGAGAACCTCATAACCTAGTGCCAAGACAACAACCTCTCAATCTCAACTTCATGAGTATTGATGGTGCCAAAATGGAGATGGTTGAAAACTTCAAGTTTCTAGGAATAAATATCAACAGCAACTTGTCCTGTACCAGCCATATCAAAGCAATGGCCAAGAAAGCACACCCACGCCTCTACTTCCTTAGAAGACCTAGGAAGTTGGGCATGTCCCCAACAACTTCTACTGATGTGCCGTAGAAAGCATTTTACCGGGATGCATCGCAGCATGGTTTGGGAACAGCTCCATCCATGACTGTAAGAAATTGCAGAGAATTGCGGACATAGCCCAGAACATCATGCAACCAACCTCCCTTCCACTGAGTCCATCTACCCTTCACGTTGCCTTGGCAAGACCAGCAGCATAATCAAGGACCAGTCTCACCCTGGACACTCCTCCCCTCTCCCATCTGGCAAGAGGCACAGAAATGTGAAAACGCACACCTCTAGATTCAGGGACAGTTTCTTCCCAGCTGTTAGCAGGCAACTGAACCATCCTATCAACAACTAGAGAGCGGTCCTAAGCTACTATCTACTTCACTGGAGACCCTCCGACTATCTTTGATCGGACTTTACTCGACATAATCATGCATGAAACGTTATTCCTTTTATCCTGTATCTGTACACAGTGGATGGTCTGATTGTAATAATGTATAGTCTTTCCGCTGACTGGATAGCATGCAAGAAAAAGCTTTTCATCTACCTCTATAAACGTGACAATAAACTATACTGAACTAAACTTCTGGCCATCTGAAGAAGGGTCTCGACCCGAAACGTCACCCATTCCTTCTCTCCAGAGATGCTGCCTGACCCGCTGAGTTACTCCAGCATTTTGTGATACCTTCGATTTGTACCAGCATCTGCAGTTATTTTCCAACTAAACTTCTGGCCCTGGTGGGTTGTGCCACAGCACCACCTCGTGCAAGTGTTGTAGAATTACAGGTTAATCAAGGATGAAAGATTTACATTATAAAAATCTTTCAGGATGTTCATGGCTCTGTACAACCACCAAAGTACTTTTAAAAGATTAGTCACTTCTGCAGCAGCAAATTTATGCAAAGCAAATTACTGAGAAACAATAGAGTGACAATGGCCAGTTAATCTATTTCACTGAATGAGACAAGGAAGTGAATCTCCTATTCCTTAAAGGTTGGCAATAACACCTCAACCTGTGGGAATGCAGTGCCCATTCCACACCTCACTGAAGTGACAACTATGATGCTCAGGTTCCTGGAGAGAAATCTCAGCTTATTCGGCGCCAAAGGAAATGCAACCTCAAGTTAAAGTGGAAACAGAAAGTACGAGTGTCAGGGGTTATGGGGAGAAGGCAGGAGAATGGGGTTAGGGAGGGAGAGATAGAGCAGCCATGATTATAGACAATAGACAATAGAAAATTGGTGCAGGAGAAGGCCATTCGGCCCTTCGAGCCAGAACCGCCATTCAATGTGATCAAGGCTGATCATTCTCAATCAGTACCCCGTTCCTGCCTTCTCCCCATACCCCCTGACTCAGCTATCCTTAAGAGCTCTATCTAGCTCTCTCTTGAATGTATTCAGAGAATTGGCCTCCACTGCCCTCTGAGGCAGAGAATTCCACAGATTCACAACTCTCTGACTGAAAAAGGTTTTCCTCATCTATGTTCTAAATGGTGGAGTAGACTTGATGGGCCAAATGGCCTAATTCTGCACCTATCACGTGACCTTATGACCTTCTGGAAACACCCAGCAGGTCCCCCAGCATTTATGGGGAGAGAAACAGAGTTAATAGTTTAAGTCTGAAACCTTTTGTCGGCACTGGGAAAGAGAGAACCATTGTTTCAGCCTATTTTTGGACCTTTGAATTTATATATTCCTGCCTTGTCTCCCCTCTTTCTTCCTTCCCACTTACATCCGTGACACTTTGGAAGCCCTCTGCAATTTCAACAGTTTGGGGTTCAGGTACTAAGGTTCATGAAAGTGGCGACACAGTTAGATAAGGTGGCAAAGAAGGTGTTTCATGTGCTTGCCTTCATCGGTCAGGGTATTGAGTATATGAGTTAGGATGTTATGTTACAGATGTATAAGACATTGCTAAAGCCACATTTGGAGTACTGTATACAATAGACAATAGACAATAGGTGCAGGAGTAGGCCATTCAGCCCTTCGAGCCAGCACCGCCATTCAATGCGATCATGGCTGATCACTCTCAATCAGTACCCCGTTCCTGCCTTCTCCCCATACCCCCTCACTCCGCTATCCTTAAGAGCTCTATCCAGCTCTCTCTTGAAAGCATCCAACGAACTGGCCTCCACTGCCTTCTGAGGCAGAGAATTCCACACCTTCACCACCCTCTGACTGAAAAAGTTCTTCCTCATCTCCGTTCTAAATGGCCTACCCCTTATTCTCAAACTGTGGCCCCTTGTTCTGGACTCCCCCAACATTGGGAACATGTTATCTGCCTCTAATGTGTCCTTGTCAACCTTGTATCTATAGGAAGGATGTCATTAAACTGGAAAAGGGGCAGAGGAGATTTACACGAATGTTCTCAGATCTGGAGGGTTTTAGTTATATGGAGAGGCTGGATAGCTGGATTGTACAAGGCTGAGGGGTGACCTTATAGAGATTTATAAAATCATGAGGGTCATAGATAAAGTGGATAGCCACGGTCTTTCCCCCAGAGTAGGGGAGTCCAAAGCTAAAGACCATAGTTTTAGTGTGAGAGGGAAAAGATTTAAAAGGGACCTGAAAGCCAACTTTTTTCCACGGTGGGCAGTACGTATATGAAACAAGCTGCCAGAGGCAGTGGTAGAGTCCGGTATAATTATGACACTTAAAAGACATTTAGCGAGGTACATGGTTAGAAAAGGGTTGGAGGGATGTGGCCCAGGCACAGGGGGTCATGGGACTAGCTCAGTTAGGTAATTTGGTCAGTTTAGTTTACTTTAGTTTGGAGATACAGCGCGGAAACAGGCCCTTCGGCCCACTGAGTCTGCACTGACCAGCACATTAACACAATCCTACACACGCTGGGGATAATTTACACTTATACCAAGTATACAAACCCAAGCCAATTAACCTATAAACCTATACGTCTTTGGAGTGTGGGAGGAAACTGAAGATCTCGGAGAAAACCCACGTGGTCACGGGAAGAATGTACAAACTCTGTTCAGACAGCATCCATAGCCGGGATCGAACCCGAGTCTCTGGCGCTGCAAGCGCTGTTAGGCAGCAACCCTACCACTGCCCCACCGTGCCACCTTAGCATGGATGAATTGGGCCTGTTTCTGTGCTGAGTCGCTCTATGCCTTTATGACTTGATGAGGTGTGGTGAGCAGAGCTGGAATTTGGGACCAAAATAGAGGTTGTGTCAAAGTTTAAGAGTCATTTGGTTTGGTGGAATATGGAATAGGAGAGCAAAAATGTTCCGGATGGCTGCTTACACAGGGAATGGAAAAGGGTTGACCAAGTGGATGGATTTAGTCTCGTAATTTCCATATAATATCCAGAATGTCCGGTACTTGGGAATCATGGAATAAAGAGCTTGATTCTCACCAAGATAAATCTATGAGCAAAGCAAGAACCAACTCTAGCATCCCTTTGGCCTCCAACCAAGATTTGACATTGATATTTATCCCCCTCCACCTGCAGAAGATCAAGGCTGTCTGTGAGGCTGGAGTTAATGTGCGCTATGACCAGCCATTTGAAGCACTTGCCAGAGCCACTTTATTGTAAGTAAGGCATTGAGGCACGCTACATTATGTTCCTTTGGCACTGGAATGATATTGGGTAGGGGCATTTTGTTTAGAGTCACTTATCTGAAATGGGCATTTGTACACATGTTGCTCGATATTCACACAACGTTGGTCTCGTATTGTTGCCCTGCATCAAGACATGCGTTAGGGATGGATGCAGTATGGCTAGAGGCTGCTTGTGTAGAACAGGAGCAGCAGTGCACTGCATACAGGGTAACTGAGCACAACTGAAACATCTAGGGCTGCAATGAAGCGGCTCTGATGCCTGCCAGAGGAGGTGGTGAGGGTTGGGGACTGCGGGGGTTGGTGCCAAAGCCAGCCGATTACTTTCCTATCAGGTTTCGCAGACAAGGAATATCCAGCCTTCACAGGGAGAGTGGCGAGGGTCAGGAATGGTAGCGGCACGGTAGCGCAGCGGTAGAGTTGCTGCTTTACAGCGAATGCAGCGCCGGAGACTCAGGTTCGATCCTGACTACGGGTGCTGCACTGTAAGGAGTTTGTACGTTCTCCCCGTGACCTGCGTGGGTTTTCTCCGAGATCTTCGGTTTCCTCCCACACTCCAAAGACGTACAGGTATGTAGGTTAATTGGCGGGTAAATGTAAAAATTGTCCCTAGTGGGTGTAGGATAGTGTTAATGTATGGGGATCGCTGGGCGGCACGGACTTGGTGGGCCGAAAAGGCCTGTTTCCGGCTGTATATATATGATATGATATGATATGATATGAATTACTTCAGTATGAATTCCTGGCTTCTCATCCTGGTCCTGCTGTGCCAACCAAGGTTACAGTTTTTTACTGTATCTCAATGCACGTGACAATAATAAACCAAGAGCAATACTGATTACAAATTGACGTAATGGGTTATTTGCTAAGAGGCAGACAAAGGGGAAGCACTGTACCTCGCTCTGGGGGGCTTGCAATTGGAAGCTCAGCAGGGTTTGTGTTGAGTGACTAAATACCAGACCCAGAGGTATCACAAAATGCTGGAGTAACTCAGCGGGTCAGGCAGCACCTCTGGAGAGAAGGAATGGGTGACGTTTCGGGTCGAGACCCGTCTTCAGCCCAGCCTCCACTCTAAACATTCAAACTGCGAAACACGGCAATGTCTGGGCTTGATGGGGATCTACAAGCAGTTGCAATCAATGCAATCAGTGCATACAGAGGCCTTTCGGTCCATTGAACTATTACTTGATCGAAGACTCGTTTCTGTAGCATTTACCACAGGTCACCCCAAAGAACGTTACAGCGAATGAAGTGTTAAATGAATACAGTGTTGCGATGTGGGAGTCATGGTGGACAATTTATTCACACCAAGCTCCCACAGAGGGCAACGTGATAATGACCCTGTTAATGATGTCGACTGAGGGATGAATCTTGCCGCTGGGCGAGTGTCGTTGAGAAGCATGTTGTCCCAGAAGGTTAAAACCATGCAGCCGATGGGCAGAGGTTTCCTGACCTCCAGGGGGTGCTATTGGGCTAGAGTGAGCTGTGTGTGGAGTTCATGATTGGACAGAGTGAATTGGCCCGACCATTCATTGTGCTTGGACCAGCATGGCGCCAAATGCTGAAAGAGGTTTGTTGCCAAGCACAGTGCCGGACTGATGCAACCTTTGGTTTTAAGCTTTGGGAGTTTTGCGACGTGTGAGGAAACCCAGTTGGTCATTACCCCGAGGTGCCTCTGCTTCCAGGATGCCTCTGGTTGGAAGGTGTTTATGAGCAGTCTGCTGCCCTGTTCTCCTTTTCTAAATCACACAACAAGCCAGCATTTATTACCCATCCCTAATTACTCTGGTGGTGGTGAAGCAACTTCATGAAATGCTACTGTCCATCTGGTGAAGATGCTCCCGCGGTGGGGTTTGTGGGGAGTTCCAGGATTTAGACCCAGTGAGGATGAAGGATAATTTCCAAGTGACGATGATGTGCAACTTGAAGGTGGTGGTGCTCCCTCGGGCCTGCTGCCATTGTTTTTCTTGATGGTAGAAGTCTCAGGTTTGGAAGATGTTGTTAGAGTAGCCTAAGTGAGTAACTGCAGTGCATTTTGCAGCATCCACACACTATGTTCACGGTGTGCAAGTAGGGTAACGTAGATTCATGTTCATACGTTATAGGAGCAGAATTATGCCGTTTGCCCCATCAAGTCTACTTTGCCATTCAATCGTGGATGATTTACTTTTCCTTCTCAATCCCATTCTCCTGCCTTCTCCCCATAACCCCTGACACCCGTACCAATCAAGAATCTGTCAAACGCGGCTCTAGAAATATCAATTACTGGCCTCCACAGCCTTCTGTGGCAATGAATTCCACAGATTCACCACCTTCTGATTACTCCTCGTTGCCTTTCTAACAATATATCCTTTTATTCTGTGGTTATGGCATCTGGTCCTAGACTCTCCCACTAGATGTGTGGGAAGGAACTGCAGATGCTGGTTTAAACCGAAGATAGACCCAAAGAGCTGGAGTAACTCAGCGGGACAGGCAGCATCTCTGGAGAGAAGGAATGGTGATGTTTCGGGTCGAGACCCTTCTTCACACTAGATAGGGATAAGGGAAACGAGAGATATATACGATGATGTAGAGAGATAAAGAACAATGAATGTAAGATCTGCAAAAAAGTGACGATGATAGAGGAAACAGGCCATTGTTAGTTGTTTGTTGGATGAAAACGAGAAGCTGGTGTGACTTGGGCGGGAGAGGGATAGAGAGAGAGGGAATGCTGGGGTTACTTGAAGTGGGAGAAATCAATATTCATACTGCTGGGCTGTAAGCTGCCCAAGTGGAATATGATTTGCTGTTCCTCCAATTTGCATTTAGGTTCACTCTGCTAATGGAGGAGACCTAGGACAGAAAGGTCTGAACGTCGACTTCTCCAACTTCAGATAGCTCCTCTGTCCCTCCCTTCCCCTCCTCCTTCCCAGATCTCCCTCTATCTTCCTGTCTCCACCTATATCCTTCCTTTGTCCCACCCCCGACATCAGTCTGAAGAAGGGTCTCGACCCGAAACGTCACCCATTCCTTCTCTCCCGAGATGCTGCCTGACCTGCTGAGTTACTCCAGCATTTTGTGAATAAAAGGTCTGTGTGGGAATGGGAAGGAGAATTAAAGTGTTTATTGAGAATCAATCAAGTGGCATTGCTCAAGCTCCTCACTGGGCTCTGAGCACACAATCTAACCCCAACACACAGTGTAGCACTGGATGAGCGCTGGCCTGCCAGAGGTCCAGGCTAAATGATGGTCTGCAGATGGAAGATTAATGGAAAGGCAGTGTGGGGATCGATATGCTAGAGAAGTGACACCGCTTCCTCTAAGATGAACTGGTGCAAAGCCCCAACACTGACTTGTCACCCTGACCTCACAGTTTATAAAGTTCTTCCACCCTGATCAAACACTGCGACGCTGGAGATACAAGTGACTGCAGATGCTGGAAACCTGAGTAAAAAACAACTTGATGGAGGTCGGGCAGCTTCTGTGGAGGGAAATGGACAGATGGCATTTCTGATTGGGATGCTTCTTCTCTGTCTGAAGTGTTGGGGACTTCAATTATATCATTTGTAAACTGACACACCCTTTAGAGATTGGAGCCATGCTCCAAAATTGGTCCTGGGTTGACACAAGAGTGTTTGTACAGGGAGCAGATGTCTTCTTCCATGTATCCTCACACCTAGGACACATTCCAACTTCTGACAGACCTGTTGTCACTGTTATCACCCGATTGTCCAAGTCTAGCTAGCGTCATACTATTCCGTATCTTCCTGCTCTGATCAAGTTTAGAACTCTATCATCGAATAGAATTAGAATGTGTCAATTTGGTCTTTGGGTGATAGTTCCCAGCCCATGTAGAGGAAACGAAACACTATCTGTGTATTTGCAAAGTTACATTGATTGTGTAAAAAAAAAAAGAAAAGGGCGTTTTATTTCTCGATCACTGTACAAATCCTTGGATAAAGATGTCATTAGAGTGGAATGTATGCAAGAGGGAAGGAAGGGTGTGAAAGGATTGACATTAAGGAGAAGCTGCAAAGGCTGGGTCAGGAACATATGAAGCTGAGTGGTGTTATTATAGAGGTTTATAAAATCACGATGCGCATAGAGAAGGTGAAGGAAAGAACTGTAGATGCTGGTTTAAATCGAAGGAAGGCACAAAATGTTGGAGTAACTCAGCGGGACAGGCAGCATCTGTGGAGAGGAATGGGTGATATTTCGGTTCGAGACCCGTCTTCAGACTGATGTCAGGGGAGTGGGCGGGACAGATACAATGTAGTCGGAGACAGTAAGACTGGTGGGAGAACTGAGAAGGGGGAGGGGATGGAGAGAGAGGGAAAGCAAGGGCTACTTGAAGTTAGAGAAGTCAATGTTCATACTGCTGGGGTGTAAGCTACTCAAGTGAAATATGAGGTGCTGTTCCTCCAATTTGCGCTGGGCCTCACTCTGACAATGGAGGAGGCCCAGGACAGAAAGGTCAGATTGGGAATGGGAGGGGGAGTTAAAGTGCTGAGCAACCGGGAGATCAGGTAGGTTGAGAAGGACTGAGCAGAGGTGTTCAGCGAAATGATTGCCGAGCCTGTGCTTGGTCTCACCGATATACAGGAGTTGACACCTGGAACAGCGGATACAGTAGATGAGGTTGGAGGAGGTGCAAGTGAACCTCTGCCTCACCTGAAAAGACTGTTGAGGTCCTTGGATGGAGTCAAAGGGGGGAGGTAAAGGGACAGATGTTGCTTCTCCTGCGGTTGCAGGGGAAAGTACCCGGGGAGGGGGTGGTTTGGGTGGGAAGGGATGAGTTGACCAGGGAGTTGCAGAGGGAATGGTCTCTGCGGAAAGTAGAAAAGGGTGGAGATGGGAAGATGTGGCCAGTAGTGGAATCCTATTGGAGATGCCAAAAATGTTGGAGTATTATATGCTGTATGCAACGGCTGATAGGGTGGAAGGTGAGGACAAGGGGACTCTGTCCTTGTTACGAATGGGGAGAGGGGGAGCAAGAGCCTCATCTATAATGGAAGATGGGACCCTCCACCATCTTTTCCTCTGGGTTTGGGATTCTAAGACTGGATGGCAGAGGTTTGAAGTGAAAGGGTGAGATTTGAAAGTGACCTGAGGGGCAACATTTTCACAGAGGGTGGTGGGTGTACGGAATGAGGTAAAAGAGGAAATGGTAGAAGTGGGTACAATTACAACATATAAAAGGCAGATAGTTACATGGATAGAGAAAGGTTTGAGTGGGTATGGGCCAGGCACAGGGCAGATGGACTAGCTTGGATGGGTAACTTGGTCAACAAGTTAGGCTGAAGAGCCTGTTTCTGTGTTGTATAGCTCTATGAGGATGGGTCAGAGAGCTACATGCCCATGGCTGTGCCTGATAAAACTATAGCTGGCAATGTGAGCAATACACTCACTTACAGAAGGATGAACGATGAAGAGGAAATTTGAAGGTGATATTCATGGTCATGAGGTAGTGTACATAGAGGGAAGTAGTTCCGCCTGGTGAATGGTTCAAGGACGAGGGGACACAGATGCAAAATGATGGATAAATGGGAGATGGGAAGATGGGAGGAGAAATGCTTTTGATCAGTACCATTCTGATTTGGATTTCACTGCCTGCAGTGAGGTTGGAAACAGAATCAGTCAAGGCTTCCAACAGATCATTCGTGGGCACTTAGTGATCATAATATGGAGGACCAGAGAGAGGGAGAGGGACTGATAGGTTTGCACCACAGTGAGTCTGCATTGACTTGATTTACCAAATGGCCTCCTTCTTAGCCACGACGGTTCTATGATTCTATTGGGCTGGATCGTTGGTGAACGGGGTGCTTGGTAGTGGCTGCCTGAGGATGAATCTCTGCAGAGTAGCCGGATCTGAGCAAAGGATGAGAGGGGATCTCAGAAACATATAAAATTATTAAGGGATTGGACAGGCTAGATGCAGTAAAAATGTTCCCGATGTTGGGTGAGTTCAGAACCAAGGGTCACAGTGTAAGAATAAGAGGTAGGCCATTTAAGACTGAGATGAGGAACAACTTTTTCACCCAGAGAGTTGTGAATCTGTGGAATTCTCTGCCACAGAAGGCAGTGGAGGCCAATTCACTAGATGTTTTCAAGAGAGAGAATTAGATATAGCTCTTAGGGCTAATGGAATCAAGGGATATGGGGAGAAAGCAGGAATGGGGTACTGATTGTGAATGATCAGCCATGATCACATTGAATGGTGGTGCTGGCTCGAAGGGTTGAATGTCCTACTCCTGCACCTATTGTCTATTGTCTATGGGTGCTGTCTGTATGGAGTTTGTACATTCTCCATGTGACCGCGTGGATTTTCTCCAGGTGCTTCAGTTTTCTCTCACACTTCAATGGTACACGTTTGCGGGTTAATTATCTTCGATAAAAAAATTGTCAATTGTCCATCGCGTGCAGGAGAATGCTAGTGTACAGGGTGATCGTTGGCTAGCACGGGCTCGGTGGGCCGAGGGGCCTGTTTCTGGATGGAATGAATGCTGGTTTTATAAATCAGGTACCATCAGATAGAAGTTAGGCTGCAACTGTACAAAGCCCCCTTGGACCACAGCTGGACCACAGCTGGAGCACAGCTGGTTCCTGGCAACACACCTTCGGCAGGGTGTACTGTTACTGGAGGCAGCACCAGAATGATACCTGGCCCTCAAGGGTTAAATTACACAGAGATTTTATACTGACTAAGGTTGTATTCTCTGGTATTTAGCGTATGGAGTGATTTATTTTGAAGACATAAAGAGGAACTGATGGTGCAGATGGAGAGAGTCTGTTTCTATCGGGTAAGTCTGACACTGGAAGGCCAGAGTTTAAAAATTAAGACCAAGGTATTCAGAAATGAAGCTAGGAAACCTTTCGACATGGTCATGGTTTGATTCAAAATATCAAACTCTTTCCACGAGCAGCAGTTGATGTTGGCATCAAATGTGAGTGTTAAACCTGGATTAAGGAACCCTGTCTGAAGAATGGTCTCGACCCGAACCTTTGTTCTGGGGATGGGGAGAGGGGAGGGGAAGGGTGGGGGTGGGGGGGAGTGAGGGTGGGGGAGGGGGGAGTGGGGATTGGGGGGAGTGGGGATGGGGGGTGGGGATGGGGGGAGGGGAGGGGTGAGTGGGGGGAGGGGTGAGTGGGGGGAGGGGTGAGTGGGGGGAGGGGTGAGTGGGGGGAGGGGTGAGTGGGGGGAGTGAGGGGAGGGGGAGTGGGGAGAGGGGAGGGGAAAGGGAGTGGGGGATGGGAGGGGAAGGGTGGGGGTGGGGGGAGTGAGGGTGGGGGAGGGGGGAGTGGGGATGGGAGGAGGGGAGGGGGGAGTGGGGGGATGGGAGGAGGGGAGGGGGGAGTGGGGGGAGGGGAGAGGAAAGGGAGTGGGGGAGGGGAGGGTGCTTAACCAATGCAGGAGATGCTTTGGGTCCACGGCTCGCTCTGGTTGCAGCACTGGCAGCAGGGGGCCGAGGTGAATGGCACCCTCTCCCCTTCCCTGTCCCCCCTCGCCCGCCCACGAACACGGGGGACACTCCCTGCCCGACAACTGGCTTCATCAGTCGGGGGAGGGTTGCCCCCGGGAGAGGCCTGTAGGAGAGATTTGGACCCAACTGGTCCACCTCAGTCTTGTATCCCTCTAAACATCCCCTATCTATGTACCTGTCTAATTGCTTCTTAAACATTATGATAGTTCCTGCCTCAACTGCCTCCTTTGGCAGCTTGTTCCATACACCCACCACCCTTTGCGTGAAAAACGTACCCCTCAGATTCCTATCAATTCTTTCCCCCTTCACCTTCCTCCTATGCCCTCTGGTTCTCGTTTCCTCCACAGTCTCCAGGCAAGAGACTCTGTGTGTCCACCCGATCTATTCCTCTCTGATTAGGCGGTGAGCTGAAGCAACATAGTGAAACCTGCATTTCCGTATCACCTTTCATGTCCATTCTCCCAGTGTTTTACAGCCAACGAGTATTGCCACTGTTGTCGGAACTATGAAAGCAAACTTGTGCATAGCAAGCTCTCACAGAAAGTGACAATGTTTTCTGTTGGCTCAAAAGTCTTGTGCTACTCTTCGAAACAGCACATCCCTTACATCCAGCTGAGGGAGCACTTTAAGTTTCATCCAAAAGACTGTACTTCTGGCAGTTCAGCACTCCCTCAGTGCCACCCTGGGGATTGACAGCCTAGAGTTGTGTGCTCAATACTCTGGAGAGGATCCGATCCACAACTTTCTCACTCAGACTTTCAGGGTTGAATGCCCAGGTTTTCACTCAAGTATGAATTCCACTCTCAATTCATTTGTCCTTTTGATGTGAAAATATGAAGATTTGAAATCTAGAGCTGCTTTCAATTTTAGCACTTAGATCACCTGTGGTTCAGAAGCTGTCTTTAATTAAACGCTTGTAAGCTTCTGAAGTATTGTACGGCCACAGACATAGAAATACCAAAACTCAGAAACTGGGAGCAGGAATAGGCCTTTCAGCCCTTCAAACCTATCCCATTTTGCTCTAAAATCATCGCTGACCATCCTAATTTAAGAGTCAAGAATGTTTAATTATCATATGCACCATGACCAGAACAACTGAAATTCTTATTTGCTGCAGGTTTGAAGTCACATTAAATGCATCAACACAACAAATAAATATATATTAAGGCAGAGATAGACAAAGTCTTGATTAGAACAGGTATCAAGGGTTATGGTGAGAAGGGAGGAATATGGAATTAGGAGGCAAAGAACAGCCATGATTAAATGGCGGAGTAGACTCCTATAATTTGTGAACTTGTGAATATATAATAAATTCCCAGTTACACCAGGCAACCAGGTCACAATAGCGCAAGCCAAAGTATGTAGTGCAACCTTATATAAAGTCCATAAAAGTTTGGTGCTGTGGTAGAATTTGGTTAGGGATGTAAAGGGAAGAGCCTGAAAGTTGATGGAAAATTCACTACCCTATTCCTGCTTTTTCATAACTTCATAAGTGATAGGAGCAGAATTAGTCCATTCAGCCCATCAAGTCTACTCCACCATTCAATCATGGCTGATCTATCTTTCCCTTTCAACCCCATTCTCCTGCCTTCTCCCCATAACCCCATGGCACCCGTACTAATCAAGAATCTATCAATCTCCGCCTTAAAAATGTTCATTGACTTGGCCTCCGCAGCCTTCTATGGCAATGAATTCCACAGATTCATCCACCCCCTGACTAAAGAAATGTCTCCTCATCTCATTTCTAAAGGTTTTCCCCCTATTCCTTGATCCCTGCAGCCCTAAGAATAATAATCAACTCCTTGAATATATTTCCAATATACTCCCAGCCTTTGTCCCGCCCCCCTGACATCAGTCTGAAGAAGGGTCTCGACCCGAAACATCGGCCATTCCTTCTCTCCTGAGATGCTGCCTGGCCTGCTGAGTTACTCCAGCATTTTGTGAATATATCCTTGAATATATTTAATTTTTTTGTCTTTTGTTGCTTTCTATGGTTGACAATTCCACAGGTTCACTGCTCTCTGGGAGAAGAACTTTCTCTTCATCTCTGACTTAAAACGGATTATCCTTTACACTCAGACCATGTCCCTGGTCCTGGATTCTCCAGACATTGGGAACATCGTTCCTGCATCTAATCTGTTGCTCGCATGATCAATGCCCCCTCAAACTGTACCTGGTGACTTATTGAGCACAATTCCTTCCTCCAAGTGCATGCTGGATGAATCTTCAACATGTTTCTCTGGGGTTGCGATGCTGGTTGCTATTGTAAACTATGCATGCACTATTTTATTGCAAGGTTCAATCTAGCTAGATCACTAATTCCACACGATAGCACAGAATGTACAGCAACTCCCATCTGTATTGTACACTGTGGGCTGTACCAATCTCTGTGTAGAAACGACAGACACAAAAAGCTGGAGTAACTCAGCGGGACAGGCAGCATCTCTGTTTATGAAGGAATGGGTGACGTTTCGGGTTGAGACCCTTCTTCGGACTGGTTAGGCCCGACGAGAAGCTGGTGCGACTTGGGTGGGGAGGGATAGAGAGAGAGAGAATGCGGGGGTTACTTGAAGTTAGAGAAATCAATATTCATACCACTGGGCTGTAAGCTGCCCAAGCGAAATATGAGATGCTGTTTGTCCAATTTGCGTTTTGCCTCACTCTGACAATGGAGGAGACCTGGGACAGAAAGGTCAGTGCGGGAATGGGAAGGAGAATTAAAGTGTTCAGCAAATGGGAGATCAGGTAGGTTCAGGCGGACTGAGCGAAGGCATTCAGCAAAATGATCTCCCAGTCTACATTTGGTCTCGATGATGCATGAGTCCACATCTTGTACAACGGATACAGTGGATTAGGTTGGAGGAGGTGGAAGTGAACCTCTGCCTCACCTGAAAGGACTGTCGGGGTCCCTGGACAGAGTTGAGGGAGGAGGTATAGGGACAGGTGTTGCATCTCCTATGGTTGCAGGAGAAGGTACCTGGGAGGGGGTTGTTTGGGTGGGAAGGGATGAGTTAACCAGGGAGTTGCGGAGGGAACGGTCTCTGCAGAGGGCGGAAAGGGGCGGAGATGGGAGGATATGACTTTCCCGGTGGCGAAACTGTCGGAGGATTATGTGTTGTATGCGATGGCTGATGGGGTGAAAGGTAAGGACTAGGGGGACTCTGTCTCAGTTGTGACTAGTGGGAGGCGGAGCAAGGGAGGAGTTGCGGGGTACCGAGGAGACACGAGTGAGGGCCTCATCTGTGATGGGACAGGGGAACTCCCGTTCCCTCAAGAATGCGGACATCTCGGATGTATGCGAAGGCTGATGGGGTGAAAGGAAAGGTCGAGAGCAGGGGTGTCAAACTCATTTTAGGTCACGGGCCTGAATGGGCAAAATGTGACTTCATGCGGGCCGGATCAGTTGTGCACGCACGAACGCCCACGCACGTGTGCTCCCACAGCTTTCGTTGCCTTCGTTTTGTCAACCTGCTCTCATGTGTCTCAGTCTCTGCTATAACTACAAAGTGTTTCACTTTACGAATCACGTTTCTTATGAAGAAGATTGCCTAGCAAGCATTACTTTTATGATTGGTATCTAGACCCGAGATAGAGTGGATGTGGAAATAATGTTTCCAGTAATAGGAGAGTCTGGGACCAGAGGTCACAGCATCAGAATAAAAGGTCATACATTCAAAACGGAGATGAGGAGGAATGGGTGGTGAATCTGTGGAATTCATTGCTTCAGACAACGGTGGAGGCCAAGACATTGGGTATTTTTGAGGCAGAGATTGATAGGTCTTGATTAGGTTACAGGGTGAAAGAAGACAATAGAATGTGGTTGAGGGAGAAAATAGATCAGTCATGTGGTTGAATGGCAAAGTAGACTTGATGGGCTAAATGGCCTAATTCTGTTCCTCTGAATTATCGTCTTCCTACAGTGTTTATGTTTTGCCCACAATGGGCTGGCTGGGTGGTGAGCAGCCAAACAGCCATGGTGAAAGATGGTCTGTCCATCATCTCACCTGA
Source organism: Rhinoraja longicauda (assembly GCF_053455715.1). Lineage (NCBI taxonomy): Eukaryota > Metazoa > Chordata > Chondrichthyes > Rajiformes > Arhynchobatidae > Rhinoraja > Rhinoraja longicauda. The sequence goes on along the minus strand of NC_135961.1, from coordinate 47,937,706 downwards.
AGGCCCCGCTCCCCATCCTTGTCCTTATGTCTTTCTTCCTTCCCCTCACAACCTCTCCCCTCACCTCTCATGTCCTTCTCTACCCTCACCTGCCCTCCCCTTTCCTCAGCCTATCCCTTCTCTCATCCCCACTTCCTTCCTTCCAACTACTCCCCCACTCCCCTCCCTTCTTCATCCCCTCTCTTTCCTTACCTCGTCCCTAAATCCCCTCCCTTCCCTCATCCCTAAACACCATTCCTTCTCTCATCTGCTCCCTTCCTCACCCCCTCCCTCCCTACTTCCTTTCTTTACCACCTACTCCCCCACTCCCCTCCCTCAACACCCCTTCCTCATCCCTAAAAACCCTCCCTTCCCTCATCTGCTCCCCCTCCCCTTCCTTTACCACCACCTTCTCCCTTCTCTTCCCTATTCCCGCATAACTACCAGTCCAACCTAACCTTAACCCAAACCCAGAGCACCCACCCTGGAGAGCAGCTCAGATGTTGGATCACTGGCTGCGGCAACATTCACAGTGCTGCGACTTCCCACCAGCCTCTATTCACGCACTCACTGGGTCTCAGGTACATGGTGGTGGTCTCTGTGGTGGCAGCCCATGTCCCACTTCCCAGTGTCCACAACAATGCTGAGACTCCCCACATTCCCCAGCGCCGGCCCCTTCCCACCCGTGTCACCGCATGGCCTGTCCCGGGAGAGAGAGCGGCGAGGGAGAGGGAGCGGCGAGAGAGAGAGCATCGAGGGAGAGAGAGCGTCGAGGGAGAGAGAGCGTCGAGGGAGAGAGAGAGCGGCGAGAGAGAGTGGCGAGGAAGAGAGAGCGGCGAGAGACAGAGAGAGAGAGCGGTGAGAGAGTGGCGAGAGAGAGTGCGGCGTGGGAGAGAGAGCGGCAAGGGAGAGAGAACGGCGAGAGAGAGCGAGAGAGAGCGGCGAGGGAGAGAGCGGCGTGAGAGAGAGAGAGAGTGGCAAGAGAGAGAGGCGAGAGAGCGGCGAGAGAGAGAGAGAGTGGCGAGGGAGGGAGAGAGTGGCGAGATAGAGAGAGCGGCGAGATAGAGAGAGAGCGTCGAGGGAGAGCGGCTGCCGTACAGATACATAATAAATGGTCGCGAATATACCTTTTTTTCCCTACGGGGAATCATCCCACGGGTGGGATTGGATCCCTTCGCAGGCCGGATGCGGCCCGTGGGCCAGGAGTTTGACACCCCTGGTCTATAGGGACTCCGACTCTGTTGCGATTAGACCCTGTGTGGAAAAGGTTGGGGGTACAAGACTGTACACAGACATGAGACTGACTTAAAATTAAAAAGAAATGCTGCATTTGTGGGAATTCTGATATAAAATTTGATTATGCTGGAACCACTCAGCAGATTTGGTAGCATCTGTGGAGAGAGAAACAAAGTTAACATTTAATAATAATAATAATAATAATATATTCCTTTATTCGTCCCACACCGGGGAAATTTACAGTGTTACAGCAGCAAAGTGGATAACAAGAGAGCAAGAGATCATTCATTATAAATAAAAGATACATAAATTGTCATCGGTTTTCTGTGTGTTCTTAGCTGTTATTGTTGACTCGTCTGCTGGGAGCAGTGCTGGTTGTGCAGTCTCACAGCAGCGGGAAGGGAGGACCTCCTATATCTCTCCTTCACGCACTTGGGGTGAAGGAGTCTGTCACTGAAGGAGCTACTCTGTGCAGTGACAGTGTCCTGCATGGGGTGGGAGTTGTTGTCCAGCAGCGATGTTAGTTTTGCCATCATCCTCCTCTCTCCCACCACCTGCACTGAGTCGAGGGAGCAACCCAGGACAGAGCTGGCCTTCCTGACCAGCTTGTCGAGTCTCTTCCCTTCCACCGCTGAGATGCTGATGCTCCAGCAGACCATTCCATAGAAAATGGCTGATGCCACCACCGTGTTGTAGAAGGTCCTTAGGAGTGCCCCCTGCACTCTAAAGGACCTGTCTCCTTAGCAGATAAAGTCTGCTCTGGCCCTTTCTGTATAGCGCATCGGTGTTTTCAGTCCAGTCCAGTTTATTGTTGAGGTAGACACCCATTTCTGGTCCAAGACCTTCATCAGAATGAACCCGCACAAAGGACCTCCGACCTGAAATGTTCATTCTGTTTTTCTCTGACCTGCCAGACCCATTGAGTGTTTCCAGCATTTTCTTTTTTAATTTGAGCCTGAGGCTGTCTTACACTTCGAGTGCTGTGCTCTCAGGGGTTCTGCCTTTTATAAGTTGACCCCTGAGCCTTGAGTTCCTTTGCAGATGGGTTTGAATGATCCTTTGCGCTTTTCCAAAAAAGACCAGCGTCCTTGCTAAAGTCATCCCTGCAACCAGTATCATTAGATTTCTCCAAAATACCACATGCATTTCCCTGAAAAAAGATGACATGCTTTATGAAAATCAAAACAACTGCAGCTGTTGGAGGTCTTAAATTAAAAACAGATAATGCTGGAAGCACTCTGCAGGCAGGCAGTATCTGTTCACAGCGTTGATAATAGATTCTTGATCTCCAATCTGCACTTTCCCTGTGGCTGTAACTATATTCTGCACCCAGTTTCCTTTCTCCTTTCTAATTACCCGTTGTACTCATGCATGGTTTAGTATGATTTGTCTGCATAGCGCATAAAACGATGTTTTTCGCTATATATATATCGGTAAGCATGATAATAACAAACAATCTATGCCAGTAACAATGTTTCAGGTCTGAGACCCATTGTTGGGACTGGAAAACGGGAGAAAACAATTTAGTTTTTAAATTGCAAAGAGAATGGGAGAGAGCTGATATGAGATAGGGAATGTCAGTAGTGGGTGAGGCCAGGATTTCCCTGGGAATTATTGGTAGGCTAACATGAGATAGAGAGGGAGAAAACAAAGAGAGGAACATGTGGAAGCTGTGAAATGTAGGTCAGAGTTATAGGAAAGGCTTAACAGATCAGGAGTGTTAGTGGAGAGTTGGTTAATGTCTTGCTGCTATTTTTGGGAGCTGGAATACTCCAACACACTTCAGGCCCGGCTCCCTCTGAAAATATTTAGCTGCCTGTGGTCTTACCCATGACATTTCTGTTTACCCATCAGTTTACTACTTCCTTGACACGCTGGCTCCTACTTGTCCAAAATATTGTTTTTAAATTTTTCATCCTGTTTCCGATCTCCCCAGGGTCCCATCACTAGCCCGCTTTCTGTGAATTCCACCAGCTCCACAATCCACTGATCTCAGTTCCTCCCATTCAGGCCTCTTGAACATTCCTGAGTTTAATTCCCACTCTACTGGTGTGCTTTCAGCTGCCTGGAATCCTCTGCCTCAATCTTTCCCTTTCCCCCCTTAAGATGTTGCTTAACACTTACCTCTCTTTGGTGTCTTGACATAATAATTATTCCTCAATAAATGGACAAATGGGACCAGCGTCCAAGTGCACCTTGGGCGGCGTGGATGGTTGGGTCAAAAAGCATGTTTCCATTCTATATGACTCGTTGACTCTGTGACTCAACCAACGTCATGATGACGAGAGACACAAGATACTGCAGATGCTGAAATCTTGAGTAAAAAACAAAGTCCTGAGGCCTCAACTGGTCAGGCAGCATCTGTGGAGCAAAATGAACAGGTGACATTTCATGACTGGATCTTCAAGAAGGGTACTGATCCAAAAATATCACCCATTCATTTGCCTCAACAGATGCTGCCTGCCCTGCTGATTTCCTCAAGCACTTTGGGTTTTTTTACGCACGAGGCCTAGAATCTTTTCATTATCACAGTGCAGTTTGTAGAAGTTACTATAAACGGAGTGGAGATGTAAGAGACCACAGAAGATGGGAATAGAAGCAATAAATAATCTGATGCACAGTTTTGACCTGAAACGTGAACCATTCCTTTCCACCCACAGATGCTGCTCGACCCACTGAGTTCCTCCAGCAGATTGATGACTAGTATAAATTGACTGGTGTGTTTCCTGCATGCAATAATGCCAACCATTCAAAATCCATTACGCCTTTGTTACATTTGGAGCTTGTGAACAATGCTACCGAAAAAAAAACTTTTTTTTTCTTTCTGGGACATTTTAAAGGCACAGTTTTGATGGGTTCATTTGACCTGTTCTTCTCCACTTTGTGAGTTACTCCCACTCATAAAACTCACGCTTGAACAAGTGTGCAACCAATTCACATTGTCATCCCCTGAAATCGAAGACAATTTTTTACTCTGGACAGAATCTGCATCAGGGTGGGTGGGTGGGGGCTCCAGGCTTCTTTCCAAAGATGAGCAGGTTGGAAGGTTAACTGGTTTGTGTGCAGGTGAAGGTTAGTATCTGGGAGTGTCAATGGAACAGTGGGGAGAATAAAATGGGATTAATTGGGTGCTTGATAGTTGTCATTGATTCGGTGGGCTGAATGGCCTCTCCCCATATTGTATTACTCTGTGACTTCTTCATTGCTTTCTTTGATTGAGACATGAATAGGGTGGATCGATTACATGGGAGTGGTGAGGGTAATGATGATTCCACATACATGTTCACTGCTCCTCCCGGGAATGCTGAGGCAGTCTGAGCTCTGAGCTAACTGAGAGAAACTCCAGTGTTAGGAGAACCTCAAGTCAAGTCGAGTCAAGTTTACTGTAATTTGGACATACAGTGAAGTACAGGTACCATGGAAATGCAGCACCATTGCAGGCACATAGATTCAGCCAACACACAAAAAATATAAATCATACGCAAATGATACAAAAAGTGAAAAGAAAATAACCATGCAAAACAAAATTAAAGAACAGCTCCATGGTAGTTCAAGAGGTGGCCCATAGTGTTCTATTGTCGAGGTAGGATTAGGGTTGTGTAGGTGGGTTCAAGAAACTGACAGTTGGAGGAAGGTATATGTTCCTGAACTTGGTGGTGTGGGACTTCAGGCTTCTGAACCACTTGCCCCATGGGAGCAGTGAGAAGAGAGGGTGGCCCGGATGCTGCAAATCCTTGACACTAAATGCCGTCGTGTTGAGGCAGTGCTTCATGTCGGTGCTTTCAATGATGGGGAGTGCTAAGCCCGCGATGGACTGGGCTGACCACCAGTCTTTACAACCTCTTGCTTTCCTGTGCTTTGGAATTGTTATGTCAGGCCACGATGTAACCAGTCAGGACACTTTCTACAATGAATCTGTACAAGTTCGTGAGAGTATTTTTGTGACATGCTGTAACAACGAACTTTTTAAAAGAACACAACTTCCCTGTTTGGTTGAGTTTTCTGAAATCCTTCTCCCACCTTAATTTGAACCCTTGTTGTCAAAAATTGATAGGGGGGGGGGGGGGGGGTGGCATTGGAGAGTGGGTAAGCAGGGGTGGGGTGAATTGAGGGTGTGCAGTTAACAACAACTAGGACCAAATTAGATTATGAGGCGAATAGATAGGGTAAATGCACAGTCTTTTACCCAGAGTAGAGAAATCAAGTGTCGGGGGAGATAGGTTTTAGGTGAGATGGGAAAGATTTAATAGGAATATGAGAGGCAACCTTTTCACACAAATGGTGATGGGTATATGGAATGAGCTGCCAGAGGAGGTAGTTGTGGCAGGCACCATAACAATATTTAAAAGGCATTTGGACAGGTACAGGGATAGGAAAGGTTTAGAGGGAAAAGAGCCAAACGTGGGCAGGTGCGACTAATGTAGATGGGGCATCTTGGTCGGCATGGGCAAGTTGGGCTGAAGGGCTTGTTTCCATGTTGTATGACTCTGTGACTAAAATGATCAGGGTTCATCACATCCTTTGTGGGTGTTACTGAGAGCAGGGTAGGAAGCCGGAAGGATTTAAAGGCTGTAGGAGACTGCAATGATGGGGAAGGCTGAGGTTACGGAGGGTTTCAGTTTGGGTTGGATCAGGTAGACAGCCTGTTTTCAATACCGCCCTGAAGTCGATGGTAGGAATGTAGCAATCAATTTGTTAGCTGGTGACCTTGCTAACATTTATCTTTCAACAAGATGACATACAGCACGTTACCTCATTCCTGTCTGTGGCGCTCCCTTTGACCATACTTCGAAGGAAATGTTTTACTATTGCTGAGAGGTTTGAGGTGCCTTTTGGATCTCAAGGGTACTGATGAAAGGCAAGTTCTTTCCTTCAGTTTGTTAACCCAGTGGGGATTTTGGTGAGAGAGTCAACCCAGGAGGTTTAATCAGTTTTCAGCAAGCTGTGAGTCTATGAGTTGCCCCCCCTAAAAGGTCACTGCTGGCCACACTTGAAACGAGTCTAGTCTGAGCAGAATGTATGTCTGTCAGTGGCATGGTAGACACAAAATGCTGGAGTAACTCAGCGGGACAGGCAGCATCTCTGGAGAGAAGGGATGGGTTACGTTTCGTGTCGAGACCCTTCTTCAGACTTCTGTCTGTCTGCCGCTGTCTGTCAGTGGCATGTCTGGTTCTGTCCAGCTCAGTGACCTTCTGTCTTCTGTTCCAACCTCCAACTGACAAGCAGGCAATTACACAGGTATTAGATTTGGAAATTATAATGATGTAAATGCCTGCTCAATGCACAGTCCATCCATCCATCTTTCTTTCCTTTCTTTTTCCCATCTGTTTTTCTCTTCCTCAATGTTTCTTTCGTGCTCTCTCTCTTTCTTTCTCTCTTCAACTCAGATTCTCTCTCTTTCCCTCTCACACTTTCTTTCTCATTCTCTTACCACTCTCTCTTTCCCTCACCCTCCTGTCTCATTATCTCTTTATTCTCTCTGTCCATCCCCCTTCCTCTTTCTCTCATTTTCCCTCTTTCTCTCCCACTCTCTACTCCTCACTCTATTACAATTGATTTTTCAATCTTGCTCTTTCTCTACCACTCTCATTCTTCCTTTTTCCCCAATAAGCCCTTCCTTTTCTCAAAGAGTCCCGGAGCAGTTTTAAGGCCTGCGACTCCTTACACCGACAATGCCAAAGATGAATTCCGCCTGAACTGCTGCTAATCTGTGCACATGAACTGTGTGCACTGATTCCAGGAGATTCGGAGAGTGCAACATTTTCTGGAAAGGAATTGGCTGAGGAAGCAGGACTGTGAATGGTGTGATTTAGAGTGCTGGCATTTCAACTTTAGACAAAGCATACTGCTTTTGTTGGCAACCTTCCACTGATGTCAGACAAAAGCCCATGGATCGAAAGCAGTGAAATATTTACTGCCATATTTTAATTTTGGTGCCTTTTTTTACTTAGCTTTATCTTTCTTTTTATCCTTCAATTTTCAGCTGAAACAGATGTCTGGCCACAACAGTTTTGTGAAACGTATCCAGCTTCTGTGCAAACCTGTTTACCAATTGTAGTTTGTGACCAACTTCTCTCTGAATGCTGCCACAAATGTTGCACTTCCAGAAGATGTCTCTTTTTAGACAAAACCATTTGATGAAATGCTGCTTCATGCTGTTAAAGTTGTGCTTTAAATAAGGTGCTTTGTTGGTTCAAAATACTGACTAGCATCAGAAGAAGTAAATAAGAGAGAGAGGGGGAGAGAGAGAGAGGGGGGGGGGAGAGAGAGAGAGAAAGAGAGAGAGAGAGAGAAAGAGAGAAAGAGAGAAAGAGAGAGAGAAAGAGAGAGAGAGAGAGAGAGAGAGAGAGAGAGAGAGAGAGAGAGAGAGAGTGTGAGTTTTTGTGTGTGCAGGTTAATGAAATATGAAATGAAGACTCTTTAAGAGAAGCAAACTCCGCTGAAGGCTGTGATCCCATCAGTTGAGATCAGCTCAGATACAGCATTTGAGAGAGATCATGATGGATCAAATAAAAGAGCCTAAGCTATTGGATTTCTGTGTGGCTAAAGAATGGAGACAAATTAGACAAAAACATTGCACTCTGAGTGGTTTATTGGAACAGAACGAAGTAAAGATGCTGTAAACAAACATATATTAAAAACAAGAGGGTAACCAGGGAGAAGGTCAAGGAGAAAGGAAGGAATTTATACTTGGAGTCAGAGGATGTAGGCTTCGTCATGCTTGGAGTCAGGCAATGTAGGCTGAGTACTAAATAGGTACTTTGCATCTGTATTCACCAAGCGTAAGGACATGAAGGACAGTGTGATCAGTTTGGAGAATTCTAATATGCAAGGGCAGGTTGAGATCAAGAAGGAGGTAATGTTGAGGATCTTGAAGAGCATTAAGGTGGATAAATCCCTAAGGGTGATAGGATCTATCCCAGGTTGTTAAGAGAAGCATGAGAGGAAATTGCAGGGGCCTTGACGAAGATGTTAGCAACTTCTCTAGCCACAGGCATGGTCCCGGAGGACTGGACAGTCAATGGTGTCCCTTCGTTTATGAAAGGAAATAGAGAGAATCCAGGGAATTATTATCTGATGAGTCTCATATCAGGTGAGGGATGCTATTGGAGCGGATTCTTCGGGATAGCATTTACTCCCATTTGGAAGGGAACGAGCTAATTGGGATAGTCAGCATGCCATTGTACACCGCAGGTCATGTCTTACTAACTTGAATGAGTTTTCTAGGGAGGTGACAAAGGTGATCAATTAGGTAGGGCAGTGGATGTTGTCTACATGGATTTTAGTAAGGCATTCAATAAAGTCCCCCATGGTAGAAGATTGAGATTCACGAGATTCATGGTGACTTGGTCAAATGGATTCAGAACTGGCTTACTCAACACAGAGGAATGTGGTGGAAGAACATTATTCCGGCTGGAGGTTTGTGACCAGTGGAGTTCTGCAGTGATCCCTGCTGGGACATCTGTTTATGATATATGCAAATGACGTGGCTGTAAATGTGGATGTGTTAGTTCGTAAGTTAGCAGATGACCCCAAGATTGCTGGAGTTGTTTTCTCTGGAATGTTGAAGGTTGAGGAGTGACCTTTCAGAAGTATATAAAATTATGAGATGCAAAGATGGGCTAGACGATCAGGGTAGACGATCAGAATCCTTTTGCCAAACATGAAAATGTCCATAAGACCAGAGGGCATAGCTTTAAGATGGGAGGGGCAAAGTTTAAAGGAGATGTGCAGGGCAAATATTTTTACACAGAGGGTGGTGGGTGCCTGAAAATGTGCTGACAAGGGTGGTGGTTGAGGCAGATACAATAATGGCATATAAGAGGCTTCTAGATAGACACGATATGCAGGGAATGGAGGGATAGGGATCATGTGAATGCAGATAAGATTATCAAGGCATGAAGATCAGCATGGACATTGTGGGCCAAAGGGCCTGTGTGCTGTACAGGAACTACAGTATGTTCTATAGTGTTTCTCATTGGTTACAAGGAGAGGAAATTGTTCCAAACCATAACGTCATCAAATGAGATCCCAGAGGATGTTTCGGTTGCATGATACCATCCAGCTGGAAGTGTGACAATTGATAACCAGGAGCAGGAAAGATCCATCAGCGGAGCTATGACTGGGAGAAGATAAGTGCATGTTAGAGTATGGAAGACCCTCGGTAGACATATAATTGTGAAGATCTGGCGATGCAGCCGGAGAGGATGGCTGCAATGTAGGGCAGAGTTAACACCAGTAACATGATTTGCATTGCCCTGGAGCTTTCCAAACCCAGGCTGAAATGTTGAACAGCCGCCAGGAGGAATTACATATGGTGAAGGTCAAGACAGCAGACCAAGCAGGAAAAGTACAACCAGAGTGACGTGGATGTTCCAGGTATATGGATGGGTGAGGCAATGCGTGAAGCATTGCAGGACATGGTGTGGAGGAGTCACAACAGGATGAAAAGGCTTCGCCCTGAAATGGCGACTCTGTATCCTTCTCCATAGATGTTGCTTGACCTTTTTAGTTTAGTTTAATTTAGAGATACAGTGCGGAAACAGGCCCTTCGGTCCACCGAATCCACACTGACCAGCCATCCCTGACATCAGCACTATCCTACACACTAGGGACAATTTGGAAATTTGTCTTTGGTGGGTGAGAGGAAACCGGAGCACCCAAAGAAAACCCAAGGGGTCATGGGGAGAATGTACAAACTCTGTACAGACAGCACCCGTAGTCATGATCGCTGGCACTGAAAGGCAGCAACTCTACCGCCACGCCACCGTGCTGCCTCCTGCTGAGTGTTTCTGGCATTTTCTGTTTTTAATTTTTTATTTTAAGCATCTGCAATGATTGAATAGGCAGAGATGGTGAAGGAGTGAGACTAAGAGAGGTGGCTGATGCTAATAGGTAAAATAGATACCAGCATGGAGCATAGGGCCTGGATGATCTTTATGCTGTCCTTTTATGTAATTCTATATGTATTTTCTATCTGAATGGACAAGCCAAATGGCTCTTTCATTTTAAACCTTCAAGTGGCCATTGATCAAAAGATCTGTATGGCCCAGCAGTGCAGCTAGTAGAGCTGCTGCTTCACAGGTCCAGAGATGTGGCTTCAGTTTTGACCTCTGTTGCTGTCTGTGTGGATTTGCATGTTTTTCCCGGGGTACCCCGGTTTCCTCCCGTGGGCTGGTAAGGTAATTGTTCATTGTAAATTGCCCCAAGTGTGTAGGTGAGTGGTGGGATCTGTTAGAAGCTGATGGGAATGTGGGGAGAATAATAAATGGGATTAATGTAGGATTGGTGTAAATGGGGGGCTTGATGGTCGGCATGGCATCGGAGGGCCAAAGGGCCAGTTTCATTGGTCTACCTCTCTATGATTCTATGACCCTAAATGCCTTGCTAATACCTGATGCCAAATATAATTGGATTACAACGACTGCACAGCAGAGCAACAGACCATTCTGGTAATGGGCCTGCTGTTCACAGGATATTCGCTACAAGGTGTGACTTCCACCACATTCAGCCATTCCTGCTTGATCCAGCAAATTGCAACTCCAGCTCCTGGTGTGCTTCAAGGGACTCAATACTTGATAAATGCTTTTTAATAAAGAATGTTCGCAGGCAAAGCCAATGGAACAATTCCACAAAGAGAGTAACAAATCTAGTGCGATGTGAAAGTTTACAGTCATAATGTGATGCTTTGCAGACACGTTCATTTTCTTTCTTTAGCTGTCGTACGGGCCTGACAATTCTCAAAATGTTTTTTTTGTGTGTAGCCTGCGTCTGAGTCATTCGTTAAGTTGAACAAAATGTCTCACTTTAAAGCCCACAAAACGCATCCGACAGATTTGACAAACACGACATAACTCAGCGCTGTAAATCTAAGTCTGAAGCAGGGTCTCGACCCAAAACGTCACCCTTTCCTTCTCTCCAGAGACGCTGCCTGACCCGCTGAGTTACTCCAGCATTTTGTGTCTACATTCGATTTAAACCAGCATCTGCAGTTTTTTTCCCCTGCAGTAAACTTAATGATGCATTGTGCAAGCAAGCTACTGTTCCAAGTGCATTAGCTTTCAATTCTTGCACTCCAGCACTAATTCTGTTCCTATTTTGTGCATCAATTTTTTTTTTCTTTTCGTAATAATGTAATAAAAATTAACTGCAGATGCCGGTTTATACCAAAGATAGACAAAAAATGCTGGAATAACACAGCGGGTGAAGCAGCAACTCTGGACAAAATAGATAGGCGATGTTTCAGGTCGGGACCCTTCTTCAGACCACTGAATTATGTTCAATCCCTGACACAGAACATTGGTCTGAAGAAGGGTCCCGACCCGAAACATCACCTGTCCATTTCCTCTCGAGGTGCTGCCTGACCCACTGAGTTACTCCAGCATTTTGTGTCTATCTTTAGTTTTAGTGTCTTTATTCGCAGCCATCATTATCACACTCTTTGCTGTTTTAATGTTGATAAAGCTGTTGAACCTCCGCGGAGGCAGGTTTATAATCAGCACCAGATGTGGCACATGTTGGAGGCATTGCTCTGTTGATATGGATAACAATCGGTTTAAAAATTGGCTTTGACCCAATCTCATGGTTTAGAAACCTCTAATCAGTTTGCGTTTCCTAAAGGTTGAGTTGATAGTTAAAGGGTCTAGGAAACTTATTAGAAGAGTTATAAGGTAAACTTATTACAGTGTTTCCACACTGTATCTCTAAAGTCTAAAGTAGGAAGTCAGCTCAGCCTGCAATGTTAACCAGGTAATGTTACGTTGGTCACATGGGAAGTGTACTGCCTTCTATTCAGGTTGGTTGAAGGACAGTGGTCTGAATTTCGAGGTGAGTGTGTACCGGCACTTGTTTTTTTAGTTTTAGTTTTAGAGGTACAGCGTGGAAACAGGCCCTTCGGCCCACCGAATCCGCACCGACCAGCGTATCCCCCATATTAACACTATCCTCCACACCCTCGGGACAATTTATAAATGTACCAAGCCAATTAACCTACAAACCTGCACATCTTTGGATTGTGGGAGGAAACCGAAGATCTCGGAGAAAACCCACGCGATCACGGGGAGAACGTACAAACTCTGTACAGACAGCACCCGTAGTCAGTTTCGAACCCGGGTCTCTGGCACTGTGAGCGCTGTAAGGCAGCAACTCGACTGCTGCGCCACCATGCCACCCATTGTCCCAGGGAGTTTGGCTGCCCCAATTCCAGTTCCAAGAAAGTGTCCCGAGTTTTTAATTGTCATGTCCACCAGGAGTGCAATAATGAAAATCTTACTTGCTTCAGTTTTATACGCACGTTAAATGCAACAACACAACAGACAGATATACAATAATTAAAGGAACACTTATCTATTCTAGATATATCAGACCATGAAAGTGCAAGCCAAAGAACGCAGTGCAATCTTTACACAGGGACCAGAATAGTTTTGTGCTGAGGTAGGGTTATAGTTGGGGGTTGTGCAGTGTTGTTCAAGAGCCTGATGGTAGACGGGAAGGAACTGTTCTTAAACCTGAAGGTAATGATTGTCAGGCTCTCGTATCCTCTTCCTGATGGTAGCAGTGAGATGAGAGTGTGACCAGGGTGGTGTGGGTCTTTGACGATATTATGTGCGTCTTTCTGAAGGTCCCTTTGATTATGGATGGTCAGGGAGCAGAGATGTTCTTTAATGGGTTTCTCAGCATTAAGACGTAGAGGGAAAGTCCCCTACCAGGTGTGCTTAGTTATATCATCCCAGCTGGCGTTCTGCATCGTAGGATGTGGCCATTGGTGAGGTTACACCAGACTACTGTGTACTGTCTTATTCTCCTGATTTAAGGAAGGATGATAAACCATTGGACATGGTTTACAGAGGCTTTATTGAACAATATTTGGAATGGGCGGCTTGGACTGGAGTTTAGAGGAGTAATAGGTAATTTAATTTGAAACATTGATCCAGAGGAATTTTGGCAGGGTGGATGTGGAGAGGGCACTGGCTTCTATGGGAGAATGTAGAACAAAGGGATCATTGTAAAAGATTAAGGCAAAGATTAAGTTTCTCCTTTGTGTATTTGGATCCCTCTCTCAAACGACAATGGGTCTTTGAATATTTTTAGGGCAGAGGTCGAGAGATTCTTGATTTGTTGAAAGGTTGAGGGGGTGGGGGGGGGGGGGAAGGTTGGGTGAAAGGTCGCCATGAGTAGATGGGACTGAAGAGATGAAGTTACACTCAGATGTTCTTGGATCAAATCAAAGGGCTGAGTGGCCACCACCTACTCCTGATTGTGTAGGAAGGAACTGCAGATGCTGGTTTAAAATAAAGGCAGACACAAAAAGCTGGTCCTCTTGAAGAAGGGTCTCAACCCGAAAGATCGCCTATTCCTTGTCTCCAGAGATGCTGTCTGATCCGCTGGGTTACTCCAGATTTTTGTGTCTACCTACTCCTAATTTATGTGTTTGCAAGATTCTAGTTTGTTATCCCCCGTCAGTGGCCTCTCACAGGCCAATGTTCCCAGAACTGAGGGCCTGGTTACACTCCGTACACTACGGTGGTCAGGCCCGGCATGTGCATGCCTGATACCAGGCTCCTGAAATAGACACTGTTCCGAGCTCCATCATGGGAAGAGATTGCCTCGCAGACAGAGAGACAATAGGTGCAGGAGTAGGCCATTCGGCCCTTCGAGCCAGCACCGCCATTCAATGTGATCATGGCTGATCATTCACAATCAGTACCCCGTTCCTGCCCTCTCCCCATACCCCCTGACTCTGCTATCATTAAGAGCTCTATCTAGCTCTCTCTTGAAAGCATCCAGAGAATTGGCCTCCACCGCCTTCTGAGGCAGAGAATGCCACAGATTAACAACTCTCTGTAGTAAGGGATTCAAGGAGGTGCTCAAACCGTCGCTGAAGGTGTGCAGAGTTCCCACGGCTCCAGAGAATCTCTGGCCCACGATGGCTCGAAACAGATAAGGAGCATTTGGGTGGTCTTGAGGAGCACCCAGAGGGCCGGTCGGCACAAGCAACGAAAGAAATTCACCACCTCATAAACCATCCTCCCCTCACCCCGATCAGTTTGATTCTGAGCGACTGCCTCAGCGAAAGAATAATAATCGAATGATCCCTTCTGCTGCAGTCGATTGATGCATTAACATTGATCAGAACATGGTGAAGATCTTCCCCTTTATTATACAGTCTGCAGGGCCTGCTTCCCTCTGTCTGAAAACACAGACAGAGCCCAGTTTCAGAAGCCTGCTCAGTTATTAGTGGTTGGGCGTCACCACAAGTTATGTATCAATACCAAGGGGCTTTTGGCTAGGTGTTAAAGATTATATGAGATTATTCTAAAGGCCAATAGTTATCTCTCAGCCAACATCTGGTCTTTAGCCAGATTGCTGTTTGTAGTTTCTTGCTGTGCACAAATTGGCTGCTGTGTTTCCCTTCTTACAAAACAGAGACTGTGCATCAGAAAGAACTTGGCTGGCTATCGGCTGGGCTGTGGTTATGAAGGATGCAATACAAATGCAAGTACAACCTCTCCGGGCACTTTCTACACAGGCTCAAGTGTTTACACTAGCTCTCCATGCCTCTGTTCCCTTGGCTGACGTTCCTTTACACTTCCACTGATTCCCAACATTTAGCAATAGCAAATGGCGGATGACTTGTTGGAAACCCATCCAATGGAAAAATGCATCCAAGAAAGGAGTGTGGGAAAGGATTTTCCAGGCCAGCACTATGTTATTGAGGTAAGGCCTTGGCAGTTTGGCAACATCAACATCATAGGGGAGCAGGGAATTATCTGGATATCCTAAACAGAGGAACACAAGTAAATAGGGGCATAAATAGGCCACCAGTCCCCAAATTTCCCCATTCAACATGATCATGGCTGATCTATGGTGGCCCCAACTCCTCTTCTGTGCCAATTCCCCATTTCCCCCAATTCCTCGACCTTTCATATAGTTAACTATCTCCACCGCAGGTAGATCTAATGATCTGTTCTCCACCACCCCCAGAAATTCACTGTTGTCTGAGAGAAGAAATTTCCATGAATCTCAGGTTTAAACAACCAGGTCTTTATTTTGCAGCCACATCCCTTGTTCGTGACCCTCCCACTGGTGAGAACGTCCCAACATCTATCCTACCAAGCCTGCTCAGGATCTTTTATGTTTAAATATGGTCAACCCTCATTCTTCTCAACTACAAGGAATACTGACACTGACCCATTCTCTCGATCAATCAAACTGATCGACAACAGTCTCACAGGATGGACCAATATTTTCTATCTTGTGGCAACATCTGATTAACTCATCCAGGGGTCAGCAAAGCTCTGGGATTGCCCCAGAAACCAAGGGTTGGGCAATGGCGACATAAACCTCAGAGGAAAATCACAGAAAATCTGTGAATCTGTGGAATTCTCTGCCACAGAAGGCAGTGGAGGCCAATTCACTGGATGTTTTCAAGAGTTAGATTTAGTTCTTAGGGCTTACGTAATCAAGGGATATGGGGAAAAAGCAGAGTGAGTGGGTGGGTGTGTGTGGGGGGTGGGGGTGGGTGTCGGGGTGTATGTGTTTGCATGTGTTTGTGTGTGAGAGAGAGAGAGAGAGAGAGAGAGAGAGAGAGAGAGAGAGAGAGAGAGAGAGAGAGAGAGAGAGAGAGAGAGAGAGAGAGAGAGAGAGAGAGAGAGAGAGAGAGAGAGAGAGAGAGAGAGAGAGAGAGAGAGAGAGAGAGAGAGAGAGAGAGAGAGAGAGAGAGAGAGAGAGAGAGAAGAGAGAGAGAAGAGAGAGAGAGAGAGAGAGAGACAGAGAGAGACAGAGAGAGAGACAGAGATAGAGACAGAGAGAGAGAGACAGAGAGATAGAGAGAGAGACAGAGAGAGAGAGCACAACTCAATAAGATCTTTTCCTTGTTCAAAGTTTTTTCTGAGTTTGAAATACACATTGACATTCTTATGAATGAACCAGCATCTGCAGTTATTTTCTTATTCTTATGAATGAACGGCATTTTCCTCGTCAATGAATAGGAGATGAAAAGCATGAATCAACTGATCAATTATATCCACAATTAAAGAAGTGAATGAATGTGGCTGAGCCCAGAAGCATTTTCTTTTGCAAGCCATGTGTTTCCAATTCCAATTACAGCAGTCTTCTCATTTGCTCTGAGATTCCTGCATTCCCTGTAGTCCTGAATGTGCAATATGGACGCCAATGAGGAATCCTTCAAAACTGTCCAATTGTAGGATGCCCAGGGTGCATGGAAACACCAGGCCAAACCTTCCTGGCCCTCAGGACCATTGTTACTCCTGGAAAAACAGGCAAGTAGACTCCTGACAGCAGCTCAAAACAGTGGTCCTGTAGGTGGCAAGGCATGGCTCTGATAAGTGATGTATTTCCTGTAACACAGCAACCAACACTGTACTCAACAGTCTTCTCAGGGCAACTTGTTCAACTGTCCCAACTCCTGTACTCAATGGCCTGACTGATGAAGGTGTGACAAATGTCTTCTTCACCAGCTCAGGTGGGCACTTTGGTTGGCATGGAAGAGTTGGGTTGAAGTTCATGTTTCTGTTCTAGTAACTCCTTAGACTCTGTATCTCTAGGACAATACTATGCCAAGGGTTTGGCCCGACAAGACTGAGAGGATATTTCTTCAACCTGAGAATGGTAAACCTTTGGGATTTTCTACCTAGGTGGGTTGGAGGCTCAGTCACTGGGCATATTCAAGGCAGGGATCGATAGATTTCTCGATATTAAGGAAAATAGGGGTAGTGCCAGAAAGTGGGAACTGAATTATAGAATGATACAGTGCACAGAGGCAATGGAGGCTAAAATGTCCCAGCTGCTTTCGTGAATGGACTGTTCAGTGATTTCCTCTGCCTTTCCATGAGCCTGCAGAATTCCGTAACCCATTCCCTTGGAAAAGATTCCAGTGAATAAGTTGTTAACTCTGAACACTTCATGTCCAATTTGTCCCGGTTGATGGGGGCAGGCGATCAATGGTGGGAGAGTGCAGCCTGGCCAACGTGGGCTGAAAGGCCACAGGAGGAAGCCACGTGTGCCTTCATCTGGAACTGGCTTCCCATCACCAGCCGCACTCCCATCCCAGGTGATTCATGGAAGGGATGGACCATATGCGAATTGTGGAATGGGCTCGCTACCAACAGAGTGGATTCCTTTATCCTTTCAACATCTGCCAAGTCTGCCGGGTGCTCCAGGAAAGTGGGCGAGGCCGCATGCTTCAGAGAATCCCGGCATGTTGCACAGATGATTGGCAGTGGGCCAGGCAGGTGGGAGATGGAATAAGGGGGAGAGGAAAGGAAGGCAGCCGAAGGTTAGGACAGACGGGAGAGAGAGGGTGGAGTCACAGGCTCCAGCAAATGCAAAATGTGAGCATTTAGTAAATCCACATTGAGAAATAGCCATGTCATAATTATCATAAATTATTAGTGTAGTTTCCCATGTCATCCTTAGCCACGTCATAATTAGCATACCAAGCATTAATTAAACAGCAGTGAAAGATTCTTCATTCAAATGAATTATATCAACAATACAATTTCATGACGAGTTTACGAATATTCTTTGATGCATTTTGATTAATACTTATAACAATGTTTTAAGCAATGTTTTTCACTGTATCTCAGTGCACCTGACAATAATATTCCAATGTCAATACCAATGCCAACAATACAGAGAGTTACACCTCTATGGCAGGGGGTTGTGTGAAAATTTGGCTGGTGGATTCAGGGTTAAAAATCAAAATTCACAAATTGTCACTCGTCAATTCCTGAAACGAGCTGAAGAAATAAAAAAATTCAATTCAACCTGCCAGAACTTCCATGTCAAGCTAAGGCATTTATCAGCTATCACTATCAGCATTTTACAGGCTCCCACATAAGAAAGATTAAGGAGAAACAAGGAACTGAGTGAGGATGCTTGTTTACAAATGAGGAGACAGAGTGCTGGAATAACTCAACGGGTCAGGTTGCATCTCAGGAGAACATGGATAGGTGATGTTTCAGGTCGGAACCCTTCGACAGACCCATTCAGAAGGATTAAGGAAAATAAGATTCCTTTTGAATAGTTGGCACATCTGTTAACGTTTCTCAGAGTTGACAGTGACTAGCTATCCTCTCAAACCAGGAGGCCACTGTACTTTAAAGCTTTTCCACCATCTATGGTGGATGATGAAATACAGCATGATGGAATAGTCTCCACTTGCCTGGGTAGATGGGCTTTCTATTTATTGATTGATTTTTCAGTAATGGGCATCACAGCCAAGACAAACCTTTCCTGCTTACCTGAATTGGACACTGAGACAGGGGTGGTAAGATGCCCTTTTGAATTGCTGAAGTCCCACTGGTGAGGGTGCTCGCACTATGGTTTAACGTCGCGTATTCCAGGATTTAGATTCTTCAATGATGAAAGATCGATGGTATCATTTCAAGTTAGGATGGTGCGCATTTGGAGGAGAACTTGTAGGTGGTGGTGGTGTTCTCCTGTGCCTGCTGTCTTTGTCCTTCATGGTGGTAGAGCCACTGGTTTGGAAGGTGCTGTTGGAGTACACTAGGTGAGGAAGTGCTTTGCATTTAGTAGATGGTACACTTCTCAAACATGGTGTGAGCCATTGGGCGGGACTTGCACTGCAACATAAGGTCATAGAGGCATGGCTCGTGCCCAATGGCTCACACCATATGGTAACATAGCTCACATAGCTCAACAGTATAACACCTACTCAGTGGAGCAAAACAACAACAGGTCCTTTAACCCAAGTCTTCCATGCGACCAGAATGCCCATCTGAGCTAGTCCCATTTGGCTGCATTTGGCCCATTTCCCTCTAAACCTTTCCTTTTGATGTACTTGTCAAAATATCTTTTAAAAGTTGTTATTGAACCTGCCCAGCTACCTCTCAATCCAAAATGTCAGCCACCCATGTTCTCCAGAAGATCACCTTTAGACTCCTACACTGAAAGGAATAAAGCCTGCCCAACCACTCCCTCCTTTCAGTCATTCGAACCCTGGAAAACATCATAAATCTTTTCTGCACTCTTTCCAGCTTCATGGCATAACGACCTAATTTATACACACAATGCCTCATCCAGCATGCTAAAAGCCTTTTTCACCACCCAGTCTACCTATGATTCCACTGTCAGGGAACTATGTATTTCTCTTATAACTCTGAGGTCCCTCTGTTTCCTATCACTTCTCAATTCACTATGAAAGTCCTCCCCTGGTTTGACTTCCCAAAATTCAATATCTCTAATTTATCAGAATAAAACTCAATTTCCCATTCCTCGGTACACTTACCCAGCAGATCAAAATCCTGCTGTAATTCTTGATACCTTGTCTATGATGCTGCCTATTTTAGAAACATAGAAACATAGAAAATAGGTGCAGGAGGAGGCCATTCGGCCCTTCAAGCCAGCAGCCCCATTCATTGTGATCATGGCTGATCGTCCCCAATCAATAACCCGTGCCTGCCTTCTCCCCATATCCCTTGATTCCACTAGCCCCCAAGAGCTCTATCTAACTCTCTTTTAAATTCATCCAGTGATTTGGCCTCCACTGCCCTCTGTGGCAGAGAATTCCACAAATTCACAACTCTCTGGGTGAAAAAGTTCCTTCTCACCTCAGTTTTAAATGACCTTCCCTTTATTCTAAGAATGTGGCCCCTGGTTCTGGACTCGCCCAACATTGGGAACATTTTTCCTGCATCTAGCATGTCCAGTCCTTTTATAATTTTATATGTTTATATAAGATCCCCTCTCATCCTCCTAAACTCCAGTGAGTACAAGCCTAGTCTTTTCAATCTTTCCTCATATGACAGTCCCGCCATCCCAAGGATCAATCTCGTGAATCTACGCTGCACTGCCTCAATTACAAGGATGTCCTTCCTCAAATTAGGAGACCAAAACTGTACATAATACTCCAGATGTCGTCTTACCAGGGCCCTATACAACTGCAGAAGAACCTCTTTACTCCTATACTGAAATCCTCTCGTTATGAAGGTCAACATGCCATTAGCTTTCTTCACTGCCTGCGGTACCTACATGCCACCTTTCAGTGACTGGTGTACAAGGACACCCAGGTCTCGCTGCACGTCCCCCTTACCTAACCTGACACCATTGAGATAATAATCTGCCTCCTTGTTTTTGCTGCCAAAGTGGATAACCTCACATTTATCTATATTATACTGCATCTGCCACGCATCTGCCCACTCACTCAACCTGTCCAGGCCACCCTGCAACCTCCTAACATCCTCTTCACAGTTCACACTGCCACCCAGCTTTGTGTCATCCGCAAACTTGCTAGTGTTGCTTCTAATTCCCTCTTCCAAATCATTAATATATATGGTAAACAGTTGCGGCCCCATCACTGAGCCTTGCGGCACTCCACTCGCCACTGCGTGCCATTCCGAAAAGGACCCGTTTACTCCTACTGTTTGCTTCCTGTCTGCCAACCAATTTTCTATCCATGTCAACACCCTATCCCCAATACCATGTGCTCTAATTTTGCACACCAAGTTCCAATTTTAGTGTGAGCCATTGGGCTGGTTGGAATTATACTGCCTCACAGTTCTTTTGCAGCCTTTCACAGCGATAGGAATGACCTCTTCTGCCTTCTCTTCTTCTCCCTCTTATTCAATCTCCCACCTACCTGGCCCACAGTCAACCATCTGTGCAACATGCCGGGCTTTTCTGAAGCATACAACCTCACCAACCTTTCTGAGGCACCTGGCAGACTTGGCAGCTGTTAAAAGGATGAAGGAATCCATTCCGTTGGTAATGGATTTGCTGCACAATTCACATATGTTTTGTCCTTGCCGTGAATTACCTGGGATGGGAGTGCATCTGGTCACTTCACCCTGTGACCCTTTCACCCCACGTTGATCTGGCCACACTCGCCTACATTTGGTCTCCTGCCTCCACCATCCTGGCACCAATTGGATGTTCAGTGCTCATTCACGGTGCTTTTCCAGGGGAATGACCAACAACAGGCTACATATGGGGAAAGTGCGACTCATTGGATAGTTCATTCACAGAGGCAGTAAAGACATTATGGGCTGAATGGCCTCTTTCTCTGCTATATTGTTCATTAACTAATTGGTTCCTGCTCAGCACTTTGTCAGTAGGCCTTCCCTTTGTTCCAGACTTTAATAGCTAATTTATAAAAATGACAAAATATAAACATCAAATGCTGTTCCGGCAACTTCTTGACTTGTATTCCCTGAGATTCAGTCCAGGAGTATATTCCTCATATCGTGGATAAAACTTGGCAAACTTACTTGAGGGTTGGGGGTGGGAGTAGGGGTAGGGGGGGGGGGGGGTATGGTTTTCCTCTGGGCTATATCTTCAGCATCTGCCTGAGAAAGGCCGATCATCCTTTGATTTGCAGTCTCTCCGGAAAACTAGCACTGCGCCTAATGGTACAGTAGGGCACGCAGAAGAGTTTCACTGAGGGTTTCCAGAGATTACTTACTTATGAGGCCAGACTAAAGTGGTTATTTTCTTCAGAACACAAGAAATTGAGGGGAGATTTAAGTATATAAAAATTTGGCATAATCAACAGGTCAAGAGGTAAAGAGTTCTGCAAATGGTGCAGAGATTTAAGCATTACGAGACCAAGTGGATCCGTTGGATCCAAACCTCTCCAGCATTGGTGTAGCACCCTCTCCTCCCCCTCCCCCTCCCCCCTCCCCCTCCCCTCTCCCCCCTTCCCCCCTCCCCCCCTTCTCCCCTCCCCCTCCCTCCCTCCTCCCTTCCCCCTCCCCTCCCCCTCCTTCCCCTCCCTCCCCCCACTCCATCCCCCTCAACCCCCTTATCCTCCCCTTCCCTCCCTCCAAGCCCCTCCCTCCCCCCTCCCTCCCTAGGAGATAGATGTAAACTTTAAAATGTGAATAACTTAAAAAATATAACACCAATTTCAATGAAACTTCTTCCATTCGCACCAAAGGGACGATGGTGAGTAAGGTGGGCCTAAAATTGTTGCGCTATCGTGTACCATTTTGGCTGTAGTTCAGGAACAAACAAACAAACAAATGAGAGTTTTAGTATATAGATAGCAGAGTTGAATAAAATATCATTTTAAGAGTGTCGGCATTTAGAACACAGGGACTAAAGCAATGTCAGATGCCTTCTATACATTTACAAGCGTGTTGTGCCATTATTTACAGGGCACTGGACCCAGGGCTGGGAAATGGGATTAGAATATTTATCTCTTTCTCGGATCAGCAAAGACGTGATGGGACGGCTGACCTGGATCAACATTGTTGGTGTTGAAATGTGAAGGATCCTAATTTGATACCTCATGAATTCCACCACCACACCTATTCTCAGGTGATTGCCCAGGAGAACTTAAAGGACCCCAATTTATACAGAGACTGTGTAGTTCTGAGGTAGTTCTGCCATTGCAACAACAAATGCAAATTCCCGACCATCTCACAATCTAGAAACAAGTAGAATGGAAATAAAGTTAACTCCACTTTATTTAGGTGGAAACTTGCACACCACTTAATGTCACGGATAGATTTAGGATTGTTTTTTTTGAATAAAATTGTTCTGTGAAGAATGCCAAGCTGAGGGATTTATTGTCCCCATTTTTTGTTCTGCTGCTTACTAATTTATCATTAATTCATCCAATGGCACGTCAAGCTTACTCAAATTTACTGCTTTAACAGCTGGGGTGCGTGAGTCACTGCCCAAGCAGACTCCAACTTAAAAGGGCAATAGCTGCTTTGCAGCAAACTGCCATGCAGGAAAGCAGGACGGTGCATGTGCAATTGCATAAGTCTGTCCTTGTGTAAGTGTGCATGTTCGCGTGTGTGTAGGTCTATGAAGGTATCAGTGTATTGGTATGTGTCTGAGTGCCTCTGTGTGTGTGTTTGTGCAGATTTGTTTGTGTGTATGTGCAGACACGTGCTGGTGTTCTTGCACGTGTACAGGTTTAGTTTAATTTAGAGATACAGCGCGGAAACAGGCCCTTTGACCCTCCCAGTCCGCACCGACCAGCGATCCCCGCACATTAACACTATCCTACACAAGGGACAATTTTTACATTTATACCTAGTCAATTAACCTACAAACCCGTGTGTCTTTGGAGTGTGGGAAGGAACCAAAGTTTTCGGAGAAAACCCAAGCAGGTCATGGGGAGAATGTACAAACTCCGTACCACCCGCAGCCAGGATCGAACCCGGGTATCTGGCGCTGTAAGGCAGCAACTCTACCGCTGCTCCACCATGCGTGAATGTATGTGTGTGTATGCAAATGAGAGTGTGTGTGCAAGAGTGCTTATGCACGTGCGCCAGCATCTATATCTGTGTGTGCATTGTGTGTGTGTGTGTGTGTGTGTGTGTGTGCATGGATGAGAGGGTATTTCATGTCCATATATGTTTGAGATCCTTGTGGACATAGATTGGTAAGATTCTGCCGGCTGGTGTTTGCTGGGACCGACAAGGAAGAACTGTGCACCCTTTCCTCATCGCTGGCCTTTTCCGTTGTGGTTAAAGTTAATGAACCCCCAGCGCAGCACTCAACCAGGACGCTGGGAACGGAGGCTGGCAGTCCAGGGGCCCCACGCCAGCTTACTGCAGGAATGATGGTGATTGACTCCTCTGACCAGACTCCCCCACATGTATTCCTGCTGTGTAGAAGCAACGTTCCAAGAAAATTCATTCACCGTAAATGTAAACCCGTCGTTCTGCTATTCTGTGGACAGGTCGACGTCTGAAGTCTCGAAAATTTATGGAGGACACTTTTACAATCGCTCTGCTGGTGGGGAATGACTAGTAAAATGAAAGAAGCTTTGGTCTAAAGATGTGATATTGCTGACAACATAAAGTGTGGGCTCTTGGGGTTTATTTATAGACAGGCTCAGGATCTGCACATACGCTTCGCAGAATGTCTGAGTGTTGCCAATAAGCTGAGTGCCTTCTAACCAAAGTACATTCCTTGGTTGACCACAAGGGATCATTGCCTGATGCACAAAGTAGAACAAAGAGGAGCGAGATCTAAGCGAGTGGCAAGAAAGGCGCAACAAAAGGTATCAACACCAGGAGGCCCCAGTCAAAAATAAGTGAGTTAACAGCTACTGGACGTAGTTTGTGACTGCTTTTGTTGATCTGCTTCATAGCAGTTTGACACAACTAAGTTAGTCATTTTTGAGAGCAGTTAGAATTGGTCAGGGGTTGGAGTGATATATTGTCCAGTTTCATTGAGAGCAAAGGTTTTTTTCCCACTAAGAGATATTGGTGAACTAATGTTTGTTTTTGATCTGTAGTAGTTTTTTTAACGGGAGCAGTTAAAAAAAACCCCAAATCAGATTGAAAATAAAACAGAATTCAAATTGTCTAAACAGCCAGCTTGGGATTTGAGCTTGCTTTCTCTGCCTTTATTAGTTCAGGAACAGATCCAAAACACTACTGTACCCAGTAGTGATTTGTCATGAACCTGGACTAATAATAAGTAGGAACAGAGGCCAACAACTCATTACTGGAGACGGCCATTTAACTATGTGTGGGTTATAGAGCCCAATGTCGTTTTTTCTACAGGCAGGTTAGGGATTTACTCAAGGCGTCTCCTGGTCTCCTACAGGATAGAGGAACAGGAGAGGACATTTAATTCCTGCGCCTTTCCATTATTCAATGAGATTACTAACCCAAAAACAAGTGCCTGTCTTTGCTTCGTATCTCTTCAAATCTTTGTCAGTAAACATCTATTGAGCTTAGGTAAGATTAACAAATGCTGTTTATAGGCTGCACAGTGGCACAGATAGTAGAGTTGCTGCCTCCTAGTTCCAGTGATCTGGATTCATTCCTGACCTCCGCTGCTATCAGGGTGGAGTTGCATATTCTCCCTGTGACCGTGAAGGTTTCCGCCAGGTGTTCCGGTTTCCTCCCACTTGTAAAGGTGTAAAGGTGGATAAGTCACCTGGACCAGATGGTCTACACCCCTGGGTCCTGAAAGAGGTGGATTTAGAGATTGTGGAAACATTAGCAGTGATCGTTCACGAATCACTAGAGTCAGGAGTGGTCCCAGGGGACTGGAAAATTGCAAATGCTACCCCACTGTTCAAGAAGGGAGCAAAGCAAAAGAGGGGAAACTATAAGCCGGATAACCTGACCAGTGGTTGGTAAGGATGAGGTTTCCGAGTACTAAGAAGCACATGGAAAAATAGGCTGGTCAGCATGGTTTTGTGAAGGGGAGATCTTGCCTGACCATTCTGTTGGAATTCTTTGAGGAGGTAAATAGCAGGATAACAAAGGAGAGTCCGTGGATGTTGGGAATGGCTCTCAAGCCACGTATACTAATCCTATTTTATTCTCTCTACATTCCTATCAACCTCCCCTAAATTCTACCACTCCCCCACACACTAGTGGCAATTAACAGTGGCAAATTAATCTGCAAGCCCGCACGTCTTTGGGAGGTGGGAGGATACTGGGGCATGGAAACTGAAACTGGAAATCCATGTGCTCACAGGAAATGCATGCAAACTCCACACTGTGTTGCGTGCAAAGTTGCTGCTGTACACATTTTAATTGAACGTTACATTTCAAACATACAGTACCATTGTTGGTAAAGCATAGAAGCATTGAAATATTGAAAATAGGTGCAGGACTAGGCCATTCGGCCCTTCGAGCCCGCACCACCATTCAATATGATCATGGCTGATCATCCAAAATCAGTACCCCGTTCCTTCTTTCTCCCCATATCCCTTAATTCCGTTAGCCCTAAGAGCTATATCTAACTCTCTTGAAAACATCCAGTAAATTGGCCTCCACTGCCTTCTGTGGCAGAGAATTCCACAGATACACAACTCTCTGGGTGAAAAAGTTTTTCCTCATCTCAGTCCTAAATGGCCTACCTATTATTTTTACACTGTGACCCTTGGTTCTGGGCTTACCCAACATCGGGAACATTTTCCCTGCATCTAGCCTGTCCAATCCCTTAATAATTTTATGTTTCTGAGATCCCCTCCCATCCTTCTAAATTCCAGTGAACATAAGCCCAGTCGATCCATTCTTTCATCATATGTCATATCATATCATATATCATATATATACAGCCGGAAACAGGCCTTTTCGGCCCACCAAGTCCGTGCCGCCCAGTGATCCCCGCACATTAACACTATCCTACACACACTAGGGACAATTTTTACATTTACCCAGGCAATTAACCTACATACCTGTACGTCTTTGGAGTGTGGGAGGAAACCGAAGATCTCGGAGAAAACCCACGCAGGTCACGGGGAGAACGTACAAACTCCTTACAGTGCAGCACCCGTAGTCAGGATCGAACCTGAGTCTCCGGCGCTGCATTCGCTCTAAAGCAGCAACTCTACCGCTGCGCTACCGTGCCGCCCAGTGCCACAATCCCGGGAATTCTGGTGAACCTACGCTGCACTCCCTCAAAAGCAAGAATGTTCTTCCTCAAATTAGGAGATTGAAATTGATAGAAATTGAGGAGGTGGAGAGGCTATTCAGGAGACCGAAAAGGCAGAAATCTCCAGGACCGGACAATGAGCCTTGCGGCACCCCACTAGTCACTATCTGCCATTCTGAAAAGGACCCGTTAATACCTCCTCTATGCTTCCTGTCTGCAAACCAGTTCTCTATCCATGTCAGTACCCTACCCCAATACCATGTGCTCTAATTTTGAACACTAATCTCTTGTGTGGAACCTTGCCAAAGGCTTTTTGAAAGACCAGATCCACCATGTCCACTGGCTCTCCCTTATCCATTCTACTTGTTACATCCTCTAAAAATGCCAGAAGATTAGTGAAGCATGATTTCCCCTTGACAAATCCATGCTGACTTTGATCCTGTCACTGCTTTCCAAATGCTCTGCTATTACATCTTTAATAATCGACCCAAGCATCTTCCCCACTACCGATGTCAGGCTAACTGGGCTATCATTCCCTGTTTTCTCTCTCCCTCCTTTCTCAAAAAGTGGGGTTACATTAGCTACCCTCCAGTCCCCGCACTTTGAGAATGTGCCCTCTTTGGACTCTCCAAAGCACTTTGAGAATGCCCTGAGAGCAACGTAGAAGGAGCTGTAGACATCACATTTTGAGTCACGATAGTTGATTAGAACATTTCAGAAATCCCAGTAACAATAATTTTTGATATGCGCTATTTAAAAGAAGTCTCTTCATTCTCTTATCGCCAAGATAGCTCAAAGCAGAGCCTGAGTGGAAAACCAAATGAGAATCCAGTTTATTGGTCCATTTTGCTTGAGAAGTGACTCATGCACTTCCTACCGTTATCCAGCCTTATCCTGCAGTGTCTGCCCCCGTTCCACTTTCCTTGTATTTCAGGCAGCGCTCTTTTGGTTGCTTGCCAAGCAGAAGGGGTTCAAAGTGTTGCAATACTAACTCACAGCATTCTTCAAACAGTGAGGGACTTGGGTCATAGATCCTGCTTTCTGAAGGCTAACATACTAACTGCTGACAATTTACGGCCAGTTAATTTTTGAAAAAATGTAAAAATCCGAGAATGGCATGGATTGGGAGCATGTATTTCTTGGGAATGTGATTTCATCACTGATAATAAATGAACAGTCAACGGAATAATAAAAGTGAACAAGCAAAGACTCACATTTTCACAGCACCTCTGGAAACCTCAGGACGTTTCAAGGCACTTTACAGCCTTTTTGAAGTGTGGTCTCTGTTGCTGTGGAGCTGCTAATTTGAGCATAACAAGCTCCCCCAAGCTGCAGAGTGATAATGACCATTCAACCAGATTTTTTAGCGATGCTGACTGGGAGTGAAATTGTGGCCAGGGAACAGGGTCTAAGGCTTCTGCTCAGCTTTGACTAGAGTCATGGAATCACCCCCGGGAGCTGTTTCTCTGTGTGCTCCTCGATCAACGTCGAGAGGTCCGGTGAACTGTGCAGGGGCCAGTGAAGCCACAGTGGAATGAAAGAATTAGCAGCCAATTCTTGCAGGTGCTTGGCCAATTGATGTGGAGAATATCACTTCTGCCTCACCAGACTAGTCCCACCCCGATCATTCCTTATTCTCCCTTCTCCCATCGGTCAAAAGGTACAGAAGCTTGAAAAGCACACACCACCAAACTCGGGGAGAACGTACAAACTCCACACAGATAAACCCAGGTGCAAGCACTGGAAGGCAGCGCCAGAGACCTGGGTTTATCTGTGTGGAGTTTGTACGTTCTCCCCGTGACCGCATGGATTTTCTCCGAGATCTTCGGTTTCCTCCCACACTGCAAAGATGTACAAGTTTGTAGGTTAATTGGCTTGGTATAAGGGTAGAAGTGTAAACTGTCCCTAGCGTGTCTAGGATTGTGTTAATATCTAAACTAAACTAAAACTAAACTCAGGAACAGCTTCTTCCCCTCTGTTATCAGACAGCTGGACAGTCCGACCATAAGCTAGGACTGTCCAATTCATCTTTAACCCATGGCGGACATTGGACATCATCTGGAGCTAGTGCACTGCAATGCTGAGAACTATATTTTGCACTCTGTATCTTCCTCTTTACTCTATCGCAACTGTGTTTAACTTGATGTATTTATGTACAGTATTATCTCATCGGTTTGAATAGCATGCAAAACAAAGCTTTTATCCTCAGGGCTCTTGTAACCACCTGTTAAAAGAATGGGAAGGAATTCTCCAGTAGTGACATAAGGGGATGTGACAGGAATTCTCCTCCAGCTACTGAAGGTTCCTCGGTAACTCAGGCCCAGCCGACAGTGAGCTGGGCCTAACAGGTATTAGGCTTTGCTTCCTGTGGATTTCCAACGTCTGCTTTCGATCTTATTCCCGGGAAGTTGCTTCTACATTTCAAGGGTTCAAATCCGGTGTCTCGGGATGTCGACTAGACTCTCTGTGGCTGCCCTCAGTCCCTCAAACCCCACACTCCCGAGCCTCTTTCACAGTGGAGGTGAAGAAGAGGAATATGTGGACTGAGTTCAAATCCGACTAGGGCAGTTGTGAAATTTAAATTCAGTTAATAATTTGGGAAAAAAAACCAAGTAGACCTCCTAATGATGACCAGAGAAACTCCTGGATTGTAGTAAAAATCCATTAGCATTACTCATGCCCTTCAACAGGAAATCCTGGTGGTTCACTCCCTGTGTGGCCTTTATATGTCTCCAGACTCATCCTGTGTGGGCCATATTGACCACCCTCTTCAAGAGGAAGGTGCAAGGGAGTCACTGGTCTCTATGAGAGTAAATTCCATAAATTAGGTTTAGGTTTAGGCATAGGTTTATTATTGTCACAGAAACCAATGTACAGTGAAAACCTTTGCTTTGCATGCTATCCAAACAGATTAGTGTGAAGAAGGGTCTCGACCCGAAACGTCACCCGTTGCTCCAGAGATGCTGCCTGTCCCGCTGAGTTACTCCAGTATTTTGTGTCTATCTTCAGATGTAATTCACCATCCTCTTATGAGAATACATTCCAGGAAACACTTTCCACAAGAATAAATTCCAGGGATTCATTATCCTCTGGGAAATAAATTCCAGGGATTCACCCCTTCTACAAGAATAAATTCCCGGGACTCACCATTCTTCTGAGAATTAATCCTCGGAAATCGTTGCCTTCTTCAAGAAGAAAACTCATCCATGCCAGATACTTTCTCTGAACATTCGCTAAACTGCTTGCAGTGCATTAGCATTCTTCCTTAAATAAGGAGATCATAATTTACACAACAAACCTTATCTCGCCAAGATGAAGGAGAAGCAAATTAGTAACAGGGTGTGAGTTTTTGGTTTCAGATAACATCAACAATTGTAAATATTACCCAACAATTTGACTTGGTATTACCACATCCATGATACAGCCAAAAGCACACCAATACCATATAACCATATAACCATATAACAATTACAGCACGGAAACAGGCCAGTTTGGCCCTTCTAGTCCATGCCGAACACGTTCTCCGACCTAGTCCCATCTACCTGCTCTCAGACCATAACCCTCCAATCCCTTCCCATCCATATACCTATCTAATTTACTCTTAAATAATAAAATCGAGCCTGCCTCCACCACTTCCACCGGAAGCTCATTCCATACAGCCACCACCCTCTGAGTAAAAAAGTTACCCCTCATGTTACCCCTAAACTTTTGTCCCTTAATTCTGAAGTTATGCCCCCTTGTTTGAATCTTCCCCACTCTCAAAGGGAAAAGCTTACCCACGTCAACTCTGTCCGTCCCTCTTAAAAATTTAAAAACCTCTATCAAGTCCCCCCTTAACCTTCTGCGCTCCAAAGAATAAAGACCCAACCTGTTCAATCTCTCTCTCTGTAGCTTAAGTGCTGAAACCCAGGCAACATTCTAGTAAATCTCCTCTGTACTCTCTCTATTTTGTTGACATCCTTCCTATAATTTGGCGACCAGAACTGCACACCATATTCCAGATTCGGCCTCACCAATGCCTTGTACAATTTTAACATTACGTCCCAACTTCTATATTCGATGCTCTGATTTATAAAGGCAAGCATACCAAACGCCTTCTTCACCACCCTATCCACATGAGATTCCACCTTCAGGGAACAATGCACAGTTATTCCCAGATCCCTCTGTTCCACTGCATTCCTCAATTCCCTACCATTTACCCTGTATGTCCTATTTTGATTTGTCCTACCAAAATGCAGCACCTCACACTTATCAGCATTAAACTCCATCTGCCATCTTTCAGCCCACCCTTCCAAAAGGCCCAAGTCTCTCTGTAGACTTTGAAAATCTACTTCATTATTAACTACACCACCTATCTTCGTATCATCTGCATACTTACTAATCCAATTTGCCACACCGTCATCCAGATCATTGATGTAAATGACAAACAACAGCGGACCCAACACAGATCCTTGGGGTACTCCACTAGACACTGGCCTCCAACCTGACATACAGTTGTCAACCATTACCCCCTGGTATCTCCCATTCAGCCATTGTTGAATCCATCTTGCAACTTCACTATTAATACCCAACGATTTAACCTTCTTAATCAACCTTCCATGTGGAACTTTGTCAAATGCCTTACTGAAGTCCATATAGACAACATCCACAGCCTTGCCCTCATCAATTTCCCTGGTAACCTCTTCAAAAAATTCAAGAAGATTAGTCAAACATGACCTTCCAGGCACAAATCCATGTTGACTATTCCTAATCAGGCCTTGTTTATCCATATGTTTATATATATTGTCCCTAAGTATCTTTTCCATTAATTTTCCCACCACAGACGTCAAACTAACAGGTCTATAATTGCTAGGTTTACTTTTAGAACCTTTTTTAAACAAGGGCACAACATGCGCAATGCGCCAATCTTCCGGCACCATCCCAGTTTCTAATGACGTTTGAAATATTTCCGTCATAGCCCCTGCTATTTCTGCACTAACTTCCCTCAATGTCCTAGGGAATATCCTGTCAGGACCTGGAGACTTATCCACTTTTATATTTTTTAAAAGTGTCCGTACCTCCTCTTCTTTGATCCTCATGGTTTCCATCACTACTCTACTTGTTTTGCTTACCTCGCATAATTCAATATCCTTCTCCTTGGTGAATACCGAAGAAAAGAAATTGTTTAATATCTCCCCCATTTCTTCCGGCTCAGCACATAGCTGTCCACTCTGACTCTCTAATGGACCAATTTTGTCCCTCGCTATCCTTTTGCTATTGACATATCTGACAACACCTCGATTTTCTGAGGCAATTAAGGAAATTTGGCATAGCCCCAATGACTATTACAAATTTTTACAGATGCACCGTAGAAAACATCCTATTGGAATGCATTACAGCTTGGTTTATCAATGGGCGGCACAGAGGCACAGCGGGTAGTGCTGCTGCCTCACAGCGCCAGAGACCTGGGTTTGATCCTGACATCTGGTGCTGTCTGTGTGATGTTTGCATGTTCTCCCTGTGACTGTGTGGGTTTCCTCTGGGTGCTCCGGTCTCCTCCCATATTCCAAAGATGTGTGGGTTTGTAGGTTATTTGGCCTCTGTAGATTGCCCCAAGTGTGTAGGGAGTGGATGAGAACATGGGATAACATTGAACAATGTGAACAGATGATTAATGTTGGCATGCTGTCCATGCTGTATTTTTCAATCAAAATAATCTTTCTAAGAGCACAAGAAACTACAGAGTGCTGGGGATACAGCCCAGTCCATCACACAAACCAGCCTTCCCATCCCACCTCCCCATCAAATCCATTTACACTTTACGTTGCCTCAGTAAATCAGCTAACATAATCATATCATCATATCATCATATCATATATGTACAGCCGGAAACAGGCCTTTTCGGCCCTCCAAGTCCGTGCCGCCCAGCGATCCCCGTACATTAACACTATCCTACTATAATCTGCCTGGATAACACACAAAAGCAACTTTTTCATTGTACGTGACAATAATAAACCAATACCAGACTCTCTATGCATCTAAACCCAGGGAATCTCTTGGGAGTAAAGCAATATGGTTTCTCAGTAGTTACAAACCAGGTTGCTCTTCAAGATCCATGGCTATAAAGAGACCAGCAAGAATGGCTTGCTATAAAAAAGGTCAGGTTTAGCAATTGTTTAAAGAAAAATCTTTGACAATAACCTTAAAGTGACTAAGCATTAAAGTATATCTGGTTCCCTTTGAAGCCGTCAATACAGGTGTTCAGCATTAACAATGCACGCCAGCATTATTTATTGTTATAGCGAGGTTAAAGGAGAGAAACTTTGGATGTTCCAGCTTCAGTTTGGGAAACATTGTCCAACTGAGATCTAGCCAGCAGAAGCAGCCAAATCTTCCACTTCATCTTACCGACTGGCATCAGCCACTGCCTTTTGTACAGTGCCCACATTCATAAATCAACCTGAGGTACTTCACGGGAGCATAGAATCTGCACTGAGCCAAGCCTAGAAATAGTAGGCGAAACACCTGGTCAAAGTTATTGGTTTTATCTTAAAGAAGGAGAGCGAGGCCGAGATTGGGAGAGGTTCAGGGAAGTTTTGAATCTGGGGTCTGGTCATAGAAACATAGAAACATAGAAAATAGGTGCAGGAGGAGGCCATTCGGCCCTTTGAGCCAGCACCGCCATTCATTGTGATCATGGCTGATCGTCCCCAATCAATAACCCGTGCCTGCCTTCTCCCCATATCTCTTGATTCCACTAGCCCCTAGAGCTCTATCTAACTCTCTCTTAAATCCATCCAGTGATTTGGCTTCCACTGCCCTCTGTGGCAGAGAATACCACAAAATTCACAACTCTGGGTGAAAAAGTTCTTTCTCACTTCAGTTTTAAATGGCCTCCCCTTTATTCTAAGACTGTGGCCCGTGGTTCTGGACTCGCCCAACATTGGGAACATTTTTCCTGCATCTAGCTTGTCCAGCCCTTTTATAATTTTATATGTTTCTATAAGATCCCCTCTCATCCTTCTAAACTCCAGAGAATACAAGCCTAGTCTTTTCAATCTTTCCTCATATGTCAGTCCCACCATCCCAGGGATCAATCTCGTGAACCTACACTGCACTGCCTCAATTACAAGGATGTCCTTCCTCAAATTAGGAGACCAAAACTGTACACAATACTCCAGATGTGGTCTTACCAGGGCCCTATACAACTGCAGAAGAACCTCTTTACTCCTATACTGATATCCTCTTGTTATGAAGGCCAACATTCCATTAGCTTTCTTCACTGCCTGCTGTACCTGCACACCAACTTTCAGTGACTGGTGTACACCCAGGTCTCGCTGCACTTCCCCCTTACCTAACCTAACTCCATTGAGATAATTCCTTCTCTCCCGAGATGCTGCCTGACCTGCTGAGTTACTCCAGCATTTTGTGAATAAATACCTTCGATTTGTACCAGCATCTGCAGTTATCTTCTTATATCCATTGAGATAATAATCTGGTCGACTGAAGGCATGACAATAGATAATAGACAATAGGTGCAGGAGTAGACCATTTGGCCCTTCGAGCCAGCACCACCATTCAATGTGATCATGGCTGATCATCCACAATCAGTACTCTGTTCCTGCCCTCTCCCCATACCCCCTGACTCCGCTATATCTTTAAGAGCTCTATCTAGCTCTCTCTTAAAAGCATCCAGAGAATTGGCCTCCACTGCCTTCTGAGGCAGAGAATTCCACAGCTTTCCAACTCTCTGATTGAAACAGTTTTTCCTCATCTCCATTCTAAATGGCCTATCCCTTATTCTTAAACTGTGGCCCCTGGTACTGGACTCTCCCAACATTAGGAACATGTTTCCTGCCTCTAGCGTGTCCAATCCCTTAATAATCTTATATGTTTCAATATGATCCCCTCTCCCCAAGGATGCTGTGGATGAAGAAACAGAGGAGTGGGGATTAGGGGGATTGGAGGAGGTTATAGTTAGGGAGCTGGAGGTGTCTGAGTATGTGGATGTGTCCAAAAGATCAAAGGGATGCAGGACCTTGAGCCAACATATGCATTGATCACAGGAGTACTGGCTGAACAGGGACTGGTGCAATGACCGTTCTTAATTAAGTGCAGCCTTTATCATTTCACTCAATAGTCAATAGTCGTTTATTTGTCACATACACATAAATGTGTAGTGAAATGAAACATTACCCGCAGTTGAAACATTAAGACCAATAAGAATAATCAATAAAAATGCAATAACACATACAATCATACACGAACACCAAACAAAAGAAACATCCATCACAGTGAGTCTCCTCCAGTCCCTTCTCTCTGTGATGGAAGGCCACAATGTATTTTCTCTTCCCTACCGTCTTCTCCCGAGGTCAGGCTGTTGAAGTTGCCACGTCGGGGCGGTCGTGGCTCCCGACATTGGAGCGCCGCGTCGGACGGTGAAAGGTCCACGGCCTATTCCAGGCCGCGCCGGACGGTGAAAGGTTCGCGGAGGGCCGACCCAAGCCCAGCGATTTGGGGCGGGCGAACACGCTGCCTCTGCCGGTGCTCCCGATGTCGGCCCCCACCCAGGGGCCTGCGGGCTTCCGACGTCCACGCGGCCCGCGCCGGAGCCTCCGGAGACGAGTCGCAGCCGCTCCTGCAGCATCCGCAGGCAGCCAGCGCCGCAGGTGGTGAGTCCGGGCTGTGGGCTCTGCGAACCAGAGCCCCAGGTGGTCCCAGGTGCATGGCCGGTGGTAGGCCGCAACGGGAACGGAGACTCGACACAGAAACAAAGGTCGTGTCTCCGTTCGGGAGAGATAATTTTTTACAGTTCCTGTTCCCTCCCACCCCCTCCCCCCCCCCATAACATACAAACACCACATCATATTAAAACTACAATTCATACAAAAACAACAAAAAACACAAAAGACAGACGGACTGCAGGCAAGCCGCAGCTTCGTTAGTGCGTGCAATCTATAAATAAAGTTAAGACATATGACAGCAATTTAGTCCTGGTATTGTTTTATTAGCTAAATTTGTCCAACGGAGTAAAAATAGTTTGTGAGTCTTAAAACTTTCTGTAAGTAATGAATTGTCACATCTGTAGTTCATTATGAAAGGATTTATTGTCACTGTAAAATCTTTCCTCAGTTGCTGAGAAGATTTGATATTGTCCTTCTCAATGAAGTCAATTGACATTCGGAAGCTTAAACTATATTAGAAGCAAACCAAAAAGTCTATGCAAATTGGAATTCTCCATATGGTGAAGATTGACTCACATAGTTGGTGAAAGTATGTTTAGATATCTTGCCTCTTTGACAAAATGTAGGAGACTATTGCTGAAAGGCATCACACATATAATGTCATGAACACACATTTAGCAAATCAATATACAAAACAAATGCCACCAGGTGCTTAAAGGAACAGTTGAGGGTGATAAAATGCAATCCAGACTTTGCCTTTCTCTTTCTTAGGACTCAAAGGATATAAATCTTTCTGATGAAACACTGAAATGTTGTCTAATATGAAACAGAACTTGATCTCGTTTGGAAGGGCTTTCCACTATATGGTATCTGGTTGCAGCAAATAAACTGGAACATTTGTTCAGCCAGCCAAGGACAGGCCTTTCTGCTTGAATGATTGTATCATAGAATTGTTATGGAACAGCTGACTACTTTGACCACTGAGCCGATGGCAAGTCTTTTAAAGTAATCTCATCAGTTTAATTACCCTCTTTTATCTCCATATCAATGCAAATTACTTTCAGCTACCCATCCAATTCACTTTTGAAAGGCCTTACTGATTTTCTTTTTACAATCCTAGCAAGCAACGAATTCCGCATTATAGCTTTTCTCTCTGCATAAATAAATCCACTTATATCTCTTCTCTGCCATCTTTGACCCAGGGGGAATAACTCCAGCCTCTCTCATCTAACCTTGTAGTTGAAATCCATATCCCTGGAACACTTTTAGTAAATATGTGCACCCTCCCTTCCTCCAGGGCTTTGCATTCCTCCAACAGTTAGGTGACTAGAAGGATTTAGGAGGGGCCTAACCAGAGAGTCATAGCAGCATGGAAACAGGCCCATCGTCCCAATTTACCCACACCGACCAACAGACCAACAGACCCCATCTATACAACTGGAATGTAGTACCAGAGAGGGGATGTGATTAGAGTCATACAGGGCGGAAACAGGCCCTTTGGCCCAACTTGCCCACACCGACCAACATGCCCCATCTACACTAGCCCCACCTGCCTGCGTTTGGTTCATAATCCCTCTAAACTTATCCTATCCATATTCTTGTCTAAATGTTTCTTAAACTTTGCGATGGTACCTACCTCAACTACCTATTCTGACAGCTTGTTCCATATACCCACCACACTCTGTGTAAAAATGTTCCCCTCAGGTTCCCATTACATCTTCCCCCACTCCCCTCACCAGAGATTTATAAAGATTCATGGATCCATTTCGCTTATGAAGCCCAGGATACCACATTCTTTACTAACTGTGCTCCCAATATGTCCTGCCACTTTCAAAGAATTCTGCAAATATACACACCTGTCACTCTGCTCCAACAGACCTTTTAGCATTGTGGCGTTGAGCTAGGGATGAAAGTAATTTACATTTCTCTCAGGTACACTTACATTGTGTAGACTGCTGAATTGACTAATTTGTGTTAATTGCATTGGTGACTTTCTTACTACTACTGTCCTGTTACATCTTTACCCTTAGCCAATGTTGCCTCTCATTCTATTTTCAGCTAGCATGTACCATTGGCTAACGGTCATAACGTCATGTGATAGAAGCAGAATTAGGCCATTTGGCCCATCAAGACTATTCCGCCATTCAATCGTGGCTGATCTATCTCCCGAACCCCATTCTCCTGCCTTCTCCCATAACCCTTGACATCCGTACTAATCACCAATAAAGAATGCTAGATCTCTCCTTTAGATGAATGAGGGGCGACCTTATTTAAATGTATATGATTTGCAGAGGCATGTCCCGTGGGTGCACATCTCTCAGTCCTGGCCCCAGCTCATTGATGCAGTCACAAAGAAAGCTCATCAACTTCCGCAGAAGTTTGAGGAGATTTAAAATGTTGCTGAATATCCTATTGACCTTCGACAGTTCTACAATTTTATTGTCTGTCCATCACGGATACCGAGCTCCTTACCATCGAAGGGATCTATAGAAAGGGTACTGATTGAGAATGATCACATTGAATGGTGGTGCTGGCTTGAAGGGCCGAATGGCCTACT
The DNA here is from genome assembly GCF_053455715.1 of Rhinoraja longicauda. Classification (NCBI taxonomy): domain Eukaryota; kingdom Metazoa; phylum Chordata; class Chondrichthyes; order Rajiformes; family Arhynchobatidae; genus Rhinoraja; species Rhinoraja longicauda. Next base: position 47,899,930 of record NC_135961.1, on the reverse strand, counting down.
CCTGCACCTATTGTCTAAAGCATGCTTCATAAAGGCAGCTAATAACATCAAAGATTCGCACCACCTCAGCAATTAGTCTCATCTCAAAAATAAAAGGAATTTAATATTAAATATCGCAGAATCAATGCTAATAAACCCGGTGGCCCAGTGGCACAATGGTAGAGTTGCTGCCTTACAGTGCCATAGCCCAGGGTTTGATCCTGACTACGGATGTTGTCTGTACGGAGTTTGTACATTCTCCCTGTGACCACGTGGGTTTCTCTGGGTGTTCCTGTTTCCTCTCACACTCCAAAGACATACAGGTTTGTAGGTTAGTTGGCTTTGGTTGGCTGTAAAAATTGTGCCCAGTGTGTGTAGGTTAGTATACGGGTTGATCGCTGGTCGGCGCAGATTCGTGGGCCGAAGGGCTTATTTCTGCACTGTATCTCTAAAATAAAAAGTCTAAACCAACCTATAGATTTTGGTCTCTCTCTTGAAGTTGATGTCCTCTGTCTGGGTGCAGTTGCAGTCAGAGAGTTGTGAATCTGTGGAATTCTCTGCCTCAGAAGGCAGTGGAGGCCAATTCTCTGAATGCATTAAAGAGAGAGCTGGATAGAGCTCTTAAGGATAGCAGAGTCAGGGGGTATGGGGAGAAGGCAGGAACGGGGTACTGATTGAGAATGATCAGCCATGATCACATTGGATGGCGATGCTGGCTCGAAGGGCTGAATGGCCTCCTCCTGCACCTATTGTCTATTGTTTACTCAGGTGATATTACGTTCAGTACAAACCCACTCATCCCCTCCACACCCGCAAAGTGGTTAATACCCACACTTTCAAGTGTGGTCAATGACTTAACTATTTACCTAGTACTGCCATTGAAACCATGCTGGATAATATCCTCACTATTGAACTAATTTGTCTGCAATTCACTGTTGATTGGCTGTCTTGGTGGATAAAGACCAGGTTTCAAAGAGTTTATATATTTAACAGTTGGCGGGTATTACGACTTTAGTATATTTGTGGTGGTGATGCAGGTTCTGCTTTATGTTTATTGCACTCTGTTTCCAGACACACTCTCAGATTGACGTATTGCTTGGCTATCTTTTCCAGTAAAATCCTTCCAGATACAATTACTTCACAGACCTTGATATCAATGTAGAGAGGTGATTTAATGATATTCAAGGAAAGGACAAGCTGTCTTCATGCCGGGCATTCCGTTAGTGTTTCCAATGAAACATTACATCAGGTTCTCTCTCTGTTCAACATAAGAGATCTCACGGTAATGCATCAGAAACATATCCCCAGGGTTCTGGCTAATTTTATATTTTAAATGAGTTTCACGATGGATCGTGGGATGGAGGCAGCACAGTGGTGCAGCGGGTAGTGCTGCTGGCTCACAGCTCCAGCAACCCAGGTTCGATCTTGCCTGTTGCTTGTGTGGAGTTTGCACACTCTCCCTGTGACTGCATGGGTTTCCCCCATTTGGTCTGGCTTTCTTCCACATCCAAAAGACATGCTGGTTGGTAGGTTAACTGACTATCGTAAATTGTTCATCATGTATCGGGTGGTAAGAGAATCGGAGGTGGTCAATGGGGATGTGAAAGAGAATACAGGTAAATACATGGGGAAATGGAGTTGATGGGATTCCTCTAAGAGCCAGTATTGACTTTTGTTTAGTTTAGTTTAGAGATACAGCATGAAAACAGGGCCTTCGTCCCACCAAGTCCATGCCAATCAGCAACCTCTGTACACTAACACTATACCACACAGTAGGGACAATTCACAATTACGTCAAGCCAATTAACCTACAAATCTGTAAGTCCTTGGAGTGTGGGAGGAAACTGGAGCACCCAGAGAAAGTCCACGCAGGTCATGGGAAGAATGTACAAACTCCGTACAGACAGCACTAGTCAGCATTGAACCGGGGGCTCTGGTTATTTTGTAAGGCAGCAACTCTACTGCTGCACCATCATGACGACTTGACGACTTGACGGGCCAAATCACCTTCTTCTACACCATTATGATATATGAGGAAGGTGAATAGGAAAGATGCCTCGTGTAAGAAGATTAACATCAGTCTCTATCCACAGGAGTATAACAGAAGAAGCACTTTATGGTGGTTTATAAACTTGTGAGCTGCACAGGTAAGATGAGTGGTTAGAGTCTTTTTCCCAGGCAGTTCCTATGTTTGAGATGAGAGGTGAAAGATTTAAAGGGTAAATTTAGAGACAAGGTTTTCACATGGAGTATTCAATGATTCGATGACACTTTATTGTCACCCAGGTACAGTGATTTTTTTTTTCGTTTTGCATACAATCCGGTAAAATCAGATAGCAGATTCCAACTAGACAGTACACAATGAGTCACCACGTTTTGCGGCGCTGACATAGTTTCAAAGTTCTCAGTACAGTCTTATCTTCTCGCAGCGGTGAACTAGGCCTGCCACTGCAGGCAGCCCGCCGGGTCCCTCTTAGTTGTCCGCGACCCCCGCCAGGTCCCTCTTAGTTGTCCACGACCCCCGCCAGGTCCCTCTTTGCTCTCGGCGATCCTCCGCTGTGTACCTCTTTGTTCTCGGCGGCTCATCCGACGATAGGTATGTGGAGCAAACTGCCAGCGGAAGTCATAAAGGTGGGTACAATTACAATGTTTAAAAGATATCGACAGGTACATGGATAGGAAAGGTTTAGAGGGATTTAGGCAAAGGGACTAGCTCTGGAAGACATCTAGGTCAGCATGGATGAGGTGGCCCACAGGCCCTGTTTCTGTGCTTTATAACTCGACAACTCCAACTACCTGGGGTTCTTCACAACCTCTGGTGCTTTCTGTGTGGAGTTTGCACGCCTTGCTGTGATTGCATTGGTTTCCTCCAGGTGCTCTGATTTCCTCCCACATATCAAAAATGTATAGGTTGGTAGTTTGGTAGTGAAGGTGTGCAGTAGAAATTGGGAGGAATTGAGTGAAATGTGGGGAGAATAAAATGGTTTAGGATATCATTAATGTAAATATGGTGGTCAATGGTTGGCAAGGACTCAGTGGGTCGAGCGGCCTGTTTCTCTCAATGACATCTAATAAAAGATTAATCTACTGCAACAAGCTTCTAAGATGGGCTATCGGGTGTGATATTGGAGGTTGTTTCTTCAGGTTAGAGAGCTGAGCCCATGGTCTCAGGACAGGAGTTTGACCAACCTGGACTGAGATATTGGGTATAGTTAAGATTGCTAGGCATGGGGCTTTATGACCTACATTGCTTCGAGATTCAAAGGAAAGCTAGAACAGCTAATCATATGAGAAATGTGTAGAAGTCAGTGGTTGAATGCATGGTTGAATAATACGAGTGCTAATACAGACAAAGTTCTACTTGGCTTAGAGTCCTTTGTTCGAAACGTCAGTTAAAACCTATGGAGGTAAAAGGGTCAACAAAGTGTTTATTTATTTGATAGGCAGACCATAACATTTCAGGATTCAATCCCAAGTGCATTCTTCTGTTTTGGAAGAGAACGTCTGTAAACTGAGACTCCCTAAGCTGGAGAGGAGTCACAGAGGATTCTAGGAACATCGAGTCTTTTGTCTTTCTGGGGTAGACTAAGGTAGAAATGTGATGGTATCATTTAATAACTAACATAACATTTGGATCTTCTTGTGAGTTAATGTTCCTGAATCTAACCGAGAGCTTCAGGTCTTTAATTTAGTTTCAAGAAACGCTTTAGAAAGAATTTAATACTGTTCCAACCAAATTCCGTTAAGCATTCCAGTTCAAACTAAAACCCCAAACCCCAGGCCAGCCAGTAGAATAATGGGATGACTTAAGTGCAAAGTGATTTATTGCAGCTTGTCAACAAATAAACCACACAGTTGACAGTGCTTCCCAAAAACGGAAGAATTCTGCGGCCTCTGAGAATTTGTCAACAGTGCAGTTCAAATGTTTTCTTGTCGGGCCAGTTAGTATTTAACCCGAAAGCAGCAGAACTGTGTAGTGGCTGCAAAACTGTAGCTCCAACATTATTTCAGGGTGTAAGTGTCACTGGCAAGGCCAACAATGCCCTAAGAAGACGGCGGTCATCTGTTTGTCTGAAACATTGCCTAATAATGGGTAGGGACTCATAGAGTGAAAGATATAGATTCATACAGCACAGAAACAGGCCCTTAAAGTCCAGACTGCCCATTGACCATATATTTACATTAATCCTGCACTAGTCACATTTTATTCTCTCTACATTCCCATCAAATCCTGTTAGATTCTACAACTGCTCCAATCACTCGGGGTGATTTACATTGGTCAATTCATCCACTCGCCAGCCTGTTTTCTGGGATGTGGAAGGAAACCAGAGCACCTGGATAAGACCACAGGGTCAGAGAAAGAATATACAAACTCCGTATAGACTGCATGGAGATCAGGATTGAACGTGCGTCTCTGGAGCTATGAGGCAGCAGCTCTAGTAGCCGAGCCATTATGCCGCCTCTCATATCTGCAGTTCCAGGTCAGATGACCGCTGGGTGGTGGTGTTCCAGGATGCGTCTGTTGGTTAGTTGCGTGGATCAAGTCAACAGGTATGAATTATTTCTGCTTTGGGTCTGTCATCACAAGATGCAGGTTCACATCAGTCCAGTATGTGGCAGCAGCTGACAGAAATGCCACCGCAGTTCTCACTGCTTTCAACATCAACAGGTCAAGTTGAGTTTATTGTCATGTGCACGTACGGTGAAGTACAGGTACAATGAAAATCTCACTTGTTGCGGCATCACAGGCACGTAGACAAACACACAAAAATGACTCATGACCTCTGCAAGAATGAAAAAAGAAAAAATGATACGAGTGCAAAACACAATTAGATTTAGATTTTTAGATTTAGAGATACAGCACAGAAACAGGCCCTTCAGCCCACCGGGTCCACACCGCCCAGCGATCCCTGCACACTAACACTATCCTACACCCACTAGGGACAATTTTTTAAATATTTGCCCAGCCAATTAACCTACAAACCTGTACGTCTTTGGAGTGTGGGAGGAAACCGAAGATCTCGGAGAAAACCCACGCAGGTCACGGGGAGAACGTGCAAACTCCATACAGACGGTGCCCGTAGTCAGGATCGAACCTGAGTCTACGGCGCTGCCTTCGCTGTAAGGCAGCAACTCTACCGCTGCGCCACCGTGCCGCAATTAAAGAAAAAGCAAGTGCATAGTAGTGCAAGAGATAGTCTGCAGGATTCTCTTGCTGAGGAAGGATTAGGGTTGCTCAGGTTGGTTCAAGAACCTGATGGTTACAGTTCTTAAAGGTTTTATTTTATTTTTTATTTTTAGTTTTAGAGATACAGCGTGGAAACAGGCTCTTCGGCCCATCGAGACCGCACCGACCAGCGATCCCCTCACATTAACACTATCTCACACACACTAGGGACAATTTACACATACACCAAGCCAATTAACTTACATACCTGTAGGCCTTTGGAGTGTGGGGGAAAACCGAAGACCTTGGAGAAAACCCACACGGTCATGGGGAGAACGTACAAACTACGTTCAGACAGCACCCGTAGTCGGGATCGAACCTGGGTCTCTGGCGCTGCAAGCGCTGTAATGCAGCAACTCTACCGCTGCGCCATCGTGCCGCCCTATCCATTAAGGTGATCCATAACTCATGGAACCACAGCTGACAAAGAAAACCTGGAATGATTAGCCACAAAGGTGGATTGGCATTCTTCATGGTTTCAAGGTCAGTTTATTGTCACATGTACCAATTAAGGCACAGTGAAATTTGAGTTACCATCCTGACCAATCTGAGATTACTGGACAAATTTGGTAAATCACCAGATTTAAAGGTAATCCTTCCATGGCTGTGTCTGATGCACGTATTATAGCAATCTAACTGGGAATTTGCTGCTCTCTCTGCAAATTTGCTCAACCGGAATTCTATTCCTTCCTCTAAGAGCAAAAAACTGTGCTGCAGGAACCGGGGAGGCATGGTGGCGCAGCGGTAGAGTTGCTGCCTTACAGCGCTTGCAGTGCCAGAGACCCGGGTTCTATCCCGACTACGGGGGCTGTCTGTACGGAGTTTGTAGGTTCTCCCCATGACCACGTGGGTTTTCTCCGAGATCTTTGGTTTCCTCCCACACTACAAAGACGTACAGGTTTGTAGGTTTATTGGATTGGTTTAAATGTAAATTGTCCCTAGTGTGTGTAGGATAATGTTAATGTGTGGGGATTGCTGGTCAGTGCGGACTTGAAGGGCCAAAGGGCCTGTTTCCGTGCTGTATCTCTAAACTAAATTCAGCAGGCCAGGCAGCATCTATGCAGGGGGAAGGACAGACAATGTTTTGAGTCGGGACCCTTCTTCAAACTGCTACAGAAAAGGGGAGACAGCTGTTAGATAGAGGAAGGAGTTGGGCAAAAACTGCCAAGTAATAGATGAACACTGGTGAATAGGGATGACTAGCAGAGATAGTGACCCTGCAGTATGCTGGAGTGAAATGGAGACAAAAGGGTGCAGTTGCTGACAAGAAGGTAGATGGGGAGCAGAATATAGAACCAGAGAAAGGGACAGTGGGTGGTAGGGAACAACAGGAGGGTAGAGGAATGTGCGGGATGAAAACAGGGGACACAGTAGGGAGGGGAGGGAGATGAGCAGGTGGAGGAGGGGAAAGGAACTGGGTGATTGGAGGGGGAGTGAAAAGAAAGATGTGTGCACAGGGAAAGGTGGTGTGTGAGGAGGGAACTGGATAGATGAGTCAAAGTCAAAGTCAAAGTCAACTTTATTGTCAATTTTCAGTTAGCTTACACAGACAGAAAATCGAAATACCGTTTCCCACAATCCCGAGGAATAAAGTGCATTAAATTAAGTTAAAATTAAAAAGGCACAGCAAACAACAATCAATATATACAGTTTAATAAAATATAGTCACTTCAATGAAAAAAGATGAAGATTAATATATTACAATAAAAAATAATGAACAGTAGTGCAAAGACTGTCCATAGCAGCGTTAAAAAAAATGTCTGGTGCTGGATGTGTGTGTGTGTGTGTGTGTGTGGTGTTAAAGTCCAGGTCCAATGGGGGCAGGGGAGAGAGGAGGGAGGGAGGGGAGAGAGTTCAGCATCCTGACAGCCTGGTGGAAAAAACTGTTCTTTAGTCGGGTGGTGCTCGACCTCAGGCTGCGAAACCTTCTCCCTGAAGGCAGGAGGGTGAAGAGGCTGTTGGAGGGGTGGGAGGGGTCACCCACAATGCTCAGTGCTTTGCGGGTGAGGCGGGTGGTGTAAAGGACCAGGAGTGTTGGGAGTGAGGCGCCAGTGATCCTCTCAGCAGTGTTCACTATGCGCTGCAGGGTCTTGCGGCTGGAGGCTGTGCAGCTTCCGAACCACACAGTGATGCAGCTGCTGAGGATGCTCTCGATGGCGCCTCGGTAAAAAGTGTACATGATGGGTGTGGGGGCTTCCGCTCTCTTCAGTTTGCGGAGGAAGTAGAGGCGCTGCTGGGCTTTCTTGGCGATGGACGTGGTGTTGTTGCTCCAGGAGAGATCCTCGGTGATGTTCGCCCCCAGGAATTTGGTGCTGCTCACCTGCTCCACAGCAGCACCATTGATGGTCAGTGGGTGGGGGTGTTGGGTGTGCGTTCTCCTGAAGTCGACAACAATCTCCTTTGTTTTCTCCACATTCAGGAAGAGATTGTTGTCTGTGCACCACGCGGCCAGCTGGTTCACCTCCTTCCTATAGTGGGTCTCGTCGTTGTTGCTGATGAGACCCACAACGGTTGTGTCATCCGCAAACTTGACGAAGTGGTTGGAGCTGTGGGTGGGTGTGCAGTCGTGGGTCAGCAAGGTGAAGAGCAGGGGGCTTAGCACACATCCTTGTGGGGCCCCCGTACTCAGCGTGATGGTGTCCGATGTGTTGCTGCTGACCCGTACAGACTGGGGTCTGGCAGTGAGGAAGTCCAGCAGCCTGTTGCAGAGAAGGGGGCTGAGGCCCAGATTTGTTAGTTTACAAACCAGCTGCTGGGGGATGATGGTGTTGAATGCTGAGCTAAAGTCTATGAACAGCATCCTAACATATGAGTTTTTAGTGTCCAAGTGGGTGAGGGCTGGGTGTAGAGCAGAGGAGATGGCATCCTCAGTGGACCGCTTAGCAGATATGCAAACTGAAACGGGTCCAGGGAGGGGGGGAGGTTGGATCTGATCTGCTTCATGACTAGCCTCTCGAAGCACTTCATGATGGTTGAAGTCAGCACTACAGGGCGGTAGTCGTTGAAGCAGGATGGAGAGGACTTCTTGGGCACAGGTATGATGGTGGTTTCTTTGAAGCACGAGGGAACAACAGCCTGGCTCAGGGAGATGTTGAAGATGTCTGTGAGGACATCTGTGAGCTCAGCTGCGCAGTCTTTTAGCACACGACCAGGAATGTTGTCAGGTCCAGAAGGTTTTCGGGTGTTAATCCTTAACAGTGTGCTCCACACACTGCCTGGAGACAGACAAATAGCCTGGTCGTTGGGGGGGGGGGGGGGGAGTTGTTTTAATAGACAATAGACAATAGACAATAGGTGCAGGAGTAGGCCATTCAGCCCTTCGAGCCAGCACCGCCATTCAATGCGATCATGGCTGATCACTCTCAATCAGTACCCCGTTCCTGCCTTCTCCCCATACCCCCTCACTCCGCTATCCTTAAGAGCTCTATCCAGCTCTCTCTTGAAAGCATCCAACGAACTGGCCTCCACTGCCTTCTGAGGCAGAGAATTCCACACCTTCACCACTCTCTGACTGAAAAAGTTCTTCCTCATCTCCGTTCTAAATGGCCTACCCCTTATTCTTAAACTGTGGCCCCTTGTTCTGGACTCCCCCAACATTGGGAACATGTTTCCTGCCTCTAATGTGTCCTATCCCCTAATTATCTTATATGTTTCAATAAGATCCCCCCTCATCCTTCTAAATTCCAGTGTATACAAGCCCAATCGCTCCAGCCTTTCAACATACGACAGTCCCGCCATTCCGGGAATTAACCTAGTGAACCTATGCTGCACGCCCTCCATAGCAAGAATATCCTTCCTCTAATTCGGAGACCAAAACTGCACACAGTACTCCTGGTGCGGTCTCACCAGGGCCCGGTACAACTGTAGAAGGACCTCTTTGCTCCTATACTCAACTCCTCTTGTTACGAAGGCCAACATTCCATTGGCTTTCTTCACTGCCTGCTGTACCTGCATGCATCCTTTCATTGACTGATGCACTAGGACACCCAGATCTCGTTGAACTCCCCCTCCTCCTAACTTGACACCATTCAGATAATAATCTGCCTTTCTATTCTTACTTCCAAAGTGAATAACCTCACACTTACCTACATTAAACTGCATCTGCCATGTATCCGCCCACTCACACAACCTGTCCAAGTCACCCTGCAGCCTTATTGCATCTTCCTCACAATTCACACTACCCCCCAGCTTAGTATCATCTGCAAATTTGCTAATGGTACTTTTAATCCCTTCGTCTAAGTCATTAATGTATATCGTAAATAGCTGGGGTCCCAGCACCGAACCTTGCGGTACCCCACTGGTCACTGCCTCCCATTCCGAAAGGGACCCATTTATCCCCACTCTTTGCTTTCTGTCTGTCAACCAATTTTCTATCCATGTCAGTACCCTACCCCCAATACCATGTGCCCTAATTTTGCCCACTAATCTCCTATGTGGGACCTTGTCGAAGGCTTTCTGAAAGTCGAGGTACACCACATCCACTGACTCTCCCCTGTCAATTTTCCTAGTTACATCCTCAAAAAATTCCAGTAGATTTGTCAAGCATGATTTCCCCTTCGTAAATCCATGCTGACTCGGAATGATCCCGTTACTGCTATCCAAATGCTCAGCAATTTCGTCTTTTATAATTGACTCCAGCATCTTCCCCACCACTGATGTCAGACTAACTGGTCTATAATTACCCGTTTTCTCTCTCCCTCCTTTCTTAAAAAGTGGGATAACATTTGCTATCCTCCAATCCACAGGAACTGATCCTGAATCTATAGAACATTGAAAAATGATCTCCAATGCTTCCACTATTTCTAGAGTCACCTCCTTAAGTACCCTGGGATGCAGACCATCAGGCCCTGGGGATTTATCAGCCTTCAGTCCCATCAGTCTACCCAAAACCATTTCCTGCCTAATGTGGATTTCCTTCAGTTCCTCCATCACCCTAGGTTCTCCGGCCCCTAGAACATTTGGGAGATTGTGTGTATCTTCCTCAGTGAAGACAGATCCAAAGTAACGGTTTAACTCGTCTGCCATGTCTTTGTTCCCCATAATAAATTCCCCTGTTTCTGTCTTCAAGGGACCCACATTTGCCTTGACTATTTTTTTTCTCTTCACGTACCTAAAAAAACTTTTGCTATCCTCCTTTATATTATTGGCTAGTTTACCCTCGTACCTCATCTTTTCTCCCCGTATTGCCTTTTTAGTTAACTTTTGTTGCTCTTTAAAAGAGTCCCAATCCTCTGTCTTCCCACTCTTCTTTGCTATGTTATACTTCCTCTCCTTAATTTTTATGCTGTCCCTGACTTCCCTTGTCAGCCACAGGTGTCTCTTACTCCCCTTAGAGTCTTTCCGCCTCTTTGGAATAAATTGATCCTGCAACCTCTGCATTATTCCCAGGAATACCTGCCATTGCTGTTCTACCGTCTTCCCTGCTAGGGCCTCCTTCCAGTCAATTTTGGCCAGCTCCCGCCTCATGCCTCTGTAATCCCCTTTGCTATACTGTAATACCGATACTTCCGATTTTCCCTTCTGCCTTTCCATTTGCAGAGTAAAACTTATCATGTTGTGATCACTGCCTCCTAATGGCTCTTTTACCTCTAGTCCCCTTATCAGATCAGGATCATTACACAACACTAAATCCAGAATTGCCTTCTCCCTGGTAGGCTCCAGTACAAGCTGTTCTAAGAATCCATCTCGAAGGCACTCTACAAACTCTCTTTCCTGGGGTCCATTTCCAACCTGATTTTCCCAGTCTACCTGCATGTTGAAATCTCCCATAACCACCGTAGTATTACATTTTTGACTCGCCAATTTTATCTCCTGATTCAACTTGCACCCTATGTCGAGGCTACTGTTTGGGGGCCTATAGATAACTCCCATTAGGGTCTTCTTACCCTTACAATTTCTCATTTCTATCCTGCGCAGGTGTGTTGCTCTGTGCTTCAAAGCGTGCGAAGAAGCCGTTGAGGTCGTTCAGGAGAGAGGTGTCACTGTCACAGGTCTGTGGTAGCGGTTTATAGTCCGTGATAGTCCTAATACCCTTCCACAGGCTCCGTGTGTCTCTGCTGTCACTGAAGTGGGCTGTGATGCGCCGGGTGTAGTGTTGTTTGGCTTTCCTGATGCCACTGGAAAGGTTGGCCCTGGCTGCTCTGAGACCAGCTGGATTGCCCTCTCTGAAGGCAACGTTGCGGACCCTCAGCAGCCCATGGACCTCCCCTGTCAGCCATGGCTTCTGGTTAGCCCGGATGGTGATGGCTCTGGTGTGGGTCACATCATCAATGCATTTGGTGATGTAGCCTGTAACTGTCTCTGTGTATTCCTGAATGTTGGTTGTGTTGTTGTGTGTTGCTGCCTGCTTGAACATGTCCCAATCTGTAGTCTCAAAGCAGTTTTGGAGTGCAGCTGTGCTGTCCTCTGACCACACACGTACCTCTTTTGAAACCGGTTTGGTGACTTTCACCCGGGGTCTGTATGCCGGTTTCAGCAGAACGGTGAGGTGATCAGAGAGGCCGATGTGGGGGAGGGGGGAAGCCTTATATGCTCCTTTGATGGTCGTGTAAACAAGGGGGATGTGATTGCCTGCAAATGGGGAATTCAATGTTCATGCTGTTGGGCTGTAGGTACCCAAGGAGAATATGACTTGCTGTTCTTCCAGAAGCAATGCAGAAGTCACTACCCTGGATGTCCTGCCTTTTAACCTTTAACCCGACTCCCTGTACTCATGTTGCAGAACCTCCCTCCTTTTCCTAATTATGTCATTTGTGCCAACATGCACAATAACTTACGGCTTGCTGCCCCTCCCTTTGAAATTGGGGAATTCAATAATCATGCCGTTGGGTTGTATGTACCCAAGCAGAATATGAGTTGCTGTTCTTCCAGTTTATCTCTTACTGGCATTGGAAGAGACTGAGGATAAATAGGTTGATATGGGAATGACAAGGGGAATCCCTCCCCTTTACTCCATCAGTCTGAAAAAGGTGAGTGTTGTCTAACAATTCCCTTCAAAGATGGTGCCTGGCCCACTGAGTTCCTACTGCAGTGGAGGACAGTTTTGCTGAAGATGCCAGCATCCACAGTCTCTAGCGTCTCCTTTCTCTAGGAATCTGTTTAACTGGGAATGTGGTCCATTCATTGGGATCTGGCTTGAAAAAAAATCAATTTTCTTGGAATCGTGTTAAACTTGACATCTTTTTATTCTCTGGAATCTGTACAACTCGGAATGTGCTCCATTTTCTGGGAATCTGGCTAGAAATCCATTCATTTCTCTGAAAATATGTTTGACTGCTAGACAGGGTGATATAGACAGCGATGACATGCTTGTCTTCATCGGATGAGGCATTGAGTGCAAGAGTTGGGATGTCATGTTACAGTTGTACAAAACATTGGTTAGGCCACGCTTACATTTCTAGTCACTACAGTATTAGGAGGGATGTGATTAAGTTAGAATAAGTGCATGAACACGAGGGCTTGAGTTATACGGATATTTGATTGTCAGAGCAGTTCCCCGGCTCCCAAACACTCTCATGCAGGAGTTGCAACAGCCATTTTGCACAAAATCCACATTGTCAACATCCCTCTCCATGCAAGGAAGTCTGAGAGGAGAAGGAACAAGCACAATTCTCCACCCATGTCTCTGGCTTGGCCTGTTGACTGGCGATGAAACAGCTACACTGGTGGCAAAGAAACCTTCTCCATGTAAATCACTGGATCAAACTTACAAATATGCACATATACACACATTCACATGCACACTCACATATGCTCACTCACACAGACACAAACTCTCTCACAAACATATACAGCACAAAAGCGCACACACTCACACACACACACACACACACACACACACACACACACACACACACACACACACACACACACACACACACACACACACACACACACACACACACACACACACACACACACACACACATATACTGTCCAACACAAACACAAATACAATCACACATTCATCCATGCACACTCATAAACACAGTCGCTCTTCGGAATGCCATTGGAACAGGTGCTTTAGCCCAGCATGTCTGTGTCAACCACAATGTCAATCCAAACTAATTCCATCAGCGTGCACATCGAGATACTAAAACTCTCGTTGTTTGTTTGTTTGTTCCTGAACTACAGCCAAAACGGTTCACGATACTAATGGAAGAAGTTTAATTGAAATCGGTGTTATATTTTTAAAGTTATTCACATTTTAAAGTTTAAATCTATTTCCTAGGGAGGGAGGGGGGTGGGAGGGAGGGAGGGGGGTGGGAGGGAGGGAGGGGTGGGAGGGAGGGAGGGGGTGGAGGGAGGGGGCGGAAAGGAAGGGGAGGAGGGAGGATAAGGGGGGGGTTGAGGGGGATGGATTGGGGGGGAGGGGAACGGGGAGGGGAAGGGGAAGGGGGAGGGGAATGGGGGAGGGGATGGGGAGGGGGAGGAGAGGGGGTTGAGGTGAGGGGGAGGAGGAGGAGAGGGGAGGGGGAGGGGGGGGGGAGGAGAGGGTGCTGCAGCAATGCAGGAGAGGTTTGGGCCCAACGGGTCCACTTGGTCTAGTGGTCTATAATCCTCTATTCTCTGTCTGTTCATGTGCCTATCAAAATGCTTAAATGTTGCTATCGTATTTGCTTCTACTACTTCCTCTGTTACCACATTCGAAGTATCTATCACTCACTGTATAAAAAAGTTGTAACTTTCCTTTAAACTTTACCCTTTTCACCTTAATCCTATGCTTTTTAGTTTTCTACATTTCCTTCCTGAGAAAACAACTCTGACTATCTACCTTATCGATACCTGTAATAAGTTAATAAACCTCTCGGTCATCCCTCGTTTTCCTATACTCCAGCGAAAACTGTCCAAATTTGTCTAATCTTTCCTGAAGGCAAATAAATTCCAATCCAGGCAACATCTTTGTGAACCTCTTCTCACCCTCTCCAAAGCCTCTACATTGTTCGTAATGCAGCGACCCTAATCATACACGATACTCCAAATGTGGCTGAATCAAATTTTTAACCAGCTGCAACATGACTTTCCAACCCTGACTGATAGCAGCGTGCTTTATACCTCCATCATTACTTCATCCACTTGTGTTGCCACTTTGAAGGAGCTGTGGAGATCACTCTGCATATCAATCCTCCTAAGGGTCCTTGCATTTATTGTATACAATTCTCTTACTTTTGACCTCCCAAAATTCACCACCTCACACTTGTCCAGATTAAACTCCATCTGCCATTTCTCGACTCAAATATACACAAATACCCACACACCCATACACTTTCTTGTCTTATATACACACAAACACACATTCACTTTTACTGACACTCACTCACACATATAGTCTCACACACTCACATGCACTCACTTTCATATTCACTTATAAACACAACCTACCCTCTTATCTCTTCTTCTTATGAATACTTACTTCTACTTTAGTTTTGTGAATCCTGAGGTGGTTGATGGAACTTGCAGGAGATGCTTGACTGGGTTGGATAGGTGGGTAGTTTGTTCAATGCTGTGCACCTTCTTTCACTTACACTTAGCTTCTGTGTATTTTCCATGCATTGCTCTTAGCTTCTCAATACCATCTCACCCTTAAAGGCCCTGTCCCAATTAGGCGTTTTTTAAGGCGACTGCCGGCGACTGTCATAGTCCTAGCAGGTCACCGAAAAAACAGCGACTGGACCCCCCACGGCAATGTCTACGACAAGCTACAACAACCTACCACCTAGTCGACTTCATGCTACGGCAAGCTACCGACAACCGGCGACCCAATTGTTGCTACGACCACACCTACGACAACCTACGACGACACCTACGACAACCTACAACCACAGAGGCGACAATCTACGACAACCGAACTCAACCTACGTCCACCCGCGACAAGCTACGACAAGCTACGACCTTGAAGACTGAAGACAACTGAAGACAATTCACGTTTCACCCACTTTCCCTATAAAAGGCGGTGTACGGTAGGGTTTCCAATCATTCTGCATCATGACTATTTGAAAGTGATGGGATGGGAAACTACTCTGAAATACAATAACTTCATACATACATTTTCTGTCAAAATGTCAAGAATTTCCTTTATTGACATTCAAACAAATTTTTTTAAAAGGTTGATAAGAAAATACGACAGCGCATACAAAAATATTGTAATAAACTTCAATAAATTTCAATAAACTTCAAACTTTAAAATTCAAACTTTAAACAGAATACAAGTGCAAAAAAACATACAAAACCTAACATCATTTATGGACACATTACACTGATGGAGGATCAGATCAAGTCCACACTTGGAATTCGCCGAAGTCAGCACCGGCGACAACCTACGACACCTGGTGACAACCTACGTCACCTGGCGACATCCTGGCGACAACCTACGACATCGCCCAGGTCAGGAGACGGCAAGCAACGCTCATTGGCGTCAAACCAACAGTCACCAAAATTTTTTAAACATTCGCAAAATCTAGCGGCGACCAGAAAAACGCTACAACGCTTTGGAGACTACTCACGACCCACGCCCGCGACACCCCGGCGACCGTGCGGCGACAGCCTAGTCGCCTGTAGTCGCCTAAAAAATCGCCAAACTGGGACAGGGGCTTAATGGATCGGATTTGTGAGCCTGACGTCAAGGTTTCAAGTGATACAATATATGCATTCTCTATCATATGAACACAAGCAGACACAGACACACACACACACAGACACCAACGCACACGTACACACACACACACACACACACACACACACACACACACACACACACACACACACACACAAAAGCTGTTTTGCTGTGTAATGTTTGCTTCTTTGTGAAGTGCATGTCTGTTTGCCAAGTAGTTACGACTGGAATGTGATGAGTGTGAGTCTGCAGTCTGTTGGCAATATTGCCGCATATTAAACTGCTGTGAAATGAAGATGATACTCAGTGTAATAAATTATTTATCATTGAGCTCCTAATAATATTGAAAGCAGATGGATTCATTAGAAAGGAATTTACAAGAAAACAATTTTTTTCCCATCTTCTGCCCCAAATCTCCATGTATGATCATCGGAGATTGAGGGTCATCTCGCCTTTTGACTGCACACATAACAGCCTTTGAGACGTAGCACAGTTTCTACTTCATTCTTTTCTGCCTCCTCTACATCCACCTTTTATGCCTCTATTTGCCCCAATAATTCTTCCTTTCATGTGTAATCTCTCCGCTCGATCACTGACCCTCCCCTCTCCTGGCTCTCCCCTTATTTGTTTACACCTTAGAACTAGTCTCAGTTCTGATGGAAGGTCATCAACCCGAAAAGTTAACTCTGCTTCCACTCTTTGCGTACTGCCTGGGCTTCTAAGTCTGTCCAGCAGCTTTGCAGCTTCTGCAGCTTTTACACCTTTAGATTCCATGGTATCACACAAACCAGAAGTGGGCTCCTTTGGTCACCACATCCATATTAACTATCAAGCATTCTTTTCACAAAATGCTGGAATAACTCAGCAGGTGAGGCAGCATCTCGGGAGAGAAGGAATGGGTGACGTTTCGGGTCGAGACCCTTCTTCAGACCCGAAACGTCACCCATTCCTTCTCTCCCGAGATGCTGCCTGACCTGCTGAGTTACTCCAGCATTTTGTGAATAAATCGATTTGTACCAGCATCTGCAGTTATTTTCTTATACTTTAACTATCAAGCACCCATCCACAATAATTCAATTTGCAAGCACTTGGTGATTCAAGTACTCTTGTGGGTGCTGCTTAAATGGTGTGAGAGTATCTGCCTCCATCATTGCCTCAGGTAGATTCTAATCATCTTCTTTGTGAGAAAGTTCTTCCTCAAAGCCCTTCTGAACTTCTTACCTCTTACTATAAAGCTATGCCCCAGACCCAGAGAGATATAGCCTTGAAGTGTCTGATGGTGGATGCCATTCTACCTTTACCTAGGGCCCCTGTGTACCAATGTGAAGTATATCAGGCTGATCCAATTCCTGGACTGAGATCCAGATGCCTGCATTTAAATCCCACTAAACCATATAAGGAATCTAAGTTCAAGAAAGTAAATAAATCTGGAATTCAAAAACAATTAGTCGCAGTCGACAGAGAAATGGTAGGATTGTCGTATGCTGGTTTATAAATATCCTTCTGGGAATGAAATCTGTCATCCTTAACCTTACTAAGGAAATTCAGCATGTCTCCAATGATTCTTACAAATTTCTACAGATGCATCACAGAAAGCACCGCAACTTATTTTGGCAACTGCTCTGTCTAACCACAAGAAATAGCAGAGTTATGTATTCAGCCCAGTTCATCATATATATCTGCATCATCAGCACTTTCTCTGTCACTGCAACACTATGTTCTGCACTGTTTATTTTTCTCTTTGCACTACCTGCTGTGTTGGTGTATAGTTCGATTCTATTCATGTATTGGATGATTTGGCTGGATAGCGCCTATAAAAAAAGTTTTACACTTCATCTCGGTACATGTGACAAAAATAAACCACAACCAAGATCAGTACCAAGCCTGACCCCTATGTGTCTCCAGGCCATGAATGCCATTGCTCTCAACTACATCTTCAGTACAGGGCATTGCCAGCAATGTCCACATCTCTTACCTCCATCATATGACACGTGGTGAAGTGCTGAGGATTGTCCGAAGCTTTCTAAATAATGTTAGACTAGCTTGACGTGGGGTGGGATGGAATGGATTAATGTGCACAATTTATAGAATAATATACATAGCTGAATGTGCATTGTTGATAATAGTTCTCCTGCAAGTCAGCAAGGTAAATGGGTCCAATGGAAACTTATCGTGTGCCACTGCTTTGATCTTTGACAGAGGCCATTTTGTTTGTTAGAGCTGTGTTTGCAGACATGTGCACGCAGCAGAGGACAATGCAGACTTTGTGATCCATGCAGCAACCTCCAACGATGTTTAAAGTATTTGTACAGAAAAATCCTCTGTTATGGAATTTCCAGTCCAGGAATTTTCTTTTTGTGGTCGCTTGATTTAGTCTTTCATTTTGCCCACTGGCTATCCTGATCGATGGTGTAAATGGTTTGTTTGAGTTGTTTAGGGTTAGCCCAGTTACACAGTGCATCCTGCGCTGCAGTTATATGTCAACATTCCTGTGGCCAGAGCCCACAGCTCCTGTCTGCTGGCATTGTTCCTCTGCCTTCAAGGCTCAGACGGTTTGCTCTTTGCCAGATACCTTTCTCACTTTGCGAGAATAAAAATATAGAGTCACGGTAGATAATGAAACTGCAGAATTGGTGTACGTTAATTCAGGAAATGAACTCTGCCAACCCACCATTTTGAGCCGTGGTTCCCTGTTGACCATGGCTATTCCACTGCAGCTGCCATTCCCACTGCAGGAAATACATCAAGTAAATCCAGCTTCAAACTTCATCCTAAATCTATATGCAGGATTCCTGTGGTTGGGACCAAAGTTTAAACACATGACACGGGAATGGTTATGCAATAAACCTCAATAAAACAGCCTGCCCACAAATAAAGTCAAAGTGCTGATGTATTTGCAGGTGGGTCCACAGTTAGCCAGCCCATCGGTAAGGTGGGTTAGGAGGGAGAGAACCAGAGGGTTAAAGAATTTGCATGATTGATATAATGGCTCCTTTTTATCCTCAGTCAACAGTGAGTATCGCAGGGTCCTACAACCTAAGGAGGAGAAAGTTCTTTAGTCTCCTGATCAGATCAAGATTGATTTAAATCTCATTGATCTGCCTGTGATCCACACATATACATTTCTGTCTTTGAATAAATATTTCAAGCACAGAAATCATCAATGGTTCTGAGTCTCTCAAAACCTCTTCTTGAAGGGGAATGAATGTCTTAAAACAGAGAACATTGAATATTACAGCACAGGAATAGGCTCTTTGACCCATGACCCTGTGACAAACATGAAGTCAAGTTAAACTAATCTCCCCCGCCCAATATTCCTCATTCCCTGCATATCCATGTGCCTGTCTAAAAGTCTCTTAAATGCCACTATCGTATCTGCTTCCAACACCCCCCTAGCAGGGTGTTTTAGGCACACACAAATAATTTTTCATATTTTTGAAGCAGAGGGAGATAAATTCTTGATAAGCTAGGGGTGAAAGGTCACATGGGATGAGACAGAAATGTGGAATTGAGGTTCATTATGCTCATCGTCACGTTGCAGCATCTTCACTGGGCCTGTTGCTTCAGGAGGTGGTTTCAATGGGTGGATTATAGACAATAGACAATAGACAATAGGTGCAGGAGGAAGCCATTCGGCCCTTCGAGCCAGCACCGCCATTCAATGTGATCATGGCTGATCATTCTCAATCAGTACCCCGTTCCTGCCTTCTCCCCATAACCCCTGACTCCGCTATCCTTAAGAGCTCTATCCAGCTCTCTCTTGAATGCATTCAGAGAATTGGCCTCCACTGCCCTCTGAGGCAGAGAATTCCACAGATTCACAACTCTCTGACTGAAAAAGTTTTTCCTCATCTCAGTTCTAAATGGCCTACCCCTTATTCTTAAACTGTGGCCCCTTGTTCTGGACTCCCCCAACATTGGGAACATGTTTCCTGCCTCTAACGTGTCCAACCCCCTAATAACCCCCTATAGATTGGTAATAAATGTTGGCTTTGCCAAGTCCTATAAACAGATTTCTGAAAGCTCCCGTTAACATCCCTTCCATTGTCAAATTCATTCGTGCATATGAACACGCATTTGTTTCCTTTACCTTGATGTTTAAACCTCAGAAAGTGTTTTTTTTTAAATTAAGAGTTTTTTAAAACAGCCGAAGCTGGGAATTTGAAATTAAAACAGAAAATGCTGGAATGTCTCAACAGGTCAGGCAGCATCCATGGAAAGCGAAGGAGTTAATATTTAAGATCTAAGAGATCTTTCATCAGAACAAAGAGAGAAACAGGTTAGTGTCGGTAGCAGGGAAGGCGAAGGAGGACAATAGGTTGAGGAAAGGGAATTTTTCTGATAGACTGAAATAACGTCTATGGAATGTTGGCCTTCGTAACAAGAGGAGTTGAGTATAGGAGCAAAGAGGTCCTTCTACAGTTGTACCGGGCCCTGGTGAGACCGCACCTGGAGTACTGTGTGCAGTTTTGGTCTCCAAATTTGAGGAAGGATATTCTTGCTATTGAGGGCGTGCAGCGTAGGTTCACTAGGTTAATTCCCGGAATGGCGGGACTGTCGTATGTTGAAAGGCTGGAGCAATTAGGCTTGTATACACTGGAATTTAGAAGGATGAGGGGGGATCTTATTGAAACATATAAGATAATTAGGGGATTGGACACATTAGAGGCAGGAAACATGTTCCCAATGTTGGGGGGTCCAGAACAAGGGGCCACAGTTTAAGAATAAGGGGTAGGCCATTTAGAACGGAGATGAGGAAGAACTTTTTCAGTCAGAGAGTGGTGAAGGTGTGGAATTCTCTGCCTCAGAAGGCAGTGGAGGCCAGTTCGTTGGATGCTTTCAAGAGAGCTGGATAGAGCTCTTAAGGATAGCGGAGTGAGGGGGTATGGGGAGAAGGCAGGAACGGGGTACTGATTGAGAGTGATCAGCCATGATCGCATTGAATGGCGGTGCTGGCTCGAAGGGCTGAATGGCCTACTCCTGCACCTATTGTCTATTGTCTATAACGTAGCTGTTAAAGTGCATTTAAACTCCTTTGTAAGTGTAGATCCAAAAAACTGCAGATGCCAGTTTACAAAAAAACCAAAGTGCTGGGTACTTAGCGGCTCAGGCAGTATTTCTGGAGAACATGGATCGCCATGGATCAGGACCTTTCTTCTGACATTGTAGAAGGTAGAAGGAAGCTGGAAGAGACGTGGGAGTAGGACAAAACCTGACAAGTGATGGGTGGATACAGGTGAGGGGCACTATTATTAGCAGATTGTTGGACAAAGGTCAGAGATGAAAATACAAAAGGTAGTGAGATAAGGAGATGAGGAGAGAAGAGGTGTGAAATGTGAAACCGCCTCTCCTCTATCCAACGGTACAGCCCAGCGGTATGAACATTGACTTCTCTAACTTTAGATAGTTCCTCTGTCCCTCTCTTCCCCTCCCCCTTCCCAGTTCTCCCACTGTCTTCCTATCTCCACCTATATCCTTTCTTTGTCCCGCCCCCCCTGACATCAGTCTGAAGAAGGGTCTCGACCTGAAACGTCACCCATTCCTTCTCCCTAGAGATGCTGCCTGACCCTCTGAGATACTCCAGCATTTCGTGATACCTTCTCCTCTATCCAACCTTCAGTTGCCAGCATGAATGAATCCTGGCCATTGGACAACCTGAGCAAATGCCGGCCTTGCATTCTATGCCTGGGGATATCACACTGTGAAAGATTGGCTGAATAAACCAGGCTCTGGCAGCAGGGGGGTCGATACTTTGCTTCCACCGAGAAGGCAATTGGTGCCAGATTCAGAGCAGTGATCAGGAGTATTCTTTCCAAGATTTGATCGGATGAATTACCGGAAGGATGTGGTAGCACTTTAACTACAGAGAGTCCAGAGTCAAGCTGTTTCATATGTACCAGGAAGGTGAACAATAAAGTTCCTACTTGCTACAGCTTTATGTGTCATAGAATCATTCAGCAAGGAAACTGAACCTTCAGCCCAACTTGTCCATGCTGACCAAGAAACCCCACCTAAGCTAGTCCCATTTACCCGCATTTGGTCCATATCCTTTGACTAAGGAATTGATGCGCTACAATACTGAGAAATATATTCTGCATTTTCTATTTGCGCTATCTATTGCACTTCAGTTTGAACTAATTGTATGGTATGCATGATCTGTTTGGATAGCATGCAAGACAAAGCTTTCCACTGTGCCTCGTTACATGTAACATTAATTAATAAACCTAAATCTAAACCAATATTTACAAGAAGATAGACAGAAAGTGCTCGAAAAAACTCAATGGGTCAGGCAGCATCTCTGGAGAAAAAAGGATGGGTGACGATTCGGGTCAAGACCCTTCTTCAGACAGAGTCTGATTCAGAGTTTGAAGAAAGGTTCAGTCCCGAAACATCACCCATTCTTTTTCTCCAGAGATGCTGCCTGACCTGCTGAGTTACTCCAGCACTTTGTGTCTATCCTCAGTACAAACCAGCATCTGCAGTTCCTTTCTACACCATATTTAAAAGACTAATCCTTAGAATGGGAAGGTTTGACAAGCTGGTTTGAGGGGTCGAATGGCCTACTTCTGCATCTCATTATATAATGTATAATAGAATCACAGAGTAATGCAACATAGAAAGAGGTCCTTTGGCCAATTGAGTTAACACTGAGTCCCGAACACACATTTACATTTTAGTCTCTCCTCACCACCTGCACATGAGAGGCCATGTTCACTGGCCATGTTAACCTACCAACCCACGTGGGTTTAGGATGTGTGAGGAAACTGCACCAGCCAGAGGAAACCAATGTGGTTGCTGGGAAAACATGCAAACTCCACACAGACAGCGCCCAAGATCAGGATTGAACACAGATATACTGTATATATACATACATATACACATATACGCACACGCACACATACGCACACACAAAAAACAAACAATAGTAGATGTGACGGAGACGGAGAAATTGAGCATTGGGAATAATGTCTTTGCAAGAGGCAGGGTGGGAAGCGGTGTAGTTCAGATAACTGTGGGTATTGGTAGATTTGTAGGAGATATCCATCGACAGTCTGCCCCTGCGATGGAGACAGAGAGTCCAAGAAAGAGGAGAGATGTGTCGGAGATATCCAGGTAAGCATCTAAACTGTTGGAGGAATTACATCCTTCTCCAAAACATGGGTTATATTTAATTAGGGCTAATTTGTTTATACTACCGGGTCTAATCTTGATGGTGGAAAGCTGGAGGTCCAGGTCCCACTGGTGTGTCTAGGCTGTTGTTGCAGAACAGAGGGATCTTCTGTTCATATCAGGGCATTTTGTACTTGCCATCTCTCTTCCTTTTACTTCTTTTATTTCTCTATCCTGGCCTGCTGGGCACATCCCAATAGGCTAGATAATAAACATCGGCCACAAATCCCGGACAAAAGAGCTTAACTGTCCATTCAATGACTGTTCACCATTTCGCTCGCATTTCATTTGATCCACCTTCCCCTTCCCCACTTGCTCAGCTACTCCAGCTAACCGACGACGGAGGACCGCCCTTCGCAGAACGCTTACCACGGTCTGACGACGGCAGAGGACTGACTGCCCGCCGCGGACAGAGAATCGCTTGCCGTGGACTGTGGATGGAGGACCTACCCGGTAGGACAGCTAGGCCCTCACATCGTGGACTCCGAACTCGGGCCCGAGTCACCGACATTGGCCAAGAACGAGGAGGGACGTGGAACATGATGTCCCTTGTGGCCGAAGTCGTGAAGAACAAAGGGGACACTGCGTGGAGGGGCCGCCGAGAACAAAGGGGCAACCTGGCGTGGGGGACCGCCGAGAACAAGAGGGACCTGTGGTGGTGGTGGGGAGGTGGGGGGTGGGGGAAACGAAGAAGGGACCACCAATATTTAAGGGTATTTTGTAACTTTGCACCTTGTGCCAACTTTTTAATATACTGTGTATGCAAAAACAAAGAATCTCACTACCTTCACGGTACATGTGACAAAGTATCTTTCTTACTTGCTTTCGCTCTTGGACACACAAGTAACTGCAGATGCTGATTTACAACAAAAAAAAGACACAAAGTGCTAGAGTAACTCAGCGGATCGGGTAAAATCTCTGGAGAACCTGGATAGGTAACATTTTGGGTCGGGGTTCTTCTTCAGTCTGAATGAGTGTCCCAACCTGAAACATCACTTATCGATGTTCTCCAGATATGCTACCTGACCCGTTGAGTTACTCTCACACTTTGTGTCTATTCTTATTTCTCTCTTCTTCAGTTCTAATGGAAAGTTGTCCTTCTGAATCTTTAACTCTTTTTCTCTCCATAGATGCTGCTTGACCTGCCGATTTCCTCATCAATTTCTGTTTTCCTCCACCACCTTTTGGGTGGCGCATCAAGGCCTTGCCTCCTCTCTTATAAAGTAAAAAGATTAATGCGACTATTTTGAAAAAGATCCATCTTGTTTTACCTTGGTAATTTACCTTGATCAGTAACACATTGCTGTTTTAGGGAGCTTGCTGTGTACATTTCCCGCACTTCAACAGTCTCCTCGTAATCTGCAAGGTTTTCTCCCAGTACTCTAGTTTTCTCCCACACTCCAAAGACATACAGGTTTGTGGGCTAATTGGCTTGGTGCAATGGTAAATTGTCCCTAGTGTGTGTAGGATAGTGTTAGTGTGTGGGGATTGGCATGGACTCGGTGGGCCGAAGGGCTCGTTTCCGCGCTGTATCTCTAAACCTAACTGAACAAAACAGAAACTTCACTTCAGGAATACTTCAATCACGGTATTTATTTTTGGATCATCCCTGAATAAAGAAAGGTGTTATATAAATGCAATTTTTAATATAACATAATTATTCATTCCTTTTACTTTCCGAGTCTACATGGCTACAATTGTTTGGTGATTCTTTCGCTGAAGCTGTGACTCTAAATCCAGACCAAACAGATTATCTCTCTTTCCAGCTCTGACCTTAGCTTGCATTTCTGCTCCATTAAATCATGTCTTTCTTTTCCCTCTTTCAAACAACCTTTGCCAGTACATTTCCAGAGATACATTTTTTTGGGTTGCTTCACTGTGAGTTAGTCAAGAGTGCTGGGAAACCAGGAAATTAGCCGCAGATAAAACAAGCATATGCAGTTCATTATGAGAAACCTGCAGAACACTGATTATGTTTGACTGGTTTGGAACTACTTTGGAATTTGAAGTGTGTTGTGCACAGGGCGATCAGAAAGCGTTTGTGCCTCTATATCATTCTCATTGAATGGAAGCCGAGCCTGGGGCAGCTCAGCGCCAGCTGTACTGATGGGTTGCCTTGCATGTGGCTGTTGGCTAACATGTTGAGTTCAGCTGTCCATTTCAGAAAAACACTGTTCACTGTCCAAGACCCTTTGATGATGCGCACTAGATCTTCCAAGCAGACCTGAATTATTGAGGTGATTGAATGTATTTGATGCTGCATATAACTTGATACGTATGACTCCAAGTCCCAGTGATATTCTCGTGAAACCTGCGTGGGTTTTCTCTGAGAACTTTGTATCCTCCCACACTCCAAAGACGTACAGGTTTGTTGGTTAATTGGCTTGGTATAAATGTAAAAATTGTCCCTAGTGTAGGATAGTGTTAATGTGCGGGGATCGCTGGTCAGTGAAGACTCGATGAGCCGATGGGAATGTTTCCGCGCTGTATCTCTAAAACTAAAAACTAAAATGAAGTAGAGCACTCCTTCAGCGTGCTCTGCAATGTTAGCCTGGACTTCAGCACTCAATGAAACAGAAGGCCGTTACTACTGGGAACTTGCTTTTACTCAGATGATCTTCAGTTCAGAAAATTTGTACTGGCTTTTCCAAAGCTCCTCTGTGATATTCCAAGCCCAGCTTGGGAGCAGCAGACATTTTTTGCTACAGCAAATAGGTGGAAAAAGTGTGCAATCTGGCAAGACCAAAACTACCTGCTTCATTAAGAATGATTCAGGCATAACTAACGTATGAAGCCTGAATTGGCAGTGGGACTTGAAACCTTGTGTATGTTTGTTTAGTGGAGTCATAGAGTTGTAGAGCACAGAGACAGCCCTTCAACCACCATGTCCATGCGAACCATTTTGCACATCTTCACCAATTCCATTTACCCGCAGTAGGATCATATCCTTCTATACTCTATCTATTTATCTCTGTCCAATAACCTCATAAACATAGCAATGGTAACTTTCATCACTTCCTCTGGTGGCATATTGCAGATATCAACCATCTTCTATGCAAAAAGATTTACCCCTCAGATTTCCCTTGAACTTCCTTCCTCTCATCCCAAACCTATGCCCTCGTTTTTGATAATATTAGGGACGTCTACACAGAAACAGCCCGTAGAGGTCAGGCCGTACTTGGTGTGCTGCATTCAGTCCTGGTCATCATAGCCCGGAGAATGTATGCTGGCCGTAGAGGGACTGCAGTTACATCAGAATGGTGCTGAGGCCAAACAATTAGATCTCTTGAGGATGTCACACTGACTGGACTTATATGGAAGGTCGAAAGGAAGGGATGACAATAGACAATAGACAATAGACAGAGGGAGATGGGAGCAGACTAAAATATCTAAGGTGGAGGCTCTTTGTTAGACTGCTTCTGGTTCTATCCCTGGTGACAGCAGACAGCAGTGAAGTGCCATATTTGAAACAATTGCTCCAGTGATGTTTCCCCATTGTTGAACACATTGTTTATATCTAGTATCTAGCATGCAGATGAGTAATGAATGGCTAATTGATTGCTCATCCACCCTTCACTGGATAGAACACGTTGGATGGGGTAGAACTAGGGACTGGGCGGGAGGGTTGGGCTGGAGTGTGGGAGATGGGATAAAACAATAAAGCACAGAAACAGGCCTTTCGACCCACCCTGTCCATGCTGACCATCAATTGAGTTTAGTTTATTGTCACGTGTACCGAGATACAGTGAAAAGCTTTTGTTGCATGCTAACTAGTCAGTGAAAAGACAATACATGATTACAATCGAGCCATCCACAGTGTACAGTTACATGATAAAGGGAACAACGTGAATAACATTTAGTGCAAGATAAAGTCTCGTGAAGTCCAATCATGAGTCCAAGGGTCTCCAATGAGGTGGATAGTAGCTCAGGACTTGATCCATAACCTTGGGGATGGATGGGGAGAATGTGCGACTGGTTTGAGGGAGGTAGGCTGGGGATTGTTGGACTGGCTGGGGATTGCTATTGGGGCTGTGGGAGGCTGAGGGAGAGGGAGGGTATATGGTGAGGGGGGTGGGTATGCACTGACCAGCCAGTTCATCAGCATCAATGTGTTCTTCCCAAAGTCCCACACACGCAGTGAATCCTGGCATTGGGAATCCACGCTCCGGGCCTTCTGATATACTCATTACTGGGATTTAATAATCATTTGTTGAATGCATCAGTCAAAACAGCATTCCGCTGTTCTTATAACCCACAAAATATTCCACGTAGCAATCCAGGAATGAAGGATAATTTCCACTGTTTGAAGAAAATTAGGTAAGAGGTGGGAATCTATCGACTCAGTAGAAGGCTGAGATGGAATCTTGTGCTGTCTCTGAACCCAATAATGAAATCTCTACTGATGGTCCGGAACTGAGGGAGGACAGTCCTGTCAGAAGGACTAAATACTGTGTATACGGGATTTTGGGAAGAACACATTGATGCTGATGAACTGTCTGAAAAGTCAGTGCATACCCCCCCTCACCATACCATCCCTCACCATACCCCCCCACCCCCTCACTATACCCCCTCTCACCATCCCCCTCCCCATCCCCCTCACCATACCCCCCTCACTATAGCCCCCCACCCCCTCACCATACCCCCCTCATCATACCCCCCTCATCATACCCCCCTCACCATACCCTCCTCACCATACCCCCCTCACCATACCCCCCTCACCATACCCCCCTCACCATACCCCCCTCACCATAACCCCCCTCACCATACCCCCCTCACCATACCCCCCTCACCATACCCCCTCACCATACCCCCCTCACCATACCCCCCTCACCCCCCTCACCATACCCCCCTCATCATACCCCTCTCACCATACCCTCCTCACCATACCCCCCCCCCACCCCCCTCACCATACCCCCCCTCACCATACCCCCTCACCATACCCCCCTCACCATATCCCCCTCACCATACTCCCCTCACCATACCCCCCTCACCATACTCCCCTCACCATACCCCCCTCACCATACTCCCCTCACCATACCCCCCTCACCATACCCCCCTCACCATACCCCCCTCACCATACCCCCCTCACCATACCCCCCTCACCATACTCCCCTCACCATACCCCCCTCACCATACTCCCCTCACCATACCCCCCTCACCATACCTCCCTCACCATACCCCCCTCACCAAACCTCCCCCTCACCATACCCCCCTTCTCCCTCAGCCTCCTCCAGCCCCAATAGCAATCCCCAGCCAGTCCAACACTCCCAAGCTAAGTCCTACCTCCCTCAATGCAGTCCTCACGTGAGATGCTGAGCTGAGGCCCTGCCTGCTCTCCCAGACAGTTGTGCAGCAGTCACAGTTTCTTCCTCACAGCTCCCGGGTGCTCCGGTTTCTCCCCGCACCCCAATAATGTCTCGGTCACAGGTTAACTGAATATTGCAAATTGCATCTTGCGGAGATTGGGTGGCTAGAAAACCTTCCGCTCCAATGTATAACAGCCACCTGCTCCCATTCCCCCTCAGTTCCAACCCACTCTCCTGCTCTCCAGTTTACTTATAACCTAGTCTGTAATCACCAACTATCAGTGAAATGAGTTTTTTACCCTCTGCGCAGGACAAGGGAGTCAGAACCCAACTCAGTCACCCATGGCTCCTCATCCCTTACCATGATCTGCTGCTCAATGACTTTCACGCTGGGCCCAATGTCTCTGGGACTTCCTGGCCCATCCCTCAGCTGTCACTCCTCCTCAGCCCAGTCTCACTCTCTCTCCATTCCGTCACTCTCCCCCAGCCCAGTCTCACTCTCCTGCAGCCCACTCTCTCTCCCCCAGTCCACTCTCTCTCCCCCAGCCCACTCTCTCTCCCCCAGTCCACTCTCTCTCCCCCAGTCCACTCTCTCTCCCCAGCCCACTCTCTCTCCCCCAGCCCAATCTCACTCTCCCCCAACTCAGTCTCTCTCCCCCAGCCCAATCTCACTCTCCTGCAGCCCACTCTCTTTCCCCCAGCCCACTCTCTTTCCCCCAGCCCACTCTCTTTCCCCCAGCCCACTCTCTTTCCTGCAGCCCACTCTCTTTCCCCCAGCCCTCTCACTCTCCCCCAGCGCAGTCTCACTCTCTCCGGTACAGTCTCACTCACCCCCACCCCAATCTCACACTCCCCCAGCTCAGTCTCATTCTCCATCCAGCCGTCATTCTCCCCCAGCCATCTCACACTCCCCTAGCCCAGTCACTCTCCCCAGTGCAGTCTCACACTCTCCAGCCCAATGTGTGGTGACACCTGGCCCTTCAGACTCAAGGGTACCTCTTCCCAGGGTCACTGTTGCAGAGGTTAGATCGGCCTTCCTGAGGGTGAACCCATGGAAATCAACTGGCCCAGTTGGAGTTCCTGGCCATGTCTTTAGCAGCGCGCAGACCAGCTAGCAAGATTATTCGTGGACATCTTTAATCTCTCCCTACTCCGTTCTAAGGTGCCCACCTGCTTCACGAAAATCACCATCATCCCAGTGTCAAAGAAAAGCAAGGTCTTATGCATAAACAACTACTGTCCAGTGGCCTTAACATCCACCATCATGAAATGTTTTGAGCGTCTAGTTAGGGAATGCATTAAATCCAGTCTACCAAATGGCCTTGACCCACTGCAGTTCACCTGCCGCCACAACAGGTCCACGGATGATGCCATTGCCCTGGCCCTACACTCATCCCTGGATCACCTGGATAAGAGAGACACCTAAATCACACTCCTATTCATAGACTCTGCCTTTAATACCATTATACCATCCAAGCTCATCGCCAAACTCGCGGGACTTGGAGACAGCACTCATCTCTGCAATTGCATCCTCGACTCGCCTACCAACAGACCCCAATCAGTGAGGATAGGGGACAAGTCATCCACTACGATAATCCTCAACACTGATGCTCCACAAGGATGCGTTCTCAGCCACCTTCTTTACTCCTTGTACACCCACGACTGTGCATGTACAAATCGAATTCAATTTTCAAATTTGCAGATGACATGACCTTTGTGGGCCAGATATCAAACAATGATGAGACGGAGCACAGGAAAGAGATCGAGATCCTCGTGTCCTGGTGTCATGACAACAACCTTTCTCTCAATGTCATCAAGATTAGGAGATAGTGATCGACTTCAGGAATCAAAGCAGTACACATACCCCAGATTGCATTGATGGCACCCAAAGTAGAGATGGTTGAAAACTTTAAATTCCCACGAGTAAATATCACCAACAATTTCTCCTGGACCACCCACATTGAAGCAATTACCAAGAAAGCACAGCACTGCCTCTACTTCCTTAGACAGCTTAGGAGGTTTGGCATATCCCCAACAACCCTCACCAACTTCTACAGATGCGCTGTAAAAAGCATTTTATCAGGATGCATAACAGCTTGGTTTGGGAACAGCTCCATCCAAGACCACACAAAATTGCAGCGAAATGTGGATGCAGCCCAGACCATCACGTAAACCAACCTCCCTTCCATTGACCCCATTTATACCTCACGCTGCCTCGGC
Organism: Rhinoraja longicauda; assembly: GCF_053455715.1. NCBI lineage: Eukaryota > Metazoa > Chordata > Chondrichthyes > Rajiformes > Arhynchobatidae > Rhinoraja > Rhinoraja longicauda. The sequence goes on along the minus strand of NC_135961.1, from coordinate 47,869,416 downwards.
AAGTCCAGCAGCATCATCAAGGATGTCGCACCCAGGCCACTCCCTTCCCCCATCCGGGCAAAAAGTATAGAAGTGTGAAAACGCACACCTCCAGATTCAGGGGCAGTTTCTTCCCAGCTATTATCAGGCAACTGAACCATCCTACCACAACCAGAGAGCAGTCCTCATCTACTATCTATCTCACTGGTGACCCTTGAACTTTGATTGGACTTTACTGGCTTTATCTTGCACTAAATGTTATTCCCTTTATCATGTATCAGTACACTGTGGATAGCTCGATTGTAATCATGTATTGTCATTCTGCTGACTGGTTAGCATGCAACAAAAGCTTTTCACTGTACCTTAGTACACATGACAATAAACTAAAACGGTAAAATCTCCATCCTCCAGTCCAATCAACCTCTTCCCTCCATCAATCTATCACTCTCCATCTGTCCAGTCCTTCCCTCTTGTATTATCAAATCTTTGCTCTCACTCTGCCCGTTCAATTTCACCCTCCCCCTAGTCCAATCCTACCATCACGCAAGCTCCTCTCTGATCTCAATATCTCATTGTGTAGGAAGGAACTGCAGATGCTGGTTTAAACCGAAGATAGACACAAAAAGCTGGAGTAATACAGGGGGTCAGACAGCATCTCTGGAGAAAAGGAATAGGGTCCAGACCCTTCTTCTGAAGACCGGTCTCAACCCGAAACGCCACCTATTCCTTTTCTCAATATCTCATTGTCAGGACATTCTCACTCTCTTGCCCGCAGACCGCTCCATCTCTCTCCCCACTCCCAATCCACTTTGTCTCTCCCTCTCTCTGCCTCAGCCCCAGTTCATCAATCATTCTTGTTTCTCTCCAGGTCCAATCCTTCCTTCCAAACATCCACTCTATAACACCCGCTCTTTGCCAGGCAAGTCTGTTATTCTCACTCTTTCCAGGTACAATCTGTCTTCCTCTCACATTACTTCAGTCCAGTCTGCCACACTCTCTTCTCTTCCAGTTCTGTCCCTCTCACCCTTTCCCAGTCCAATCTCTGTCTCCCAGTAGAGTTTTTCACTCCTCTCCCCGAGTCTGTCTGTCTCTCCCTCCCTCCCCAAGTCGGACGGTCACTCTCGGTGAAGCACTGACTGCGTGACGCGTTCATGAAACAAGTCACTGTAATCCAGCCATTAACTCCTTGCAAGTTTGTTGATAGAGCCGAGGTGCTCTGAGAATTGAAATCTGCTGTTTATCTGCAGACCTTAAATAAGTTTGCCACAACCTTTCAGCGGATGGCCTTGAAACTTGCGGAAGCCTGTGTTAATAATTGGTAAAGCCTCTGATTTATTTGCCCTGGGCTACAATCCCAGCAAAGCATTTCCTTCCCTTGGATGAGGATGTAAATGCAGCACGGTATTTTCTTTCCCCATTACATTAGGTTGCTCTTCATTCCATTAGCAGTTGCTTGCCAACTTCACAAATTACGACTTCTTAGTCTCATATGAGCTCCCAACAAAAAGAAGTCCTGCTCTTGTTCCCTGGCCTGAGATAGTTTTACCTTTGTCAGATACATATAGCCGTCACATTTTTATACACTCTTGAAAATGGTATCCAATTCATTTCCTGATGCAGTGGTCCATACATTATGTGGTAAATAACTAAAATACATATGTTTATGAGGGCCCATGGGCAAAATCTTTTACCCCTGGTAGGAATATCATAAACAAGAATGAGCGAAAGAAGTTTTAAAGATGTCGGGGGAACGTGTTATACACAGTTGATATCCAGAATACAATGCCAGAGGAGATGGTGGAATCAGATGCATTTACAATGTTTTTGAGACATTTGGGCAGGCACTTAAACGGGCAAGGCCATTAGAAGGATATGTTTCTAATGAAGGCAAATGGGATTAGTGTAGATGAGTTAAGAGGTTGGTATCGACATAGTAGATTGAAGAAGGGTCTGAAGAAGGGTCTCGGCCCGAAATGTCACCCATTCCTTCTCTCCAGAGAAGCTGCCTGACCTGCTGAGTTACTCCAGCATTTTGTGTCTACCTACAGTAGATTGAGCACATAGGTTTATGGTGAAGGGGAAAAGATTTAATAGGAATCTGAGGGGTAATCTGAAGGGTTGGTGGGTGTAAGAAACAGGCTGCCAGAGGGAATAGCTGCGGCAGGCACTAATGCAATGTTTAGGAAACAATTAGACAGGTACATGGAAAGGACAGGTTTAGAGGGATATGAACCAAATGATGGCAGATGGGACTTGTGGGGATGGGGCATGTTGGTTGGTGTGGGCAGGTTGGGCTGAAGGGCCTGTTTCCACGCTGTATGACTATATGACCCCGTTTCTGTCCTGTTTGACACCATGACTCTATGATTCTAGTAAGCACATTGAAAGATGTAAAGATTCAAATGTAAAATGATGCTGATTTCTCAGGAATAGAGTAGCATGATGCTTCAGTTACTGAATTAGTATTGAAGTATCAGGGACACGAGCTCAAATCACACCAGCTCAGCTGGGATATCTAAATAAATTGGGAATATTGTCAGACAGCTGGCATATTTGACATTGTTTAGGGAGGAAAGTCTGATCTGGTCTAAACAAGACTCTAGATCCATGACGACATGGCTGGTTCAACAGCCCACGAAAATGGCCCAGTAAAACACTCTATTGCATCAAAATCCCCTGGGCATTATGGAGCTGCCTTCATCCCAAGAAAGTGACTCCCTATCATCCTCTCACGGACATTTTCTTACGGAAATAGGGAAAGAATAAATATGAACCTGAGGGGCAACCTTTTCACACAAGGGTGGTGGATATATGGAACGAGCTGCTGGAGGACGTAATTGAGGCAGGTGCAATAACAGCATTTAAAAGACATTTGAACAAATACATAAATGGGAAAGGTTTAGAGGAAACAAAAACACAAAGTAATAGAGTAACTCAGCGGGTCAAGCAGCACCTCTGAAGATGCCAGAGATGCTGTCTGACCACTGAGTTACTCTAGCACTTTGTGTCTTTTTGTGTAAGAGGGTGGAGAAGAGGTCTTTTTTTGTAAACAACATCTGCAGTTCCTTATTTTAAGGCTTAGAGGAATATCACTGGTTCAATGTTCAATGGTGCTTTATTGTCACACGTGCAAATGCACAGTGAAATTCCTTTCCTACAAACAGTCCAGTAAAGTATTGCCATACCTAAACATATCCTGATTAGCAAAGTGTACAGAAACAGTCCACTGAGTCTGCATGCAAGAGGCACCATGTTTTGGCACCATTTTCGAAGTCCGGTCCCTGCTCTAGTTCTTATGAGGGTTGTTCGATCCAGGCAAACCCCAGGCTGGTGTGGGTCTCCAGCCAATGCCTTCCTTGGACATGTGCATCGACCTGCGAACCAAAGTCCCACTCTTCGCCCGTCCACCTCTGTGTCCAGGGAGTGCCTCCCGTCGCCGACCTATCGTCTCCTCTTCTCTTGATGGTTCTCCCAGCCCTCTCTCCTCCTAACTAAAACCCACCTTCGCTCCCCAAACTTTAGCTCAAAGGATTAATGTCTAGTCATGTGACCTGGTGTCAACCTTTGCTTAAAATGGTTGCACCTTTCAATTGCCTCAGGATGGTTAGCAATTTTAAAGGCACTATATAAATGGAGCTTGATTTTTTGGCAAAGCATTCTTTCAATGTGAGGTTGATCAACTGTTTTAGCTGACTGTATAAATTGAATGTGTTTTTGGATTCTGGCACATTTCACTACAGCTGGAAACACTGTACACTGTGGTGGGTATTTATACTTAAGGGAATACATTCCTGTTGAATGTTCTCATCTCTTCCCTATGTTATGATCTGATTTTTGGCTGTTGAATATGTCTGTCCTTATACCAGTGTTCCTCTGGCGTTTTGGGATATATTCCTGGTACAACTACTTCTGCAATTCTTTTTCATTCTAATCGGAGATTCTATCGCAGAGCAAGAGACAGTTCAGCTCAAGGCTCCTGTGTCAGGGCACTGGAAGGACCAGTCCAATTAGTCCCCTTGGCTTCTTCCCACTATCCCCTCTGAAAGTTCCAACCAAGTCTGATTCCATCACCCTTTCAGGCAGTGAATCTGCATCATGGCAATGGCCACGCACTCGTCTGCCTGTCCCTGCCATCAGGAAGAAGGTACATGGGCCTGAAAACTGTAACGTCCAGGTTCAGGAACAGCTTCTTCCCTACAGCCATTATTAAATACGACACCCTCCAAATAAGCTCTGAACCACATAGATTATCATTGATACTGATTGCAATATTATTGTTTGTTTGTTTTTTATGTGTACATATACATATACACACACTGAACTTTTTTTTTCTCATTTATTATATTGTTTACAGTGTACTATGTTTACATATTCTGTTGTGCTGCAGCAAGTAAGAATTTCATTGTTCTATCTGGGACATATATGATAATAAAACGCTCTTGACTCTTGACTTGCTGTGGCACGAAGGCTGAAGGTGGCCGGGCGAGGAGAGAGGTGACGGTTCTTTGGACGATCCGGTCGGAGGGGACAGCTGGAGGCCCCGCAGAAGCTTGGGGCTCGCCTGGCTCGGGCTCACGGACCAGACTGGACTTTGTAAATGGCGCCAAAAGCTGTTGCCTCTTGCATGTGGTCTGAGTGGACTATTTCTATGCACTTTGTACTAATCGGGAATTGTGCTTAGGTATGGCAATACTTTACTGCACTGTATAGAAAATCAAACGGGCATTTGAAAGGAACGTTCCCAAACAAGATTTGACAAAGGGAATGACTTGAAGAAGCAAAGGAAAGCGGAGAGGTTTACTGTGAGAATTCCAGAGAGCGGCAGATGAAGGCACGGCTGCCAATGCTGGAGTGAATCTGTTTGAGGATGGGTGGCCAAGGTGCAAACCATCACCAGTGTTAGGTTTGAATCACCTCCATAATTGTTCATCAAGGACATTCATAGTAACAGAGGATGATGGATTTTAAACATTAACACATACGGCATAAGACAATTTAAAAATATGCACAAAATTTATCGCAATTATGATATTCAACTAAATTTGCCCTTCATTTTACATCCCCACAGCCTCTCCAGTCTGCCCACTGAATGTACCTACTGGATAGCTGATGCTGATATGACAGGTTGATTGCCCTTCCTCTTGTATTTCTTACTTTTGCATGGAAGGGAGCTATCTCATCATTCCCTTTCACTGACTTATTTCCCTATAAATTTTCACTCATTCCTTCACCACCCTATTTCACCATTGTTTGAAAGGAGTTTTTTTAAATTTAACCTTTTGTGTTTGACCTCTCCGCGTCCGTTCAGAGATTTTCCCTTTTCATTGTAATAAAAACATTGTTATAAAATCTGTACTGAAACTGTCCAGAAAGAAATACCTGTCATGGTATCTTACAGACAATATGTGTACATACTGGGCCAATAAACTTATTCATTCATTGATTCATTTAATGCTATGGTTCTTTTCTCAACCTACGTTACCCTGACAAGGGCTACAAAGCTTGTTCTCATAATTCAACCCACTGAGCACTGGTATCCTAGCGGGGTCAGGGGGTAGGGGAGAGGGCAGGAACAGGGTACTGATTGTGAATGATCATTCCATGATCACATTGAATGGTGGTGCTGGTTCAAAGGGCTGAATGGCCTACTCCTGCACCTATTGTCAATTATCTATCCTCCTGATCATGAAAGTGCAAGGTTTTAATCCAAAGCTCACCACTGTACATTAAACATAGGAAAAGTTAGAATCGGAACAGGCTCCATTGGCCCTTAATGTCTGTGCCAAACGTAATGTTAAAATAAACTAATCTCATCTGCCTGCACATGATTCCTATCACTCCATACCCTGCATATCCCTTGCCTATCTAAAAGCCTCTTAAATGCTTCTAATATACCTGCCCCCACCGCCACCCCTGGCAGTGCATTCCAGGCACCCACCCGCCACTGTATAAAAAACGTGCCCTGCGCATCTCCTTTAAATTTTGCCCCTCTCACCTTAAAGCTATGCCCTCTAGTCTTTGACATTTCCACCCTGCGGGAAAGGTTCCGACTGTCCTCCCTATCTATGTTTCACATCATTTCATCTACTTCTATCAGGTCTTCCCTCAACCTCTGGCATTCCAGAGAAAACAATTCAAGTTTGTGCTTCTCTCCTTGTGTCTAGCACCACCTATCCTAGGCAGCATTTTGTAAACCTCTTCTGCACCCTCTCCAAAGCCTGCATCCTTCCTGTAATGGAGCGACCCTGTACTGAGACTGGTTCTGATTGAGGCTCCAGTCAACATCTCTGTTGCAAATGTTTCAGGTCCATTGCAAATTATCTTGGAGCACAGTTGAGATTCCTCCCTGGACACCAGTGTGTCCTGCTTTCATTGAACGTTGGCCTCTCACGTAGTTCAAACATTCGGCTGTCCTCACTATCAGGTAATGCCAAAAACACATTCTGTTTGTTGTCCTTAAATGATTCTTCACAGCTGTAAAACACTGCATTAACTGGCAGTGCCTGCAGTAGGATATCATACTGTTAAGGTTGATAATTCCAGCCATTTGGGGTTCAGTTTGTTGGGAGGTCATGACAGGCATTACGATATGCCCACTATGGCGGACGTTGCTGTGCATGGACATAACTGAGAAGACTCTGTGGCAGGAAGACTGTTAGCTGGTTTTAGCCACCAACCAGTTCTGTCACGAGCCCCAGTGCTTGACTTTAGACTTTATAGATACAGGGTGGAAACAGGCGTTTTTGCCCACTGAGTGCGATCATCCCGTACACTAGCCAACACACACTAGGGACAATTTTACAACTTACCAAAGCCAATTAACACACAAACCTGTGAGATGTAGAGCGTGAGACGAAACTGCAGTACCCGGAGAAAACCATGTGGTCACAGGGAGAACATACAAACTATGTACAGACAGCATCCATAGTCAGGATCGAACACGGGTCTCTAGCGCAGTAAGGCAACAACTGTACCGTTACATTACTATCCCATCCAGAGGGATTAGTGTTGGTTAGGAAATAAGATTTCAGCATCTATAGTCTTACGTCTTCTTTTTTTTCCCCCTCTCTAACAACCTTCATTAGCATAACAACCAGTATTTCACCATCATATTTTCTGGTCTCACCCATTCAGAGATATTCTCTTTGTTGTCTCCCCACCATTCTGCAATTTAAAAGCAAGCTTTCTTCTTTCTTTTCGACTTCTGACGAGGCTCTTTGTTCTGGAACATTAATTCTCTTAAGAGGCTACCTGATCTATCGAGTGTTTCCAGCATTTCTGCAGAGGAATGCGTGCCAAAGAAGACAATCCAAGTGATCCCCAGCTGGAAACCATGGATGAACCGTGAGGTCCATACCCAGGTGAAAGGCCAAGACCGCAGTGTACAAGTCATATGATCCTGAGTGGTACAAGAAATCTCATAAAACCATCCGGAATGCCAAGAGACAAAACCGGGTCAAACTTGAGCCCCGGTATAATCACTCGGACACCCGTTGACTGGATACCCAAGGTCTGAATTGTTGTACTTCGTGGTCCGGTACCTGTTGTACCTTTGTTGAGACTCTGGACGGACCACAAGTACACGTGTGTAAAAGGTTACAATGCTGGAGCTCAACTCCAGGCTGTTTATTCCGTGGCCACCTGGAACCAATCTCTTATATACACATATATATATACACATTCCTACACAGGCAAACAAAGTAGTCCTTGGGATACAACAAAGTAGCCCCAGCAATATCAGAACATGAATACGAAAAATGGGCGACAAAGTGAAGTCAGGCAGCATTGCTGATGAACTTAATGCATTCTATGCTCGCTTGGAGCAGAAGGCCAACAGGGTGATGACATCAGTCCTGTCAGACTCGAGTGTGCCTTTTCCCATGGTCTCTGTTGCAGAAGTAAGATCGGCCTTCCTGAGAATGAACCCACAGAGAGCAACTGGCACGGATGGAGTATCTGGTCGCGTCCGAAGAACTGCATGGACCAACTCGCGGGAGTGTTCACGGATACTCTCAACGTCAGACTTCTATTCATAGACTGTGCTTTCAATACCATTATTCCAACCAAACCCATCTCCAAACCCCTGGAACTTGGAGTCAGTACTCTCGTCTGCAACTGGAACCTCGGCTTCCTGACCAAAAGATCACTGATCGTCCTCTATGATAATTCTCAACACTGGTGCCCCACAAATATGCAATCTCATCCCACTCCTATACTCCTTACACACCCATGACTGGCTAGCCAAATACCAATCCAACTCAATTCACACGTTCACAGATGACACCACAGTAGTGGGCCAGATATCAAATAATACCAAGACAGAGAACAGAAAGGAGATTGAGAACCTGTAACCTGGTGCCAAGACAATAACCTCTCCATCTATGTCAACAAGACAAAGAAGATTGTGATTGACTTCAGGAAGCAAAGCAGTACACACACCCTGGTATATATTGATGGCACTGAAGTAGAGATGGTCACTAACTTCAAGTTCCTCAGAATAAATATCATCTGCATTTTGACCTGGACCAACCACATCGAAAACCAATGGCCAAGCATACCGATGCCCTACTTAAGGCTGGAATTTTGACATGTCCCCAACAACCCTCACTAACTTCTACAGATGCGCCGCAGAAAGCATTTTATTGATTGTATCACAGCGTGGTTTGGGAACAGCTCCATCCAAGACCACAAGAAAGTGCAGAAAGGTATGGGTATAGTCCAGACCTTCACACAAAACAACCTCCCTTCCAGTGACTCTATCTACACTTCATGCTGCCTCGGCAAGGCCACCAACATAATCAAGCACCACTAACCCTGGATACTCCCTCTTCTTATCTCTTCTTACCTCTTACAAGAGGTGCAGAAGTTTGAAAACACATACCTCCAGATTCAGGGATAGTTTCTTTGCAATTTTCATCAGGCAACTGAATGGTCCTCTCATCTAGAGTGCGGTCTTGAACTCTCATCTATCTCATTGGAGACCACGAAGTATCTTTAATCGGACTTTATCTTGCACTAAATATACTTATCCTTGTGATGTACTTATGTACTCCTTATAGATGTGATACTTGCACTTATCCTTTATCTGCAGGCTGTGGATGGCTTAATTGTAATCATGTATAGTCTTTTCTTCGACTGGATAGCAGGCAAATAAAAGCTTTTCACTGTACCTTGGTACATGAGACAATAATAAAGTGAACCAAACAAAAACTAAACTAAACTAAACTACTTTATTTCATATTTCCAGCATCAGCAGTTGTTTTCCTCAATAAAAATAGAAAATGGTGAAACCGCTCAGTGGTCGGACAGCATCTGAGGAGAGAGAAACAGTCAATCTTTCGGAACCAGGACTCTTCATCAGAAACATCATGGTTCTGAAACATTAACTGAGATGTGACCTGACTTGCTGACTGTTTCCAACATTTCCTGTGTTTGTTTCAGATTTCTAGCACTTGCAGTCTTTTAAATTTTCATTTGCAGTTTCTTGATCTTAGTTTAGAGACCTCCTACCTGGATTGGACCTGGTCCATCATCAGAGGGTCTGCCTAACATTCAGGCCAGGAAAGGCCTCAGGGCAGTCGACTGTACTGTTGGGTCTCTCTGCGGTAACCCAGCCTGCATCTATGTTGCTGACCAAACCCACATTAGCCCACATTAACCAAGGTCAATCCCAGGCTCCATGAGTGACACCTCTCTCTTGGAATGGTGTTGCTTGGCTTATAATACATGGAAACACCAAATAAATACCTACGTCAGGCGCCTTATGAAATTTTATTCTGTTACTGGTTTTATTTGAGATGATGTGAATTCCATGGTTTTCCTTTATTTTATTTATAACATTCAGTTTGAAGTGCAGCTATTTCATTCTGATCAGGTACATACCTGTGTTTTATCATTTCCATTGAGCTATTTTTCAATTAAAGTCATAGCGTGGAAATAGGCCTTCCGGCCCAACTTGCCAACACTGTCCCATCTACACTAGTCCCACCTGCCTGCGTTTGGCCCATATCCCTCTACACCGGTACTATCCATGTACCTGTCTGATTGTTTCTTGAACGTTGCAATAGTACCTGCCTCAACCGCCTCCTCCGTTGATCCATATACCCACCATCCTTTGTGTGAAAACGTTACCCCTCAGGTTCCTATTAAACCTTTCCACCCTCACCTTAAATGTGTTTAAGGTGATTTAATTTAAAGTGTACTCTTTCATTTAAAAAAAACTTTCATGACAGGGTTGTTGTCATTTATCTACAGATTAGAGCCATGTCTTCAGGAGAAAAGTTTGGAAACACTTCTGCACACAGGACCTGAGGTTTCTTTCTGCAAACAGCAATTGATATGCAGTCAAATGGGAATTTTAAATCTAGGATGGATTGACTTTCCTCAAGCAGAGGTATTAAGGAATTTTAAAACATTTTTTGGTGAATGCTTGCTGTGTGTACGTTACATGCCTCATTACTTGTGTGCAGCAGGCAACTCATTTGTTGATGAAATGAAATTTAAATGAACAAGCTAGTTCCGAGAGTTTGCAGTGGTTTCTATTATTTCTGTTTTGATCTGTGCTTAAAATACTGTAGATATATGGACAATAGAAACATAGAAAATAGGAGCAGGAGTAGGCCATTCAGCCCTTCAAGACAGTTGCCCCATTCAACACCATTCTGACTGATCCTCTATCTCAAAGCCCAGACTTTCCCCATACTCCTTGATAGCTTCTGCGTCTCGAAGTTTACCCATCGCCTTCTTAAAATATTCAGCGACTTGGCCTTTCCAGCTTTGTGTGGTTGTAAATTCCATGGGTTCACCACATTCTAAGTGACAAAATTTCTTCTCATCTCTTGGGTGGCATGGTGGCGCAGTGGTAGAGTTGCTGCCTTCCAGCACCAGAGACCCAGGTTCAATCCTGACTGTTGCTGTCTGTAAGGAGTTTGTATGTTTTCCACGTGTCTGCGTGGGTTTTCTCTGGGATCTCCAGTTTCCTCACACATTAAAAAAACATACAGGTATGTAGATTAATTGGCCTGGTACAATTGTAGATTTTTCCTAGTATGTCGGATAGTGTTAGTGTGCAGGGGTCATTGGTCGGTGTGGACTCGGTGGGCCGAAGGGCCTGTTTTCGCACTGTATCTCTAAACTAAACTAAACTAAACTAAACTAAACTAAACACTTTCCCTGCAAGCTGAGACTGTGACTTCTTTTTCTAGACAGCCCACACAGGGGAATCACTCTCCCCACTGCCCATCTGTCCAACACTAACAGAACTTTGTACAATGGAGACAAGAAAGACTACAGATGCTGGAATCGGGATCAAAACACAAATCCCTGGAGGAACTCAGTAGGTAAGGCAGCATCTGCCAGGCAAAGGGTTGGTTGACGTTTTAGGTTGAGACTCTGCATCTGCCCGGAAACATCGACCACCCCCTTTGCTTCCACGAACACTGCTTTGCCTATTGATTTTTGCCAGCAGTTTGCTCCAGAATTTTGTAAACTTCAATTTGATACCCTCTCATTCTTTAAAGCTCTGAAGCTCCTGTGATTGCAAACCCAGTTGACCTTCTCTCTGCTTGTGCTACATTCCCACCATTAGACTCAGGCAACATTCACACGATAAAATTATACGTAAATTACAAGACAGCGAAAAGAAAAAGACTCTACAAAACATGGCATTAGTGCAAAAAACCCCATTAGAAACAAGTTCATGGCAGTACAAAAGTTGGCCCGTTGTGTTCCATTGCTGAGGTAGAATTTGGGTTTTGCAAGTCGGTTTAAAAACTTCATCAAGATGACTGAAGAAGGGTCTCGACCCGAAATGTCACCCATTCCTTCTCTCCAGAGATGCTGCCTGTCCCGCTGCGTTACTCCAGCTTTTTGTGCCTATCTTAAGAACTTGGTAGTTGTAGGAAAGTAGCTGTTCCTGAACCTGATGGTGTGGGACTACAGGCTTCTCCGTACATCCTGCCCGATGGTGGCAGTGAGAAGGGAGAAATGGCCCGGATTTTGGGAATCTTTGAAATAGAATATTTGAGGTAGCTGGGTGAGCCCTCCACCGTGCCTCCTTCTTGAGGCAGCACTTCATGTGGATGCTTTTGATGGATGGGAAGGCTGTGCTCAAGATAGACTGGGCAGAGTTCATCACCCTCTGCAGCCTCTTGCCTTCCCGTGTGTTGATATTGCTGTACCAGGCCAATGCGACTGGTCAGGATACTTTCTATGGAGCATCTCCTCCTTTCCCTTTTTGCCTATTTTTTTGAAACATTGAATATTGACTTCTCAGCCCTAGCAACCAGAAACCATATCTCTGAATAGCTGCTAAATCAAACTCATTTGTTTCTCATTGTGCCATCGATAATCTATTTGTTACACATGCTGTATGCATCAAGATAGAGCCTTCAGCTTTGACTTTTTTACTAATTTTACTTTCTCTGGCCCTTTCTTGCCACACAGTTGCGTTTATATTTTCTTTTTGTCCTTCCATGCTTTGGCTTCCAAACCCTGTGCCAGTGCCTTCTCCCCTTCCTTCGTTATTTATGAATCTTGCTGTCATCAAAATCCTTCCTCCCTCTAATTAATTTAAAGTCTATTTTCAGTGGCTGAATTCACTAGCAGAATATAAAGGGAGCCACAAGGATATTTGAGGTGGCTGGAAGGTAAGCCCTCCAACATTCCTTCCACAACCAAAAACGGATTAATGGTTTGTAGAGGTTTGTTGCACAAACATTGCTTGCCACGTCTAACCATGGTACAACGCCAGCTACCTTTCAAAAAGATCTCTTCGTCTGTGAAACACTTCGATAACCCCCACTCCGCAGTAATGTGGAAGATATTTGAAAACTTTTTTTAAACTTCTGCAATTTAGATAACGGTCTTGCATTTAGTACAAACCCCAACTAATCTATTGAGTGTTAACAGAAAGATTTGCTTTCTATTTTGACCTTGACCTCGCTTTCCGGATGTCCCAATGTGCTTTGCAGACAATGAAGGCTTGTGAAGGAGCAGTCCTGTTGTAGACAAAGTGTCAGTCTATGTGTGCACAGGAATCTCCCGCAGGCAGCAATGTGACGATGGTCACGGGATCTGTTTTAGAAATGTTGAATGAGGAATAAAAATTGGCCAGGACTTTTTTGTATTTGTTTGTGCACGTGGACAGTCAGCATTTATTGCCCATCTCTAACTGCTTTGAAAAAAGTTGACAAGAAGGTGTTATTGAGTCGTCTTCTTGAACCTCTTCAGTCCTTACGATGAAGGACTGCTTAGGTCTAGTCAACATGGCTTTGTGTATGTGGAAAATTGTATCTTGTGAATTTAATAGACAATAGACAATAGACAATAGGTGCAGCAGTAGGCCATTCAGCCCTTCGAGCCAGCGCCGCCATTCAATGCGATCATGGCTGATCACTCTCAATCAGTACCCCGTTCCTGCCTTCTCCCCATACCCCCTCACTCCGCTATCCTTAAGACCTCTATCCAGCTCTCTCTTGAAAGCATCCAACGAACTGGCCTCCACTGCCTTCTGAGGCAGAGAATTCCACACCTTCACCACTCTCTGACTGAAAAAGTTCTTCCTCATCTCCGTTCTAAATGGCCTACCCCTTATTCTTAAACTGTGGCCCCTTGTTCTGGACTCCCCCAACATTGGGAACATGTTTCCTGCCTCTAATGTGTCCAATCCCCTAATTATCTTATATGTTTCAATAAGATCCCCCTCATCCTTCTAAATTCCAGTGTATACAAGCCTAATTGCTCCAACCTTTCAACATACGACAGTCCCGCCATTCCGGGAATTAACCTAGTGAACCTACGCTGCACGCCCTCAATAGCAAGAATATCCTTCCTCAAATTTGGAGACCAAAACTGCACACAGTTTGAGATTGAGATTGTTGAAGAGGTGACCAGGAGGACCAACAAGGGCAGGGTGATAGACATTGTATACATGGACTTTAGCAAGTCCTTTGACAAAGTTGCGAAAGGTAGGCTGGTCTTGTCTCATTGCATGGATTCAGCGTGAATGTAAAATTGGCTTTGTGGTACGTCAGAGGGTGGTAGTGGGGGGATTGTTTTTCAGATTGAAGGCCGGTGACCATTATTGTGCTTACTCCACTATTGTTTGTCATCCATACTAATGATTTGTGTGCAAATGTAGTTGACATGTCTAGTGAGCTTGCAGATGATGCTAAAATTACTAGTATTTTGGGCAGAGAAGAAGATTATTTAAGATTACAACAGGATCTCAATCAAGTGAGAAAGTGAGCCAAAGAACGACAGATGAAATTTAGCTCAGACATGTCTGAAATGTGGCATTTTCAAAAGTTAAACAAAGATACTTGCATAGTAAATGGCAGGGGCCTGAAAAGTGTAGTAGAACAGAAAGACAATGCATACAGTTCCCTGAAAGTGGAGACACAGGTAGAGAGTGTGGTTAAAAAACCACCAGGTGGCACTTTGATGGCAGCCTCGCCTACAGTCTGTCTGTCCTTTTCGTCTCTTTTTTGTTATTTTTGGTGAGTTTAAAAAGTATGTGTTGATGTTCTCTGGTTTGTTTTATGTGGGGGATGGGCAGGGGGGGGGGGGTCGGGGGAAACTTTTTTCAATCTCTTACCTTGGTGGAGATGCGATTGGTTTCCGGATCGTATCTCCGGTCGCTCTGCAGCCTAACATCGTGGTGCTGGAGGCTTTGCCCGTGACTAACTTTGAGCCCCACCATGGGGTGTGGACTTACCATCAGAGCCTATGATCCCTTGCCTGGGATCGATGTTCTAACCGCGGCCTGTGGACTTCACCATTAAAGAGCTCGCAGTCTCGGGTTGAGACCGAGGGCAGGAAGCTCCAGAAGTTCGACAAGCCCCGACCTGGGGTTCGATCGCCCGGCACGGGAGAGGTGAGATGCCCCCCCCCCGATGCAGGAGCTTGATCACCCCGATGAGGAAGGCCTGATCGCTGGCCACCGGTGTAAGATCGTCCCGTCAATGGAAGGTTAGAGGCCCCTGACCGCTGGAAGACAAAGAAGGGAAGAGATTGAACTTTTTTTTCGCCTTCCATCACAGTGAGGAATGCGGAGGAGGCACTGTGCTGGATGTTCATGTTAAAATGGATTTTGTGTTCTTTTGCTTTTTATTGTTATGACTGTATGGCAAATGAAATTCCTTGTCTGTTGCAAAACATATTTGGCTAATAAAGTATGATTATGATTATGTAAAGCATTTGGCATACTTGTCATCATCAGTCAGGGCGATGAGTACAAGAATTGTGATGAGATATTACAACTGTGCAAGACATTGTTGAGATTACACTTTTTTTTTTTTTTAACTTGGTGTGCAGTGTGCAATTCTGGTCATTAGGCTAAATGAAGATGTCTTTGAGCTGGAAAGGGTAACGAAAGATTCACTAGGATGTTGCCAGGACTGGTACATTTGAGTTCGAAGGTAGACTGAATAGTTTGGAACGTTTTTATTCCTGGACCATAGGAGCCTGAGGGGTGACTCTCTGACAATAGACAATAGACAATAGACAATAGGTGCAGGAGTAGGCCATTCAGCCCTTCGAGCCAGCACTGCCATTCAATGCGATCATGGCTGATCACTCTCAATCAGTACCCCGTTCCTGCCTTCTCCCCATACCCCCTCACTCCGCTATCCTTAAGAGCTCTATCCAGCTCTCTCTTGAAAGCATCCAACGAACTGGCCTCCACTGCCTTCTGAGGCAGAGAATTCCACACCTTCACCATCCTCTGACTGAAAAAGTTCTTCCTCATCTCCGTTCTAAATGGCCTACCCCTTATTCTCAAACTGTGGCCCCTTGTTCTGGACTCCCCCAACATTGGGAACATGTTATCTGCCTCTAATGTGTCCAATCCCCTAATTATCTTATATGTTTCAATAAGATCCCCCCTCATCCTTCTAAATTCCAGTGTATACAAGCCCAATCGCTCCAGCCTTTCAACATACGACAGTCCCGCCATTCCGGGAATTAACCTAGTGAACCTACGCTGCACGCCCTCCATAGCAAGAATATCCTTCCTCAAATTTGGACACCAAAACTGCACACAGTACTCCAGGTGAGGTCTCACCAGGGCCCGGTACAACTGTAGAAGGACCTCTTTGGTCCTATACTCAACTCCTCTTGTTACGAAGGCCAACATTCCATTGGCTTTCTTCACTGCCTGCTGTACCTGCATGCTTCCTTTCATTGACTGATGCACTAGGACACCCAGATCTCGTTGAACTCCCCCTCCTCCTAACTTGACACCATTCAGATAATAATCTGCCTTTCTATTCTTACTTCCAAAGTGAATAACCTCACACTTATCTACATTAAACTGCATCTGCCATGTATCCGCCCACTCACACAACCTGTCCAAGTCACCCTGCAGCCTTATTGCATCTTCCTCACAATTCACACTACCCCCCAACTTAGTATCATCTGCAAATTTGCTAATGGTACTTTTAATCCCTTCGTCTAAGTCATTAATGTACATAAAATCATAAGAGCAGACTTAAGGTTGATGGTCACATTCTTCCCCAGGGTATGGGAGTCCAAAACCAGAGGGCAGAGATGTAAGATGAGAGGGGAAGAATTTAAAAGGGATCTGAAGAGCAATTTTTTCACACAAAAGATGATGGGTATATGGAATGAGATGCCAAAGGAAATGGTACGGGTGGGTGCCATTATAATGTTTAAAAGACATTTGGACAGGTACATGGAGAGGAAAAGTTTGGCGGGACCTGGCCAAATATATGCAAATGGGATTGGCTCAGCTAGGCAACATAGTTAGGCTAAAGGGCCTATTTCAGTAGTGTGATTCTAATGTGCTACCACAGTGTGGTTGACCAGGGAGTTTCAGGATTTAGATCCTATAATGATGAAGGTCCAGCAATAGGTTTCCAAATCAGGATCATGTGTGACTTGGAGGGGAGCCTGCAAGCGGTGGTGGTTCCATTCACTTGCTAACCTTGTCCTTCTGTGTGAGGTTGTGGCTTAAGGAGTTGTGTCAGATTAGCTTGGGCCTGTAGCTCTAGTGCAGTTTGTACCTACTGTACACATGTGAATGTTTAGAGTGGTTTGGAGGACTACCAATCAAGCAGATGTTTTTACTTGGATGGTGTCGAGCTTTTTGACCATTGTGGGAACAGTGCTCATCCAGACAATGGGAGGGTATTCTGTCACATTCCTGACGTGCCTTGAAGATTATTGAAAGACCTTGGAGTAACAGGTAGTAAGTCACTTGCCCTTGGGCACCCTATCTTACACCTGCTTTTGAAGCCACAATGTTTATGTGGCTGGTCCAGCAGAGGTTCTGGCAAATGGTGTTAGACTCTGCAATGGTAAAATCAATGCCATGGGAATCAAAGTGTAGGGAATTGGTGCAAGAATATAGAGGCCAGGTTATCCATGATTGTTTTGAATGGCAGAGCAAGCACAAGAGGCCCAACAACCAATTCCTGTTTCAGTTTCTTATGTTTTTGTGTTCTGATTTAAGTGGTTAGGCTCTTCCTCACTGGAGATGATTATTACCTGTAGCGCAAATGCTACTTGCCACTTGTCAGCTGTGGCCTAAATGTTGTCTAGGTCTTGCTGAATACAGGTAGGACTGCTTCATTTTATCAATGGAACTGAACGTTGCGCAAACATCCCCACTTTAAACTTTACTTTAGAGAAATAGTACGGAAACAGGCCTTTCGGCCCAATGTGTCCGCATTGACCAGCAATCACCCTGTACACTAGCACTATCCTGCACACAAGAGACAATTTTACTGTATTTACTGAAACCAATTAACCTACAAACCTGTATGTCTTTGAAGCGTGGGAGAAAACCGGAGAACCTGGAGAAAACTCATGGGGTCATAGGGAGAACGTACAAACTCTGTACAGACAAGCACCCGGAATCGGGATCGAACCCGGGTCTCTGGCGCTGTACGGCAGCAACTCTACCGTTCACCACTGTGACACCCTAAGGAACTTCTGAGCAGATTTCCAAGCAGACTTCAAGATAGGATCAGGGGGTCTTCTATGTCCACAGAGTGTATATTGGCCTGGATATAATGTAATATCCAAAAGTAAGCAGCGCCGACATAGGAGGCTATTCAACCGATCAAGTCCAGGCCAGCTCATACTACTGGAAGTGAGTTTGAACCCACAAATTTCAAATGCAAGGGCAGAGGGGATACTCAGCCTCCTGCTGAAGAGGCTGAGTATCCCCTTCCTCTCTCTGTATCCACTCCAATATGTGACCTTGTGTCCTTTGTTCCCAGCTGGAAGAAAGATTTTCAGAAGTACAGAGCCGTGATAGATTATTTTATTTCCTCGATTGTTACTGTATAAGAGAAGCACTCAAAAATCTCTTCATAGGAAGAGATGGCGAACTACTTAAAGCATTGGATTGCTTCTTTGCATTACGCCAGAGTCTGCAAAGGGAGTTCTTGGTGTCTAACAGTCAAGCTGATAAAAAATGACAATGCTACGTACCTAAGGGAGTGTGTGATTGCCTCAGGACACAGAAGGTACTTCACTTTGACCTGTCAAAGCTTTGGTTTGAGTACACTCTGCACAATTATGAAGGAGGCCTTTAAATTCTTACCCCAGACAGCTGTGGAAATCCAGTCATTCTAAACGGAGATCTGGATATTAAAGAAATCAAGGAATATGAGGAGAAGGCAAGGAAATGGTGCCAAGGTAGACCTGGCATGATCTTGGTGAATGGCAGAGTTGGCTCAAGGGACTGAATAGCCTGCTCAAGCTCCTATATGTTCTTGAAAGCAAACTTGCTCATCCAATGCCTACTAGCTTGCTCCTTATATTCCCATACTTGCAACTTTCCTGCAAATGGTATTACATCACAATCAAAGTGCCCCAGTGCTCAAACAGAACCATGATATGGGAAATTCTTTCCAGATAATTGCAGCGGCAGGAGACTGCTTTTCTTGATATGCTCCTCTGCCCCCAAGGATTGGTCTTTTCAAAGGATTAACGACCATTGCCTCCAAAGCTGAGAGGCTAAACTGTTCTAAAGCGAGTATGTAAAGCTCCAAAGTATGACTTGATGCATAAGAATGAAAGCAAATTCCACACTGTCATGCTGAAACACTTTGTGAAGAAAAAATAAAACTCTGCTTGACACATCCTTGGAATAACAAGGGAGATTTGATGTAGGAAAAAGACTTGGAAAATGAGTTGCAATTTCTTCAGCTGGAGCCAAATTGGAGCAATTTATTATTTACCTAACTTCACAAGTGAGAGAGAAAACCATCTGGATCCAATATGAGGTAGAAAGCATTAGACTCACTTTTTCCTTTTTAATGATAATCCATGGTTTACCTCTTTGTCACCTTGCTCGAGGCGCTGTTTCTCTGATTGACTTTTTGTGAGGATAGAAAAGACAAAGACAACATCATAAAGAAGCAACACAGAGCTTCCGGACTTCCCAGTGGTAACTTAGAAACCAACCACGAAAAGAAAGTCCTGGCTAACATGTGACATGAAGAAACCTTGGTAGATGAACCCTTGTCATTGGTTATCGGATTCTCGGACAATTTCTGCAGAATAAAACTTGACACGATATTGACATTGATGTAAATAGCAACAGGCAAAGATGCCAACCTGATGAAGCTATAACTCAGGGCCATGTACCTTTCTACATTACTCTATAATTAACTGGCCTCTCAGGCTTGTTCCACCATTTCGTATGATCATGTCTGATCTCAATTTGGCCTCAGCTCTGTCCCCTTCCATGGTCTCCAAACTCCTTGACTTCAATTTTTCCAAAACCATCTCAGACTCATAAGTTATAGGGGCAGAATTAGGCCACTCCGCCCATCAAGTCTACTCCGCCATTCAACCATGGTTGATCTACCTTTACTTATCGACCCCATTCAACTGCCTTCTCCTCATTACCCCTGACACCCGCTCTAATCAAACCTGTACTGCTCATGTCACCAAAGAGGACAACGGCTTCAGGCAAATGGGAACATAATCAACTGCAAATCACACTTCATCCTGACTTGGAAATATATTGCCATTTCTCACTGTCGTATGTAAATTTGGGTATAAATTCAGGAACTCTCTGCCCAAACAATACTGTGGGGGTGTCTTCACCCGGAGGACTGCAGTGGTTCAAGTCAAGTCAAGTCGAGCTTATTGTCATTTTTACAAGTACGGAGAGGTGCAGGAACAATGAAAATCTGTGTTGCAGCAGCATTACAGTACATAGACTCAGGCAGCACACAAAACATAAACTATGTATAGAAGACAGTGAAGTAAAAATAACTGCAAAAACAAGATATTCATGCAAAACACAACTAGAAAACAAGTCCATGGTAGTGCAAGAGGAGGTCCACAGTTTTCATTGTTGAGGTAGAATGAAGGTTGTGCAGGTTAAGAGACTGATGGTTTCAGGAAAGTAATTGTTCCTATGAACCTGGTAACGTAGGACTTCAGGACAATACCTCCTGTCCGATGTAGTAAGAGGAGGGCACGGTATAGATGATGGGGACCCTTAACAATAGATGCCGCCTACTTGAGGCAGCACCTCATGGTTGCTTTTCATGGAGGGGAGTGCTGTACCCATGATGGATAGGGCTGCATTCACTCTCTCTGTAAGCCTTTGGATTCCAATATGTTGAAAAAGTCATAACCTGTCATGATGCAACCAGTCAGGATATTTTCTGTAATGCATCTGTAGAACTATATTAGATTATTCAGTGACATGTCTAATCTCATTAACCTTCTAAGAAAGTAGAGTGCTTCATGAAGCATCATCTTTTCAAGGGCGGTAAATTCTGGCCTTTCCAGTCACATGTTCTTCTGTCAGTGATAAATTAGAAAATAAATATCCATTGACAGGGGCTGCCAATATGACTTAGCTATATTTCAGGATTTCTTTTCAGACATGTAAAAGTTGCTGATATAAAGCAGAAATGAAAATGAAAAATGGATTTAAATGAAATATTTGACAGCATTGATTTTCACAAGGTGATTCCCAACAGATTCTAGTGGTTCATTCGATGAGAGTAATATTTATGCTGAATACTAAATAACAATTTCCACTGGCAGCGGTTTTATTATTTGGCCAAAACAGATTTAAGGTCATCAGCAGGAAAACCAGAGTGGAGATGAGGTGGATTTCAATTTACGCAGCGAGCTGTTAAGTGAAATTCGCTGCTTGCATGCGTGACAGGATCAGATTGAGTAGTTTAAGTGCAACTGTGTAAGTCAAGAAGTAAGAACTTTTCTAGGGTTGAAAGGCAAATGTTGAAGAGAGGAGCTATTTAATGATTTCTTTCAGAGTGTGGTCTGAAGAAGGGTTCCAATGCAAAATGTCACCTATTCCTTTTCTCCATAGATGCTGTCTGACCTGCTGAGTTACTCCAACATTTGGGCCTATCTTCGGCATAAACCAACATCCGCAGTTCCTTCCTACACATGTGGAAATGCAAATGCTTTCAGAAGGCGCAGAGATTAGTGTTCATTTATATCTTTCTCTTTATATATTTCTGAAAAACTCTTCCTGGACAAGCATATTCCAATACTTTATTATTACAGACTCAAGGTCCAGATAAAAGCCAAGACATTACATATAATAAACATACAGAAGCACAATAAGTTACGTACAAAAGCACAGTAAGTTACTAACAGATTACTAACAAAAGCACAATAAATTATATACAAGCACAATGCATGGTTTAAAGCATCAGCCATCAGTGATCAATTGTGATTGGTTGCGTGTAGTACTAAACTTTATTAGTGATAATGCTGAGATGATCTCATTTTCAGAGTCATTAATTCGGCAAATAAATTTATACATTAAATTTCTTAGCACGGCTTGTAGGGTATTAACTCCTGCAGCCACAAGCATTTAACATGCACTACACCATCTAGGTCTCTTAAGTCATATCGTCATGGCATCATTAAAAGCTACCTGAAGACTCTGTAAGCTAGCTTTTCTATAGTTTGACAAGTGTGCAGTGTCGAGTGGTGTACAGTATGCTCTGAACAGAGACATCTTCACCCCATCTGTACATGCACCAAACTTGCACAAGAGAATGTTTGCTTGTGTATACATCATGCGGCGTTGCCTATAAATATCCTCATCATCTGTCATTGGTTCTGTAATAAAATGTCCAAGATATTTTACCTTATTACATACACTAAGATTATTATCGGTCAATTTAAAATCACCAATAGACCTTGAAGCTTTTTTTTTTTTACTAGAAATAACTGAAAAATAAACATTTCAAAACTCATTAAACTGTGTATTCTTTTAGTTCTTTACACAGATAGATTTACCCGTTACCAATATATTTCACAATATTAACGGTGCGTTTTGCTTTTAGAATGATCTTTCACAGTATGGATGGTGAGCAGATTCACCAAGCAGGTACACACAAAATGCTGGAGTAACTCAGCGGGTCAGGCAGCATCTCAGGAGAGAAGGAATGGGTGACGTTTTGGGTCGAGACCCTTCTTCAGACTGATGTCAGGGAAGGGGGTGGGACAACAATAGGATGTAGTAGGAGACAGGAAGACAGTGGGAGAACTGGGAAGGGGGGTGGTTCATACCGCTGGGGTGCAAACTGCCCAAGCGAAATATGAGATGCTGTTCCTCCAATTTGCGTTGGACCTCACTGTGACAACGGAGGAGGCCCATGACAGAAAGGTCAGACAGGGAGGGGGAGTTGAAGTGCTGAGCCACCGGGAGATCAGGTTGGTTAAGGCAGACTGAGCGAAGGTGTTGAGCGAAATGATCGCCGAGCCTGCGTTTGGCCTCGCCGATGTAGAGACGTTGACATCTGGAACAGCGGATACAATAGATGAGGTTAGAGGAGGTGCAGGTGAACCTCTGCCTCACCTGGAAAGACTGTTTGGGTCCTTGGATGGAGTCGAGGGGGGAGGTAAAGGGACAGGTGTTGCATCTCCTGTGGTTGCAGGGGAAAGTTCTCCAAGCACATCTTTTTAAGGACAATGTAATGGAATATGAGTGGCAGTGAAGAGATCCAGGAGTGGGAAGGGAATAGCAAATGAATGGGAATTCATGCAATACCAAATATGTGAGTGACAATATATGTTATGGAATGAATTAGTAATGTTATTTAGTTGCAACTTATTACAGAAATCGAAGTTGATGCACTTACACAATGTTTTGTTGACTTAATGGTCCATGATTTTGATTAACAATGATCAAACAAAACCCCTAAAAAAAAAATTAAAAATTCAACTCTTAACCATAGTTTACTGCAGAACTGTAGATTTCAAAAGCACCTTCATTATCCCTCACCCTAACACAAACTCATTCCCAATCAGAGAAACCCGATCCCAGCTCCCAATTATTCAGCATAACTGCTCTTTCATCTGTTAAACAAACTGATATTTCTGCAGAATTCTGCAATGTAAACCCAGTCTGTGCATAAAGGTAGATGGAATTGGACTGAAGGACCAAAGATGTGGGCCAGATCAAAGTAGCAGTTAACAGTGAGGCTAATAATCTCAGGTGGTTATGGGAACAAAGAGGGGCAATTGCTCTACTGCCGGCAAACTGACGCTAACCCCTTACTTTGAAGCTTTCCTGTAAACCAAGCAACCCTTAAGTACCTTATAGCTAGTCTCCTGCCTCGATGGACTAACCGTTAACTCCCCATGGAGATTTAGCTCATACTTGATAATAAATCAGAAGCAGACTACTTGATTATCAGCCTGTTAAATTGGCCAAACAAAAAAATTTCATGGGATAACACTGTGTGTCACTCCAGAGGAACTTCTGGCTGCCAAAATCTTGCAAAATAGCATGGCAAGCAGGCTTGACCTGCAAGAGAATGCAAACTTGTAGGATGCTATAACAAATTGGACTTTAATGAGTGGCTGATTGAAGAACCATTTACATATTTGTTTCTTGAAATCTGTGGCATCCATTAAGTAACCCCAAGGAGCTATAATTTGAGACAACCCAACTGAAGTTTAATACAAAACACAGTCATTGTTGCATACTTAGCGTTGAGATTAAACTTAACTCTTCTCCTTGGTTCAAGTCTGGTCCCAGGAGCAAATGTAAAAGCCAGATTGTTTGCAGGCAAGTAATTCACAGGTAATTAACTCTACCCTGGATCTAAATGTTAACACGATTCCAACTTGCTTCGTTCCACATTCCCAACCCTGGGCTCCACACGTGACCTACATTTCCTGACCTGTAGTCAGCTCCTTGTGCACCTTGTTCACATTCTGGAGACAGTGCCAGACTGAAGCAGCCTGTGACCTTTGACAGTAACTTTGTATGTGTACGTTCCCCATTTGGATTTTTGCTGTTGTTTGCAAACTTGCAGAGACTTCTTGCTTTTTAGCGTTCAGCCAATTCTTGATATTAACTGCCGGTCCTATGCAGAGGTGGAGATAAACAGTAAGTACAACTGATTTTTCTATGCCCAGACCATCACACAAACCAACCTTCCTTCTATTGACTCCATTTATACCTCCGGCTGCCTCGGCAAGGCCAGCAGCATAATCAAGAATGAGTCGCACCCAGGCCATTCCCTCTTCTCCCCTCCCATCAGGCAGAAGGTATAGAAGTGTGAAAACACACACCACCAGATTTCAGGGACAGGTTTTGCCCAACTGTTATCAGGCAACTGAATCATCCTACCACAACCAGAGAGCAGTGCTGAACTACTATCTACCTCTTTGATGACCCTCGGACTATCCTTGATCAGACTTTGCTGCTTTTACCTTGCACTGAACGTTATTCCCTTATCATGTATCTATACATGATAAATGGATCGATTGTAATCATGTATTGTCATTCTGTTGACTGGTTAGCATGCAACAAAAGCTTTTCACTATACCTCGGTACACGTGACAATAAACTAAAGTGAACTGAGCATTTTTCACCATTACATTGAACATTCATAACTTAAAACCTATGCTGTCGACTTCCCCTAGCGCACATTCCGTGAGCAACCCCAGCCACTTTGACTCCAGAGTGGTCAAGAAGGCACATGTTATTCTTGTTTTTATCTGCTGGGATATTGAGTATCAGTGTCAGTAAGTCATGATGCAATTTCATAAAACTTTGGCTAGGCTGCATTTGGAATATTGTGTGCAGTTCAGGTTGTCCCATTATAGGAAGAATGCTGCTTTGGAGCAGGTGCAGAAGAGGTTTACCAGGATGTTGCCTGGATTAGAGGGTAATAAGAAAAGTGTGGACAGACTTGGATTGTTTTCTCTGGAGCTGCAGAAGATTTGGAGTGCCTACATTTCTATGGTCCTCTATAAGTAGAAGTTCCTAGACTCCTGATCTTTGTCATGTTATCATATTTCCCATCATATCCTTTTGATGTACAAAAGGATGTACAGCATATTAAGTCTCTGTCAGCCCTCAGAACATTCCCATCAAACTAATTTCTCCACTGAATCGATTCTGTTTTACATGCCCATCAAGTCCCCCCTGATTCTCCTCCATGCATGGGTAATTTACAATGGCCAATTAACCCATCAACCTGGAAGTCTTTGGGGTGTGGGAGGAAACCAGACCACCTGAGGGAAACCCACAAGGTTACAGGAAGAACATGCAAACTCCACCCAGGCAGCACTCAAAGTCAGAATTGAACCTGTCTCTGGAGCTGCAAAGTAGCATCTCTATTGACTACACCACCATGTCATTAACACTTCACCCACACCATCTCTTTAGAAACATAGAAAGTAGGTGCAGGAGGAGGCCATTCGGCCCTTCGAGCCAGCACCGCCATTCATTGTGATCATGGCTGATCATCTACAGTCAGTAACCTGTGCCTGCCTTCTCCCCATATCCCTTGATTCCACTAGCCCCGAGAGCTCTATCTAATTCTCTTTTAAATTCATCCAGTGAATTTGCCTCCACTACCTTCTGTGGCAGAGAATTCCACAAATTCACAACTATCTGGGTGAAAACGTTTCTTCTCACTTTAGTTTTAAATGGCCTCCCCTTTATTCTTAGACTGTGTTCCCTGGTTCTGGACTCCCCCAACATTGGAAACGCTTTTCCTGCATCTAGCTTGTCTAGTCCTTTTATAATTATATACGTCTCTATAAATTCTCCTCTCATCTTCTAAACTCCGGTGAATACAAGCCTAGTCTTTCCCATCTTTCCTCATATGACAGTCCCTCCATCCCAGGAATTAACCTCGTGAACCTATGCTGCACTGCCTCAATAGCAAGGACGTCCTTCCTCAAATTAGGAGACCAAAACTGCACACAATACTCCAGATGTGGTCTCACCAGGGCCCTATACAACTGCAGAAGGACTTCCTTGCTCCTGTACTCAAATTCTCTCGTTATGAAGGCCAACATGCCATTAGCTTTCTTCACTGCATGCTGTACCTGCACACTTACTTTCAGTGACTGGTGTGCAAGGACACCAAGGTCATGTTGCACTTCCCCTTTACCTAATCTGACACCATTGATCTATTGCATCCGCTGCTCTAGATGTCAACTTCTTTGCATCGGCGAAACCAAACGAAAGGCTCGGCGATCGTTTCGCTCAACACCTTCGCTCAGTCCGCCTTAACCAACCTGATCTCCCAGTGGCTGAGCACTTCAACTCCCCCTCCCACTCCCAGTCTGACCTTGGGCCAACCTGATCTCCCGGTGGCTGAGCACTTCAACTCCCCCTCCCACTCCCAGTCTGACCTTTCTGTCATGGGCCTCCTCCAGTGCCATAGTAAGGCCCACCGGAAATTGGAGGAACAGCACCTCATATTTCGCTTGGGCAGCTTGCAGCACAGCGGTATGAACATTGACTTCTCCAACTTTAGATAGTTCCTCTGTCCCTCTCTTCCCCTCCCCCTTCCCAGTTCTCCCTCTATCTTCCTGTCTCCACCTATATCCTTCCTTTGTCCCGCCCCCCTGACATCAGTCTGAAGAAGGGTTTCGACCCGAAACGTCACCCATTCCTTCTCTCCTGAGATGCTGCCTGACCTGCTGAGTTACTCCAGCATTTTGTGAATAAATACCATTGAGATAATAATCTGCTTCCTTATTTTTGCCGCCAAAGTGGATAACCTCACATTTATCTACATTACACTGCAACTGCCGTGCATCTGCCCACTCACCCAACCTGTCCAAGTCACCCTGCAACTTCCTAACATCCTCTTCGCAGTTCACACTGCCACCCAGCTTTGTGTCATCCGCAAACTTGCTAGTGTTACTTCTAATTCCATCGTCCAAATCATTAATATATATTGTAAATAGTTGCGGCCCCAGCACCGAGCCTTGCGGCACTCCACTCTCCGCCTTTCTGAAAAGGACCCGTTTATTCCTACTCTTTGCTTCCTATCTGCCAACCAATTCTCTATGCATGTCAATACCCTACCCCCAAT
This sequence comes from Rhinoraja longicauda, assembly GCF_053455715.1. NCBI lineage: Eukaryota > Metazoa > Chordata > Chondrichthyes > Rajiformes > Arhynchobatidae > Rhinoraja > Rhinoraja longicauda. The sequence continues at coordinate 47,842,108 of NC_135961.1, read as the reverse complement.
AAAATGTGCTCCAATTTTGCTCACCAACCTCCCGTGTGGTACCCCATCAAAGGCTTTCTGAAAGTCTAGATACACCACATCCACTGGCTCTCCTTCACCCATTTTACTTGTCACATCCACAAAAAATTCCAGAAGATTAGTCAAGCAGGACCTCCCCTTCACAAATCCATGCTGACATGGACCAATCCCTCTACCGCTATCCAAATGCGCCGTTATTACCTCTTTAATAATTGACTCCAGCATCTTCCCCACCACCGATGTCAGGCTAACTGGTCTATAATTCCCCGCCATCTCTCTCTCTCGCTCCTGCAGCTTATTTAACCTTTCCATATTATTGTTGATTTAATAATTATTGAAATCTATTACTGATGCAAAGGCAATTCAGAGGGAGAAAGAGATCCATGGGTCAAAGAGAAGAGTGGAAGAATAGGATTAAGGCGAAATAAATTTTCTCAGACATCTTCTTTACAAGAGTTATTTCTCATTCAGATAACATTGCATGCAAATATTACAGTTCTTTATGATTATTTGTGCAGCACGGAATGTTACATGGACAATGTCTAAGAGAAGATTTGAAAAGGACAAAACAAAATGTTCTGTTGCTTTTACATTAGTTGGTTATAGAAGCAGGAATTGCAAAATAAATCTGAGGATTATGAATTTCTTAGCCTCCTACAAAGGTTAAGTGGGTGCAGTGGCATTTTGATAGATGGATAATTATTTTTATTGGATACATTTGGGCAATTAAAAGGATTGAAGTTAGCTGGAGGAGGGGGAAAGTATTTGTGGATTATACTGCTAAATCAGTTATAAATGCTATAAAGGAGGCCAGGCTGATTAGTTTTACAGAGTGGTCTTGCAATTCCTGCTTCTATAACCAGCTAATGTAAAAGCAACAGAACACTTTGCTTTGTCCCCTGAAGTCCCTCAGGATGTTTGAACATGCTGAAGGTCCTGCAGACGTGCAAATTACTATCTTTACATATCACTATCTCCTCTTTCACTGATGTTTTCCTAATCAATCTCCACGAGCTCCATTCTACTGCAGATATGATAGCATCATTTAAGTGGCAGATACATGAACAGGCATAGAATGGAGGGATGTGCAGGCAGATGTGCAGTTTAAAGTAGCATCATGGACAGCACATATATTGTGATGCAAAGGGCCTGTTCCTGTGTGTCCTGTTCCATGTACTGGGTAGAATCAATCTCAGGATGCTCATGCCCCATTCCAGGTTCATTGAAAACCTTGTCCCACTGCACAGCAGGATCCTTTATTCAATTCTGTGGATGTACTCACCACCCCTTCTATCCCCACCATATCTGGCTCTTCTCAGCTCATACTCATCAGGTTGAGGGGGTTTTGGTCCCTGTTGAATAATTGGGAGCTGGGCTCGGTTTTGCTCTGATTGGGAATGTGCTTGTGTTAGGGTTACGGATAATGAAGGTGCTTTTGAAAGTTACAGTTCTGCAGTAAACTATGGTTAAGAGTTGAATTTCTTGGTTTTTTTTAAGGCTTTTGTTTGATCATTGCTAATCAAAATCAGGGACCATTATTAAGTCAGTAAACAAAACATTGTGAAAGTGCATCAACTTCAATTTCTGTAATAAGTTGCAACAAAACTGAAAGGGTTGGGGCTGATATCCATGTTGCATTGGTAGAGGGGACATGATTCATAACTCAGTGGGCAGTCTCACTGCCTGACTGGGCATGAGTTTCTAAGGGGCTGCTGTGACATTTTTTCCCCTTGGGGAGTAGATAAAATCATGGGGCATTGTTTCCAGAGGAGGGAGTTATTCTCTCAGGTGTTGTAAATTTTCAGGATTGTTTGAGAGATACAACGTGGACCCTTTGGCCCACCGTACCTGTGCCAACCAGCGATCACCCCGTATACTGGCACTATCCTACACACTAGGGATAATTTACACTTTACAGAAGCCAACTAACATACAAACCTGCACGTCTTTCCAGTGTGGGAGGAAATCGGAACACCCGGAGAAACCCACGCGGTCACAGGGAGAATGTACAAACTCTTTACAGACTGCACCCGTAGTCAGGATCAAACTCGGGTCTCTGGCGCTGCAAGGTAGCAACTCTACCGCCTCGCCCTTGTGTCACCCTTTTTGTTTTTATTTGTTTTATTTTATAATTGTTATTAATGTTTTTCCATCGACTCTACCTGCACATCACCTTGCCTCGGCTAGGGCACCAGCAAAATCAAGGACGAATCTTCTCCCCTCTCCCATCAGGTAGAGAAGTATGAAAACGCATACCTGTAGATTTGGAGACAGTTTCTTTCCAGCTGTTATCAAGCAACTGAATCATCCTATCACCAACTAGAGAGCGGTCCTGAACTACCATCTATCTAATTGGAGACCCTGAGAATATCTTTGATCGGACATAATACACTAAACATTATTCCTTTTTTTTCTCTATCGGTACACTGTAGACGGCTTGACTGTAGTCATGTATGGTCTTTTCACTGACTGGATAGAACACAACAGAATTTTTTTTATTGAACCTCAGTACGTGTGACAATAATGAACTAAGTTAATAAACTAAACTAATAAACTTCTCACGAAATTCAAATAGGGCAGATATATTTATAATTGATGAAGAATAGAATTGTGGTCCAATTCTAGGGGGTGAACTGCCCCCCCCCCCAATGTGCCCAATAACAGGGGTCGATGAACAACAGCACTGACTGCAGAACCGTCCGCCGCGCTCACCTGTGGACTCACCGGTGTCTGGGGCGCTGAAGTGTTTAGACACCCGGGTACCGCACAGTCAAACCTTCTCTTCAGTGTGAATCCCTTCCCGCACTTGGAGCAGGTGAACAGCCTCTCCCCAGTGTGAACCTGCTGCTGCGTCAGCAGGTCGGGTGGTCGACTGAAAGCCTTGCTGCACTTGGAGCCAGTGTACGGTCTCTTCCCGGTATGAATTCGTCGGTGTGGCAGATAGTCCGATAAACAAGTGCACCTCACACACTCGGAGCAGGTGAATGGCCTCTCCCCGGCGTGTCTTCACTGGTGCTCGCTCCAGTGACGGTCAGACAGACGGGCGACTGAATGCCTTCCCGCATTAGGAGCAAACATGCGGTCTCTCTCCAGTGTGAACCCTCGGGCGAGTGAGCAATTTGGATGACCGTGTAAATAAATCCCTTCCCATATTCTGAGCAGGTAAGCTGACTCTCCCCGGCTCGAACCCGCTGGTCAGTGAGCAAGTCGGAGGGTCGACTGAATGCCTTCCAGCACTCGGAGCAAGCGTGCGCTCTCTCCTGGGTGTGAATTTGTTGGCGTGTCAGAAGGTCCGATGACTGAGCGAACCCCTTGGACAAGGTGAACGGCCTGGCCTACCCACGGTGTGAACAAGCAAGCGAGTGAGTGAGTGAGTGAGTGAGTGAGTGAGCAGTTTGGATGACCGTGTAAATCCTGTTCCACATTCAGAGCGACCGAATGGCCTCTCCCAGGTGTGAACTTGTTGGTGTGTCCGAAGCTCCAATGACTGAGCGAACCCCTTCCCACACTCGGAGCAAGCGTTCGGGTCTGACTGGACCCTTCCTCAGACATGATTTCCTACCTACAATAAGAAGTTTCTCTTTCTTTACTGGGAGTATAACTCTGTTCGTGTCTGAGTCCCGTTTCCAGCCTTTACCTCTCCAGATTCGGGTATTCGGGAGTTCGGCGGGGTCTGGAAAACGAAGACAGACACAAGATGCTGGAGTAACCCAGCGGGACAGACAGCATCTCTCGATAGAAGGAATGGGTGACGTTTCGGATCGAGACTCTCCGTCTAGAAACCCAACACCAGCTCACGATCTGTCCATCGTTTGTTTTTTGTTGTTTTTGTTTTTTTTGATCAAAAATATTTATTCAAATATTAAAATAATATATACAATACAATAAAACCAAAATAGAACCCACCACCAGAATACTATACAAACAAATATACCAATTGAAACTATTATACAATTATATTACTAATCCCCATCCAGGATACATCCAATCCCCCGCGGTGCCCAGCGGACCCGGAAATCCTCCAGGGTGCCCGTGGACAGCGAGTAGTCCCTCTCCAACACCACCCGGGCGCGGATGTAACCCCGGAAAAGGGGCAGGCAGCTGGCTCGGGCAGAGCCCTCTTCCGCCTGGCGCCGTGACTCGCTGATGGCCAGTTTGGCCAGGCCCAGGAGCAGCCCAACAAGGTCATCTTCGGCCCTACCCTCTCCCCCACGCACAGGGTGTCCAAAGATGAGGATGGTGGGTGAAAAGTGCAGCCAAAAAGCAAGGAGCACCCCCTTTAGATATTGGAACAGGGGCTGCAACCTCACACACTCCATGTACACGTGGTACACAGACTCTTCCAACCCGCAAAAGTGGCAGGATGCTGGCGAGTCTGTGAACCGCGCGAGGAACAGGTTGCAGGAGACTCCTCGGTGCAATACTCTCCACCCCAGGTCACGATCTGTCCATTGTGGACTGGGTGCGGTGGAAGTAATGGCGGCCTAATCACCCACAATTCTACGTGGGAGAGAAACCGCTCTATACTGACAGCGCCACTGTGCCGCCCCACAGACAGGCTCACACCGGGTGGGATGGTCCTCAATGCGGCTGCTTCTCGGCTCAGATCTGCCACTGAAGGGCTCCCTGCAGACCCGCACTGTGAGGTTCGTGGCGCCAATCTCTTCCCCAGTGAGCTGTGGAGGCAGTGGTTGCACATTCAAAACATCGCTGAAGTCTCACCTGTTCAGTACTGCCTTCAACCACGGAAGGTCACCTCACCTTCTGTCTCCTTTCTCTGTTCATTTATTTATTTACTTATTTATCTATTTATTCATTTACCTATGTTCTCAAAATCTCTGTAAAGCGTCTTTGAGTATATGAAAAGCGCTATATAAATAAAATGCATTATTATTATTATTATTATTACCTGTTCAAGGCTGAGTCTTTGGTCTATCGTGGAGTCAAAGCTTATGATGAACCTAAGTGAAGCTGAGGCCAAGATTACATCAAGATTCTCACTGCTGTTGGGAAGAAGGTACAGTGGTTTGAGAACCATTATCTCCAGCTTCAGGAGCAGCTTCTCCCGATCAACATTCAGACTCTTGAACCGCACGGCACAACACTAACCATGACCTTATGTTGAAGCTTTATGCTTTGGGGTTAGTTTTGACTCCAATAAGATTGCTCATGATTTCAGGAGAATTTGACCTTCATCCATCCTTGCACAGGCAGTGAATTCTCCAAGTTAACAGCCCTCTTTGTCCATCATTCGCCTCCAGTTCCCTGCCTCATGTGGACCAACCAGGAGATTGGGGGCTGCCTGAACCATCAGAATCCAGATCATTACAGTATGCCCACAGCACTGATTTTCCAGGAGGTTAGTAAGTATCAGATGAAACGTGAACTGCTTTAGTTTATTTCTGTTCCACAGTCCTTTGACCAGAGAAATGACAGGCTGCTTGAGTTATGGAGAGTTGCTGAGTCTCGCTCTCCAGTAGAAGGACGCCCACAGCCAACCTCCTCTCCCCACACACCCACTCTCCCATCACCATACGGCCTTTGCCATTGTTCTACAGTCTTTGTTATGCATTGGATGGAAGGAATTTTAAAAAGGTGGAAGTGGGAGAAAGAAAAAGCAAGAGGAACAGAAAAGCAAAGGAAGAGAAATAGGAAAAGAGAAAGAAATATAGAGAGAACTAACAAAAAAAGGAAAGGACATAAAGTGTTGGAGTAACTTAACAGATCAGGCAGCATCCCTGGAGAACATGGATGGGTGAAGTTTTGGGTTGAGAAGGGTGGAGCACGTGGATTGGATGTTGCTTGCAACAGCGGAGAGCAGTGGCGGAGGACATGGACAACATCGCCTGGCCAGGCCGACCTCTGCAACTTCGACCAAGTTACATTGACATTAAGACATTAAGGCCAGGACATTAAGACACAATTTAAAAAAAAATCAGACTTGAAGGGTACATGATGGTGCCTAAAACTTGTGTACGGAATGTGGTCTATTACCTTGCATTCCGATGTTTAGTATGATTGTGCCAAATGTACAGTAAGATTATCACTGAACTGTAAGCAAAATAAGAATATCACTATATTTCAGTAGATGTGCAAATAAAGTACCATTGAACTATGTTCTCCAGGGACGCTGCCCGATCCGTTGAGTTACCCCAGCACTTTGTGTTCTTTTGCGTATTAACCAGCATTTGTAGTTCTGTGGTTCTACAAGAAAAAAAGTATGATGTTTAGAAGGACATGAGTCAATTGAGAGCAAATGGGACAGGTTTAGATGGGCACCTTGGTTGGCATGTATGTGTTGGGTCGAATGACTTGTCTCCCTGATGCATGATTCTGTATCTAAAAAGAAATAAAGAAGGATAGAAAATGTTCTTAGTACTTGAATGCCAGGGAAGGTTTTGTAAAGTGTGGGCACACACTTCTGCTCTGTAAGCTCCTCAGTGTTCTCTTTTTGCTAAATGTGCTCGTATCCCTGAGACCACTTGGCAGGGCAGAAGAGGCCTCAGTTTAATGTGTCATCAGTAAAGCAGCACTTCAGACAAGTCAGTACTGCACTGCAGTGTCAACCCGGGGTTGTGCTCAGATCCCTGGGGGGGGGGGGGGGGGGAATAGTGAGGCCGTAAACATGATCCTCATTCCTCTTTCTTTCTCTCTGTTTCTCGATGTATCCTTATCTCTATTTTTTTCTTTTATCTAATACATGAGAAAGCGTGGATTTAACCATTGGGATGGCTGTTTGTGGTGTGGGGGGAGGTGACATTGATTATCCCTTTTGTCTGTCTCTGAATAGTTTAGTGCTCCAATGGGAAATATCTGTTCAACTTCACAGCAAAGACATTGCAGGTCAGTTACCACTCGCTGTACAGTCCAGTGCAGCCACTTTAGTTTTAGTTTAGAGGTACAGCATGGAAACAAGCCCTTAGGCCCACCGAGTCCGCACCGACCAGCGATCCCCGCACATTGACACTACCTTACACACACTAGCGACAATTTTACATTTATACCAAGCCAAGTCTTTCCAGGTGAGACAAAGGTTCACCTGCACCTCCTCCAACCTCATCTATTGCATCCGCTGCTCTAGATGTCAACTTATTTACATCGGCAAAACCAAGCGCAGGCTCGGCGATCGCTTCGCTCAACACCTGCGCTCGGTCCGCATTGACCAACCTGATCTCCCGGTGGCCGAGCACTTCAACTCCCCCTCCCATTCCCAGTCTGACCTTTCTGTCATAGGCTTCCTCCAGTGCCATAGTGAGGCCCACCGGAAATTGGAGGAACAGCACCTCATATTTCGCCTGGGCAGCTTGCAGCCCAGTGGTATGAACATCGACTTCTCCAACTTTAGTTAGTTCCTCTGTCCCTCTCTTCCCCTCCTCCTTCCCAGATCTTCCTCTATCTTCCTGTCTCCACCTATATCCTTCCTTTGTCCCGCCCCCCTGACATCAGTCTGAAGAAGGGTCTCGACCCGAAACGTCACCCATTCCTTATGTCCTGAGATGCTGCCTGACCTGCTGAGTTACTCCAGCATTTTGTGAATAAATACCCTCGATTTGTACCAGCATCTGCAGTTATTTTCTTATAAGCCAAGGGAAGATGTCGGTGAAAACCCACGCAGGCCACGGCGAGAATGTACAAACTCCATACAGACAGCACCCGTAGTCGGGATCGAACTCGGGTCTCTGGCGCTGCAAGGCAGTAGCTCTACCACTGCGACACTGTGCCACCCCTACACTTACCCTACACATATAGTACAGGACAGTTAGGGTATCACTGGGATAGGCTGCGTGAAGTGACGTGTCAGCAGGTCTGACTGTAACTTGAAACCTGTACAAAAGGAAGACTTACATTTGTATGGCATGACCATGGGAGATGATGAACTGCACAGGAGCCTTTGAGGTGGAGTCACTGTTGTAATTAATGGCAAGTTCCACAGAGCTGAGCATTTAAAAGGTGACTGCAGTTACCCAGGGGCATCCAGCACATGGTAACACTATATGGCCAACCACACCTTGAAGAAGGGTTGGAACGGATACCATTACAACATTCTGCTGGCACATATCATCCTGGCAGCCTTCTTTAAGGTATCACCTTATATAATCTTACATCATCTCAGCTCTGGTCCTTTGGGCACATGGAGAGTTGCAGAAAATCAGCTACCTGCCAATTGTCCTGACAAAGCATCCTTTGAAGTCAATTTGTGACAACAAAGCATGGACACAGCAAATGTCACAGATTATGGAACACTACGTAACCCCAGGAGACAACAGCACCTCAAATGTAAAAGCGCTTGTTTAGAGAAGAACCTTCATTGAAATTGTTAACCACCTAATCAACTTGCAATGCCACCCACAAAGAATTGGAATCCGCACAGTCGTTTCTTTCTTTTCAACTTTCTCACTTGTGCCTTTGGAAACATTGTACTGTTGAGAAATGATGTCAAACTTTAAACCTTGTCCCTTCAGATCTTTAGGAATTGAAGCTTAATTCAGATCATTCACGATGTTTAAAAAAAAAGTAATGTATTTGATTGTATGGATCCAAAATAGACAAGAATGCTTGCCAGGAATTGAGGTGATAGTATTTTTAGATAATAAATTAATTTTTTTACACCGCTGTTTTAATCTTTTTAATTGCAATTTTCACAGTTTGAATGATTTTTAATAGTTTTCCAATATTTCTGGTTGTCTAGCTAGCTGTCAAAGTTTTTTCGACAGGGCCTTCACCCATACATGATGGCTTCACATCAAAGAAAACCCTTGCAATCTCTTTACCTATCAAGTACATCTATCTTAATAGTATGATAATGCGTCAAAATTCACCTCATCACTGTCTTAAATGGCCAGCTCCCTTATTTTTAAACAATGGTTCCCAGTTTATATTCTTCCCCCCCCATGGAAAACATCCTCACCATACCCACCTTATCAAAAGTCCTCCCGGTCTTACGTGCTTTGATCAAGTCCTCTGTCACTACTCTACACTCTGGTGGATTGCTAGCTGTTAAATCAGGATCAAAGAAGAATGATCATTAGAGCCAAGCCTTTCGGCAGTCCGTTTGTCATTCGGTGTATACTTTGCGAGAGGTGTTTATAGCATCCTCAGAATGTAGTCCTGGCACTCCAGTACTAAATGTAGGCAACGATCATTCACCAACAACAAGTGTCCTAGTTTGCATTTGTGTTGCGTCATTGTTTGACATGTATGGGTTCTGAGCTGCCTTTGACCTGTCCAGCAAGGCCCATTGATAGCAAGCAAGGTTGAAGCCTAATGGGGAAGCTGCAGGATTTGTGACAGAGGACTTGGTGATAAATGTTGATAAAGTGCTCGTGCGTGTGTGTAAATATGGAGTGGGGGGGGGGGGGGGGATGTTTGGATAAGGAATTGGAACTTTCTGCCCAAGAGCAGGCAACATGTGGCCAAGTTTTGTCTTTAAATGTGTGGTTGTCGACTTTTCTTAGCAAAGATATGAAGGGATTTTGGGGTGGGGATAGGATCATGTAAGAACAGGCCTGAGGGGCTGAATGGCCCGCTCCTCCTATGTTCCTACAATTACCTATCATTTTCCTTTCCTGCTGTGCTCACTAATGTACTAGGCCTGTCACATAATAAAATTTAAGGGCATTTTTTCAAAACAGAAATGATCTCCATCTGTTTTCATTCCCATCTGTTCTTTAAATTTTCACTTCCAAACCATTGTGCTACAAGGCAAAGGAATTCGTAAGGAAGGAAACAGTCCATTGAACAAGTCACCGCTCCAGTGAGGAACAGGTGCATGGAAACACCATCATCTCGGGGCCCCAGTGACAGCACTCTTATGTCATTACTCTTTCATCATTGTGGGGTCTAGATCCTGGAACTCACTCCGCACATCATTGTGGGAGTACCTTCATCAGAGGTCGGCAGCAGTTCAAGGGCAGCAGGGGATGGATATTGAATGGGGGGCTTGCTTAAGGCACAAAGGTCTTGTGGTATACGGAACAAAATCTCTGCTTCAAGCAAGAGTACGGATATTGAATGGTATCAAAGAAAAGCTGAAAATAAAAACTTATAGAAAGGGATGGGTGGGGAAAAAAAAGGATTGTCGATGAGAGGATGTAGAGCAAGAGAGTTCAATTAATACATGCTGTCAGTGCAGTTGAAGAGTAGGTGATGAAAGCTTGTTTATCATCGCTGATCTGTTTTCTTTTGGTCTCACAAATGTGCTCCCTCTTCTCTTCATCTCTCGCCCACTGCAACTTAAAACTTGCTTGCCTCTCACTTTTCCTGCACTGGAGGCAATCACGGTTTAAAAAGTCTGTAGATTTTGCTAACCTCTGTGTATCTCCAGCAATTTCTGCTTCTATTTCAGATTTCTAGCACAGTACTTGCAATTTATTTTTTTGCTTTTTAAAAGTGTAGACATCAGCATGGGTGAAAAATTGTAGCCAACCCTGATTTAAAACACAGCCAAGGTGGTGGGAGTGGGGATTTTCAGTTAATTACCTCACATTGGAGAATTCAATGTTCATACGGTTGGGTTATAAGCTGGCCAATGAAACCTATGAACCTTTGTTACTCAATCTATCTGAATCATCACCAAGAAGCCTAGCCTCTGATGATTCTGGCCTGACTCTTCCCAAATTTATATTCAGATGTTTGCTTCACAAGGGAGTCAAGTGTTATGGGAATTACGTCCATGTTGCGATATTCCATGAACTTATTGAATAGAAACATAGAAACATAGAAAATAGGTGCAGGAGTAGGCCATTCAGCCCTTCGAGCCTGCACCGCCATTCAATATGATCATGGCTGATCATCCAGCTCAGTAACCTGTACCTGCCTTCTCTCCATACCCCCTGATCCCTTTAGCCACAAGGGCCACATCTAACTCCCTCTTAAATATAGCCAATGAACTGGCCTCAACTACCTTCTGTGGCAGAGAATTCCACAGACTCACCACTCTCTGTGTGAAGAAATGTTTTCTCATCTCGGTCCTAAAAGACTTCCCCCTTATCCTTAAGCCGGGACCCCTGGTTCTGGACTCCCCCAACATCGGGAACAATCTTCCCACATCTAGCCTCTCCAAACCCTTAAGAATTTTATATGTTTCTATAAGATCCCCCCTCAGTCTTCTAAATTCCAGCGAGTACAAGCCTAGTCTATCCAGTCTTTCTTCATATGAAAGTCCCGCCATCCCAGGGATCAATCTGGTGAACCTTCTCTGTACTCCCTCTAAGGCAAGAACGTCTTTCCTCAGATTAGGAGACCAAAACTGTACATGGATCAGACAAGGGCCTGCTCAAGTCCTGTGCCAGTTCGTACTGCTTTTGTTCCCTTTCTACACCTCTGTTCCTTCTTTTTAAAATGCACCTTGGGCAACACTCAAGCGTGAGCAGTCTCGCACATGGTAAATCTGTGATGTACCAAATTTGTTGTTGAAATTCAGCTGAAATCAATGAAACTTGAGTCAATTTTACTTGAAATCAATCAAACTGAATTTCTCAAGAGGAGTACAATGTGTCTTACAAATATCACTATATTTCACAACTAAATAAGAGGAGTAAACTCTAATCTAGCTCCATGTGAGACCTTATTTAATCATTCTTTACGTGGTTGTGAGCTGTTTTGTTCTTGATGCATTGTGTGAAGGCAAGTTGTGTTGTCCATGTAGCATCTCTGGATAGAATGTGCCTGTTACTCCAGCACTATGTTTGATTTGAAATTCTAATTCTACAGACCATTGTGTGTCCAAGTTGTTGTTGTTGTTGACCGGTAGACTGATGTGGAACTAGGTTGCCCAATGCAACCCTGACAGCGATCGCTGAATGTGTCGGTGTCCAGTTAGGGGGTGAAAAGTTGTAGATCCTCATGCGGTAAAAGTAGACACAAGCCTCTCTGTAAATAAACGTAGTTGGGAATCAAATATTAAAAGTCAGACACATAAAGGGCCTCAATTGTACTTCAAGTTGATGACAGCTCCCAGCTCGGGCTGGAAGGATCATTGGCGAGAGTCAGATTGAATAGCAAAATAATTACAGGTTGGGCTTGGATTGAGTGTGGCTGGGTTGGGTGTTAATTTTGTACACTGGCTAATCTCTTGGCTAATGTCAGGAATAGGAAGACCATAGGAAAATATAATACTCCTTGGAACAGTCAAGGTGTGTTTATTGAGGGTGGTCAGATGTTAGTTTTTTTAATAAAATTAATCGGTGTCCAGAGTGGTTTGTATCCATTGCTATTGAACATTTACAAATGGTTTTCAATGTTTCTATGTTTTTGCCAGTGGGACAGCTGAGAATTCGCATGATACAGAGAATGGTTTACAATTCGTTAATGAGAAACATAAAATCAAACTGTAGCTTTTTCGGTAAAACATAAAGTGCTGTCTGGTTCCTTCAGCCTCAAGAAGGATCTCGACCCAAAACATCTCCTATCTATTCCTTCCACAGATCCTGCCTGACCTGTAGAGATACTCCAGCATGTTGTGTTTTACTCAAGATTCCAACATTTACAGTTCTTTGTGTCTTTCATATATCTTTTTGGACTGTTAATATGTTCTGACCATCAGGACAATAACTTTACTATTGATGACCATCATACACAAAGATTCCGTGCGTAAACCTCTCCGTTGGAATTTCTTCTGGTGCCCGGTAGAAGATGTTTCATAACTTTAGGGTTTAGCAAAAAAATCTGATGAATAAATGTGATGTTTGCAATAGGATTGCAGCAGTGTTACTGGGACTGTGGTGACGTAAGGGCTACGTACTGTGCCACTGAACCAGATGCCTGGAGGAAAGATCTAGAGAAATTAGTTCAATTCTCAACATGGCAAATGAGGAAATTAAATTCTGCTAATTAAGTCACTGTTTTATTTTCAATGATTCATTAATGGTTCTTGAACCAAGTGATTTGCTATAAAAACTCAGTTGGTTCACAGATGTCCTTTGTGGGTGGTGCTGGCTGACAGAGTGAGATAAGGAAGTGAAAAACAATGAAGGGAGACGGAGGGAGATGTCACTCACTAATCTGGTGGGAAGGAACTACAGGTGCTGGTTTATTCCGAAAAGAAACACAAAATGCTGGCAGCAACTCTGGAGAAAAAGAATAGGTCGGAACCCTTCCTCAGTCTGAAAGTAGAGGTGGATGGTTTGTGGGAGGGAGGGAGGGGGTGGAATAAACTGGAGGCAAGAAAAGGCCAGAACAAATCAGGGCTGACAACAGAGATGACCTCGGGAAGGGTGGAGTCCATAGTGGCCCATTGTTGGCTGGGGAAAGTGTGATAACAAAAAGTATACAAGGATGCGAAAAATGAAACTGGACGGTTGACTTGAGGGGGGGGGGGAGGAAGGGAGGGGGAGGGGCGGGGTGGGAGGGAGGGAGGGAGGGAGGGAGGGAGGGAGGGAGGGAGGGAGGGAGGGAGGGAGGGAGGGAGGGAGGGAGGGAGGGAGGGAGGGAGGGAGGGAGGGAGAGGAGAGGAGAGGGAGGTAGTACAGAAGTTGCTTGAAATTATTCATTAACTTGTATCTCCTTCTTCATGTTCAATTTTTCTGTCACGATATTTACCAACATTTCCTCTTGTTCTCTCTGGTCTCTTTGCAATTTAATTTTTTTCCCTCGGGCCTGAAATATATAATCAGTTTCTCCCTTCATGGGTGCTGCCTGACCCGCTGTGTATTTCCAGCATTCTTACACAATTTCCCAAGTACAAAACCATGCTCACTCTCCTTAATCAGTCTCAAGAAGGGTCCTGACCTGAAATATTGTTTGTCCACTTCCCTCCACAGATGCTGCCTGACCCGCTGAGTTTCTCCAGCACTTTGTTTCTTGTAATTCTACAGCAGTTAAGCTCAATTATCTGGATGCCTTACCTCCAAGCAACATCAATGCTTTGGGAGTGTTTGGGAGTGGACTGGGTGTAAACCTGACAGAGTTTCTCAGATCCTCTCAGAGCCAAAGAGTGCCTTGAGAGAAACATGATCAGGATTCTCAAATGACTGAGCAGTGCAGGGAATGTAGGAAGATACAGAGCAAAGCGTGCATTAACTAGGCTGAAATTATGTGTGTTAATAGTTTGAGCTGACGGTGCCATTCTGTGCCCCTTCTATGAAGAAAGGTTGTTTTAATTGACCTGAAAGATTCAGCATGAAGATCTGATTTTACCTGAAAGTTGAAAGCCAGATTTAATTGATGATGTGGTGTCAGTGCTGCTGTTAAAGTGGGTTTCACCATTCAGAGCAAGATGTTGACTGAAAAGTGATGTACACTGTACCTGACAATTCGCATGAATGGTGCATGGGCCCACCATCTCAGGCCGATGCTCCACTGCAAGGGCAGAACAAACCTTGACGAGGCTCACGTTATATTCATTACATTATGGGAACTTAGAAAATGAAAAATAAACCAGTATCTTGAAAGCTTTATACTGTAGTTTAGTACACCTAGTAGCAGTTTGTTGTGTAAGTTGGAGAACAACAAAGGATATTATCAGAACTGACACAGTCCTGATGGAGCTAGACTTGAGCTTGCGGCATACTTGTTAATGCTGCTAACTTCAGAAGGAATGGGAGTTTGTGACCACGAACAGAGTATCAAAGCAAGGTTACTACACAGAAGGAGGCCATTTAGTCCATTCAACAACAGCTACTAGCTTGACACTTTCCTCAACTTGAGAATGGGGAATTTAGAGCATGCTCCCCCCCCCCCCCACTCATAACATTAGTAGTAACTTGCTTGGCATTTGGCTTGGTTTATTATCACGTGTATCAAGATACAGTGAAAAAACATTGTATGCATGGCCTCCAATCAAGACATAGTAAACATAAGTATAATCAAGCGATATACAAGTCGAGCAGGTAGTGTAAAATTAAAAATACCAGAATGTAGTGTTACAGTCTAATGGTGTTACAGTAACAGAAACATTGCAATTCAATGACAGGTGCGTAAGACTGCCACTCTATATTAAACAAAAGCTTTCCTGCTATCTATCTATAATAGATGTTTGAAGGATTACCCTCAATTTATCTGAATGAATGTGAAGAAGGGTCTGGACCCGAAACATCACAAATTCCTTCTGTGCAGAGATGCTACCTGTCCCGCTGAGTTACTCCAGCATTTTGTGTCTATCTGAATCAGTGTTGATTTAACACTCAATGCCATCCAGGCAAAGCAGCTCACTTAATTGATATCATATCTACCCATCCAGCCCACTTCATTCTCATCCTATCCACCTCTCGTAACATTCACTCCCTCCACAACTGACGTGCAGTGGTCGCAGTGAGTTCCATTCACTAAATGCACTGATGCTTGTTTATCCAGGCGACCTCATTGGTATCTCCAAATCCACGATGTCCACACGACCACGAAAGACAATGCACCAGATGCCTGGAATGCCACCTCCAGGTTCTCCTCATCCATCACTGAATCCATCCATCCATCCATCGTGGAAATATGTTACTGATCCTTCATTGTCACTGTGTCTAAATCCTCAAACTGCTTCTTAAACAGCAAGCTGGGAGCACCTTCAAGAAGGCAGCTAACCACCATCTTCTCAGGGGTAATGAAGGATGGCCAATGCTGGTGTTGGAAACAAACCTGCGAAATCTTGCAAAATGAAAAATAAAAAAATATTTTGTGTGACTTCTGAGTACCTGGACACTGTCGGCCTGTTACTATTTTAGTCCAAAACCTTTTCAACAATATGCTTAAGGCTGTCAAACTCGCTAGTATCAAATATCGGCTGTAACAAATGTGGCCTGAATTTTTCAGGGAGATTAAAAAAATATCAGGTTTTGCATTGCTAAGGTTTTTCCTCTTTTTGCCTTATGTTCAAATATTTCTTTAGTCACTCTTTAATTCTTTTGGTGATTGAATTCATCCTTTCAAGTTCCCCTTTGGAATTACACCAGGGAGTGCACTTCATCAGTACTTCACTGACTGCAAAGTGTTTCCAGCATCCTGAAAGAGATGGCATATGCATCAGAGAAAGGCACATCTTTCTTTCCTTTCCCATCCCCATGCTTATTTCCAGAGCCTTAATATCGATTGGTTTAGGGAGTGCTCTACTATTTATTCTCTAGTCAACAGGAATGTAATCATCATTATAATTTGTCTCTGCAGAAATCATCCAAACCGGAATGTACATTTATTGGGCCTATGACTATCTAACTACCCTTAATGATTCTGGTAACTTGACTGTTCTCGTAAGTCTGCATTTGTGCATTTTCATTAGTACCATGGATAATTGCCACTTTAAAGCTTGCCAGAATCTCGTATCTTTGGAATCGTGGACTTGAGAACCTGAATTGTATTCTACATCTTCAAAGTTTCATTATTCGGTGTCAAAGAAGATGGACACACATTTTTATAATTCTAATACACCCACTAGCCAACTTCACCGAATCTCTTCCCTGTTAAACATTTAGCCGAATAAAGGGTATGACTCATGTCAGGAAGCTGAACGTTAAATGTAACTTTGGTAATCCAGTGCTTTTAGCAATGATTCTTATATTCCTGAGTTATGTCAAGTGCCTTCACTCATCATAGATGTGTTTGCATGACATCTGTTATTTGGAGAATATTGGAAAACTCTCCGAAAGCATCAACATTCTTTTAACGTTGCAGTTGCTGTGGTCTCAGGAGGATAGGTATTTTAACAAGCTGTGCTTCTGATTAGTTTCAGACTAACAGTTATGGACATGGTAGCGTTTATGGTAGCAGAGTGGTTATGTTACTGGCAGTTTGGGAATTTAAATCCATGATTAAATAAATCTGCAAATAAGATCAGAAAAAGTAACCTTGAAATTTCTGGATTGTCATTGCAGCCCATCTCATTCAGAATATCCTTCCTCACCCAGTCTGGTTTGGATCTGACTCCAGCGCCTCCAAGTGCATGTTTTGTAACTTCCTGTGCAGTTCACGGTCAATTGGGATGGGCAGGAAATTGTGTGATGTCCACATCCAGTCAACCCGTAAATCACAGAAATATCAGTCTCTCATGTATGTGGAAATATCACCTCTTGGCAATGCTTTTTCCTTTATTTTTTTGATAGGGACATCACTTTGAATGGCAGCATTTATCGCCCTTCCAAATTACCCTTGAGAAGATGGCGATGAGCTGCCTTTTTAAATTGCTGCAGTCCTTTCATGAAGGTGCTTCCACAGTGCTGTTGGGCGTGGATTTCCACGGAATGGATCAACCAATGATGAACGACCTGCAAAATATTTCCAAGTGAGGATGATGGCGGTGGTGGTATTCCTGTGATTGGACTGTCCTTGTACTTTTCTGGTAGTAACGGTGTGTGAGGTGCTATCAAAGAGCTCCAGGCCATTGGATTTCAAAGTTTAGGGAGGGGGGGGGGGGGATTGCTAAGACCCTTGAGTGGGTTGTGGCATGTTAGAGATTGGTTTGCTATCTCCGCTCACTTAAATAATCTGCAAAGCTAGAGCTTATTGGTATTGACCCATGTGGGTGAAATATTTGTTTGAAGTGCTCTCCTATGGAAAGAAAAAGTCTGAGAACCATTGGCCTGGGCAACTCTTGCATTTTGTAGATGGTGTGCACTTTAGCCATTGAGCCAAAGTGGTGTAGGAATTAATAGTTAGGGTGGTACCAATCAAGTGGCTACTTTATTTTGGATGGTGTCAAGATGCTGGAAGTTGTTTGGCTGATCTTAACCAGTCAGATGGAGAGTATTTCATGCTCTGGTCCTTGAGGTGTCATGAGGTAAGTCACTTTGCAGGAAACCTCATCCCTGGCTTGCTCTAGTTGGCATTTCTACAGCTGGTTCAGATGGATTCCTGGTCAGTGGTGATCCATGGGATGTGGATTGTTAAAATATTTTGTAATGGCCATGTGACTGAACATTGACAGAAGATGATTAGACTCTCTTATTTTAGGTAGTCTTTGCCTGGATTTTTACAGCATAATGTCACTTGCGACTTACTAACACAAGCTTGAGTGTTGTCCAGATCTTGCTGAGGAGATACAAATGGAACTGAACATTGTGCAATAATTACCAATCACTTCCGACCTCATGATGGGTAGTAGGTGATTGACAAACACGATGTAAAGGCTTACATCAAGGGTCGAGAAAAGCGAACAAAGAGCCCACAACTGTAGACTTTTTTATTCTAATTATACCTTTGCATGAATGTTTTTTTTCAGTATTCTTTCTTTTCAAAATTTTATTTGTGATTTATGTCTTAATTTGTTTTTGTGTGTTTGAGTCTATATGCTTGTGATGATGCTGAAAGCAAGCATATAGCATTGTACCTGCACCTTACCATACTTGTGCATATGACAATAAACTCGACTCAACTTGATATACTTTTGGAATATCATTTATCAAGTACCTGGCTTTGCATTCATATCACATACCTCAACGCATCATTAACACGCACCAGACATATTTGGAATATGTTTAGAAAACCTGCTTAAAGCTCACACCACTCAAATAGACTTAGCAGTGGAAGTAATCATGGAAGGGCATAAACTAAATTTGCTGTGCTCAACTAGACTGAGAGTGCAATAGTCATCTCCTGGAAGAAGCATTCATCATGTTTTCTAAATCATACAGGAAAACGAGCTGTGGAGAGAAGCTGAAGCTTGGTAGTGATGGAACTTCCAAAACTACATGGCCAGAGTCACAGGATTAGATGGTTCAAATGTTCAAACAGAAAAATGGTTTTCTGCCTTTGGTCCTGCACAGAGGAATGGATGGCTGCCCTGAACATTGCAACCATGATGGTTCTCTGAAAGTCCTCATTGTCTTATACCTTCCCTGTGGCAAATGTTTCCAGTGTTTATTAAATTCCCTTTTGGAAGTTGTATTTGAGCTTGTATTTCAGGTGGCTCATTCCATACCCGAGCCAGTTGTGAGGGAGAAAGAAACATCTTAACACAGAACATAATTTTCTGTAAGGAAGGACCCACCACATCGTGCTGATGGTGTTGGAGCTTAAGCTGAAATGGTCGGCAGGCGCGCCTTCAAGCTCCGCTGGGTTACAGGATAAATGTGCCCTGACAAATAGCTGGACAATAAGAATGATTTATGGAAACTACCGTGCAGACTTTCCCATTTATTGCAGTTCAATTTACTTTAGAAATAGTTGGTTTAGCAAAGAGGAGCCAAGCCAGCAGATGGAAACATTTTGTAACCACATTCCTATATTATTGCAGAGTAGGTAAGAATGGAGAGCCAGTGTACAATAAACTAAGCATGTGGGCAGCCACTGGAGATGTCTGAGGTTGTGGGGGTTGAGAGCAATGGAGGTAGTACAATCTATAATAATTGTTGAATATAGAAAGAATATTAAGAGTGCCACCACCTTGCATATAGATATGCAGTTTTGGTAGTGGGCCTAAGGTTAGCTGTTTTGTCAGCTGGTGAAGCGCTCTTGTCTCTCGAAAGTTCCATAGAGGAGATGGTACTTGCATTGGATGGTGGGGGAAAGGGACATTTCAACTAAGTCGGAAAGAGCCGAGAGGGCAATGTTCAAGAGAATGAGTTAATGGATTGAGGATGCCAGCAAGACTGAAAGCAGTGCTGTGGGAGAGGAATGACATAACAGCAACACAGGATTATTGCCCTTGCTGATTATGAAGTGCTGAGGCCTTATGAATGGTCCAAGCAAGAATGCTGCCCAGTAACAGTTACCATCATATTTCTTTAAACGCCGGGGACTGCTGCGGGGTGAGGGAGACAGAAATCAGAAGTCAAAAGCAGTAACTGTTGCACGTTCCCTGTGTCTGCTGCACACAACCATTTGGAGAGATGCAACAGGAGCACATGTGGTCCAATGGGGTTCTTCTCCACAAATGTGATAGTGTACGATTCTCTTGACTATTACTTAGGAAGAAGGATACTTGACATTTCAATAGTGTGCTGATTTTTTATTCGAGGGGAGACCTATTAAAATTCCATCTGGGAAGGTGTTGATACCATACTGCGATCTGGCACTCATTTTCTCCTTGGAACGGGTCATCTGTTCCCAATATAAGAGAGCTCACGATACACTCGGTCTCGAGCAGTAGTCTGGCATCCAGATTTTGTCGAATCACGATTCCACCTCTGCATTCTCTTAAAGACTGCTCTGCAGCCAAGCACAGTGCTTATGGAGGGAGGAGGGGAGCGGGGGGGGGGGGGGGGCGGGGGGGGGGGGGGAAAGAGCTGGAGCATCATTGATATCGAGGACAGCCCATGGGACTCTCGTAAATGGCATAAAAGCCTGAACAAATTTCACACTGAAGATGAAACATCATCCCAAAAGGACACATCTTACTTCAGAATGACTGTTGGTTATTAATAAATGCCTGACTGCAGAAAATGCCTAGAGGCTGTTTAATGCATTGGGATTTGGATGATATCAAGGCATTAGGTAATGAACACAATCCCTTTTTGTTAATCTACTTAGTCCATTGTAATGCATTTAAGATGTCAATCGCAGGGGGACTGAGAGTGTAACCCCCCTCCCTGGATTAAAGATAGCCGTCAGCTGAAACTCTGGACTCGGTGAACTCTCCCTGGGGCTCATCAATGCCAATAAAGTAATGGTCTCCTCCCATGCGCAGTGTGCTCAGAACCAGGCATTGAATCTATTTTACCACCAGACTGTGAAGAGCACGGCCAATTCCCGCTTTATGGTGGAGGACGGGGGGGAGGGGGGGGGGGGGGGGGGTGGGGGTGGGGTACATTCCCAGAAAACATTCCATATTGCAATTTCCTTCAACGCGAAGCCGCATCAACATCATCAACAGACCAGTTGGACCTGGGGATGAGATTTGGACCCCGCTATGATTAGCACTGCCTAGTTTCATCGCTAAAGGAGTTTCTGCCTTCACATCCTCACCTTACCTCCTACCGCTCTTCCTGCCAAAAGCCTCCTCCATTGTGTTCTTGACTTGTCCATTCTTATGTTTGTTGTTTGCAACAACAACTAGCATTCATATGGTGCCTTTAACATAATGGAGCAAACCAAGAAAGTTCACAGGAGCAATAGCAAACATCACTGGTACCAATTTGCAGAAGGGGTCACAATCCCATACAACGCCGCAATGCCACATTGACCATCATGCAACCATTTACACTAATCCTGCATTTAACCCCACATTCCCATCAACTCCTTCCCAATATGGGGTAATTTACAGAGCCGATTAACCAGCCAACCCGCACTTCTTTGGGATGTGAAAGGAAACCAGGGCACCTGGAGGAAACCCACATGGTGTCAGGGAGAATATGCGAACTCCATTCAGTGAGCACCCGAGATCAGGATTAAACTTGGGGCACTGGATATGTGAGGAAGCAGCGTCTAAAACTTTGCTATTCAAGTGCTTTGTTCAGCTCTGTACTCACTGTCCATACTGGCTCCTGGTAAAATAGACGTAAAAATTCTCAGCATTCCCTGCATGCCATTTGGTAACCGGCAATGCTGACCATCCTGTAGTTAAATTGCTCCACCACTGATGGCCATGATTTCAGCTGCGGGGTATAAGCTCCATGATTCCTTCCCTAAGCCTCTCTGCCTCCCTTTAAAGTATTTCTTAGAAACAGGCTTTTTGGTCATCAGTTCTCACACCTCCTTCTGTAGCTCAGTGCTAGCTGTTGTTTGGTAATGCTCCTGTGAGGAAAATAGGGACATTCAAGGCACATATTAAATCAAATTATTGCTGCAATCTATGACATAAGATGAAGCAGGAGTCAGCCCATGACTCAATGTTGTTGGAAAATTTGAGAGGTTGACAGAACAAAGGTTGTTTATGGGGATTGAAGGATTATCATTCAGCTTGCTGAGTAGCTCACTTGGTCAGAGGGATAATTCTCGATCCAATCTCTAGTCATGATTCAGACACTTTGTTTAGTCTCGTCTGGGGAATAGATGGACATGTTAACCCTATTGAAAAGGCCTCATATGAACTGACCCACTGTCTTTTTAGAAGGATTACTGGAGAGATGGAGCAAGAAAAGGCAAGCCATTAGGGGAGGGAGGGGTTTGGATGTGAGTGAAAGTGGGCTGGGTTGTGGAGAGGGTAGGATGTCACAGATGATAGAGAAGGAAGTGTGGGACATCATGGGAGAGAGGAATGGGAAAGAAGGGGTAGTATATGGAGAGAGGGGGATGGATCTGGAATATTGGGGAATTACACAGGAGCTGGGGAAAAACATGGGATATCAGGAGAGGGACACACCAGGGAAGATGGGAGGTGGGATATCAAGAAAGGGAGAGAATGGGGAAGGAAGTAGATGGGGAATAGTGAGAATGGAACCTGAGAAGGGATGGGGAAGAGGGGATGGGGAAGAGAGGGAGAAGTATGAGAAAGGATTGGTAGCGGAGGGGTGGTAGCTGATGGGGTGGAGGGGAAGGGAAAGGTAAGATCTGAGCCATCAGGGGAAAAGAAGGGTAGAGAAGGAAGAAGATAGAAATTGGATAGAGAAGAGATAGTGAAGGGAAAGGCTAGAATGTTGTGGGAGAGGACAGAATTACTTTTGATGTGTAGTCACTGAACTAGCACAACAATAAGATGCCACAAACTGTAATGTGATAATGACAGATAATCTATTGTGTGTTGTTGGCAGGACGGACATTGCTCAGAACGTAGGGTGGAGCTCACATAAATAGACATAAGTGACATCTTCTCCCAAAGATGGCTTCCCTCTTAGTGCAGCACGCCTTCATTGCTACAGTATGCTTTCAGCCTCTTGTATTATCTGCAAAGGTAGTGGGAATCACTGGCAATGCCTGATCTCATTGCCCATCCCTATTTCCATTGAAGCAAGTGACACACCCATAATCCAAATAAGGGGTCTCAATTCATATTTGGAGACTGGATAGCGGGTACATCTCCATACAAGAAATAATGAACCAGTTGTTTTTTACAACTATCCAGTAGTCTCTTGGTCTCTTATGCTGATGTCAAGTTTCTCATTCAGATTTATTTAGGCAATTGGATTTAAATTCACAGCTGCCACAGAGGAATTTGAACTCAGTCAATGGGGAGTAGATGTGCAGGCTTTTCCAGATTACCAGTCTAGTTACATAATCATATTCACATATTATATTCACCATTCTATTTCTGCTCTGATCTCTCTGTCTGTGGACTGCTGCACTGTCAAGGCAGCTTAAGCAACATAACCTCATCTACCATTTGTCCACTTTACAAGCTGCAGCTCTCAACATTGAATTCAGAAAGTATCCTGACTTGTTGCATCATGTCCTGCTACAGCAGTTCAAAAGCACAGGAACACAAGGCACTGCAGAAAGTTGTGGACTCACCCCAGAACATCATGACACAGCCTTCCCCACCATCTAAAGCATCTACACGAGGTGTTGCCTCAACAAGACGGCATCTATCTTCAACGATCCTTACCATTTGTGTCATGCCCTCTTCACGCTGCTACCATCAAGGTGGAGGTAGAAAACTCTTAACTCCCACAACACCAAGTTCAGGAACAACTACTTTCTGACAACCAACTTAACATAGAAACATAGAAAATAGGTGCAGGAGTAGGCCATTCGGCCCTTCGAGCCTGCACTGCCATCCAAAGACGTACAGGTATGTAGGTTAATTGGCTGGGTAAATGTAAAAATTGTCCCTAGTGGGTGTAGGATAGTGTTAATGTACGGGGATCACTGGGCGGCACGGACTTGGAGGGCCGAAAAGGCCTGTTTCCGGCTGTAGATATATGATATGATATGATAATATGATCATGGCTGATCATCCAGCTCAGTAACCTGTACCTGCCTTCTCTCCATACCCCCTGATCCCTTTAGCCACAAGGGCCACATCTAACTCCCTCTTAAATATAGCCAATGAACTGGCCTCAACTACCTTCTGTGGCAGAGAATTCCACAGACTCACCACTCTCTGTGTGAAGAAATGTTTTCTCATCTCGGTCCTAAAAGACTTCCCCCTTATCCTTAAGCCGTGACCCCTGGTTCTGGACTCCCCCAACATCGGGAACAATCTTCCCACATCTAGCCTCTCCAACCCCTTAAGAATTTTATATGTTTCTATAAGATCCCCCCTCAGTCTTCTAAATTCCAGCGAGTACAAGCCTAGTCTATCCAGTCTTTCTTCATATGAAAGTCCCGCCATCCCAGGGATCAATCTGGTGAACCTTCTCTGTACTCCCTCTAAGGCAAGAACGTCTTTCCTCAGATTAGGAGACCAAAACTGCACACAATACTCCAGGTGCGGTCTCACCAATGCCCTGTACAACTGCAGTAGAACCTCCCTGCTCCTAAACTCAAATCCTGTTGCTATGAATGCCAACATACCATTCGCTTTCTTCACTGCCTGCTGCACCTGCACGCTTGCTTTGAATGACTGGTGCACCATGACACCTAGGTCACGTTGCATCTCCCCTTCTCCTAATCGGTCACCATTCAGGTAATACTCTGCTTTCCTGTTCTTGCCGCCAAAGTGGATAACCTCACATTTATCCACATTATATTGCATCTGCCATGCATTTGCCCACTCGCCTAATCTATCCAAGTCACTCTGCAGCCTCCTAGCATCCTCCTCGCAGCTAACACTGCCACCCAGCTTCGTGTCATCCGCAAACTTAGAGATGTTGCATTCAATTCCCTCGTCCAAATCATTAATATACACTGTAAATAACTGGGGTCCCAGCACTGAGCCTTGCGGTACCCCACTAGTCACTGCCTGCCATTCCGAAAAGGACCCGTTTATTCCTACTCTTTGCTTCCTGTCCGCCAACCAATTTTCTATCCACCTCAACACTGAACCCTCAATACCGTGTGCTTTAAGTTTGTACACCAATCTCCTATGTGGGACCTTGTCGAAGGCCTTCTGAAAGTCCAGATACAACACATCGACTGGTTCTCCCTTATCCACTCTACTAGTTACATCCTCGAAAAATTCTATAAGATTCGTCAGACATGATTTGCCTTTTGTAAATCCATGCTGACTTTGTCCGATGATTTCACCACTTTCCAAATGTGATGCTATCACATCTTTAATAACTGACTCTAG
The DNA here is from genome assembly GCF_053455715.1 of Rhinoraja longicauda. Lineage (NCBI taxonomy): Eukaryota > Metazoa > Chordata > Chondrichthyes > Rajiformes > Arhynchobatidae > Rhinoraja > Rhinoraja longicauda. The sequence goes on along the minus strand of NC_135961.1, from coordinate 47,817,123 downwards.
CATTTTCCCCACTACCGACGTTAGGCTAACTGGTCTATAATTCCCCGTTTTCTCTCTCCCTCTCTTTTTAAAAAGTGGGGTTACATTAGCTACCCTCCAGTCCTCAGGAACTACTCCAGAATCTAAAGAGTTTTGAAAAATTATCACTAATGTATCCACTATTTCTGAGGCTACTTCCTTAAGCACTCTGGGATGCAGCCTATCTGGCCCTGGGGATTTATCTGCCTTTAATCCATTTAATTTACCTAACACCAGTTCCCGACTAACCTGGATTTCCCTCAGTTCTTCCATCTCATTAGACCCCCGGTCCCCCGCTATTTCCGGCAGACTGTTTATGTCTTCCTTAGTGAAGACGGAACCAAAGTATTTGTTCAATTGGTCTGCCATCTCCTTGTTCCCTATGATCAATTCACCTGTTTCCGACTGCAAGGGACCTACATTTGTCTTAACTAATCTTTTTCTCTTCACATATCTATAGAAGCTTTTGCAGTCAGTTTTTATGTTCCTGGCCAGTTTTCCCTCATAATCTATTTTCCCTTTCCTAATTAAGCCCTTTGTCCTCCTCTGCTGGACTCTGAATTTCTCCCAGTCCTCTGGTATGCTACTTTTTCTGGCTAATCTGTATGCTTCATCTTTTGTTTTAATACTATCCTTGATTTCCCTTGTTAGCCACGGATGCACTACCTTTCCTGGTTTGTTCTTTTGCCAAACTGGGATGAACACTTGCTGTAGTTCATCCATGCGACCTTTAAATGCCTTCCATTGCATGTCCACCGTCAACCCTTTCAGCATCAATTGCCAGTCTATCTTGGACAATTCACGCCTCATACCCTCAAAGTTACCTTTCTTTAAGTTCAGAACATTTGTTTCTGTATTGACTTTGTCACTCTCCATCCTAATGAAGAACTCCACCATATTATGATCACTCTTGCCCAAGGGGCCTCGCACAACAAGACTGCTAACTAACCCTTCCTCATTACTCAATACCCAGTCTAGAATGGCCTGCTTGAACATAGAACACAGAAAAGTACAGCACAGTTGTTTAGTTTTAGTTTTGGAGATACAATGTGGAAACAGGCCTTTCGGCCCACCGAGTCCACACCAACCAGCGATCCCCGCACATTAACACTAGCCTACACACACTAGGGAGAATTTTACACTTATACAAAGCCAATTAACCTACAAACCTGTACATCTTTGGAGTGTGGGAGGAAACCGAAGATCTCGGAGAAAACCCCCTCGCGGTCACGGGGAGAACGTACAAACTCCGTACAGACAGCATCCCATAGTCGGGATCAAACCAGGGTCTTTGGCGCTGCAAGAGCTGTAAAGCAGCAACTCTACCACTGCGCCACCATGCCGCCCAAGAACAGGTATGTTGGCCTACGATATGCCAAATATGATGACGTTAAACTAATCTTCTCGGCCTACATATCGATCCATATTCCTCCATTCCTGTTAAATGGCTCTATCATATCTGCTTCTAACACTACTGTGGGGCAGCATGGTGGCGCAGCGGTGGAATCGCTGCCTTGCACTGCCAGAGACCTGGGTTTGATCCTGATTAAGGGCACTTATCTATACAGAGTTTATACATTCTCCCTGTGACCGCATATCTTTCAATAGATGGCATTTCTATGAACAGATATTCCACGTCAGGGATGCAGAGTCGAGCTAAGAATATCACATCAATGCACCACAAAGCAATGGACAAGAAGCAGACCCACCATCTTTCACCATCACAGAATCTTGCCTTCTGGATTCCTTGCGGCCCATACAATCAATGGAGGGATTGTACAGCAGGAACAGGTGATTTAGGAGTGAACCATGTTTCAGTGCCACAAAGAACGCAGCAGGCATTTTGAAACAGCAGCCTTGCTCTCAGCTCTTCAAGTTTGTTCCTGAGTGATTGAAAGTCAGCTAGAGGTTTGCTGGGGAAGGGAGTGGGTTTGGGGGGAGGGGTGGAGGGAGGGGGTGGAGGGGAGTGGGTTTGGGGGGAGGGAGGGGAAGGGAGGGGGGAGGGAGGGAAGGGGGAGAGGGGTGGTGGGAGTGGGGGGGGAGAGGGGAGGGGGGGAATGCGGGAGGAGAGGGTGCTGCAGGAGAGGTTTGGGCCCAACGGGTCCACTTGGTCTAGTTTAACATAACATTCACATAACCAGAGCATCCCTGAGTGCTCAAGGGCCAGCATACCATGTGGTCATAGAAGGAACGTGCAAACTCCACAAAGACAATATTTGAGGCCAGGATTGAACCTGGGTTTGCTGGCCCTTTATGTCGGTGACACAACTTGTTGCAGCACGATGTCACTCATTTGCCCGGATATCTCCTTGTGTCCATTTTTATTGATGAAGAGTATTTTGGGGGTATCTTGCTACATTAAAGATTTTACACAAGTGTAAGTCACTGTTTGGGTTCGGTAAAAATGCTTACATTGGTGAGTTTAAAGAATTTAGACTTTAAAAAAAAATCAAATGAGAAATTCCTTAACTTATTCATCAGAGTAAGCAGTAATATTTAGCACGATTGCAGCATTTTTGCCTTATCTTGACAGATCATTGCAAATTTTTTAGCATTCTTTGATGAAAGAGATGCTTCCTGATATCTGTTTTAAATTTCCTTCCCATCAGTGATGGAAATGGGGGGGGGGGGGGGGTACGCAGGGGGGCGGCTTTCCCCTAGTTTTCAATTTCCAGCTCGGGTTTAATGAGTACTGCAGAAAGATTTGAGTCGTTTATCACTTTATTCAACTCAGACGAAAACGATTTGTTAACTGCCACTGTTAGCACTTGTTAACAGCCAGTAGTTAACAGGTAGTAGTTATACAATGTGTCATCAATACATCGATCCACATTCCTCAGTAAATGTAATTGTGTTTTGACCATGTATTAATGACACCGCGTTCCTTTGAATAAAATTCAAGGGAGAATTTCTCAAACTCACTGTCAGGGCTACCGGACCGCGAGCACGGGCTCAGGTAAAGTCACGTTATTTTATTATTCCACGTTATTTTATTTGCCGCTCTGCTGCTGTGCCTCTCTGCCGCTGTGCCTCAGTTCTTTCAGTTAAATTAGAATGGATGGGGAGAAAATTAAATAAGTAGTACTAATAGTTTTCTCCAGCCTAAATCGTGAGTGGTAAATATTTTATTGTGGGTGGTTTTATTTAGCAAAACAATAGTGCAAGCGGAAATATTTTATTATATATCACTATCAAATTTTATTATATATCACTATCAAATCACTATCAAATATCTATAAATTTCAGATTTGTGTACCCCTGTGAAAATGAGCATACTGAGATACTTTGAAAGACAGAGTCTTCAGATCGATGAAGAAATAAATTATAATGAAAACACTCAGCCAGAAAAGAAGGCAAAATTACTTGAAAATGATAATGTAACTGATGCAGCTGTTTCGCCTGATGTTGCATGTGAAGACATTTCAAAAGATATTGAAAAATGTGATCTTCCAGACACTGTTGGACACAAGAAATGTACTTAAACAAAAAGAAAGAATATCCCTGGCTAATTGTTAAAAACAGAAAACTAGGATGTAGTGTATGCAGCAAGTGTCATCTTGGACTTGAACACAAAGAATTCATTTGTCTCGTGAGTGGTGCAGTGTTAATGTAGTAGGAGTGAGTGATGACAAAACAAAACAGTTAATGAGTTTAAGAAAAAAGATTTTAAGCACAAAAATAGTGAAGCTCATATCAGATGCCAAAAAATCAATGAAACAGCTGAAAAAAAAGCAAACGAAAATGTAGTGTATATGTCACTGAAAAAGGACGAAGCAAAAACAGGTCGAGTTTTTAGAACTGTATATAATATTGTACACAAAGGTAGGCCCTACACAGATATGTCTTCTGATATTGAACTGCAAGAAAGAAACGGCATCGACTTAGGGTACGTTCTACACTCTCGTAAGTCATGTGCAGATGTTTCCCACCACATAGGGAACCAGATGCGAAAGACAGTGGTGGAAAATATAATTTCAAAACAATCTAAAATGTCTATTATGATTGATGAATCTACTACTTTTAATGGGAAAACTGTTCTAGTAGTCCTTATATCATAGATCTCCTAAGAATCAGGACGAGTTAACTGCATGTGCTGAGGCTCTTCACTGTCAACTGTTGAAAATTGGTCGTGTTTTCGGATGGGTTGCTTCGTCTTACCGAACTGTAATTTGGTTTAAATGGTCGGCTTTGTGTCAGAGCCTTCAGAGAATTCAAGGAATCTCAAGGGAAGATAGTTTCTGCAGATTTTCAGCAGCTGGTAATGGCTGTAAATACAATTCCGGTATCAACAGCAGAATGTGAAAGAAGCTTCAGTGGCCTGAATTTCTGCATGTCACCACAACGTGCAAGACTTCAAACTGATCATCTCTCAACTCTTCTATTTATTAAGTTGGTGGGACCTCCTCTGTCAAAATTCAACCCCGAAGAATATGTGAGGACATGGCTTCTTAGTGGCAGAAGGCGTGCTGAAGAAACGGCATGCAGAAAGAAAGAGGAGGTGACAGAAAAAAGTGCAGATTATATACCATTATGGAACATTTTGTAGAGAGAGAGAGAGAGAGAGAGAGAGAGAGAGAGAGAGAGAGAGAGAGAGAGAGAGAGAGAGAGAGAGAGAGAGAGAGAGAGAGAGAGAGAGAGAGAGAGAGAGAGAGAGAGAGAGAGAGAGAGAGAGAGAGAGAGAGAGAGAGAGAGAGAGAGAGAAAGAGAGAGAAAGAGAGAGAGAGAAAGAGAGAGAAAGAGAAAGAGAGTAAGAGTACCCCTAGTTCCTCAAACCCTTTGATTTCCAATCACATCTCCCTGGTCTGACTCTGTCAGCTGACTTGTTGATTTAGGCTCGGTGGGCTGAGGCAGATTGACGGATGGAGAAAGCAGCCTTTGATCACCAGTGCTAAACACATGCACAGCGATCGGCCACTGCTTGCTCTCGCCTTCCAACGTACACTTCCATTGAAGTCAGTGCCCAATACTCACACAGTTCTGGTGTTTTAAAGGATGAATTTCTCCTATGAGAGTACAAACCTCACACATGAGCTTAAGCACATAATCTAGATCAAAACTGCTGCGCGGTCCTGAGGGAGTGCTGCATTGTCAGACAGACATTGTTCAGATGAGATGAGAAACAGATCCCCATTACCAGGTAACCATTAAAGATTCATTGCCAAGTTTAAAGAGAGCAGAAATCTCCAAGAATCCTGACTAATGTACTTTCCTCAATGACTGTTTTCCCTGGAGTTAAGAAGGCTGAAGAATGTGCCGCACATAGGGGTTTATAAAATCATGAAAGGTATGAATAAGGTGGATATTCACAGCCTTTTCCCCACATTGGGGAGTCTAAAATGAATCAGCATAGGTTTAAAGCGAGAGGGGAAAGATTTAAAGGAAATTTGAGGGAGCAACTATTTCACACTTGCCCCTAGTGTGTCGGATAGAACTAGAGTAAGGGTGATCGCATGTTGGCATGGACTCGGTGGGCATAAGGGTCTGTATCTCGCTAAACACCCGGCAGAAAACCATGCGATCACAAGGAGATTGTGCAATGGGGTAGGTGTACGGAACAAGTTGCCAGAAGAAGTGGTAGAGGCATTGTTGCACTGTTTAAACGTCATTTGGACCATTTCAGTTTTTGGACAAGATTTAGAGGGATATGTGTCAAATGTAGACAAATGGGAATAGCTCAGGAAGGCTTCTTGGTTGGGATGGACGGGTTGGATTGAAGACCATGCTATATATATATCTTTGATTGTATAACTCGGTGAATCTATGCCAATGGTCAGTATTCACACCTCACTGTTGGCACAACCCTCTAAGCAGTTTGGCTTCACACACTGCTAATGTAAAGGGATGGATTAAAATTGCTGCTGGGGAATAATAAACTGCCTGATTTTTGTGGTGATAAAATATAAACCATTATTGTACTTTTTGCTCCAGAAACAAAAGAGAATATTATCCCATATGATTACACCTCCAAAGCAATTCATCGGATGGTAAGTTACCAAGAGGTTACCATTAAAGTTTATTAGTTCATATGTTAAAGAAGCAGAATTTGGCCATTTAGTCCATCTAGTCTACTCTGCCATTCAATCATGGCTGTTCCAGCTTTCTCTCTCAACCCCATTCTCCTGCCTTCTCCCCATAACCCTGACACCCTTACTAATCAAGAATCCGTCAATCTCTGCCTTAAAAATACCCAGTGATTTAGCCTCCACAACCTTCTGTGGCAACGAATTCCACAGATTCACCACCCTCTGACTAAAGAAATTCTTCCTCACCTCCTTTCTAAAGATGCGTCCTTTTATTTTGAGCCTATGGCCTCTGGTCCTAGACTCTTCCACTAGTGGAAACATCCTCTCCACATCCACTCTATCCAGGCCGGGCAGGGATCCTGGAAGTAGTGATAGAAAATAGTTTTCAAGGGAGAGTTAGATTTAGCTCTTGGGGCTAAAGGAATCAAGGGATATGGGGAAAAAGCAGAAACGGGTTACTGATTTTAGGTGATCGGCCTGATCATATTAAATGGCGGTGCTGGCTCGAAGGGCCGAATCGCCTACTCCTACACCTATTTTTCTATGTCTCTATGTTTCTAAAAGCGAGAGAGGGGTAGCACAGTGGCCCCTGGTGACTCAAGTTCAGACCTGACATACAACCAAATTTCTAGCAACTGTGTAAGGACAACAAAGCAGTGCCGCGGATACAACAGGTATAGCTTCAGTGACCCTGATTCAATCTTGACCTATGGTTCTGTCTGCGTGGATTTTGCACGATCTCCTTGTGATTGCATGGGTTTCCCCTGAGATATACAACGTGGAAACGGACACTTCGGCCCACAGAGCCCATGCCAACCAGTGCTCACCTGCACACCAATTCTATCCTACACGCTATGGACAATTTACAGAAGCCAATTAACCTAAAATCCTGCATGTTCCTGGCACCGTAAGGCAACAACTCTACTGCTGCACCACCACCATGCCGCCATCGGTGGATTGGTTTTCTTCCAAAGCCAAATGGGTTGGCTGGTTAGTTGGCATCTGTAAATTGCCTCTAGTGTGTAGGTAATTAGTGGGATCAGTGGGAAGTGATGAGAACATGCAGAGAATGAGATGGGATTACTGTGGAATGTTTATAAATAGGTGCTTGTTTGTTGGTGTAGACTCAGTGTGCAAAAGGGCCTGTTTTGGTGCTGTGTGACCATGAGAGATATGTAAACGAGAGTGAACTATTGCAATTTTGACGATTCTCAACCTGAAACATCACCTACCCATGCTCTCTCCAAGATGCTGCTTGACCTGCTGAGTTACTCCAGCACTGTGTTCTTTGAAAACTGAGATATCCTTTAAACAGGAGTCAATGAAGGTCAGCAAAAGCAATGCAAGTAAAGCTCATCACAGACTCGGGTCTGGAAAGAGCTTCTCAATCAGACAGCCACATCCATGTGACAAAGAAAGAGTTATAGTCCCACTGCATGGAAAAAGGCCCCTTAGCCCATCAAGTCCACACCAACCATCAAATCCCCACACACACTGATCCTATCTTAATCCCATTTCTTATTCTTTCCACATTCCCATCAATGCTCTCGGAATCTACCACCCACCCGCACACTAGGGGGAACTTACAACAGCCAATGAACCTACCAAACTGCACATTTTGGAAGTGTGAATAGAAACCAGAGCACTTGGAGGAAACCCACGCAGTCATAGGGAGAACACGCAAATGCCCCACAAATCGAATGCAGGTCACTGATGCTTGTGAGGCAGTGGTTTGACCTGCCGTGCCAATCTGTCTTAGATCTTAAACTATTTCCCAAGAGGCAGGATAATTGAACCTTAGCCATCGCAGCTTCAGTTAGAACCTTTCACCTCTGGCTCAGCAATGAAGTCATTTTTTAATGGGGGCTTTTTGGTTTTATAGTGCATGAGTTTTCCTGTAACTGTGTCTGTACGACAAGCTGGAGATGCCGAACAGCTTGTTAAGTTGACTCTCAACAAATAAAATCCCTGGTTCCCTTCCAAATTTCTCAACAAACCATAACTATACTAATCCATTCAGCTATTGCTTGTTTGGAGTGCTGAGTAAATGGGGCTCCCACAATAAGTAAGTCATGCCTCACGGATAACTATGGAATATGGATATGTGGCATCATTCATTTCACAGGAAAAATGAGCATTGATTTTTATGGCATTAAAGTTACTTCTTTTAGGAAAGCAACATATTTTTGATTATATATGAAACTTTTGTGAGGTTGAAATTGGAATTCCCAAACCACAAAATTGAAGAACAGTTAGTTTCTCTCACTGGATAGCATGCAACAAAAGCTTTTCGCTGTACCTTGGTACACGTGACAGTACACTAAATTGAATCATCACTTACCAATCCAGTTCTGCACTCTACAGATCTGATGCCATTTTTGCCATATTCGCCAACTTCTGATAAAGGAGGGGATAACAATGGCCATATGAGGCTGGGACTCAGGGTAACATGTGGGTCGTTTAAGGCAAGGATGGGGAGGAATTGTTTTCTGGTGAAATGTTTGCAATTCTCTACATCCAGAAAGCTCAGTTGTTTAGCTGGAGGGAATCAGGAAATATGATGTCAGGCAGGAAATATGATGTCAGAAGGGAATGGTGGACGGGTGTGAAGAGCACAAGGATTTTCTCCTGCTCCTATTTCCAATGCTATTATAGCCGTGAGCACAATGCAGAAGCAGGGATTTGCAAAACAATGTTGGCTGAGTTTGGTCTGCATTGTGCAAACTCAACTAGGAGCCAATTGAACATTTTGATGCACTGTCTGAAATCTAATTAGAAGGCCACAGGTCAGTAAGATGACTGGTACAATAAAATTCAACTCATTGACAGGAAATGGAAAGAGAATGAATCTTTGATGTTTGGGGAAATGATTTAACTTCTGAAACTGACCGCAGTTCAGTGAAGCTAATTCACTGCTTCCAACACTTTGTTCTTTTCCCGGCTCCTGACATCACATTTTCTTCCAAGGTTTATCTCCCAGCGGTAGCCTCCCGACAGCTTAAACTAAGCAATCCATCTCAAATGTGAATTCCAGAGCAGTCTGCTTCACCGACTGGCCTAAGTGATAACGTTTCAAGGGAAATCTGCAACTATTTGGGGAAACTTTTTGAGAAGTCAACCCAGGGTAGAACTTTCAGAGTGAATGGCAGAGCCCTGGGCTGTGCTGTCAAACGGAGGCATCTGGGATCACAAGTACATGATAGGGGCGTCACAGGTAGGCAGAATGGTGAAAAGGGCTTTTGGATAGATATATAGATAGGAAGGTTTTAGAGGGTATCTTGTATCTTGTGGTCATCACTTCCCAAGAGTCCATCAGGGACTATACTGGAATTATACTATACTAACAAGGGACTAGGGTAATGGGCCAAGTGAAGGCAAATGGGACCAGCCCAGTATGCCACCATGGACGTTATGGACAAGGTGGGCCGAGGGTTTGTTTCCATGCAGTATGATTCTATGACTCCGTGGCTTAATATTAATTAGAAACTGTGCTGAAAGGAGGAGGAGTACAAGAGATTTTAAAACAGCAGTTTCCAGGAGTGACAGACTAGAGAATTGCATGAAAAGAAGCGGGGCACCCGTGTAGCAACCAATTTGTAACAACAGGTGGCACTTAGGGCCTTGGGGTACTATTCCTGCAGGATGTGGGGGACCAGGAAGCCTTCCAGCATTCCTGGTGTCCACAGCTGTGGGAAATGCATCCAGTTGCAGCTTCTGACTGACCGCATGAAGGAAACAGCGGAAACGATTGCAGGACATCCTCAAGAGGGAAGGGGAGCAGCCGTAAGTAGTTGTGCATGTAGGCACAAACGACATAGGTAAGAAGAGGAAGGAGGTTCTGCACCGCGAGAACACCAGAATTAGATGGGTGGCTGAAAAGCAGGACCTCCAGGTTAGTTGTCTCTGGTTTGCTTCCAGTACCTCGTGCTAGTGAGAGTAGGAACAGAGAGATAGGGGAACTGAATGTGTGGACGAGGAATTTGTGCAGGGGGCAGGGATTTAGATTGCTGGACCATTGAGATCTCTTCTGGGGCAGGGGTGACCTGTAGAAAAGGGACGGGTTGCACCTTAACCCAACATTCTGGCAGGCGGGTTTGCTAGTGCTACACGGGTGGGTTTAAACTAAATAGTGGGGGGGTGGGGGTCAACAACGTGGAAGCGTATGCGTGGAGTTAAAGGAAAAGAGGGTGCAGGATAGGTCACGGAAGTCTCCAGAAATAACAGGACAGAAAGTTTTAAAAGGGAGAAGAGAGTAAGGTCGGGTAAAATCGGGATGGTTGTGAGAAGAGGGGTGGTCAACCCAAAATTGAAGGTACAGTATTGTATTTGAATGCACCTAGCATAAGGAACAAAGTGGATGAGCTTGTAGCACAGTTGGAAATTGGCAGGTATAATGTTGTAGGCATTACAGAGACATGGCTACAAGAGGATCGGAACAGGCAGCTAAATATTCAAGGCTGCACATCCTATCGCAAGGACAGACAGGTGGGCAGAGGGGGTGAGGTAGCACTGCTGGTAAGGAATGAAATTCAGTCCTGAGCAAAGGGTGACATAAGATCAGAAGATGTAGAGTCCCTGGGTAGAGCTGAAAAACTGCAAGGGTAAAAAGACTCTAATGGTTCATAAGTTTGCAGATGATACCAAATTAGGTGATATTGTAGACATTGAAGAATGTCAAGAATTACAGCAGAATCTTTATCAACTGGGTAAGTGGGCCTCGGAATGTCAAATGGAATTCAGTTCAGATAAGTGCAAGGTGGGTGTCCTGGGCTAAATGGCCTCTTATGCTACCCGTAATATCCTGAGATATTGGTGCTCTTGCACCTATGAATTGGAACAATTGGCTAGGCCAAGGGCACACTGTAAATGCACGTTAGTGTTGTGAAGTTCAACGTAAGAACCAGCACTGTTCTGGAGTGAAGGCCAAAGCAGTACAACCAAAAAAGCAAAAGAGAAATAACGTCTTGTTTTTTTAAAATTGCTAAGAAAAGCTGCTATCAATGTGCTGAAGTATAAGTACACTTCAATCGATCTCAAGGTTTAGGAGCAATTAACTCATCTTTAATCAACCTCTAACAGTAATTCAGACTGCTACAGGCAAGGCTAGACATGTCCTATCAGCATATAGAGCGCACATTTACTGTGGCAATAATTAAGTGGAGAGATGAATGACGGTTCAGGAGCTCAGGCAATACAGTGTCCAGTTGCGTATCTGACCTTTAGATACTGAATCCAGTCTTAAAGTGAACAAACTTGTGGATGCAACTGATTCTGGAAGTTTAATTTTGCAGCCACACATATTGTACGAACAACTGTAGCCCAGAAGTGAAGTGTACCCAGACAAGATAAAAGTCAAGTTCATAAGCAAAAGTCCAGCACTTACGCACAAACCATCTTTGAAGTTCTACTTGATCAGTAGCAGGTGGATGAATACTGATTTAATACTGATTTTTTTGTGAACCAGCATCTGCAGTTCCTTGAATCTCTTAAATTAGTGACCTGTTATTTCTGAGTCGAGGGTACAAGGCTCACAGTAGGAGTTGAAGATAGAATGTAGCTTGATATTTCAGAGGATACTAAAGGAACCCTATGTTGTTTGGGGATGTCGTCTTTCAGCAGTTGCTCTGTTTTGGGTGCAAGGTCACATCACGCTATTTGGGAAATGTAAGTAATATTTATATCTTAACATCATCAATTTTTTGTTTAAATTCATTCTTTCATAGAATGTAGGGGCTCCTGGCAAATCCAGCATTTATTGACCATCCCCTTGGGTCACTAGGTCACTTCAGATAGCAGTGGCAGGTCTACTATGCTACCATGGGACAAGAGTCACATAAAAGGTAGGGTACAGATGGCATAGTTCCTTCTCCGTTACCTTTCAATGAAGCAGTTGGGGTTATATCAGTCTAGTAGTTTTAATGTTACCTTTAAATATGCTAGTTTTTTTTAAAAATCCAGATTTATTTAAATAGTTAAACTTAAATGTCTATGGTGGGCTGCGAACTTGTATTGCTAGATCACTAGACCAGGCTACTGGGTTGCTAGTCCAGAAAATTAGCCATGACATTACCATGCCAATACTATTTCATGAATAGTTTCATGAAACTTACCATGAAACTATTCAGGCATAATAACAATATAAAATACAAATAGTACCACAATAACAATGAGCATATTACAATTTGGACATTCAGTAGGAATCTGTCCAAGAGACTGCATGGGAGCTCATTAAGGATACAATAATACAATACAATACAATATATCTTTATTGTCATTGTACCCAGGGGTACAACGAGATTGGGAATGCGCCTCCCATACGATGCAATAATTTAAGTAATTTAGACAGCAGCAACCCAACGAAACGAAACAGTTATAACAGTTTTGGAAAGGGTAAAGTGCAAGTTGATCTATGCGTTGTGGCCATCCGGCTCAGCAGGACCGGTTCATAGCAGCTATGGCCCTGGGGATGAAGCTGTTCCTGAGTCTGGAGGTGCGGGCGTAGAAGGTCTTGTATCGTCTACCCGATGGAAGGAGTCCGAACAGACTGTTGCAGGGGTGTGAAGAGTCTTTGTGGATGCTGGTGGCTTTTCTGAGGCATCGTGTGTTGTAGATGCCCTCTAAGTCTGGTAGCTGTGTTCCGATGGCCCTCTGAGCTCTATGGACTACCCGCTGTAGAGCTTTCCTTTCTGCCTCCGTGCAGCTGAGGTACCACACAGGGATGCCATGCGTTAGGATGCTCTCTATGGTGCAGCGGTAGAAGGTCGTCAGCAGCTGTTGGGGTAGACCAGACTTTTTCAGAGACAAAGGTTAATTACATAAATTAGACCGGCATTTCAGATCGTGTAGTTACAAAACAGCCGAAGTGCACCATAGTCAATTAAATGTGATCACTGCTAAAAAATCCAATATGGGTAACATGGTGTTTTACCAGTCAATGGAAGTAAGCAATGCAAAACACAAAGGTTGGTTTGTAAATTTTCATATTTTCTTAAGATATAGCAAAAATGTTCAGTTCTGTAAGTCTCTGTCAACACTTTGAGTGTTCGTATTGGGGCCGTAACCCCAGTTATTTCCCTATAACCTACGCTCTTTCATACACACATCAACTCCTACCCTCACCTCTTGATTCTTCTACCACCTACTTACACGAGGGGGAATTTACATTTATCAATTAATCTACCATATCTTTTTGATGCTGGAGGAAACTAGGAAATACTGAGACAGTCACAGGGAGAACGTGCAAGCTCCACGCAGGCAGTACCCGAGGTCAGGATTAAGCCTGGGCCATTGGAGTTGTGAGGGAGTAGCTCTACCCACTGTACCGCAAGATGTCAATAATGTTATACTCTTGGAAAAATTAAAAAATACCAACAAATCTCAATTCTTCAATTACCAAGGAACATACAGCACAGGAACAGTGCTTTCTGCCCACAAAATCTTATGCCAAACATGATAAGTTAAATTACTGACCTCTGCTTGCACACGATCCATATCCTCCATTCCCCAAATATCTATGTGCTTATCTAAAAACCTCTTAAATCCCATTATTGCATTCTACCTGCTTCTACCACCACAGCTGGCAATGAATACCAGACATTCGCCACTCTGTGTAAAAAACCTGCCCTGCACATTTCGTTTACACTTTGCCCCTGTGACCTGAAAACTATGCCCAATAGTCTTTGACATCTTCACCCAGGGAAAAAGGTTCTGACTGTCTACCCTATCTATTCGTCTCATAATTGTATATACTTTTTTCAGGTCGACCCTCTCCCTCCAATGCCTCAGAGAAACTAATCCAAGTTTGTCCAACATCTCCTTATAGCTAAAACCCGCTAATCCACGCTGTATTCTGGTTAACCTCTTGCATTTATTGCACAACATGCATTGATTGATTCCAATTATTAAAGACTTTTTGTCAATTTTTGTTAATTGAAGAGTGTGAGGCAAAATCAAAATTTACTGACACTGGGCAATAAAAACAAAGTCTGTCCACCCTATTTAAAACAATGTGTTGAATAGAAATCTCTTCTGTCTACTTTCCATTTTGTTTTACCGTAAAGAAACAAGATTGTCCACTTTTTAAAAATAGTCCTCACTTTTTTTCCACAGTTGATATTTTGGCGCAGGACCTTTGAAGGAGGAGAATAAATCTTTCAGGAAAGGAATGTTTCCTAGTCCGAGGCATCCTTCTAGAGCCCCCTCGAGTACTGTTAATGGCTTCTGAAATAGATTTGTGGAGATTTAGTAGTGATGGATCAGTGGCCAAATCCCAAATAATTCACTGAACAGGGCAGAAGACCCCCACAGTGCACCACAGGATGTATGCTATTGAAGAAGCAGTCACTTTTTCCATCGAGGTTCATTGACTATAAACAGCCACAAGTATCTGCACAAACAAGTCAAGGTCGCCATTAAATACACCCCATGAATGTTTTATGTACCGAATTTCCACTCAAAATGGAGGCGTAGAAGAAAATGCATTGAACCACCGAGGGAGTCTATTCGTCAAGAGTGAGAAGAGCAAGCTGGCAAAGGTTGTTGTTGGCAATGATGTTCGCTTGAAGAGCGGACTCTCGGAAGGCACTGGCGCTGTTGGTAGACTAATGGAGACAATTGGACGGATCAACCCTGTTCACTGGCACCACACATGAAGCCATAAACACATACAGCATAGACACAGGCCTTTTAGCCCACCGAGTCCAACCAACCATTATGAAACCATCTTTACATTAATCTACCCCAACCCACTTTATTCTCCTCACATTTACATCAACTCCTCATAGACCCTACCACTCATTTATCCACTCAGGGCAATTTACAGACACAGTTTACCCTACCAAACTGCACATTTTTGGAATGTGGGGGGAAACTGGCACACCAGGAGGAAACCCACACTGTTACAGCGAGAATGTGTAAACTCCATCCCAACAGCACCTTAGTCAGGATCAAAACTGGTTTGCTAAACCTTTGCTATCCATCTATTCCATGATGGATAATAAGCTATTGTCTCCTGAAGTGGATATAAAATATAACATTTTATCAATGTGATGTTATTCATAGTGTCCAAGCTGATATTTCCCCTAATACCACATGAAGGTATATAAGCTTCATAGATAAGCTGGGGTGGGTTTCCTTGGAATAGAGGGGGCTGAGGAGAAACGTAATTGGAGTTATACAATGATGAGTGAGCTAAATAAAGAGAAAACCATTCCCCTTAGCAGAAGATCCCTAGTGTAAAGGAAGCTGAAGGGTGATCTGATAACGGTTTATAAAATCTCGTGGGGCACAGAGAAGGTGGATGGTCACACTCTTTTTTTCCCCAAGGAAAAAGGGTGTAAAACTAGAATGCACAGGTTGAAGTGAGAGGGGAAAGATTTAAAGAGGTAGGTATTTCACACAGTGGGTGGTGGGTATATGGAAAGAGTTGCCAGAGGAAGTGGTAGAGGCAAGTTTAATTACATTATTTAAAAGACTTTTGGACAGGTTTAGACAGATAGGGGCCAAATACAGGAAAATGGGTCTAACTCAGGAAGGTACATTGGTTGGCATGGATGAGCTTGGCCCCACGGGCCTATTTCTGTGCCATGTGACTCCATTACTCTACAGACCCCGACTGTGCATTCCAGATCCTAACCACTCATTGAGCAAAAGAATTTCCTCATTGTGCAGTGGTTTGGAAGTATGTGCGCTGGACAAATCTTTTGTTTGTTTGTTTGTTTTTATGTCTTGTTTGCTCTGTAAACCGTCTTTGAGTATCCTGAAAAGCGTTATATAAAATAAATGTATTATTATTATTATTAAAGATGCAAAAAGAGATTTAAAAATAAATAACTTTACAACTGAGCTTATGCCAAATGTAGAAATATTACGCTGACTGCAGCTCTTCTTTTAGATAAGTTTAGTTTAGAAATACAGGGCGGAAACAGGCCCTTCGGCCCACCGAGTCCACACTGACCAACGATCCCCACACACTAACACTATCCTACACACACCAGGGACAATTTCCAATTATACCAAGGCAATTAGCCTACAAACCTGTAAGAATTTGGAGTGTGGGTGGAAACCAGAGATCCCGGAGAACACCCAGTTGGTCACTGGGAGAACGTACAAACTCCGTACAGACAGCACCCATAGTCAGGATTGAACCCGGGTCTTTGGCACTGTAAGACACCAATCTTCCACTGCACCACTGTGCCACCCTTCTGAGAAAAGAGGAACAAAGG
Source organism: Rhinoraja longicauda (assembly GCF_053455715.1). Classification (NCBI taxonomy): domain Eukaryota; kingdom Metazoa; phylum Chordata; class Chondrichthyes; order Rajiformes; family Arhynchobatidae; genus Rhinoraja; species Rhinoraja longicauda. Next base: position 47,800,859 of record NC_135961.1, on the reverse strand, counting down.
ATGATTGCTACATGTTCGTGAATGTGCTTGATTGGGGAGAATTCGGATGAGGTTTGTGGTGGTGTTATGGTAACGATGTTTGGAAGATCATCTAATCTAGGATGAAATTCAGGATACAATGTGTTATCCCGAGAGGGATTAAAATCATCAAAGAATCATAGAAAATGTACAACACATAATGAAGTCATTCAGCACATCTGTCTTTGTTGGTCACAAAATTAGCATCACTCCTGAACCCATACCGAGCATGAAGTTCCCGGTATTTATTCACAAAATGCTGGAGTAACTCAGCAGGTCAGGCAGCATCTCAGGAGAGAAGGAATAGGTGACGTTTCGAGTCGAGACCCTTCTTCAGACTGATGTCAGGGGGGCGGGACAAAGGAAGGATATAGGTGGAGACAGGAAGATAGAGGGAGAACTGGGAAGGGGGAGGGGAAGAGAGGGACAGAGGAACTATCTAAAGTTGGAGAAGTCAATGTTCATACTGCTGGGCTGCAAGCTGCTCAAGCGAAATATGAGGTACTGTTCCTCCAATTTCCGGTGGGCCTCACTATGGCACTGGAGGAGGCCCATGACAGAAAGGTCAGACTGGGAGTGGGAGGGGGAGTTGAAGTGCTCAGCCACCGGGAGATCAGGTTGGTTAAGGCAGACTGAGCGAAGGTGTTGAGCGAAACAATCGCCGAGCCTGCATTTGGTTTCGCCGATGTAAAGAAATTGACATCTAGAGCAGCGGATACAATAGATGAGGTTGGAGGAGGTGCAGGCGGACCTCTGTCTCACCTGGAAAGACTGTTTGGGTCCTTGGATGGAGTTGAGGGGGGGAGGTAAAGGGACAGGTGTTGCATCTCCTGCGGTTGCAGGGGAAAGTACCTGGGGATGGGGTGGTTTGGGTAGGAATGGACGAGTGGACCAGGGAGTTCCGGAGGGAACGGTCTCTGCAGTTTTATCCAAGTTGTTGATATAGAGTCCATAAAGTCCAGCCTACCATGAAGCCAAGTCTGCATTTAGTTAAATTGGAGATTACAAAGAGAAACGCAAATTGGAGAACTCCCCCTCCCATTCCCAATCTGACCTTTCTGACCTGGGCCTCCTCCATTGCCAGAGTAAGGCCCAGCGCAAATTGGAGGAACAGCACCTCATATTTCACTTGGGTAGTTTACACCCTAGCGGTATCAACATTGACTTCTCTGACTTCAGGTAGTCTCTGCTTTCCCTCTCTATGGCCTCCCCTTTCCCTCTATGCCCTCCCCCTTCCCAGTTCTCCCACCAGTCTTCTTGTCTCCTACTACATCCTATCTTTGTCCCGCCCCATTCCCTGACATCAGTCTGAAGAAGGGTCTCGACCAGAAACATCACCCATTCGTTCTCCAGCGATACTGCCTGACCCACTGAGTTACTCCAGCATTTTGTGCCTTTCTTCGATTTAAACCAGCATCTGCAGTTTTTTTTCCTACACCTCTGTATCTAGTTAGCTACCTCTCTCTGGATCCCTGTGATCTAACCTTCCAGAACAGCCTATCATGCGGAACCTTATCAAAGACCTTGCCGGTCTATATTGACTGTATCTACGGCACAGCCTTCATCAACGTTCTTGGTCACATTTTTTAAAAACTCATGGGACAAATCACACTAACTATCCCTAATCAACCTCAGTCTTTCCAAATACATGTAAATCTAAGATGTCAGACATGCTAGTCTATAAGCTTTTTTTACAACTCTTCTTAAGTAGAGGTATTGCATTGGCCACCCTCCAGTCTGCCAGCACCTCATCCATGGCTAACAATAATTCAGATATCTCAGCCAGGATTCCTGCAATTTCTTCTTTTGTTTCCCATTGTGTTCTTGGAAAACCCAGATAAGGCCCTGGAGATTTATCTAGTGTCATTCATTTTAGGACATCTAGCAGATCTTTGACTGTCCTCAAGATATCGCTATTAACTTTCCAAACTTTTCTAATCTTCATGTTTTTCTCCACGAAAAAAGCCGAGGAAACATTTTCATTGACGAACCCTCCCACTGTCTGCGGCTGCACTTTGGTTTCTGACGGGTTCTATTTTCCCTTAACTTGTTCTTTTACCTTTGATATGCATAAAATCTCCTTGGATTTTCCTTAATCTTACCAGCCAGGGGTATCTCATGCCCTCTTTTTGCTCTTCTGATTTTCTTCTTAAATATGCTCCTCAATCCCCGATACCCCTCTAGGGATACTCTTGATCCTAACTGCCTATACCTGGCCCATACCTTCTTCTTTTTCCAGACCAGAGTCTCAATTTCTTTCATCATCTAGGGTTCCTTATTACTGCCTGCCTTGCCATTCACACTTATAGAACAAGCATACCTTGAGCTCACAATATCACAGTTTCAAGAAGCTTCCCACTTTCTGGATATCCCTTTGCCCACAAACAACCTACTCCAATCAAATTTTGCAAGTTCCTCTCTAATACCATCAAATTTGACCTTGCCAAAATTTAAACATCATAGCTCTTTTAAAACTAATAGAACTATGGCCGCTGGTTCCAAAGTGACACCTCAGTCACTTGCCCTAAGAGTAGGTAAAGCTCTCAAGTATATCAGAGAGTACTCTCTTAAACTTCTACAGGTGCACAGCAGAGGGCATATTGACTGGTTACATCACGGCCTGGTTCGGCAATTTGAATGCCCAGGAACGAAGAAGACTGCAAAACGTGGTGAACGCTGCCCAGTCCATCACGGGTAATGACCTCCCCACCATCGAAGGGATTCACAGGAGTTGCTGCTTCAGAAGGGCAGCCAGCATCTTCAGAGACCCACACCACCCTGGCCACACAGTCACTTCACCTCTGCCATTGGGAAGAAGATAAAGGAGCCGGAAAACTGTAACGTCCAGGTTCAGGAACACCTTCTTCCCTTTAGACATCAGGCTATTAGACACTACAACCTCCAAATAAGCTCTGAACTACATAGTCTTAGGGACATTGGTTTTGTCTTTTTGCACTGTTTGTTTATTTTTAGTTAGTTTGTTTTTATATGTATGCAAGGATGCATGAATGAATGTGTATGTATATATATATATATACACACACACACTATATACATATATACACACACACTGTATATACAATATATATATATATATATCCATACACATACACATACACATATATATAGTTATAGATATATAGAGATAGATGTATGCTGAACTTTTTTTTTGTTTATGATATTCTTTACAGAGTACTATGTTTACATATTCTGTTGGTCTGTTGCAAGTAAGAATTTCATTTTTCTGTTTGGAACAGATGACAATAAAACATTCTTGACTCTTGACTCTTGAGCTTTTCCCTCACCTTCTAAGTATTGCCTGATCAAACACGTTTGACAAATTGCACCCCATCTGAGGGCCCCATGGAGTCCCTGCCTACATTCAGAAAGTTAAAATCCCCTATCAGATCAACCCTATTATTCTTGTAGCTGTCTGCAATCTCCTGACATATTTGTTCCTCTGATTCCCATTGACTCTTTGGGGGCCTGTCGTTCACTCCCAACAAGGTGATCACTCCCTTTTTATTTCTCAGCTCCACCATATAGTTTCACTGGACAATCCCTCAGGAATGCCATCTTGGACTCCTGCCATGATGTTCTCCTTCATCAACAAAGCATATCCACCTCATGTTGCTTCGGCAAGGCCACCAGCATAATCAAGGACGAGTCGAATTCTGGCCACTCCCCCTTCTCCTATCTCCCATCGGGCAAAAGATATAGAAGTGTGAAAACGCACACCTCCAGATTCAGGGACAGTTCCTTCCCAGCTGTCATCAGGCAACTGAACCATCCTACCAACAACTAGAGAGCAGTCCTCAACTACTATCTACCTCATTGGAGACCCTCGGAATATCTTTGGTTGGACTTTACAGGCTTCTCCTTGCACTGAACACTTATTCACATTATTCCCTTTATCATGTATCTGTACACTGTGGATGGCTCGATTGTAATCATGTATTGTCTTTCCGCTGACTGGTCAGCATGCATCAAAAGCTTTTCTCCCTGCCTCAGTACACATGACAATAAACTAAACTCAAACTCAACTTATCTCTGCACCCTTCCCCAGTCTACAACCCACTCTGGCTTTTGATGGACCTCTCACTTATTTTGCCCTGCCCATGGTACCTTTGACAGCTGCCCCCCCCCCCCCCCCCCCTCCATGTCATGGAATTCCCTAACTAAACCTCACCTTTTTGTGAAATCTTCAGTGAGAGCCACTGCTTGCATCTCCCCCAACCAATGGTTATCAATAGATTTCTGATGCCCTCCAGTACAGTAGATTGGTGATATCCCTGTTTCAATGTGATGTGGCCACATATGGAAGAGGATGTTCTTCAAAAAGGATGTTCTTCAAAAATTGGAAAGTTCTTATGGGGTTCAACACACTGGGTGTTTCATCCGACTGAGGAGTGCAGGACCAATGGTCTTGGAATCTAAATAAGGAGGAGGCCGGTTGAAATTGAGATGCAGAGAATATTTTTTTCATTCAGAGGATGGTGAATCTTTCGAATACTCCATCCCTGAAGGTTGTGGAGACTTAGCCACTGAGCTCATACAAATCACAGATTTATGGGAATCAATATTATGGGAATCAAGGGATATGGGAACAGTTCAAAAACTAGAGCAGAGGTAAAGGATCAGCCATGATAACGATGGTGGAACTGCTCTAGGCTTTGCATGTCCTACTCCTTCCTGCTCCTAATTGTGTATCTATTCCGGGCACCTCCAATAGCCATGTAACCAAATTAACGTACCATTGCTTTCCTCCCCTTTTTCCAACAACTCAAGAAGAGAAGCAAGTACACATGTTTTCTGGAGCAGGGTGTTTTTCCTCTTGCCATAAAAAGAGACTGCAGGGTTCAAAATTAAAATCATAAAAATGCTGCAGGTGGAAATATGAAATAAAAACTTAAAACGTGGACCAGAAATATTAGCTCTGGTTTTCTCTCCACAGATGCTGCCCCAAGTTCCAATTCTTTATCTGCTTTTATATCAGGCTGAAGGACACCATAGCTTCAGGTTACCCACAAAACGCTGCAGGGTGCATTAAGCATATAAAGTTGTATGTCAAACTAGAGAGGTATCAATATATTAACTTACACTGGGGCTGAGTGGGTCATCCCAATTATGTTCAAGAAGTCTGGTCAGAAGAGTCTCAATCTAAAATCTAACAAAGGTTCAAAAGCCTCAATCTAAACTTGCTTGGGCCAGGATCTTTTGGGGATGCGGAGGGTAGGACAATATCATGGTAGCAGGAGTCACAAGCTCCCAAGTGAAGGGGAGATATTTGCTATCAGAGTTGTGTGGTTTTCAGTGAAATTTATACTTTACAATAGACACAGTTAAATGAAAAGTGGGATTGTTAGGCTAATTCAGTCTAATTCAGCAGTACGAGCTGGTGGGATTCCTCCTCAATCTCTACTAGTGCCAGGTCCTGGGGCAACTACAGGCTATTCTTTTCTTTGCCCTACGATAGAATTACTGCCGACCTTACCCGATGCCGAATGTCCCTTTCATTCTGCAGCTTCTGATCAGAATCGGCATGGCCACTCCGAGTTCAGATCCAAGGGGGAATTTCCCCACATTGATTGAGACTGTCTGAAATCAGTCCTTGGACTTTGCAAGCAATGGTTTTTGAATACCCTCTCTTCCAAACCAACTTAATTTTTCATAGATGCACAAATATCGCCTTCCTTTCACCATGGCAAAAAGGTCCCCTCTGAATTTCCCTCCAGGGGCTTTTTCGGATTAATTATTGAATCAGCCCATTTTGCCCATCTTTTCTGTGATGGCTCTTTGGAAGAATTAGCCAACTTGTCCCAGTCTCTCCGCTCTCTTGCCCCAGCTCTGAAATATTTATTTTCCAACTATTTATCCCATTGTTTCCATCAAATTTGTTTCCACCCCTCTTGCACATCACAACTATTTGGTGTATTAACAAAAAATTCTCAGTTCCCCCGATGTGTTGCCTACAGAATGTGACTCAATTTAATAGCACAGCATGCACTTTTTCTTTGCAAATTATGCATTGAGGTACTGGTATCTCCCACAGGATGTAATTATTTTACATGTGTTTCAAAATTCTTGCCCATGGTGAATTTTCTGAAGTAAAACAATTATTGCAATCAACTATTAATATGGTCATTCAGTGTAATAGTGATGGTTGATGTTATTCATAGGATGTATGGCTCAGAAAGGTCCATTTTGTTTAACTGGGCCCATCAAGGGTCATTGCTTGAGACAGGGTTTCTCCCGACCCCTCTTCATTCAATACAATCAGGAGTCAAGTAATCAGAGAATACGACACTGAATAAGGACTCTACACATTGCAGCAGAAGCTTTATTTCTTTAAAAGCAGCAAGATTATGGATTGAATTAGCACGGAAGTGGACATGATTTCAAGAAACAACAGGAGATGGATTACTGGATAGAGAAAGGATTAAGGGAGAGTGTGAGTTATTGTGCTGCTCTCTGAAAAAATTGCTTTGTTGGGCTTCAAAATCTAATCTTTTCAATGAAGAAGGTTTAGAGTTAGAATCAGTTTTGTTATTGCCATGTGTACTGAGGTGGAGTGAAAAGCTTTGTTTTGCATGCTTTTCAAACAGATCAGATAATACTATACATAAATACAATCAAGTCAAACTCAAGTACAATAGATAGAGCAAAGGGGAAGATACAAAGTGCAGAATATAGTTCTCAGCATTGTAACACATCAATTCCATAGACAAAGTCCAATGTCCGCATTGGGTGGAAGGGAATCGGACAGAACTCTAGCTTATGGAAATTCTGAAGCCTGATAACAAAGGGGAAGCTGCTCCTGAGTCTGGTGGTGCGCACTTTCAAGCTTCTGTACCTTCTGCCCGATGGGAGCAGGGAGAAGAAGGAATGTCTCGTGTGGGACAATAAGTTACCAAGGGTAGAAGACATTGCACTCAACAGTTTTTCCTTGCCTTTTACTTGTGAGAAGGCATCTTGTGCCTCTCACAACCTCAGAACATAGAGTAATACAGTACAGGAAAAGACCAACCATATCCGTGCTGATGTACCTATCTGTACTAATTCCTTTCACCAGCACTTGGTCTGTAGCCTCCTATGCCTTGCCCAAATGGTTCCTAAATGTTGTGAGAATACCTGGCCCCGGCACCTCCTCAGACAGTGCTTTCCTTATTGCAACCACCTAAAATAACTCAAGGCAAGATACAAACAATGAAGTGGCTGGTATGTAGTTGGCCTTGTAACGCGGCAAATAATTCTGTCCACAACAAACTCCCAGACACCAGCTTTTCCTTTTGTGGTGATGGACGAGTGTTTATTAGGATACCAGAAAGAAGCCCCTTAAGATACTTCCAGGGAATCTTTAACTGCCCTGCTAGAGAGCAGGTAGAGCATTGGATAAATGTTTACTTGAAAAGACCATGCCTTTGGAATAAGTGCTCTTCGCCAACACTGCACTGGGACATCATCCTGCACGTTGTGCTTAAGTCTCTGGAGTGGGACTTGAATGCACAAGTCGAGGGCTCAGGAGCAAGGCATAGCGCACTGAGTCAGGACCAAGACAACATTTAAATGAAATGAGCACGTCGCTGGCTTTGCTGGAAAGGAATGTCATGCTCAACAGAAATGGAAAACAAATAAAGCCGCAGATGCTGGAATCTGAAACAAAAATAGAAAGGCTGGAAGAATTCAACAGTCAGTCATGGAAAGAGAAACCAGTTAATGTTTTGGTTTCAAGGAGTCTTTCCTCAGAATTGGTTCTGAGGAAGTGTCCTTGATCTGAAAACTTCACTGGCTTCTCTTTTCACTAATGCTTCTTGACTAGCTGAATTCTTTCAGCATTTCCATTATTGCTTTCACGAAACACTCAGTCTTGCCACAGTAAGGAAAGGAGGCAACATAGTTGAAGGGATCTGCTGCAACTCAGAGGGAAAGCTTGTAGTTCTGAGTCAGCTGACTTTGAGGTTAAGTGCTTCTCATGATGAACACTCAAATGCAATGCCCAGAAATTGGAACATCCACTTAAATTATAAGATTTATGGTGCTGGAGTAATGGGATAGTTCTCATGATATCCTGCCAACCAACTTCGCTAATGGATCTGTTTGTTGTTATCACATTGCCGGCCGCGTGATTATTCTGTGAATGAGCCGATTACCAACATTTGAGAAGCCCTGTACTATACTCCCAATGGCTGCCACGAGGTTGTTGGAAATGCAAGCTCATTCTCTACTCTTAGCGTCACTAGTGGCTAATACTCTGTCGCAAGGCGGTCCATAGATCTTTGCACACTGTACCCTGGAACAGAGTAACAGTGCAAATGCAAAGGTATTGGTCAGAAGAAGGGAACAATGTCAGATGGTCACTCATCAAAAGCACTACTACGTAGCAGAAGGCCTCGGAAAATCATTTCTGGTAGACGTGAGCTCCAACTCCAGTACAAGAATACTTTATTATATGCTTCGTTAACAATCTGCACCCTTTGGCTATATACAGTTAATAACTTTATGAGCGTGATATATATCAAAGAGAAACCAAAAACTTGACAAGTTTTAATAACCTGATGCAAGGAAACAAATTATCCTGGAACAATACAAAGTGAAGTCATGCACTGATATAAGCAGAATGCCAAGAGAGAGAGGCAATGAAAAACGTGAGAGTTGGCGGTCAGTGGCAGGGATTTGGTGGGATAGTGGGTTGTCGAGGGGAACGTTCTCTAAACCACAACCTCCAGATTGCAGTCTGCCAGGGCAAGTTATCTGGTCTAATTAAGTTCCTACTAGTTACTGGCTGAAGACAAAAGAGACTGCAGATGCTGGAATCCGGAATATAAAAACAGAAGCAAGAAACAAACTGCCAGAGGAACTCCAATTGAAGAGGGTCCAGACGCAAAATGTCATCTGCCCAATTTCCTCCACAAATGCTGCATCACCTGTTGAGTTTCTCCAGCAGTTTGTTTTCCGCTCAAGATTCCAGCATTTGTAGACACTTGTGTCTCCATATAAAGGCAGAACACTGGAAGATTCCAGCAGGTCAATTGGAATCTGCAGACACAAAAGAATTTTCAGGCCGAGATTATGCCTCAGGAGTCTTAATGCAGGCTCTTGACCCGAAATGATGACTTGCGCTTTTTGCCTCCGCAGATGCTGATTACCCATTGTTCCGCTTTTATTTACAGGCTAGTTTGTCTAGCCAAGGGGATAGAGAGCTGCTCCTAAGACTGGATAAGGTTTGTTCTGATATTGAATCGGAGATGCCAAAACTCTAGTGTCAACCTCTTGAGCAGATTAATGGGGATGTCAATAAACTGCTAGATGTGGCCTGCGCGATCTCCATAAAAGGGTCACCTAGCCAACAAATAGAAGCCTGCTTTACACTACACCACTGCTATTTACAGCCTACAGCAAACAAAATTCAGCAAATGTATTTACCTAAGGAGGATGGAGGAAGGACAGAGATCGGTTTAACTCACAGAACACTGTTTGAGCCTTTTTGATAGTTTATTTGCCTAACATTAATCAAGAAAATAAAGACTAGGGTTTGTTCGGCCAAGTTTTGCTTTCAAATTTCGATATTACTTCAGTGTAAACAAATAAATAAATTATTTACAGTCTTTGGCAAAATTCACTACTTCCCACAAACATTTTAAAAAGAATGCGAGAGAAAGAGAGAGGGGGAGAGAGAGAGAGATAGACAGAAAGAGAGGCAGAGAGAAAGAGGTAAAAACCATAAATAAATTAAATAGGAAAATATGATACAATCTAAATATTCACATCTTTTCCCCTCCCCAACTACAAGTGCCATTTCTTTTATCCTCGAACGACATTCGCACTAAGTTGACCTGTTGAACTGTTGGGACTATCTTCATCCAGAATTAGGTGGTGGGGGAAAGGAATGTATGAGGAGAGAGGGAGAGGGGCAGGTGACAGGAATGAATCGGTTGCTTCTTGTCTGACAGTTACTCAACAGACGTTGGTAAACACTGAAAGAGCCCGCAATGTGTGCAATATCCAGAACAGTGATTTTCAAAAATGATATGCAATATGTAGAATATATCTCTCTGTGTGCATATATTCAGAATAAGCAGATACATTATTGGTTGTTGCTTACTTTGCCCCTATCCCCTTAATACCAGTCATAGCTTTTACTCAGTTAGTGTTGACCACATGAGGAAGCAACTAACATGCCAGTGAAGGATTAAATGGTAAAGAGAGAGTACCTGCTGAATACCATCACCTGCAATAGTTGTAATGCCAAAATACCTGGAAGCTTCTATGTACAGACAGTGAAATGTGATATAAAAAGTTATAAACAAAGTGGTTTTAAAACTTTTTTTTTTGTAATTCATTCTTGTTTCCCAAAAAAATGTCATTTTAAACATCGTTCGATCAGATTCTTTTCTTTAAAGTAGAAACAGTCTGCTAATTGGTTTCCATGACATTAGAAAACAAATGGGGCAGACTCGTATCTTAGCAGTACAAGTTTGTTAAATGTTCACTAATCCCTCTATCTAGGTATAGCGCTGGTGTGAGATTTGTTGAGATACAGTCAGCTTCCAGCCGGTGTGGTCTCAGTTGCTGCATTTGGGTGGGGCCATCCATAGAGGCAGTGTGCAAGGAGCGAGGTGGGGTCACCACAGTCAACAGAAGGGGCAGTCGAGTGGAGGTGAGGGGCCATCAGGGAGGGAGAGAGTAGTGAAAGAGTGGGCGGGAGTCGAGACGCCAGTCTGATTGAGGTGACGAGGCTGCGCAGCATGTTCGAGGATCCATGACGTGTGCTGCAGGCACTTCTCAGTTATCTGTGGACACAGAACATCACATCACTTACACACTGCACTTCCTGCAACAGGAGAGGCCATTCAGCCCCATTAAGCATTGAACGTTCCCATCTGTCCCATTCCTCCACTTGCTTCCTAATAACATTCTCTTTCACTGGACCATTACATTCCTAAACCCCCCTCTCCCCCCACATTCTCCTGCCACCCACCAACACTAGGGGCAATTTAAGATGGCCCATTAACCTGCCATCTGCAATGTCTTTGGGATGTGGGACAAAACTGGAGCTCGCAGAGGAACCCCACGTGGTTACATGGAGGATGTGCAAATTCCACACAGACAGCACGGAGTTCAGGATCGCACCTGGTTTGTTGGAGCTGTGAGATTGCAGCACTACCTGCTGCACTCTGAAATATTACCTTGTCCGCAGACATTGTCTGACCTGTTGAATATTTCCAGTATTCCCTGCTTGGTGGCAAGGAATACATTTGGCCTTGGTCACTCATGCTAGAAGCATGACGCATAAGTGGGCCTTCTAAAATTTAGCTTCTTGACTTCAGTCAAGTTTGAAAAGCAGAGAACAATGTCTGACCTCTGCTTAATGCAAGAAACTGGGACAGAACTCTAAACACGCTTGCTTTCATTTCTCAGGGGGGATCAGCCCGTTTTAGTTTAGTTTAGTTTAGAGATAGTGTGTGGAAACAGGCCCTTCGGCCCACCGTGTCTGCACCGATCAGCGATCTCTGCACATGAACATTATCCTACCCACACTCGGGACCATTTATACTTATACCAAGCCAATTATACCAAGCCAAAACCTGTACGTCTTTGGAGTGTGGGAGGAAACTGAAGATCTCGAAGAAAACCCATGCAGTCACAGGGAGAACATACAAACTTCATACACACAGCACCCATAGTCGGGATCAAATCCGGGTCTCTGATGCTGCAAGCGTTATAAGCCAGCATCTCTACTGCTGCGCCACCATGCCGCCCGTGACATTTTAATGGTTATGTATGTGCTCGATAACTGCAGGTGTTTCCAAAGATAAGGTGTGTTTTGCTGGGAGCTCTCTCATGCTTGCCGATGAGCACAGAAAGGCAGCTCTCGAAACAGATGGCGGTGAAGCCAGCAAACAATTGGACATGTTTCCAGAGAGCAGAATGGGAAATGGGACTGAAAAATGTTATAGCGATGGCATTTGTTCAAGGCTAACGGGCTCCTAGGACTTTCCCATCTTGTAGAATATATATAATCACAGCACAGACAGAGCGAGGGCATTCGAATCAGGGGACCCATGCTGTCAACATTATTGTCGTAGTTCCACTTTGTAGAGTTTTGTTGAGGTAATTAATGTGATGAGGGTTTCTGCTTCACCTACTCTTTCAAACACTTGAGTTCTGGACCCCTAGCATCCTCTGGGTGAATATATTTCCCAACTTTAGAATAATAATAAGATGGGTTTAACTGTTGGGAGGAATAATGGAAGTGAGAGTCGGGTTTGAAACTTAAAGTGAACGCTGAGAGAGTTGCAGTGATTTGTGGGCCACTGAATCACTGGGACCATAAAACTTGTGTTCATACAAGGTCTGTCTATGGTAGACTTACCTCTACACTCATATTTGAGATCAGAGAAGTAAACGGCCTCTTGGGAGAAGACAAAAAGACCTAGTCGTCCACCAGCTAACGTCTTATCATAGATGGGACCAGAGTCAGACATTATTTGTTTCCCTTCATAGACCACCACCCTGTTGAAGCAGAGACATCTTTACTGTTGTTGCTTTCTATGCAAATGACAGAGGTACAGCTACCGATAAAACATTATATACAGTTACTCTCAACTAGCACCAGTAATTGGTACAGCAATGTATCAAAGGACACAGCTTATGGCACATTCAATTCTCAATAGTACATTTACACCCCTAAATCAGATCCCTCTTAATATAGCTGCGCTGACATTACTGAAAGCATTCACAACGCAAGGCGGATATCAGATATTAACTCCAGATATTGACAGTATTTGAACAGACATAGGTCAGAACTTCTTTTGTGTGGAACTGTGTGACACAGAACTGTTGTGTGAAATTCAATATTCATGTCAAAGAACTCAATGAATAACTCAAAGAATACATGGAATAATATAAAAGATATGTGCAGTATATGTTTATATCACAACATAAACAGGCAGAATACATGCGCAGCTAACTTTGTGTATAAATATAACATGCATGAATGTAACGTGTGTATATTTGTGTGTGTGAGTGAACAGACAGGGGAGATTTGTGTGATTGTTTCAAGTGTATTTCAAGAAAGAACCTAATTATATCTTGTTAATAATCATCATGCTCAATCACCTTTTCCTCTTGCACAACAGTGGTTGATCTGTGTGCTCTGAATTGATTTGTTGGGCTCATTTGCAATAGTAGTAGAACCACAGTGCAGCATGAGGCTATTTGGCCCATTAAGCCTGACCCAGCACTCTGAAAATGCTGTTGGCTATTCCCATTCCCCACACTTTTGTCCACTATGCATTTCTGGACATAATACCTGGCTTTATTTCTTTTTCATGTGTTCTGTTCAAAATATTAATCCTGACTAAGGGGAATTTTGGACCATTCTGGCTCATTGTGTCAGAGTCATAGAAGGTGGCCCTTCGGTCTAACTCATCCATGCTGACCAACATGCCCATCTAAGCTAGTCCCATCTGCATGTGTTTGACCCATATCCCTTTAAATCTTTTCTATCCATATCCCATTTAAAGTGTCTTTTAAATATTATTATTGTCTCAACCATGCCCTCTGGCGCCTTGTCCACTCTCTGTATGGATCCTGTTCCCTTTGTTCTAACGAGAGAGAACAAGATCTGACGGTTCCCAGGCCAGAATAGCGTAACTTTCCAATCTGTAATTCTCACCCTTCGCTGCTGAGTGATTCCCCCAAAGAACAACATCATCAGATTGTGGATGGACATTAGTCTTAAGTGCTTGCTGCGCTGAGCAGCTTCTCCCCTGCACCCAGGCCCAGTTACCTGATGAAGCCTGTTTTGGGTCGATGGATCAGGTGCCACCTGTAGGCGGTGTAATCTTTCCAGCCGATATTCTTGGGGTCGTGCCATAAAGTTCGCACCTGAAACAGATGCAGATCCACATTCACCTTTCGTGATTCTACAAGGTTACATTAGCAGCAAACAATGTGGGAGTGTTAGGTAGATACAGGAGGCCATTCAGCCCTTCAAACCTTTTCCACCTTTCAATTACACCATGGCTAGGGTCTGCACCTTCATTTATCCATGTTGTTTTCATATCCCAAATGCTCTCTAAACTGATCTCCAACCTTATTTAAATTATTAAGTTATATTTAAGACTTGATTAATTGAACTGTTTGGAAACCAAACTTCACTTGCACTTGGCTGTAGCCACTGAACAGGCCAAAGGGTAGGCCATTTAGGACTGAGATGAGGAATAGTTTTTTCACCCAGAGAGGTGTGACTGTGGAATTCTCTGCCACAGAAGAAAGTGGAGGCCAATTCACTGGATGTTTTCATGAGAGTTAGATTTAGCTCTTAGGGCTAACGGAATCAAGGGATATGGGGAAAAGCAGGAACGAGGTACTGATTTTGGATGATCAGCCATGATCAGATTGAATGACGGTGCTGGCTCGGGCTGAATGGCCTACTCCTGCACCTATTTTCTATGTGTCTATGTTTCTCAACAAATTGTGTTAGAGGGTTAAGCAATCTTTCATTCCGTAAAGAGAATGAATTGCAGACTAAAGGCAATGGGCTAAACCTGTATAAATCTATGCCCAGCCCTTAGAATTGCATCCAGATCTAGGTTTCTCCCTTTAGGAACAAAGCCAAGCTCTTAATGTGGTTGTAGGGCAGAGGCTGTGGGTGACAGACAGTAAATATCCAGCACTGTGTAGAGAGCAGAAGTAGGATTTGATAGAGGTGCTCTAAATGATGAGAGTTTGTTGTGACAGGTAGAAAGTGTTTTTAGCGGCAGAAGGGATGGGAAGCAGAGGTCCCAGCTCTGCTCTGTTCCTCCAATAAGTTATTTCCAGTGTAGGAAGGAAACGCAGATGCTGGTTTATACCGAAGATAGACACAAAATGCCAGAGTAACTAAGCGGGACAGGCAGCATCTTTGGAGAAAAGGAATGGGTGACGTTTCAGGTCGAGACCCTTCTTCAGACTGAGAGTCAGGGGAGAGGGAAACTAGAGATATGGAAGGGTACAAAGTGAATTTAGCATTAAATAAATTACCTTACCCTCAGCCAACAATGAACCATTCTACATTTCCTCATCAGCATCTGCTTTGATCTTCCCTTCTCACACCTTAAATTCACTTCGTATTTATTTTTTATTTATTTAAGTTATTAAGTTATTTTTCAGACTTGATTCATTGAACTGTTTGGAAACCAAACTTTGCTTGTACTTAGCTGGTAGCCACTGAGCAGGCCAAGGATCTTTCCTCGTGAAAAACATACGGCTGAAGACCTCCATGCAGCTGCAGATAGATGGAGAAAATAGGCCTCTACCTCTGAGGAAGTTAAACATGAGAGCTACATCGAATACCAAGTGGTCAGGAGAAAATTCTAGCCAGGGTGAAAACATAGTTTAGTCGGAGTGATCTACAGGTATGGATTATGGGGGATGAGAATTGAGAGGATCAGCAATGGGGACAAATGAAGTAATGTGTGAGCAAAGTTGTGTGCAGTTTGAACACGGCGATGCTAATTTTGAAGCGAGAGAGCCTGAGGGAGGAGTTAATGCAATGAGAGGTTTGGACTGAATAGAACAAAAGGATTTAGATCCCCCAGTAGGGTTAAAGAGGCAAAGGCAAGGTAATCGATGGAAAGATTAGCGAGGAAAGGAGGAACTTCTTTTCACACAAAGAGCAGTGGAGCTGGAATTCAGTTTGACAGGGTGGAGCAAGAGGAAAGAGCTCAAGTCTTTAAAGAGCACCTAGTTGAACATTTGGAGCTGAAACCTTTAAGACCATGGACCAAGAGTTGGGAAGTGGGACTACCCTAAGTTTTTGTTTTCCTAGGATGTGTGAACTGCTAACAAACCGAGGTGCATAGTAATTCATTCCCACAGAGTGTAATGAACCTCTGAAATTCTTTACTCAGGAGCATTGTGGATGCTGGATAAATATAAGTGTTTAAAGAGGTGGTGAGTACATTTTTGATAGAAGGGGAATTGAAGGCTATATTAAACTGGTGGAGAAAGGAGATGAGATCTTGGGCAAATCAGCCATGATTATGTTCAATGGCAGGGCAGGCTTTCGGAGTCGAGTGGCCTACTCCTGATCCTGTTTTCTTGTGTTCTTGTGTGGCAATGACAGCATGTATTTTCCTTCTTGAACTGTGGCTTGCTGAACCCTTTCAGATGCATCATCCACACCGGTCTGCTCAGAGTTACATATCCGCAGACATTTCCTGAAGGACAACGTCTTTCTTTGTGGCCAATGCAGACACAATGGGCTAACTGGCCTCCTTCCAAGGCACAGATTTCTATAGTGCCTCAACCAGTTGGGCCGAAAGGTCTATTTCCTTTGTGGTCATCCTTTTGTACAGCAGACTCGGTTGGGGTTGGGGTTGGGGTTGGGGTGGGGGGGGGGTTGGGGGATGTACCAGTTTACCATGGCTCAGTCCTACCTGTCCGAGGGTGTTGCCAGTGTGCCAGAGAGCATTGCGCAGGTTCTCCCCCCGGCCTGTGGTGGAGTTCACCACCTTGAGTGAGACGCCGGCATATCCATGGGCTTTGGACGGCTTCTCCTCCCAGTAGGTTTGGGTGACTTGCTTCCACATCACCACATAGAAGCGGCTGCTGGACTGGAAGCCAAAGACAAAGCCGGCGTAGTCATCATCGCGGTCTGTGTTGACGTAGAACGTGCCACTGAAGTCGATGGCGTTGAACTCATCGAAGCCTGTGGATTAACAACACAATACTTTTCCTCTCAGGGAAGTCTCACCATTTTGCGATGTCAATTTCAGGAAAGGTAAAGCATCGTTATGGATGAAGATAATGCTCACTTTTGATGGCTGGGCAATTTCAGAGCAGACCATGTGGCCAGGCTCTGGAACCACAAACATTCTAGACCAGGTAAGGATGTCAGATCGCCCTTTCCACCACAGAACACCAACAATACAGGTGGGTTTTTACAATTCAGCACATTTCTGTGCCTCCATTTCTCTGAATTAAATAAATCAAATTTCCCAATTGCTCTGGTGGGATTTGGACCAAAAGCTCCAGATCAATAGGCCAAACCTTTCGATTACTAGACCAGTGACATACCCATTATGCTTCTCCATCCAGTGATCTATCTCCATGAACTATGTGGTGAAGATGCTCCCACAGTGTAGTGCTGTGAGATTGGGGTAATGGTGCACAGACAAGGGGATAATGGTGGGACTTCATCCTATCCGTGAAGAACTGGCACTATGACCAACAATGCCAGCCCAGCAGCCTTGTATTTTAGTGCTTTTCATAGCTACAAATTGAGTGTAACTCCACGATGATTTACTGTACACAGCAGTGGACCTGCACTGGGATCATTAAGCTTGGTCCTTTGGCCCAGGGTTGGTCAACCTTCAATGGAAAGGTTCTGGGAGGAACCCTAACATTGAAGTAGGGGGTATAGATAGGTTTGGATGGGGATGGTGAGGAGGGCATGGCACACAGAGCATCCTGGAGCTAACTCTTGCTCGGCCTTTCTTTTGTCAGTTATTGATAAACTAAGGGATAACAACCCACTTGAATTCTGTGGCCTTCCAGACTATGGGACCACAGGATGCATTACTTTCTCCAGGCAGTCTATCGGGTGTCCAGTAGGCCAGGTGCCCACTAACATGGGGAAAGGGCCTCTGACATACTCTAGAGTGTCCCCGTTATTACCTACCGACAGCAAGGCCAGGGTCAGAGTTGGCAGTCTGCAGCAGCTCCCTGCCCTGGTTGCGCACTACCCAGTTAGGATCAATCTGCGTCGTCCCCTTTGGATCCAGGTGGACCATTTGGAACTTCCTCAAGTCGGTCTCGCTGATGGCGCTGTTCTCGGGGCACACATCATAGATGTCTGGGATGTTGTCGTTGTCAAAGTCGTCCTTGCAGATGTCTCCTCTGCCGTCACCTGCAGGGCAAAATCCGAAGTAGTTAAATCCCCCCCACACCCTCAGCATCAGGCATTGGGGTGGAAGATTCAACACAGGAGCAACAATTGTAATACAATATAACATATCACTGATAATCCAGTCATTTCAGAATAAAAATACACATGCCAGGGGTTTATCACAACCATCATTATTCATATTAAGTTGGTTATGAATTTAGGAGGTAGTTAATAAGTCTACAGAGGACAGGAAAGTCAGCAGGTCAGGTAGTATCTGTGGACGAAATGGATAGGCGATGTTTTGGGCTGAGACCCTTCTTCAGACTGATTGTGTTGGGGGGGGGGAGCAAGTGGGAAAAGATGCGGGGGAGAGACAACCAGGCAAGTGATAGGTAGATACAGGTGGGGGTTCCATTGGCAGATGGGTGGACAAAGGGTGGAGATAAAAAGGAGAAAAAAGGCTGTGAGATAAGATTGATCGTAGTAGGGAGGGGAGAAAGGGAGGGAGAGTCCAGCCAGCATTTTGCAAACAACTTGATAATTTTGCAAACTCTCAATATTCAGCAGTCAACGATTGTCTCTAAACACAAAGTATTTAGCAGGTGAGTGCAGGCCTAATGCTTGGATTCATCTCCAGGGCTTTTCTGAAACTGCAGCAGGATCCTGGTGAATTGTTCACCAAAGGGTGCTCACCATCGGAATCGATCTGGTCAGGGTTGGGGACAAGACGGCAATTGTCCTTCTCATCAGGAATGCCATCATTGTCATCATCGGGGTCGCAAGCATCTCCCCTCCCGTCCTTGTCATGGTCGGCCTGGTTGGAGTTGGCGATGTAAGGGCAGTTGTCCAGGTTGTTCTGGTGGCCATCCTCATCAATGTCCTGATTGTCATCACACTGATCACCCACCAGGTCTGAGTCATTGTCTTCCTGCAGGATGAGAGAACACCATGAGCTGAACCTTTATTGCCCAAAGACATCTTGTAATATGTGGCAAAACAACGCCCTTTATTTTTCATTGACTAATGTTGGGTTTGGTCACTGTTAGAAACTGGACGTTGCATGGCAAGCTCCCGCAAACCACATGTGATAAAAGGCAGATTACTCTTTCTTTAGTGATGCCACCTGAGGGATGAATACGGGCCAGGACATTGGGGAAAACTCACCCTGACACAATGTCACACAGTCTTCCTCTTTCACATCCATCGGAACAGCACAGCTGAGCGAGCTGCCACCTGTCAGGTCCAAGGACCCAGTTCAATCCTGACTTCAGGTGCCGTGTGTGTGCAGTTTATATGTTCTCCCTGTGATTGTGTGGGTTTCCCCTAGATGTTTGGGACTCGAATCCCACAGACATGCAGACTGGCCATTGTAAATCAACCCTAACTTAACCGAGAGGTAGAATCTGTCAGGAGCAGTGAGAATGCACGATTCACGTAGGATTGGTGTAAATAGGCAGTTGATGGGTGATGTGCACTCAATGGACTGAAGGGCCTGTGTCTGTCCTTATTATTCTGACTCTGAAAGGAAGGCAGGCTTCTGTTTGACCTCTCATCTGTGACTGACCCTATCCACTGCACTGGTTGGAACTTCTCTTTAAGAAAACACAAACTGCCGGAGGAACTCAGAGGCCAGGCATCATCTGTGGAAGCATCTTGACATATGTGGGAAGTATGGACCAATCAGACAGATCAGAGTTGGAAATAACTCTGAGATGGGAGGAACTGCCTATGTGGTATAGGAAAACATTTTGGGTCAAGACCTTGCATTCACTCCTGAGTTCCTCTGAGTTCCTTTTGTATTTTACTCAAAATTTCAACATCTGCACTCTCTTCAGTCTATAGAACCTTCCACGAGCTCAACAACTCATGGCCAGGCTGTGCTTAAGGAAATGTAGTTACTGGTGTAATTTCGGAAAATACAAGCAACTGGTTTCCACATAACAATGTCTGAGTCTGGACATATATTTCCATGGAGAAAAGCAGAACCTGGAACGGTGAGGAGAGACTGTTTCTTGAGCCTCGCTCACAACATTGGCAGTTTTTGTTTCATTCATTTGTCAACATTTATTTCTTGAGCCCAACTGACCCTTGAGAAGGTTGCGCTGTGCTGTCTTCTTGAAATGCTGCGTCTTTCTTGCCGTGCCCCAGTGAATTTCAAGGTAGAACAGGGAATGACGCAGTTGGCCAAGGAGTCCCAGGACACAGAACCAACTACAGGAAAGCAGCGGAAAAGCATTTCCAATTTTGGGAATGGTTTGAGTTTGGGTGCTCCCGTCAGACTGGTGATTATTGAACCATTCTAGGTCGAGCAGCAGAGCAGATGTTGTCCTTACCTGGTCAGGGTTATGCATAAGTGGACAGTTATCACACATGTCTCCAACCCCATCCTGGTCAGTGTCCCTCTGGTCAGTGTTATAAACATAAGGACAGTTGTCACCCTCGTTCAGGATGCCTATTGACACGAGAATAAGATTATTACAATAACATTGGTTTTAATGTAAAGATTAAACCAAGGAGCTTTATGTTAACTTTAGAGCAGATCAAGAAACCACATCAACATCT
Organism: Rhinoraja longicauda; assembly: GCF_053455715.1. Lineage (NCBI taxonomy): Eukaryota > Metazoa > Chordata > Chondrichthyes > Rajiformes > Arhynchobatidae > Rhinoraja > Rhinoraja longicauda. Next base: position 47,780,404 of record NC_135961.1, on the reverse strand, counting down.
CTACTTCCTCATAAAACTAAGGATATTCAGTATGTCTCCATTTTATCCATTTCCACAGATACACCATAGAAAGCGCCCTATTGAGATGCATCACAGCTTGATGTGGCAACTGCCCAAGACCACAAGAATTTGCAGAGGTTTGCAGGCGCAGCCCAGTCCATCAAGCAAACTAGCCTCCTCCACCCATCAACTCCATCTTTGCTTCACATTACCTCAAGAAAGAAACCAATATAATCAAGGACCACTCCCATCCTGGTCATTCTCTCTTCTCCCCACTCCCATTGGGCAGAAGTTACAAATGTGTGAAAGCACGTGCCACCAGATTCAAGAACAGCTTCTTCTCTACTGTTATCAGACTATAGGACTTCTCATCTGCTAAGGATGGATTCCCAATCTCGTTAACTACTTTGTTGCCACATTTGCACTATTTTTTTATCTGCACTCTCTCTAAAGCTGCAACACTATACTGCAACACTCTGATTCCTTTCTTTTTTTTTTTTGCACTACCATGTTGTACTCATGTATGTTATCATTTGCATGGAAGGCATGCAAAACAAAAGTTTTCATGGTGGAGTTTGAAGAAGGGTCTCGACCCGAAACGTCACCCATTCCTTCTCTCCAGAGATGCTGCCTGACCCACTGAGTTACTCCAGCATTTTGTGTCTACCAATGATTTTCATGGTACACGTGAGAAGACCATGGCCTTTGCTGCAACATCCATTCCAACCACACCCTCCTGCGCTATGCAAATGTACCTGAAAGAAGTTGCCACCTGCACTACTCCCTCTGGCTGTCCAGTCCAAGTGGGGATTGCTCCCAACCAGATGAAGAATTAGTCTAGTAGTGATCGGGGTGGAGGAACTTTACCCAGTGATGAACGCAGAACACCAATGGGGGTGGTGAGAACATTTGTACGCATGCCGTCTCAGAGCTGAGGATAATCTGAACCAGACACCAGTGGGAATATGCCCCACTCCCTATCCTTTCTTGTATGGAGCACCTCATACAGATACAGTGTCCAACTGCTCCTTGCCTTACCCGATCACTGTGTCCTATCCTTCCCATGCGCCAACCAAGCTTCCCCTTAAGTGCTCTTCACTCCGACAGCTCTTTGTCTCCACTTTCTAACCTTTGTCAGAATGACAAACTCCCGTGAATTTCTTGTTGGATGAAAATTATTTTTGTGGCTTCAAATTAAAAAGAAATAGGAAATACAGGAAATGCTCAACACTTTTGGATGAGAAACAGAATTAAAGCTTCAGGTCAACGACCTTCGATCAGAATGCAGGGTTGAGGACTGAAATCTTAACTCTGTGGCCGACTGGATCTCCCGGCTGCCATCCTCACCCTTGCATTCTCATACTGACCTTTCTGTTCCTGGGCCACCTCCATTGCCGGAGTGAGGTCACGTGCACTCTAGAGGAACAGCGCCTCATATTCCAATTGGGTAGCTTACAACCTATGGTATGTACATGAGGTTTTATTTTAGGTAACGCCTTACCCCATTCTTTTTCTCCTTCCTGCCACTTCTACCAGTACCCCAGTGTGCACGCATTCTCTCACTGTCTCACTACCATCCAGGCAAAGGCTGCACACCAGTTGGCCTTGAGCTTGGTGGGGGTCCCTGTCATGCTCACCATCCCCATCAATGTCAACTGAGCAGTCGTCGCCTTCACCGTTCCCGTCCGTGTCAATCTGCGCTGGGTTGTGGTCGTACGGGCAGTTGTCGCATCGGTCGCCCACATCGTCCTTGTCATAGTCAAACTGCTGGGGATTGTAGAGCAGAGGGCAGTTGTCCTGGAAGAGGAAGACATGTCCCGTGTTACTCCAGTCCATGGGGTGCATTGGGTGCGACACACAGCAAAGCTTTGGGAATCCTAATGGTTCGGCATCTGGTTCTCCGGGCCTCATTTCCCACACCTCCTTCAAAGCCACCGGCTTCTCACTCTCCCTTTAAACTCACTAGAACGCCATTTCCCACACTCTTTAAACTTGCTGGGGACCCATTCCCACTCTCCCTTAAATTCACTGGGTTCCCACTTCTCACTCTCCCTTGGATCTCACTGGAGCCCCATTCTCAACTCACTGGGATCCTATTCCTAAACTCACTTTAAACTCATTAGGGACCCAAACCTACTTCTTCTTTAATGTCACTGGGGCCCCATTTCCCACTTTCTCTTTAAACTCACTGGGCCACAATCCTCCAAACGCTCTGTAAACTCACCAGGGTTCTATTCCTTGCAGCCTCTTTCAACTCCCCGAGGCCCCATTTCCTGCATTCTCTTGAAATTCACCAGTCCCCCGCACTATCTTCAATATCGCCAGGATCCTATTTCCCACACTCCCTTCAAACTAACTGTGTTTACAGGAAAATTAACTTTACCACTCATAACAAGTGAATTAAGTGTGTGTGAGGGTAATAGTTTGGAAAATCTACCAGTCCAGCACCACTAAAGGGTGTCAGAATATCGAGTTTTACCGTGCTTTTTATTGTCTGAGGGAAGAATCCCAGAGGAAGGTTCCAGAACTCACTCGCTCGTCGTTCCTCCCATCGTTGTCATCGTCCTTGTCGCAGGCATCTCCCACTCCGTCCCGGTCGAAGTCCTCTTGTCCGGAATTGGGCAGATGTGGGCAGTTATCCTGATGGAGGAGCAGTGGAATTATCAGCAGGTTTGACATCCAAGCCTCAACCACCCTGCCTGCTCTGGGCACATTGACGTTCCACTATCCCATCACCTCCCACATTTGTCCTTCCCACTGTTGCACCAATTCCCTAGATCCTCTTTCCTTTCCCTGTTCTAACCACAGTGGGAGGCAGATTATGGCCTTTAGCTGCTTGTGCTGTGAGGTTGGAGAGTATCAATTGGAGCAGTTGGCCCCAAGCACAGATCGCAGCAACTCGGACAGTTCATTCTGGATTACGCTGAAGCAGGTCTCCCATGCGCACAAATGAAGTGGCTTGCAAACAAACCCTACACACCGAAGAAAGACACAAAATGCTGGAGTGGCTCAGCGGGTCAGGCAGCATCTTCGGAGATAAGGAATAGGCGATGTTTCGGGACGAGACTCTTCTACACACCACTGGGCACCACTGTGCCTGTCTCAATACCACTGCGTGCCTCCGTGCCACACACAGGATGCAATTCTGCAGTTCATAAATGGCACAGCTTGAGCCCAAACTCTGACACAAGTCTATTGCACAGTATCGCCACGTAATAGAAACTCTGGACCATAATCATTAACAGCAGTTTAAAACAAAGTGGGGAGGATTTTGAAAAATCGTGCCAGTTACAGCCTTTTGCTTTCCCTGATGCAAGTGGTGGGTGTCTGATTACTGCCTGGAGGAGGCCGTCGAGTTGATAGAGATTGTGAATGAGGTCAAAGCTCTGCATTCAAATTAGGAACATATTTAAAACCCATTCCTGCCTCCTGAAATAACAAAATGGTTAACGACTCTCCTATCATTTTTCAAGCAGAGAAGTAAACATTTTTCATAGTATTCAAACCAGTTATGTGTTATTTTAGTTTTATTAACGACCTTCTTTGGCATTCCATCAATTGCTATAAGGTCAGGGTTACGCTGTGCTTATGTGTGTGTGTGTGAATGGGTGTGCAAGCGAAGGTGTGAGTGAATGAAAGTGTGTGTACCTGAGTGTGCCTTGTGCATGTGTGATTTTATGACTGAAAGTGTGTGTGGGTGTGGCTGCAAATAAGTGTGTGAGAGAGAGTCTATTTGCACCAGTGTGTAAATATGTGCATGAAAATGAAAGTATACGTTTTTAGTTCATAAGTCATAGGAGCAGAAGTAGGCCATTCGGTCCATCAAGTCTACTCCACCATTCAATCATGGCTGATCTATCTTTCCCTCTCAACAATATTTTCCTGCCTTCTCCCCTTAACCCTTGACGCCCTTACCAATCAAGTATCTGTCAATCCCAACCTTAAAATGACCCATTGACGGACTCCACAGCAATAAATTCCACAGATTCACTACCCTCTGACTAAAGACATGATAAAATCTGACGAAAGAAACAATATATGTGAGTGTGTGCACAAATATGTGAACGCGTGACTACATTTTGGGTGTATACGAGTGTGAATGTGGAGTGGGGTGTATGTGGGAGATGGTTTGGGTTTGTGTGTGTATGAGGCAGACAGGATGCCTGTATGACAAAGAGCGAATGTGTTTGTGTGTGAATATATGTGTATGTGTACGCGTGTGTGCTTGTGCATGCGAGCGTGTCTGTATGTGTGTGTTACAAAGGTAATGTATGTAGGAGGGGCGTTAGTGTACTGTGAACACTAGGGGTGGGCTGGATCAGGTGGTCAGGTCATATGGTTATGGCCCCAAAAGTAATTGGTAGATGTAATTCAAATGCTGCACCTTGCGACGTGAAAGTTTGTGTGTGTGCACAAATAAGTGTAAGTGTGGGGGCACAAATAAGTGTAAGTGTGGGGGTGCAGGTCTTTGTACAAGGTGCAGTGCCCATACGGCACAACACCTTGTCATCCAGTTCACCCGGCCTGTTTGGAATATATTTTCCATCCTGCGCTCCCCACTGTGGGAGCCTCTCTTAGCGTCCTGCATTACCAACCCCTCCTCCTTACCTTCTTGCAGTGGTAGGTGGCGTTGGCTGTGCAGGCCAGCTGCTCGTTGGGCCAGCCATCCAGGTCGGAATCCTCTCCGCAGATGACGCCGTCCCCGGCATACCCGATCCGGCAGTCGCACTTGTACATGGGCTCGCTGAAGATGCCCAGGTAGATGCACCTGGCGTACCTATGGCAGTTGTGGGAGCCGTCCTTGCATGGATTGTGGGGCTCACACTCCTGCAGGGTGGAAAGGATAGAGGGTCACAACACAAACGCAAGCCGTAACACGTAAACATCCCCCAGGAGAACGGGAAATACTGGGGCATATGATGAAAGGGTCAGTCCAAAGGCATATGTTCAAGGAACAGAATTAGGCCATTCGGCCCATCATATCTACTCTGCCATTCAATCATGGCTGATCTATCTTTCCCTCTCAACCTCATTCTCCTGCCTTTAACCCATAATCCGACACCCTGACTAATCAATAATCTGTCAATCTCAGCCTTAAAAATATGCATTGACTTGGCTTCCATGGATTCACCACCCTCTGACAAAATAAATTCCTCCTCATCTCCTTTCTAAAGGTACATCCTTTTATTCTGAGGCTATCACCTCTGGTCCTGAACTCTCTCACTAGTGGCAATTGACTCTTGGAGGAACAGGGAGTGAATTACTGAGGGAATTCTAGGCTTTCAGCCCTGGACAAGTGAAGACACAGCCGGATCAATGGGAGGCTCCGGAGCAGGAGATTAGAGAGACAGGGGAGAGGCACCAAGACACCTCAAACACTGAGCAGTCTGGAGGGGCCGAGTGGCCTCCACCCATCTTGCTTTTAATCTCTTTGTGTTGTCGATGCAGGCACCGCTGTTGCAATATGATGGGACACATGCTCTGTTGGCAGTAATTCTGTTTACCACGCGAACCCCCCACAATATAAAATTGAGGATCGTCTGAAGCGTAAGCATCCCACATTAAGTGCTCCTTACTTGCTTGTCTGTCTGGGCGGCTTGGACTCCAAGACCAAAGGGTTGGTTGCCCCTGTAGCGTGGGGGGCAGGGCAGGCAGTGGAATCCTGGCTCAGTGTTCTCACACCTCTGAACACCATTCACCTGGAAGCAGACATCAGGGACCTCCTCACACTGCAAGAAAATCAAAGAGGTCAGCAAGTGGCCACGACGTGTCGGATCTGAACTGTGGTGCAGCGCTCAGGTTGTAAATCCCATACCTCGTTGATGTCCTTGCAGAAGGTGCCGTTGCCCCGGTAACCAGCAGGACATGGGCCGCACTCCCAGGACCCATCAGAAGAGCTGCTGCACTCCACCCCAGCGAAGCAGGGGCTGGACAGACACCCATCTGGCAAAGGGTGGAGGGAGAGGCGTTAAACACAGCATCAAGGATAAAGGAATAGGATTTGGATAAAGCATCGAGGGGAGAGTGTGAGACTTTAGACACAGCTTCAAGGATATACGAGAGGCACCAGGCAGAACATCACATATAGAGGAAGTATTTTATTCAAACCATCAAGGGTAGACGGTGAGACTTTAGACACAGCTTCAAGGATAGAGGGAGAGGCATCAAGCAGAGCATCATGGGTAGAGGAAGACATTTTAGACCAGGGGTGTCAAACTCATTTTAGGTCACGGGACTGAATGGGTAAAATGCGACTTCATGCGGGCCGGATCAGTTGTGCACGCACGAACGCACGCACGCACGTGCTCCCACAGCTTTCATTGTCTTCGTTTTGTCAACCTGCTCTCATGTGTCTCAGTCTCTGCTATTACTACAAAGTGTCTCACTATACGAATTTTGTTTCTTATGGAGTTACTGCAGCTTTTTGTGTCTATCTTCAGTTTAAACCAGCATCTGCAGTTCCTTCCTACACATTGACAGGCAGCAATCAGGTGGGGGAGGGGAAGGATTGAGATGGCTACATAGGTTGGGAGGGAACAAGGACTCACCAAAGGGTTGCATATTGTGTAATCTGGTAAAACATAAGGTGAAGCAAACAAGGGCAGCTGGAAACATTTGGCGAGGGAGAGAGAGCGGCGAGAGAGATCGGCTGCCATACAGAAACATAATAAGTGGTCGTGAATATACTTTTTTTCCTCCTAATCATCCCGCGGACCGGATTGAACCCCTTCGCGGGCTGGATGCGGCCCGCGGGCCGGTAGTTTGACACCCCTGTTTTAGACAGAGCATCAAGGGTAGAGGGAGAGACTTAAGGCACAGCACTGTGATGAGAATAAACCGGAAGGGAGCCAGGTGTACAAATCTCACCCAAGGCCACTATTCCATTTCTCCTCATCTACCCAAAGTTGGTGGACATTTCGTAAGGACCCAAGCAGTGGTGACCTGGCCTATTTGTGACCCAGTCTCACACCAGAGTATTTGGCTCAGGGGTAACAGTGAGGAGATTGCAGTGAAGGCTATGCAAAGAATGATGTTGAATGCACCAAAAATAATGGCTAAAGATGGCATACACCGAAGAGCAGGCTTGAAGTAAATTGTGTCGATTTTAAACATAATTATACGTTAAACTGTTCTATAATTGCTGTTTTTGTTTCAAATTAAACTAATGGCAAAATGTGCAATTGGATTGCAGGTTTATCTTGCATCAACACTGGATATAAAATTGTCATAATCGCAAACATATCGTGACACAGAGTGCATGGTGATCTGCTGCAACCTACCTATGGGACAGGGCTCTTTGTTGCACAGTTTACTGTCCCTGGTGTCACCCAGGCACTTCTTGCCGCCGTACTTGGGCACGGGGTTGTTGCAGTTCCTCTTGCGTTCGTGCAGTCCGCCGCCACACGTGGCCGTGCAGGGTGACCAGGGCGACCAGGGGCTCCAGCTGCCGTCAACTGAGGAGGAGCAGAGAGTGGGTCAGGTAGCGGGAAGGAGGACTTGCCCTTCGTGGTGGTAGTGTGCAGGTGGTGGCTAGTGAGGACAAACTGGTGCCAGCACTTGGTCTGTAGCCTTCTAAACCTAGATATTCAAGAGCTTGTCAAGATACTTCTTAAATATTGTGAGAGTGTCTTCCTTCACCACCTTTGCATCCCAGAGGTTAACCATCCTCTGGGTGAAAAGTTCCTCCACAGATCCCAGTAAATTTCTTACCTGTTCTGCTAAACCTATACGCTCCATTCTTCCACATTTGTATGTTTGCTCAGTTGCCTGGTTCTTCAGCCACCCATTAACAGGAACAGCTTCCCTTGTCAAACCCACCAAACCCAGTTGTGATCTGTACATTCTTCATAGAAACATAGAAAATAGATGCAGGAGTAGGCCATTTGGCCCTTCGAGCCAGCACCACCATTCAATATGATCATGGCTGATCATCCAAAATCAGTACCCTGTTCTGTTTTTTTCCCCTTATCCTTTGATTCCCATAGCCCTAAGATCTAAATCTAACTCCCTCTTGAACACAACCAGTGAATTGGCCTCCACTGCTTTCTGTGGCAGAGAATTCCACAGATTCACAACTCTCTGGGTGAAAAAGTTATTCCTCATCTCAGTCCTCCTCCTTAGATCTCCTCCTCGTATCTCCTCTCAGCTTTCTTTACCACTAGCCTCGCTAGTTTAACCTTGCAGTCCATCAATCCTTAGAAAAATGTGCCTTAACAAGCTCCCCTCCCATTCCTACTAACTCCAATGAGTACGGAACAATCTACTCAGCCTCCCATTTTTGGAAAGCCCTCGTTCCACACATCACTCATGCATAGAAAGATCTATGGCCTGTTATTTGAGCTCTTGTCCACTCCATTTTTAATAATGAGGATTAATTGCAGGCCATGGCACAAACCAGACTGAAGGTGCATACAGAGTAGTGCCAGGCGCAGTGTGGAGTCCCGAGTTGTGACAAGCCCTGGGGCAAGGAGACTTACTGGCGCATGGGGCCTTTGTGCATTGCTTTGTCTCCCGACCGTTCCCCTGGCAGTCCTGGCCATCCAGCTGTGGCACGGGCGAGTTGCAGAGACGGATGCGGGTGGTTATGCCATCTCCGCAGTTGACCGAGCAGGGTGACCATGGTGACCAGTGGCTCCATCCACCATCCTGACGAACTGAAGGCACAGGAAGATCAGAGGCACATCAGCGCACCAGTGGAAAAAGATCAAACACAGGACAGACAGCAAGCACAATCAACAACTTCCATTTCTTTAGCACCTTTGACATAGCAAAACATTGCAAGGTAGTTAACAGGGGAAGATGAGGACTGATACAAAGTCAACGTCAGGAGACACCCAGACAAATAATCAACCAGTTGCTAAAAGGATAGGGACATCAAGGGAGGCAGGGAGGTTTGAAACAAGAAGTTCAGAGGCGATGGTCCTTGCAACCGATGGTACAGCACGATTGGAGCAAGTCAATTCAAGTATGAGCAAGGGCACAGATAGAGAGAGGACTACAGGGATTTCAGTGATTTATACAACGGTGAAGTTGCAGAGGTAGATGTGGCAGCGATTAGAAAATAAGTGGGAATTTCAAACTGGAGGATTTCAATCCAGACCACAACAGAACAGAGAAGGGTGGGCTTAGGATGGAGAGGTGGTGCTGCCTGACCCACTCAGTTGCCCCAGCCATGTATGTCTTTAAAAAAAAAAATCAGTATTCATTGCTGCAATTCAAGAAGGTGATCGATCCACTATCACTTCCTCAAAGGCAATCAGTGATGGACAATTGATTACGACAGGTACATTCTAAGAATTATTAGATTTCAAAGGAAGTTGATTTGAATCTTCCTTGTGCCATGTTCTCTAGGAAAAGTCCTTTGTGTAAAAATGAAATAGAACCCGACAGCCCTCACCCAGGTTTTAGCGCTAGAGGCGGCCTCACTGCAATGTCCAAACCTTGTCGGATTGTCAGGTTGGTTGTTGGTTTGGAACCAGGGGATCCTCGCAAGGTAAGCAGTCAGCTGTCGAGGCCTGATGAGGAGAAATCTCTTCATTCAGTTAATCTCTGGAATTCTCTCCTCCAGAGGTGTATGGGATGTACCATGGAGTATAAACATTGATGAGACCAGTAGATCTTTGGAAACTAATAGAATCAAGGGATATGGTGATCTGGTGAGAATGTGGATGGGCCTTGGCCTTATTGAATAGTGGGGCTGCGAATGGGGCTAGCAATTGGCCTGTTTTTTATTTTTGGCTGGAAGCAGGGTCTAGTGGGCTGGAAGATTAATTGTCCACCACAAATTGCAATGATGGTCCAAGTGGCCTTTTTCTATGTCGTGAAGAAATATGGAAATCTGAGCTGTCCCCTGTGCACCACTCCCACGTTTTCCACTGACGCAGGAGAATGGACTGGAACATCGGGCTACAGATCTGGTTTCTTGTTCTTTATCATTGCAAATGATAACTTGCCCCCATTCTTCAGCTTGGGCTACAACCTGGTAAAGTTCAAGTGATGGAAAGAAGCAGGTTCAAAGAGTAAATTCATGGCTCCTGTCCTTTTTGCAGCTTCCAGGGAAAACTTGCTGCACTTTTTTTTGATGTTAAACAGGCTACTCTCCAATACAAATATATTAGGGTTAGAGCAACCGTGCAGACATTCTTTACAGACAGACTTCAACGAAGGAGAGAGGAGCCCGAGGAGGGGTTGGACATGTTCCAGATCAGGGTTTTCTCATGAATTCTGCTCAGCAGCAGCTGTTTAGCCTGACTGTGGCTTCAGGCTCCCCATACATATCGTAAGGTCATGGCCACACTACTTGACAGATTCCCTGATAAATTTGACAGGGAATTACAGGAGACAGGGGAGGGTCCTGGACTATGCAAATGGAAGGAAAGCAGGCAATATTGGGTCAGCAGCTTCACTTTTGAGGTAGAGTTTGACAGATTCTTGATTAGTAAGGGTGTCTGGGATTATGGGGAGAAGGCAGGAGAATGGGGTTGAGAGGGAATGATAGATCAGCCATGATTGAATGGCGGAGTAGACGAATGGCCTAATTCTGCTCCTATAACTTATGAACATAAACTTTTACATGAATAGAAACAGGAATTGTGAGAGGCACCGAACTATGCCTGGTTCACCGTAAGCTGCTCTACACTGCCAGACCCTAATTGCATGGTGTACTCCCTCTTAGTGTTTTAGTTCATCCTTTGGATGTTAACATCAACGACAAAGCCTGGTGTTGATTGCCCAGACCTAATTGCCCCAGAGCGAATGTACCTGGTGGGTTTTTAGGACAATTTAGTGATTTCAAGGCCACTGCCACTGAGACCCTCAGCGAGACTTACTCCGCTTGTCGCATTCTGCTGGCTGGCAGGACTTTGTTTGGATCGACGGGCCCTCACACCGGCTGCTGGTGGGATCACATGACCTTCCCCGCTGTTGCGTGCCGATGCCGCACGAGACGGAGCATTCGGTCCATTCCGACCACGGCGACCAACCATCTTCACTGTCTTTAACTGGAGGCAAAAAAACAAAATCACTGAGTGCTGGACAACACACGTCCTCCCTCCATCGATAGCAGAGATTAAAGGTCAAAGGTCGCAGGTTGGGGCACCCTAGCTAAATAGAATCAACGAGTAGGCAGGTTAAGTACAGCAGTCTGTTCACTGGGAACACCTTGCCCTTTCTCTGTGTAAATTATATTCGCTGTCCCCATCCAATTCCTTTCTGAAAGCCGATTTCCAAGCAATGAGTTCCAGTTGATTACCCCACTCTCGATAATCAGGCGTTCCACACGTCACTCCATCCACAATATCTTTTACAATTCACTAACGGGAACAGCGTCTCCCTATTTACAATCCATGATCTTGTCCATCTCTATCACATCTCCCCTTGACCTTTTCTGCTCCAGTGAGAACATTCTCACCCATCTCCAGTCTAAACCTGAAGCTAAAATCCCTCTTCTCTGGAACCATTCCACATCTCCCTCACTCGCTTTCTGAAGTGTGGTGACGAGACTTGGATACGGAATTCCAGCTGAGCCCTTAGCAGATCAGAGATGGTGGAAGAGGGTGATGGGAAGGAACAGTGAGTTCAACAACACAGAGTAAATTGACAGAAATGGCCAGATCATTGCACACTCGGTAACTTTTTCAAAGATTTGGTCTTGAGCTGTTTTCTTGAACACCATTTGGCCAACCCACCACCCCTCAGCAACACATTGCCAAGGCATAGAAGTCTAAGGACTCCTTGAGGGTAAATGGGATTAGTGTAGATTGTTGCAATAGTTGGCATGGACATGGTGGGCTGAAGGATGGGTTTCTATGCTGTACGATTCCATAGCACTCAGTACCAAACACACATGCACCAATGGGGATTTGAGGTGGAGCTAAGCTGACCGTGGATATTGGACCCAAATTATAAATTACGAGACAATCCCGTTTGAATCGGGAGCATTTACAGTTGTGAAGACTTATCACAGTGGTCATTGGTCCCAGAGTTAGGATCAGCAATTATAACATTCACAGGTCGGGTTTGCAATTAGACACAGAGTACAGAACGTAGAACATTACAGCACAGAACAGGCCCTTTGGCCCACTACGTCCATGCCAAACACAATGCCAAGTTAAACTAATATCCTCTGCTCAATAGCTCATCACTGTTGACAATTTGGAATTTGGATGAACCCTCATAAACTTTTCAATTTTTTTTGGCTTCTCTTTCAAGTGAGCTCCTCATAGTATTGGACAGCTCATAGTATAGTTTCCTCTCCAAGTTTCTCAGACAGTAATTAATGATTCTGTTCCTACAGGTCAGGTTTTGAAGTAGGAGGCAGCTCACACACTAATCAGCATGATTCTATAATCACAGATTTATTTCTAGAATATTTTAAACTGATCGGGAATTTGCATGAAGCCATTAATTATTTCAAAGCACGTTATTCTGTTGAATGTATTTGCACCTTATGATTCAATATAGACATTATTAATGATGAACCTCTGTGAGCAATATCGAGGACTGGCCAGAGAGCTCAATGCTTCATATGGCTTTAACACTGCCTTTGTTTGGTCATTAACTGGTTTGGGTGGCACATTGCTGTTGCTCGTAGAGCCCCTGCCTCACAATTCCAGGCCCAAGTTTGATCCTGACCTCCAGTGCTGTCTGTGTGAAATTTGCAAGTTTACCCTGTGACCCCGAGTGCTCCGATTTCCTCCACAATCCCAAAGGTATGCAGGTTGTCAGGATTATTGGCTGCTGCAAACTGCCCCCAGTGTATGTGTGAGTGGTAAAATGTCAGGACGTTGATGGGAGAATAGAATGAGTTAGTGCAGGGTTAGTGTAAATGGGTGCTTGATGGACCGTGTGGATTCAGTGGGCCAAAGCATCTGTTGTGTGCTGTATCTACATGACTCTGTGACCCAACTCTACGATCTCACTTAGTTTTGAAAGGATTAGATAGGATATGTGCAGAGATCATATTTCCCCCTATGAGTGGGTCTAAAGTCAGGGGACATTCTCAGAATAAGGGATCAGATATTTAGGACTGAAATCCAATGGAACGTCTCTTCCATCCTCTGAGAAAAAGACATCCCATTCTTACGGCGTATCAAGTCCATGCCAAGCAACTAAGCATTTACGCTAATCCCACTTTATTCAACCCCACATTTGCGTCAACTCTACCCCAGTTTGTATTTTCATTCCAGACGCAAATCACAGCGGAAAGCAAACTATCAATCAACGCGCCTTTGGGATGTGGACAACAGTAGGAAAGCCGCAGTCACGGGGGGTGGGGGGGACATACAAACTCCACACAGACATCACCTGAGGTCAGAATTGAACCCGGGTCTCTGGGCATTACTAACAGTGCCACTTAGACTGCTATTAATGGATATTTGGATCTGAGGTTGAATTATGGGATTTGGGATCTGGCATGGAAGTGCAGTTGAGATGGAAAACCGATAGGAATTGCACTGAATGGTGGAACAGGGGCTCGAAGCTCACCACCCTTTGCATTCCTTGTTTTCCACCTCCTGCAGATGCTGCCTGAACCAATTGGGCTCTTCCACTGATTCCAGTCTTTATGCCAGATTATCTGCAGGATTCGTCCATTCTATTTTGCTCTCCCACTGCTTTTATGTCCAGCTTGAACCCTTGGTCGCTGCTGAACTATTTAACGAGCTATGGCACTTACTGCCTTTCACTGATTACATACACATTCCCCCCGGCCTTCCCTTGGATTCCTCTTTTCCTTCTCCAATCCGACCTCCTTTCTTCAGCTTCCCTCTTGGCCCAAGTCTATCATGAGCTGAGAGAGGGAATGGTTCCAGCACAACCATGACTACCCCCTCAAAGATTTCACCTCAAAACATAAACTTCTCAGCGGTCCTGCAACATTCCCCATGGAATAACAGCACTCGCACTGCCTCACCTCCGCACGATCCAGTAGTAACACAGTGAAAATAAATCCCAGAGAAAACTCTGCTTCCGTGGCCAGAATCTAATCGAAAAAAGGAGTGAACAGCATTTCTCAAATTGTACTTGTGTTCCAATTTGGAACAAGTTTCTGTAAAGGAACACAAACATTGCCAAAATCCTCAGGAATATCTCAGTCTAGAGCATATGGGAATTTCAGGGAGCAGAGAGGATAAAAATCTCAGGGCAGAGAATATATGGCTTTGGAATGGCGATGGTAAGGTAATCTCGGGGAGAATAGTCAGAATCTCAGTGGGCCAAAGTTCAGAAATCTTAAATGGGAGAGGACATTGGAATCTCAGCGAGAATGGGTATCGGAATCTCAGGGAAAGGGTACGTAAATATTGGTGAGGTTTTGGAACTCTCAGGAGAAGATGGTAAGGGTATATTTGTGAGATGGTACAGGTATCTTAGGGGTAGGGAACGCAAATCTTAAGAGAGGGAACAGGAATCTCAGGGTGGAGTAGGTTTAGGAATCTCAGAGTGGAGAAGATCTGGGAATCAGGGAGAGAGTACGGGAATTTCAGGGGGGAGAGGGTTTGGGAATTTCAGGGAGAGTGTACAGGAATCTCAGCAGGCAGAAGATCCCGGGGGGAGAGGATCTGGAAATCTCAGGCTGGCAACCTGAGGTCACCCTGCAGGTACAGGACACATGGCACAATGGATATTACTTTCAAGCTGCGGTTTTGGCACTTCAACCACAAGGGCTTTTTGTTTCTGATCCCCACCGGAAACTGGTCGACACCGGGAGCAAGTCATTCCACCTCAAGGCAGGTCACCTCAAGGCATGTCACTCCACCCAAGGCAGGTCACCCCACCCGAGGCAGGTCACCCCACCAGAGCTTTATGTTTCTGATCCCCACTGGGAAAACCTGGAAACACACTTTATCATTGCGAACTTCGGCCAGGAAACACGGTGTGTACTCACGAAGGCAGGAGGGGCAGCACTCGCCCTCGGCGAAGGAGGGGTTCGCACATGACACAGGGGGGCAGGTGATCCGGCGGCAGATGATGCTGAAATCCTGCACAGAGTAATTAAGAAGATTATTGAGAAATAATAAAAAAAGCGTAATTACCTTCCAGGGAAGGAATGTCCAAGAAATGCCTGTGAACTGCTCGGAGACGTTATCCCAACCGGTCGCTCACAATAAGCCTGTCCCTCTCTGGATGAGCCCCAGTCTTGCATTCAGTGCTCACATTGCAGGGGAATGGGGAACGGGAATCTCAGAGGAAGAAGAAACCTCAGGTAAAGAGGGTATTTGTTCACAAAATGCTGGAGTAACTCAGCAGGTCAGGCAGCATCTCAGGAGAGAAGGAATGGGTGACGTTTCGGGTCGAGACCCTTCTTCAGACTGAAGACCCTTCTTCAGGTAAAGAGGGAATCGGTGGGAGGGGAATCTCAGCAGATGAGGGATCCTCAGGGGAAGAGAGAATTTCAGGGGTGAGGGAGTCTCGGAGGGAGAGGGAATCTCAGGGGGAAGAGGACACGTTCTGTTCGGATACTTGGATGTTCATATCCTAACTCACACGGTGTCTCATTTTCTTTCTGACTGCCTGTGAATTTGAACATTTTTACACCGGTATCCATCTCATCCCCATCCCTGAAAACCACACCTACCCTCCCCCATCTTTGCATTCCTTTAATTCGGTTCCCTTAATGGCTAGTCCGCCATTCGTGCCTATGCCATCCATTCTGGAGCATATATCTCTCTGCTCCTCCTTAAGTTTGTGCCTAACATCAATATCTCTGAGTAAGCTCTTGGTGTCTTATCCTGGTATGACCTCAGATAACATTTCGGCAAAAAAAACCTGTTCCATTTTGTAGGGTTAAAAGCCAGATAAAACAGACCATGCTTCAAATAATCAGCAGGTGAGGCAGCATCTACAAAGATGCATGGTTAAAATCACAGCTGAAATCTCTCTCTCTCTCTCTCTCTCTCTCTCTCTCTCTCTCTCTCTCTCTCTCTCTCTCTATCTCTCTCTCTCTCTCTCTTCTCTCTCCTCTCTCTCTCTTTTCTCTCCCCCCCCCCCCTTCCAGATTGGGATATAAAATATGTGTTGTTAAGTCACAGCTTTACAGAACACTGGAGTAATGTGTCACCACATGATGTCACGGATGTGATTGCGTAGACCACATTCACCAGGATGTTGCCTAGTTTGGAGGACTTCAGTCATAGGAAGAGATACGATGGGCTGAGTTTGTTTATCCTGGAGTGTAGGAGGTTCAGGGGTGATTTGATAAAAGTGTATACAATTATTAGACGATTACATAGGGTAGCTAGTCAGAATCTATTTCCCAGGTAAGGTATATCAATAACAAGAGAGCATGTTTAGGTTGAGAGGAAAATATTTCAAAGGGGATCTGAAGAAAAGGGATTTTTACATAAAAATTGGTTGATACGTGGAGGTTGCTGCAAGAGGAGGTAGTTGAGACAGATACTCTTATGAGACATTTAGACAGGCAATTAAATAAGCAATGCACAGGAGGATACACAGCTAATGCAAGCAAATTGAACGCCTATGGATGAGCAACATGGTCATCATGGAAGTGGTGTGCTGAAGTGCCCATTCTGTGCTGTGTGACTCCGTGATGTTACTCCGTTGAATATTTAGCTGCTTCAACACTGAAATCATTGCAATCTCTGAAATGAGTCATGAAGAGTTCATTTTGTCGACGTGCACGTTCTTTGTATAGCCCATGAAGTCAACTTTCTGCACAGCCACAGAATTATTTGAGAATTAACTCAGCGGCACAGACTTAGTGTCTGAAGAAGGGTCTGGACCTGAAACGTCACCCATTCCTTCTCTCCAGAGATACTGCCGGTCCTGCTGAGTTACTCCAGCCTTTTGTGTCTACATTTAGTTACAACTGCGGCAGATCACGGGCTGCTAATGCATACATTCAATGAGGCAAACATCTCCTTAACCTCTTATGACATCTCTCACTCCCTCCACCCAAAACGTATCCCCGCCACCCAAAAAACTGGCTCCATCCCCAAACTGTAGACTTCCCTGCACAAGTTTCCCATGAGTGTGTCAGCTCAAAGGCTCCCAAGCCATTGACAGAATCGCAGGCTCAGCAGCCAGGATTGTTTTACAGAAATTGTTTGTTTTTTCCTTAAACTTAGTCTGCTCCCAATTATCTGTTTCTTTGAATGAAATTTTATGGCATCAATCTGAGTCACATCAAACATTGAAGACCTTCCCTAATTCTTAACATGTGGCATTGAATAATTATGAGCAATAGTTGAAGGAATTAAACTAATGTGCATACTTGAAGAAAAAAGTCATTTGAGTTTGGGAGGTTCATTACCTACATCTACTTGCACCCAATTTTATGCTAATTGGATCGACAATGTGCTCAGGAAATGCAAATTCAGGGTGGGAAAGAATGCAATTTCAAACTAACTTCTGAAATGAATTAAAAGCTTGCTCTGTCGATCTCTGGGGTAGTTGATGTACATTTATCATCCCATGCTAAGAGGATTCATACTCGCCGTCAAGCCGGTGGACCGTGGCCAGGGTAGTTGGTATAAGAAAATAATTTCACTGTGCGTTTGCATTTCGTACATGTGACAATAAAGTACCATTGAACCATTGAACTCTGGCATCTTCCACTCTGCATTATGGTTTAAGGAAGTCATCGTTAATCCCAATGGACTAAGTAGAAGAGGACATCCGAGTGGTGCATTGAAACTGGACTGATTGCTGGAAACACTGGGATCTCTGCTGTTCTCCCTACCATCGGGGATTGGGGGTGAGAATCCCACATGGAGGTGCAAAGGTGCCTTATTAGATAATCGAGTCACCCAGTTTTCTCCACAAAAGATGCACCAACACAGCTCAGAGGTGGATACGAGTGCAATGCAAGTCATGTTAACGTGGCATACTTGGGCATTGATTTAGGTCAGCCAGAAGGAGCAGGGATCATGGGTTATACCTCAGGGTGAATCCTCACCTCTGGAATTTTGGGCAGGGAACAGGAACCTGAAGATGGAGAATCTGAATGTGATAAGGGATCTGAATAAGAGTCAGGCAGAGACAAGGCAGACCAGTCACTTACCATTTTACTCCCATTCCCATAGCAACCTTTCTGTCCTGGGCCTCCTGCATTGCCGGTGTGAGGCATGCACAAACTGGAGAAACAGCACCTCATATTCCACTTGCATTGCTTACAACCCAACGGTATGTACATTGAATCTTCCAATTTTAGGTAACTACCCAACAACATCTCCCCTCTACTCCCCCGTCCCACCTCGCTTCCCTGTGCCCCACCTGGATGCACACCCATTTCTCCCACTATCCTGCCCCCCCCTTTCCCCATCCCCAATCCCATTTCACCTATAGCCCTTCCTCTGTACTCACAATTCACGCTCCCCTCAATTCTTCTCTCCTTATCTAATAATCTTTTGACTCCTTTAATTCTCTGGACTTATCTGCCAAACAACTCCCCTTACCTGTATCCACCTATCACTTGCCTTTGTTTTGTTCCACTACTACATCTCTTCCACCTTTATCTCCGACTGCAATCAGTCTAAGACGGGTCGCAACCAGGGATGCAGCCTGACCCGTCGAGTTACTCCAGCATTTTGTTTTTTAGGCCAAATGCAATTATGGCTTCCTACTCACGCAGAGGCCAAACACCAAACAGATTTGTTGGTCTAAATATAAATGCGCAGAGATCAGCCCAATGGGAGAATTTAATCTGGGGACGATGCCTGTGTTCCTCATTCATAAGGAAGCAGCGCGTTGAGAAGGGTGTTTACAGCCTGCCATGTTCTGCCTGAAAGGCCAGTTGAGGCCAATTCATTAGTAATTTTCAGAAGGGAATGGGATAAGTACTTTACTAAGGGACAGTGGAAGAACTCTTTCAAAGATGTGTGAAAGGAGCAAAGGGAAGAAGGATCACCCATCTGGTTGGCTTCTATATGGTTCTATAAACCCTGATAGCCGGGTGGGCCTCTACAGCTTTTGACGATTATTTCCATGGTGAAAACCTACAAGGACCTAGGAAATATTCCTCAAGTGGAGCAACGGCAGAGACCAGGTGGTCACTTTGGCTTTTCTCCAGAACCCTCCAGAGGTGCGAATGTAGGGTGAGAGGCTTGATCCACAGGGGGTGTAATGAGGTAAACCCTGTCATTCATGACCCTTCTTAATTTTAGAACGTCCCAACGTGCCTTTACAGTCCAACGGGTGTAATAGTGGGAAACTTGGCAGGCGATCTATGTGCAGCAAACTCCCATAAACGTTAGTAAGGTAAATGGCCAGATTATCAGGCTGTTACAGTGATGTCAGCTGAGAGATAAATACTGGCCAGGCCATTAAGGAGTTTAATGCATTCAGAGCTCCGCCCCAGTAATAATAAAAACCACGTTCAGGTGGTTCCTGCCTCTGCCAGACGCGTGGAAATGGTTTCAATGATTGGAACCATCGAGGAGCAAAGCATTTCACAGATGACGATTACATCTGTAACAAATCTGATTTTAAAAGCCATTATTCATTCTTTGCTGCAGTTTCTCTGCAGCCTGGGAGCGGGGCTGTGTGTGCATTACACTGCCTCTCCACTGTGCCTTCCAGCTTCAGGTTCCCAAGCTCCACGGAGTCCAGCTCGCACTCAGATGAAAGCAATTACTGCCTATTCATTGAGCTCATAACTGGGCATGGGAACCTGTGGATTAAAGTTCTTTGGGCAGGGGGTGAAGTGGAAGGGCCTGGGAATCAAGGAGGATGGACGCAGAATGTCCCACTGAACAAAAACAGGCCAGCCTGCTCATGATGCTGTTACTGCTCCACAAGAGCCTCGCACCCCTCCTTACCTCCAGCATTGATCTAGTTTCATCTAAAGTTCAACTGTATTTTACAGTCTAGCTGAAGAATATCCTCCTGAATTCATAACAAGAAACACAAGCTAAAGAAGGCATTCGGTCCCTCAGGTCTGCTCCACCATTAAATAAGATCAAGGCTGATCTTTCACCACACCAGGACTTTTCTGTACAAACCCTTTGTCCTCTAATTCCCAGAATTTCTAAAGATCGATTGTTTTCAGTTATGAATATATTCAGCCACTGAGGGTTTATAAACCTCTTGATTAAGGAATTCCTGGATAGTTGACCCCTGATTCTGAGAATCTCATCCCTGCTTCTAGACACCCCTGCCTTAGGAAACCTTGTCCTAAAGTATACCCTGCCCGTCCCAGAAGGATTTTGTACATTTTAATGCCATCGTCTCTCATCCTTATCTGTCTTCTTCGGGAGATGCGTTGCAGTGAACACTGGTGCAGGAATGGGCCAATAGGTCCTTCCAGCTTCCTCTGCCATTCATCAAGATCATGATTAATCTTCCATGTCACCACCATTATCCTGTTACATTCCCGTGAGTCTGTTGCAATTTTCCCACTGCCTCTCTGGGAAGGAGCTGAATTCAGAGCTCTTGTGTTTGATCTAGCCAAGGTTTGGTCCAGGTTTAATATGAATTCTCACTCTAAGGAAGAGGTCCTTAGATGGAGGATATGGAACTGTGTGGATGACAGCTGAGTGCAGAAAGGAGAGTAAGAAATGGCCCAAGTGCCTGTGATCAGGCAAGAGAAGATTCACACAACACAGAAAGCCAGGTGTTCTTGTAGAAGGATGAGGGGTGCACAGTTGGAGGTGTAGAAGATCATGAGATGTAACACCATCCCTACACCCCCTCTCTCACCTCCATTCAGTGACCCTCAAAAGCCCTTCCAAGTGAGAGAGGTTCATGTGCACATTCGGCCCTTCGAGCCAGCACCGCCATTCAAGGTGGAGGGGAAAATATTTAATAGGAATTTGAACTTTTTCATACAAAGGGTGGTGGGTGTATGGAACAAGCTGCCAGAGGAGGTAGTTGAGGCAGGGACTATCCCAACGTTTAAGAAAAAGTTAGACAGGTACATGGATAGGACAAGTTTGGAGGGATATTGACCAAACGCAGGCAGGTGGGACTAGTGTAGCTGGAACATGTTTGCCGGTGTGCGCAAGTTGGGCCGAAGGGCCTGTTTCCACAATGTATCACTCTATGACTCTATGATAATCCAATGTGTGTCGAGAATGAAAGATTCAGATGATGTTGGTTTCCACACAAATGGAAATGAATTTCAGGGGCAGTGGAGAAAGAACAAGCATGACCACTGTGCAAAGAGGCATCAGGTGACTAAGGGGGGATTTAATTTCCCACATTTCTAAATAGCAGAGGAGCAGAGGGAAATGGCGAGTGGTTAGACACACCACTAAAAGTAGCCGACGTGGGCTGATGATGTTATAAACCAGCAAGCAAAGCTCTTTAAATTTCTGAAGGGATATAATTAATAGGCAACAAATATAATTTGTTTAAATTTAACCTTGGTTGGACTGCACTAACAGTTTTAACGTACTTCTGGTTGCTATATTATTACAAAGATATTGAGATACTAGAGAAGGTGCAAGAACGATTTACTGGAGTGAAGCCAAAATTGAAATGGTACTTAAATCAAGAAAGAGTGGACAGGCTGTCTTGAGAAGAGGGGGTAATTATGGGAAGAGGAGCTGCTCTCTCCCATTCTCTCTGGCTGGCTGCAGGGCCATTTTTACAGCATTATGGGCCCCCGGGCAAAGCAGTGTACTGGGGCCCCTACCGTTACTCTCCCCCACCCCCCTTTCCCTACCAGCCCCCCCCTGTCGTGCCAGCGAAAAGCACTTAGTGATGGACTTAGGGTGCTACATTGTTGCGAAAAGCACTTACAGATCGCTGTGAGAAGCACTTAGGGATGGAAAATGTTGCGAAAAAAGCACTTATTGAACCTACATTTTTAAAGTAGTATTTATTTATTGCAAGTCACTTAACATACACAGATCAGCATGGGGCCCCTATGCTCGTGAGGCCCCGGGCAAGTGCCCATCAGGCCCATGCGTTAAGACGGCCCTGGCTGGCTGTACAACCCGGAGATTTCTCATGTTGTTTTTAAACACATACAGCGGCATAAAGTAATACAGCATGGTAACAGGCCCTTTGACCCAACTCGTTCATGCCTGCCAAGATGTCTATCCAAGATGTCTGAAGAAGGGTCTCGACCCGAAAGGTCACCCATTCTTTCTCTCCAGAGATGCTGCCTGTCCCGCTGAGTTACTCCGGCATTTTGTGTCCATCTTCAGTTACCTTTGAATTAAACCAGCATCTGCAGTTCTTTCCTGCACAAGATGTCTATCCAAGCTAGACACAAAATGCTGGAGTAACTCAGCGGGACAGGCAGTATCTCTAGAGAGAGGGAATGGGTGATGTTTCTGGTCGAGACCCTTCTTCAAACTGTCTATCCAAGCTAGTCCAATTTACCTGCCTTTAGCCCTTATCCCTCTCAATCTTTTCTATCTATGAAACTGTCCAAATGTATTTTAAACATTGTAATTGAACCTGGCCCTACCACTTCCTCTGGCAACTTGTTCCATTTATCCACCACCATGAGTTTGGAAAAATTGCCCTCGGGTCCCTTTTAAGTTCCTTCCCCTCTCACCTTTAATCAATGTCCTCTACGTTTAGACTCCCATACCCTTGGAAAAAGATAGTGCTGGAAATATTCAGCGGTGATCATGAAAGTCTTTAAAATACATATTATTTCCTGTCTACAGTCTCTATTCTTCTTCCTGAACCCTCTATAACAGCAGTATCATCAGTTTAAGAATCAGATCTGCAAAAGTTCTTATGGCATGGTGGCGCAGCGGTAAAGTTGCTGCCTTACAGGGCCAAGACCCGGGTTCAATCCTGACTAAGGGTGCTTGTTTGTATGAAGTTTGTACGTTCTCCCCATGACCTGCGTGGGTTTTCTCCGGGTGCTCCTGTTTCCTCCCACACTCCAAAGACGTACAAGCTTGTGTGCTAATTCGCTTGGCATTATTGTAAATTGTCCCTAGTCTGTGTAGGATAGTGTTAGTGTGTGGCGATCGCAGATCGGGCGGACCCGGTAGACCGAAGGGCCTGATTCTGCGCTGTACTTCTAAACCAAATTAAACTAAAGTTATCATCTGGGCATTGAGCGAGGCACCAGCTGCTCCCACTACTATGCATGGATGGTGTTTAAGGCCCAGATCTGAGCCCAGCTCACCTGGCAGGTACACTTGGTGCAGCTGTCCACAGTCCACTCCTCCTTGTTGTCGAAGAGCCGCCCACTGTGCCAGCATTGACCCGGACGCACTTTCTTCATCGACTCCTCCAGGACGTCACGAATTATTACGTTTTCTTCTGTCTGCAAAAGATTTTCCATGTGCAACAGGAGTTACTCTTGCATTTGCATTTTGGAACACGTGCTGAGGTACATTCCCTTGTTTATTTTCTTCTTTCCTGCTTACCTGTGTTCTCCCATATATACAGTCCCATATATACAGTCTGAGGTATATTCATGTGTACCTGTGATACCCTGCGTACACAATGTAATGTTCATTCCAGTGGACCTGTGCTTCCTTATGTACTCCGTAAGGTATATGCCTGCATGCCCCCATGCATATATTCCTCCATACCAGTGTCCCCTGTGTACGCAATGTACGGTATATTCCTGTGTCTGTGTGTTCCTCCATATATACAATACAAGGTATATTCCTGTGTATCTGTGTTCCCTCATGTACACAGATGGAGGGGCATTGTATTTGATAAAGGTGTGTCCCTATGATATGAAACATATGGTACATACCACTTTAACCAGTCCATCAGCCAGATTGCTGACAAGAACCCTTAGTCCATGAAGTTCTTTAAACATGTTCCCAATATCAGAGCAGGAATGGTCACAGAAATCCACGACTTTGTTGGTTTTGTGGCCAATTAAATCGTTCTTGATAGCAGGGACGACACCTGAAAACTCTTGGCTCTCATGGCTGCTTGTGGCTTCGGCTGTACGGTGGGAATGAAAGAACAGGAGCTATAATTCAAGTGCTGGGAAGACGGAGAGTGTCGAGATTTCAAAATGGCTGCCGCATCAAGTGCTGCCAACAATCGCTTTGACTGAAAACATCCAAAAACTGAATCAGCAGAAATCTATCCACTTAATGTGATGAAACTGTTTCGACAGTCTTGCTGGTAATCTAAACCGCCAACTTTGCACATAAAATTCTCGCATTAGAAGCAGTACAATGAGGGAATGGATTCCAGGATCAACATGTGGCCAAGATAATCACTGGTGAGGACTGGGGAGCGTAATAATGACGGAAAATCATCGGCAAAATCTTTTTCAGAAGCACGGCCCAGATGTGAATGCTGCTGCCTTGCCAACCACTGGAAACCCAACACACACCATTCTTTCGACACCTCAGATCATTTACAAAATATTGCTGCTGGCATAGTGATATTGAATTGCAGCTGAACCCCCTCAGAGAGCTGGAGAAGCTACCACCTATCACAAAATTTTGCTAAAACAATAATTTTTTTTCAGACAATTTCCATTTCTTTCATTCTGTATTTCTGCTAAATGTGTAAAGATGGGTTTCCTAATTTCATCACAGACAGGTCGGTTCTAATGATGTGCCCTTTGAATTGAGGTGGTCCAGCAGGGAAAGTGCAGCCAACTCCCTCAATAAATCCTCAATTAAATGACTCGTTAATTTTCAATTCAGTACCTAGCCAGGATTGGGTTGCAAGACCAACCCCATGCTTACACAAGCAAAGCAGTGAAAATGCTGGTGACACTCTGTACCTGTGGCAAGAGGAACAGCGCTCAAAGTGCAAAAGTGGATCCCAAAGGGGATTCTATTCATTCTAACAGGAAAGGTGCCTGATCCTCCCTTTATTGTATTCAGTTCCCTCCCATAACATTTCTCAGTCCATGTCCAAGTCACTGTTTACCCTTCAGTAGCTAGCCTTTATCCTGTTTATTATATTGTCTAGGTTGGATCATCCACACTTTCCTCTGTCTCACCTGTTAATAATCACATCAACTTTATTAGACATAAAATGCTGGAGTAACTCAGTGGGTCAGGCAGCATCTCTGGAGAAAAAGAATAGGTGACATTTCAGGTCGAGACCCTTCTTCTCGAAGAGTTTCGACCCGAAACGTCACCTAATCCTTTTCTCCAGAGATGTTGCCTGACCCGCTGAGTTGCTCAAGCATTTTATGTCTATCTTTGGTATAAACCACCAACTGCAGTCCCTTCGTATCCACACAAACTTTTTTGTTCTCTGCTTGTTCCAAAATCACCTCCATCCATCGGTGTTCATCAGCCCTTCATCGGTGAATTCTCTTCTGCCTTCTCCTGAACCCCAGACCACTCTCCCTGTAGCCATTTTCCAGCCCTCACCTCCACGGCAGGAGGCCCTTTATGGTGGTCCTGGCACTTTGGGGTTACTCCCCTGTTCTCTGCCCAGAGTCTTCTTATTTCCACTATTTCAGTATTTATCCAATGTCCCATTTGAAAGTAAAGGAAGGAGGTGCAAGTCACGAGAGAAGATGCAAAAGAGATTCATAAGAGTGGTTGCCGGGATAAGGGTCAGTTCCAGTTGTAGATGGACTAGGCAAGTATTTTCCCCTTCCGTGGAGAAGTCCAAAACCAGAGGGCATAAGTTGAAGAGTAGAAGGCTCAGGTCTGTGGAAAACACAGTGGATACAAACTAGAAAGCACTGTCTGTGAAGGTAGAAAGAGTCTGTAAAATGTATCTGGATAAGCACTTGAATTGTGAAGGCATGCAAGCTCATGGACTATTTACTAATAAATGGGACTAGATAGAATGGTACTTAATGGTCGGCCTGGACATAGTGGGCTAAAGGGCCCATTTCTGTGCTGTATAACACTACGGCTCAAAGCTGGAGTTATTTTCCTCAGAATGTACAAAAACATGACTGGATTAAACTGAGTTGATAGAGGGAAGCTCTTCCCTTTAGTGGCAGTTAAAGCACCAGGAACATAGATTTTGGCAAAATGCACAAGGATGATCTGAGAAAAAGCATTTGAATGCAGAGAGTTGCAACCCAGTGGCAGAAGAGGAGATGGAAACAGTGTCCTCTCAAGGGAACAGCCACACGAGAGAGAACAATTCATGGGGTTATGTAGAAAGATCAGGAGAAATGGGATTGATGGGATTGATCTACTGGCAGACATCAGGAACTTAACCGAAATGTCACCTGTCCATGTTCTCCAGAGATGTTGCCTGATGTGCTGAGGTACTTCAGCACTGTGTCCTTTTGTTGATTATGAGAGTACTGAGTTGACCTTATAAATCAGCTCACACAACATAAAATGTTTTATGCTTATGTTCTATATCTCTCTATATCACCGTTTATACATCTCTCGTTTCCCTTTCCCACTGACTCTAGGTCTGAAGAAGGGTCTCGAGCCGAAACGTTGCCTGTTCTTTTTCTCCAGAGAGGATGCCTGATGCGCTGAGGATGCTTGACGCGGAAAGAGAAACCAGTTAATGGTCTGGGTCAGTAACCCTTGCTTAGAACTGGGGGAAGAATGAAAGAATCATAGTTTCCAAAACTGACTTGGGCCCAGGAAGACAAAAGACTAAATAGAGATTGGTTTGGAGCCAAGGCATTCAGAAGTAATCTCAGGAAGCCCTTCTTCAGCCAGTTAGCGGAAATATGAATTCTTGTGGCAAAATGTAATGCTGAGACTAAGGGGGCAAGCTAAAATGACAAACTTTAAGATGGATTGATTTTGTGCCTATATGAAGGGTTATAATGTGTAGGAAAAAATCCTATCTTTGTCCCGCCCCCTCCCCTGGTCTGAGGAAGGGTCTCGACCTGAAGCGTCACGCATTCCTTCTCTCCAGAGATGCTGCCTTTCCTGTTGAGTTATTCCAGCATTTTGTGTCTGCCTGAAGGGTTATAATGATCAAGTTAAAATACAAACATCATGATCTCAGGAAATAATGGAATAAGTTTGAATATTCTCCTCCTATTCCTGTCCCTAACTGAACTTGAAAGAAAAATGGTGTAAAATACTGACTGCTGGAGTTCCCAATACCAACCTCCACTTGAATCTTTCAGCTGCAGGCCATTCCTAATATCCTTTCTTAAGATACAAACACAAAGGCAACCCTGGATTAATGGATTAATACTCTCACATTCTGAGCCTGGAGTGCTCAGTCCAGAGACCAGGGCCTTAATTCCAAGTTGCCAATTCCAGCTGAGGAACTGGAGATGTTACTGCTACAAGAGTCCCAGGTAGCCAGCAATGCTTCATTGGGTCCAGTGAGGGTTGACAGCTTCTTCCTAATGTCCCTAGGCCCAACGTTCACTCATCATCTAATGTTGCTATTTGGCCATTATCACATTGCTGTTTTGTAGGAGCAATGAGTGAACAAATTTCTGACATACCGTAGTGAGGTCATATCAGAAGCATTCCTTCACTGTCTGGAAAACACTTAAGTTGTAGACGATTCTCCTAAATTCATATCTCTTAACATTTGTGAGGGATGAGACAGCTTGTTGCTTCTTAATAGACTGTGATCCTCATGTCTGATTATACAATGAGCTTAACGGGCTAAATGGAATAAACATTCAGTCCAAGTTGGTGCATTATCATCCATGAGCGATATCCACCAATCTCATGTGAGCAGACAGCTTGGCAAGCCTGTAGAACTAGAACAAATGATCAGGCTGTGACTATGAATGTGAACCTCACTGGTGTTCCTCAATAACTGTTGTAAGGCAGCAAATCGCTTGGTTTATCAGCAGTAAAAAAGAATTTGACAACGGAAAACAGTGTAAAGGAAAAGCCATGACATGACAATCATCATGAATGCATTTTCATTGCCTATGCTTGTGTTTCATAGTTATATCCTGTAGAAATTATAATAATCCTGTATTTAAAGTATATTCCCACCTAGCATGTTTCCTCAACAACACCCTCTAAATCTGCAACCTCTACTATCGAGGAAGGCATGGGAGCAACCCATGGGAATACAACCATCTACAGGGTCCTGTCCAAGTCACACACCATACTGACTTGGCAATGTGTCACAGGTCCTTTAGTGCAACTGTGTGTAAATTTTGGAACACCTTTCCCATCAGCACCATGGGAGGACCACAGCAGTTCATGATGGCAGCCCACCACCACTTTCTCAAGGGCAATTAAGGATGGCCAGTTAATGCTGGTCCTAGCAGTAATATGCACATGTGTGAACAAGTAAACCAATATACCTGGGAGGCAAAATAAAGTCTTGCAGATGCTGGAAATCTGAAGTAAAAACAGACAATGTAGGAAAGACTTGACAGCTCAGATAGTATTTGTGGGACAAGAAAACGAGTTAATATTTCACAGGCGAATGACCTTTCAAGAAAATGTTTCATCAGATCCTCTTTGATGCTTTGTTCATTAAATCCACTTCTGCATCGAGTTCTGATGAAATGCCATCAATTTAAAACTTTAACTCTATTTCCCAGATGCTCCACAGATGCTTCCTGACCTGCTGCATATCTTCGGCACTTTTTGTTTTTATCCCAGACTCTGGGAGATGTTCCTGTCCAAGAGATACTCTGGGGAATAGTTTATGCCTCAATGGCAGTCTAGAGTCATACAGAACGGAAACAGGCTCTTCAGCCGAACTCAGCCTTGCAGGCAGAGGTGCCCATTGTATGGGATGATGAAATCATAACGATGGTCCAGGAAATAACAATACATGATAATATTGCTGGGACTTGATCTAGGCTTTAATAATATGAAAGCAAAGAAGGGAATATTGGTCTGAAATCAAAATATTCTATGTACATGATGGCAACACAATGATCATCTGCATTTTAATATTAACAATGGGAAGTTGCTAATACAGATGCTACACCTCATAATGTCTTATTTCCAACAGTAATTGCTGTTATCCAATGGAAATAATATCCATTGCAAAGTTGGCAGAACAGTGTCTTCAAAGGTCCATGACAGTCAGATACAGTTGTGCTTTCTTATTAACATGCACCTTGTTCCTATTTCATTTGTTGAATCCGTCCCGGTATCAACCCCTCATCTGATGCACTTTGAGGAGTGTTGCACATGTTGTTCTCTGACCTTCAAGACCTATAGATTTTCCTAAAGCATTTATTCTGCTGAGTTAGACACAAAATGCTGGAGTAAATCAGTGGGTCAGGCAGCATCTCTGGAGAAAAGGAATAGGTTTCGGGTCGGAACCCTTCTTCAGACTTCTGCTGGGATGCTGACTTTAAATAGGTTCTGCTTAATAATTCTATTGCCGGAATGGAATGATTGCAATTGAAAACTGGAGACCCCCGAAGTGAGACAATATATAAAAACGTTTATTTTTTCTCAGTCTCGAAGTTCGGTGCCAGATGTAGATTCCCCATTTCCAGACGCTGGAATGGGAGATCAAATATCAGCAAACAGCTTCTGTGTGCGTGACGATGAACAGTGAAGCAGAAAGATCAACTTCATATAAAGTGATATTCCAGGAAATTCGATAATGACGCAGGGATACTAATGGAACTGAAACTATCAAATGATACTGAGGCAATTGGTATTAACACAATGACACAGGGCCAAATGATATTTGCACAATAACATTGGGGGAATTGGTATTAACATAAATGTACTGGGGCAATTGATACTAATACAGTGATAATGGGAAATCAATACTAACACAATGACTGCTGGTAACGTCCCCCTAATCTATTCTGCTTATTCATCCTCAGAAAATGCTTAATAACCCTTTCTGCTTTCCGCAGAGACCGTCCCCTCCGTAACTCCCTGGTCCACTCGGCCCTTCCCACCCAAACCACCCCCTCCCCAGGTACGTTCCCCTGCAACCGCAGGAGATGCAACACCTGTCCCTTTACTTGCCCCCTCGACTCCATCCAAGGACCCAAACAGTCTTTCCAGGTGAGGCAGGGCTCCAACCTCATCTATTGTATCCGCTGTTCTAGAAGCCAATTTCTCTACATCGGCGAGACCAAACGCAGGCTCAGCCATCATTTTGCTCAACACCTTTGCTCAGTCCACCTTAACCAACCTGATCTCCCGGTGGCTCAGCACTTCAACTCCCCCTCCCAGTCCAAGTCTGACCTTTCTGTCATGGACCTCCTCCATTGTCATAGTGAGGCCCACCGCAAATTAGAGGAACAGCACATATTTCGCTTGGGCAGCTTATACCCCAGCGGTATGAACATTGATTTCTCTAACTTTAGATAGCTCCTCTGTCCCTTTCTTTCCACTCCCCCTTTCCAGTTCTCCCACTCTTTTCCTGTCTCCAACTACATCCTTTCTTTGTCCTGCCCCCTCCCCTGACATCAGTCTGAAGAAGGGTCTCGACCCGAAACGTTACCCATTCCTTCTCTCCTGAGATGCTGCCTGACACGCTGAGTTACTCCAGCTTTTTGTGATACCTAATAAATCCCTGAAGTAATTTCAATTGTATGAATTCATGCAGAAAAGCAAACATATTGATGGATTCTAAGTGCCCTGTTATCACTTCCTTAACAATAGATCCCCACTGCCCACCTGCCCTGCTGCACCGGTCTACCCGCTGGCAATAAACGTTCACCGCAAAACACTGAAAGCCTTGGACCACCAGTCTCGGGATGCAGCTGGACATAGATCAGCTGGAGTTGGGTGGAGTGGTGGCGGATAGAATTTAATCCAGATTAATATGAGGTAATGCTCTTTGGGCGGTCAGATTCTGGTAGTACATACAAAATAAATGGCAGGAACCATAAAAGCGTTGATGTAGAGACGGCATACATGTGTTGATCAAGCTCCCCATGTTAATAATATTAGCTGTTACATGCACTTGACATTCCATTCCTTTTTGGACGCCCATTGACAACTCCCCCCAATGTGTTCAGCCCCCTTGTTACTTCCAAGTTCCACCCAGACTGATTCTAGTCCTGATTACAGATATTTTTATCTTGTTCTTTATCAGGGCTGTCTCTCACCCTTTTTTATTCTCTGCAAATTGTCTTCAAGTTAAGTACAATTTAGAAATTAATTCCCACTCCTCATTACGATTCAACCACATTTCTGTCATTAGATTGTATCCATTTATTTATGCCGTTAATTTATCTTTCTTGTATCATGCATTCAGATAGCACCCGTAATGTTGCCTTTTTCAGTTGCATTCTGCTTGGAAGTAAATTCTTATGTTTTACGTTTATTCCCTTCCTGACAAAACTTTGATTACCATTATCATTTTAATTAAAGTACACTCACATCTTGTACTTTAGCTTTAACTTTCCAAATGTTTTCCCATTAAACTCGCTTATCCCACTCCCTATCCCCCACCTCTGAATTAGTTTAATTTTTTATCTACAGAGCTAGTTGTGTGATCCACTAGGATATTGGTCCGTCCCCAATTTCAATGAAGTCTATTCAATGATACTATTTGCTCTCTCCCTGAAGTTGTGAGAATTAGTAATAATGCAATGACAATTGCTTAGGTACATATTCCAAGGAATGAATAACAAGTTATTTTGGGGAGAAATTATAATAACAGGGCGATATTGCGAGAAGTTGCCAAATTCACAATGCCATTTCTTTAAAATTATTATAGCAAAATAATAACCAGAGGAACTGATGATAGCCCAATTATATTGGGTGGTAATAGCATAAAAATACTGATGGAAATTGCTGATAGAGGTGCACACTGGCACACCTGGTATAGCCGCTGCCTCTGAGTGCCCAGGTTCAATCCTAACCTCGGGTACTGTGTGTACGGAATTTGGACGTTCTCCCTGTGATCCTATGGGGGTCCTCCAATGCTCTGGTTTCCTCCCACATCCCAAAAAACATGCCCTAGTGTGTAGGGAGTAGGTGAGAATGTGGAATAACATGGAACTAATGTGAACGGTCGTTGTTTCCAAGTTGTAT
Source organism: Rhinoraja longicauda (assembly GCF_053455715.1). Taxonomy (NCBI): domain Eukaryota; kingdom Metazoa; phylum Chordata; class Chondrichthyes; order Rajiformes; family Arhynchobatidae; genus Rhinoraja; species Rhinoraja longicauda. The sequence goes on along the minus strand of NC_135961.1, from coordinate 47,748,659 downwards.
CTTTAAACTAAACTAAACATAATGAGACCCTATGAAACTGATGCCTCTAGAAATTGCCATTGGCAGAATGATACAGGCAATGTAGAATGATACTCAGGGAACTAAAAAGTACAAAATGATGCTGGTGAAGGTGGGTTGGGGGATAAAATAACACAATCATGCTGGGGAGAATTAGTAATAACAGAACGATACTTGTATTAAATCATACCAACACAATTATACTCTAGGAATTGATAATCATGCAAATCACCTTTGAGGAACAGAAATTGCTACAAATAAATTTGGGAAAGTACTCAAAAATAAAATAATGCCAGAAGCAAAACTAAATTACAATGATATTCTAGGTAAGTGAGAACAATGCTATGATACTCCACAGCATGAATTTTCAAACCCGCAAAACTCAGGAATTAGCAAGAACAAAATAATGGAGAGACAAATGCAACATAATGAAAATAGGGGTAACACATAGAGGAGTAATTGATACGAATACAATAATATTGGAGGAAATGTCAATCACACAGTGGCACAGTTGGTAAAGCTGCTGTATCACAGCACCAGAGACCCAAGTTTAATCGTGACCTCAGGTGCTGTCTGTGTGGAGTTTGCAAGCTCTCTCTGTGACAGCATTGGTTTTATCCGCGTGCTCCGGTTTCCTCCCACATCCCAAAGAAGTGCAGGTTCATAGGTTAATTGGCCTCTCTAAATTGCCACTGGTGTGTAGACAGTGAATGAGAAAGTGGGATAACATAGAACTAGTGTGAACAGGCTGGCATGGACTTGGTGGGGTGAAGGACCTGTTTCCACGCTGTATTTCTAAATTAAACTAAATTAATAATAACCAATCCTGAGGTTCCACCCACTGCACCAACCTGTCGAGTGTTTACAATTTAATTATACTATTTTAATGTCTCACATAAGCTCCAATATTTTTTAAACGTTAAAATAGATTTTAATAATTTTAAATTATTACAATTTAAACATGATGCATTTGACATTTAATTAATGTTAATTAATAACATAAATATAAAAAAAGGAAAACTAAAAATATTTCACCAAACGTATATTAATTGAAATTACCATTCAAATGGTGTGACTGTGTTCAATGCCTCATTGATATAAACGAGGACACATATATCAAGTCTAACTCAAATCCTTAGCTCCATCAGTTAAGAAACAACCCTAAATTTAATGTCAAGATAGCCCATTTCCAATATGTGTATTGTTACCTATTGGTCGAGATAAATTATTCTGTTTTTCACTGAGCAATATCTTCCCCACCACCTCTGAGTTGATAAACCCTGTAGACTTGGCCATAGAAGATTTATTGCTGAAGGTTACTGATGTCAGCAAGCCATGCAAATCAGCAAGGCAAAGGAAATTCCATCTTCTGAATCCTAGTTCCTTTCTCTTCCTCCAAATTAAGTAAAGTGCTCATTTCTAAACCATCCCTTTATGGAAAACTTTAGTTAAATGTACATGGATTGATTTCTGGGACAAAGGGATCACAAATCCTTGTGGGTAAAATAAAACTTTCATAACCTGGACTAGGTAGTGAATCTGGGGCAGAGTGGGAGGTCAGGTGCATTGCAACCAGCGGAAGCTTCTCTCTGGTACAGCTGGGTAACTACAGTATTAGAGCGATTAGCCCCAATAATCCACTAATATCCTGGATAGCTCATATTAAATTAATAGTATTCTAGGAAATGATTATATCGCAATAACTCTGGGAACAATTTGTAACAACACAATGATACTTCTGGCATTGTTTATGGCAGAGTAGACATTAGCAATGGCAATAAAATATTGAAACTGTAGTGAATTATAACAAGTCTATGATATTCCTGGGTAATGATTCCCTGAATCATTAATTTAATAATTTCCTAAAGGAATAAAATTACCACAATAGCATTTTGTTCAAAGAGTTCAGACAACAAACTGCAAACATTTATGACAACAGATAACTCAGTGGTAACGCTGCATCACAAACCACTATATCTTGGAATGCAACAACACACAGAGGTGTGGCAATCTTGCTGTCATGATCTAATACCCGCTGAGTTACTCCAGCATTTTGTGTCTGTAATACATCAGAACATTTTCTCTTCACTTGTTTAAAATGAAATCAGTTTGTAAAGATTTTTTTTTAAGGAAACCACTTTCTCAATTACAAATAATCCTAACCTGATCAACAAAAAAACAACTTAGAACCAGCCTTCATTTGAAGTTCAATTTGAGATAACTGCAGTGTTCAGAATGTGCTCCAAGTAAAAGACAACTTGGATTTACATAGCAGTTCACCCAGGTCCACTTTATAGTGGAAGAGAATTGCAGAGATGCGTTCACTATTGTCATGGAAAATGCAATAGCCAATTTATATGCGGCATATTCCCACAAACAGCCATTAAGACAGATAATCCATTTCTGACCTTAGATGAGGAATGCAACCAATTAATATGCTTCATTATAATGAGTGGTCCACCCGGAAGTCCTATTTCCTTGAATTAATCATTTGAAATTAACTTGTTACATTGCTGCTTTCCATTGAGATGTTGTAATAGTTTGTTACAACATCTCAATGGAAAGCAGCAATGTAACAAGTTAATTTCAAATGATTAATTCAAGGAAATAGGACTTCCGGGTGGACCACTCATTATAATGAAGCATATTAATTGGTTGCATACCGGCCTGGTACAGTAACTCATATGCCTAAGAACATAGGACGCTACAGAAAGAAGTGGACATTGCCCAGTATTTACCTCCCCACCATTGAAGGGATCTATAGGAACCACTGTGTCAAGAAGGCAGCTAATATCATCAAAGTCCCACACTACCCTGGCTATATTCTCATCTCGCTGCTACCATCAGGAAGAAGATAGAGGAATCTGAGAACTCTGGCCTCCAGGTTCATGAACAGCTTCTTCCCATCAACCATCAGTCTCTTGACATACACGTGGCTATTTAGGGTCTCTGAAGGTTTCCTCAGACTACCTTTAATTTATGGAATGAGGACAGAGATAGTGTGAATAATAAGAGCCTTTTCACCATAGTACAGGATTAACACAAGGGGTAAGATGTTTAGATCCAATGAGAAGAACTTCAACCCAAAGGGTGGTTGGAATCGGGAAAGCACTGCCAGAGAGAATGGTGCAGAGACTGTCACTCTCTTGGTTCTTGGAATTTAAACTGGAGATGGCAGGGTATGGATTTAAGCTAGAAGGGCTTCTTGGAGAAGAGCTGTCTTAAATTTAGTTGCATCTGGTTGAATAACTATAGTAGGGTGAAGACTATTCCATGCTTTAATTGTGCGAGGGATGGATGAATTGCTATACACATTTGTCTTGATAGCTGGTATCTCAAATTGAATCAAATGCCCTCGTCTACTCCTGATAGGTTTGGGTTTGGTGTAGATGTGGTAATCTATGTCAAGCTGACCATTTAACATTTTGTAAAAACAGGTCAAACGGTGGGCTTTACGTCTGTCTTGGAGAGTGTTCCACCCCAATGAATTTAGAAGTCCGGTAACACTTGCTTCTCTCTCATAGGTATTTGTAACAAAATGAGCTGCCTGTCTTTGGACATGTTCGATGGAAGAAATGTTTTTAATTGTGTATGGATCCCATGCTGCAGCTGCGTAGTCCAAATGTGGTCTAACAAGGGTGAAGTATAACTTCTCCTTGATAGAAGTTGAACAATGATAAAAAGTTGCGTCTCAGAAAATTTAGGACACCTGTTGCTTTCACCCTTGCATGATGAGTCTAGATGAATATTTAAATCATCAGGGCATAGAAGGCTACAGGCCAAATGCAGGTAAATGGGAGTTGTACAGATGGGTGTGAATTGTTTCACGTAGAAATGGCGGGCCATGGAACCTGTCTCTGTACTTTCCAACTCTATAATTCCTCCCATCAAGAAAGATACAAACATCAAGGTACATGGATCAGAAAGTTTTAGATGGATCAACACAGGCAAATGGAATTAGCTTAGGTAGGTACCTTGGTCGGCTTGGCCAAGTGGGTTGAAGGGACTGTTTCTGTGTTGAATGACTCTTATTGCCCGGAAAATAAAGTGTTGATTATATACGAAGACATCATCCTACATTCACAAAACATTGCAATGGATTCAAGCCCATGGTGTCAACGAGTTCATATAATAGTCAGGCCACTTCACAAGATGATATGACAAGTATAAAACCAACCAGACCATGTACACATTGCCACCATCAGGACTAAACTGCGCATGAATGAAAATCATCTACTACGAATCCAGTCACCATATTAGTCAGCATTTGAGGTGATGCTCCTCTTGACATCAAATTTAAATCTCCTCTAATTTTTTTTAAAATCCAGATTACCAGCACCACAACATCACTCAGGTGACTTAGACTGATATCTCAAAACTTTATTTGAGCTGATGTGTACACTACGTGGCTGCAATAAAATCAAAGGAGTGGATGTGGAGAGCCAGGCATTGGCATCACTGTATTCTACACTCAGCGTGGCTGAAAGGAGATCAATTTCCAGCTGTATTTTCTTCGTCATTCAGAGAGTTCTTGCAGGGAAGTTGCCAGAATCTCGTCGAGAGTTGCTGTGTATTGGACAAGTATGAGTCATCACATGGATCTGTAAAAGGTACTTGGTGTTTTGCTAAGTCCAATTTTGAACTGGTCCATTCACATTCCAAAGACGTGTAGGCTTTGAGTTAACTGGCCACTAAAAATTGATGCTAGTGAGGGGGTGAGTGGTAGATCCTGGGAGGAGTCAATGAGAATAAAAAGTGATTTTTGCAGAATTAATGTAAATGGATGCTTGATGGCCAGCATGAATCGGTGGGCCGAATGGCCCGTTCCCATGCTGGGTGTCTCTTCTGATGTTTTGGTGGATAGTAGTTTAGTTTAGTTTAGAGATACAGGGGGGGAAACAGGCCCTTCTACCCACCGACTAGTGATCCACACCGACTAGCGATCCCCGCACATTAACGCTATCCTACACACTAGGGACGATTTACACTTATACCAAGCCCATTAACCTACAAACCCGTATGTCTTTGGTGTGTGGGAGGAAACCGAAGATCTCAGAGAAAACCCACGTGTTCACGGGTAGAACGTACAAACTCCGTACTGACACCACCTGTTGTCGGGATCGAACTCGGGTCTCCAGCGATGCAAGTGCTGGCATGAGTTCCTTCACAGGATCTTGTCTTAATCCCCCACACTCGCAGAATAGCTCATAGAATAGTTCAGATTAGTTCATCTTCTACAGAGTTCATGGTCCAATTTGTAGAATCCTTTGTGCCTGGGATACCACAGCTGAGACACAAACTGAAAACAAACTACTGCTAACATTCAAAGAGAACAACACTGAGTAATTGTTGGCAACACATGGTCTCTGCTTCTCTTGCTCGTGTGCCTGATGAAATTCTGGCAATAACACTCAGGCAGAACACGAGTGATGGCCAGGAGTCTGCTTCCCAAAGTCCTGTCCTCTGTCACCTACATAATAAGGGCAGCATGGAGGCGCTGGCACCAGCAGCATCAGCATGAGTCACGGAGATTCATGACTTAGAAATGTGTCATTATTTTCATCATCGTTGCTTAATAGCACCTTGGGAGAAAATGCAAGATGAATGTGGTGGTTCAGGAAAGTAGCTCAACACCAGCCTCTCAAAGGTAATTACAGGTAGATGTTCAACATTGGCCAGAGGAGAGATGGCCGCAGCTTATGAATTATGTTTTTTTTGTTTTTGGCACATTCTAACAGTTTTAGCAATTGTTCATCATTTAAAAACGAGTGGAAACCTACAGACTACAAAGTCCCCTGGTTCAACCTTCAGGAAATTACTGATCTTAGGTAAGTTAGTGGCTACCAGGTTAAGTGATACAGCTGGTGCTCTACCTCAAAGGCTCTAGGTTCAGTTTTGACCTCAGGTGCTGTTTGTGCGGAGTTTGCATGTTTTCAGTGTCTATGTAGGTTTCCCCCCTGTGCTCCAATCTCCTCCCACATCATAATAACTTGCTGGCAGGTTAATTAGGCATGCAAATGACCCCTAACAGGAGTAATTCCATGCTGTTATGGGGAACATGCGAACTCCACACAGACATGATTGGTCAGGATTGAACCTGGATCTCTGGTGCTGCGAGGCAGCACCGTGCCACAGTCTGAAAGGCAGCACCTTTGAAAGAACAGCAGTCCACTCCCTCCCTGTGGTAGTTACGTCTCTGCAGTGGGATCCGTGGTAGGGAGGATCCTCGATTCACTGAGGTTGGCTTGTGGTGCCCATGCTGCTCTATATCAATATGGACAGAGAAACACCACTGCCCAACGCAAAATATATCTTAAAGAACAGAGTGAAAATAAACTCTAATCAAAATTATCTTCCAAAGGGAGAGAAAGAGCAACTCTAAATCAGTAGGAACTGCAGACAGGCACACTTGTGAAGTCATTGTGAACAAAGTCCAAAAGGATAGAGGAGTGAGATTCCACATCAAGAGTGCAACATCCCGTCTGCTCAACAACCGGCCACTGCACACAAGAGTGTAGGAGGAAGAGGTGTGGTCATCACCAAAGGAGATTGAAACATGCTGTAAGGTGGACAGTGGAATAGCAGGGGTGAAGTTCCTATCTGAAGGGAGAGGTTTTATCAAAGAGTCAGAGAGTACCGCATGGAAACAGACTGCTTCGGCATACCTCATCCATGCTCACCGTGATTGCCAGGAACTCCAGTCCTGTTTGCCGGTATTTAACGCAGATCCCTCTAAACCTTTCCTATCCATGTACCTGTCCAAATGTCCCTTAAGTGTTGTTATTGCGCCTGCCTCAACGACTTTCTCTGGCAGCCCGTACCACATTTGTATCATCCTTGGCACCACGATGAAGTGCAGGTCCATCAGATCAACAATGATTCAACACAACAATCTTCTCCACTTGTTCAATTCCCCTGACACTTGGCAAAAGTTGACAGAGATTGGTTTGGCTAACTTGGGGAAACACAGAGAGGATCAAAGCCAATGACCTTACATGTGTCTGCACACAAATTCCCAGGTGCCTGACATTTCCAATGTGGTTTCAGATGATGCACTCTTGGAACAAGGGGAGTCTCAGTGAATTATGAATGACTTGCCGGCCTTCTTTAGAAGCTATGTGAGAAACAGTTCAGTTCCACATTATAGAGCCTGGTGTGATCTAGGGTCGAGTTTGCTCTTGGACATGAAGGAATGAGTTCAGACTGTGGAGAATCATGGAAAGGATTTTGAAGCAAGGATATGGCCCAGAACGCCCTCTTAAGCTCTTTTCTCTCTGCAGTCAGGGCTACACCAGAAACCTGTGAGGATCTTTTATTTGGACAGAGTTACACAAAGTAACACAAAGAGAATATTCAGACCTTCAATGCTCTTCGAGATGGGATGCAGCCGGGGCACTGGATGGGATGTAGCCAAGACACTGGATGGGATGCAGCCAGGGCACTGGATGGGATGTAGCCAAGACACTGGATGGGATGCAGCCAGGGCACTGGATGGGATGTAGCTAAGACACTGGATTAGATGCAACCAGGGCACTGAATCAGGTGTGGTAGAGCTGGGGGTGGGATGCAGCCATTTCTCTTTGTTGATCCTGGTCAAAGCTCTGGATGGATTGTAGTCAAAGCTTTACATAGGGCGCAGCCAATCTCAGGATGGGAGTATATGGGAGTTTCGATGGGTTGTAGCCGGTGTTATGGGTGGAGTTTGTCCAGTGCTCTGGATGATGTGTGACCAATGTCTGGACAAGTACGACCAATGCTGGGTGTACCTAGCAATTTTGATGACTATAGCCAGCTGTCTGATTAGCTGTGGCCCGCATTCTACTCAAGTTGTTATGGAGAATAGGTGACAGAAAGAGGTTATCCAAAGCTTGCTGTGCATTGAATGGATTCAGCTGCGATTCTAGAGATCTTTGAAACCTCTTCTAGGTTGCCTGTGCTCCTGGTAGACCCTTGAAATCCATCCATGAATGTTAAGAGCACCAGTCAAGGACTTTGAATGTTTCCATTTGTTCTATACTGCACATGACATTTCAGTTGTTAGTTTAAGTCTGCAATTATAACGTATCCTTGAGTGTATGAAAGAAAGACAGCGATTGGGCTTGTATACACTGGAATTTAGAAGGATGAGGGGGGATCTTATTGAAACATATAAGATAATTAGGGGATTGGACACATTAGAGGCAGATAACATGTTCCCAATGTTGGGGGAGTCCAGAACAAGGGGCCACAGTTTGAGAATAAGGGGTAGGCCATTTAGAACGGAGATGAGGAAGAACTTTTTCAGTCAGAGGGTGGTGAAGGTGTGGAATTCTCTGCCTCAGAAGGCAGTGGAGGCCAGTTCGTTGGATGCTTTCAAGAGAGAGCTGGATAGAGCTCTTAAGGATAGCGGAGTGAGGGGGTATGGGGAGAAGGCAGGAACGGGGTACTGATTGATAGTGATCAGCCATGATCGCATTGAATGGCGGTGCTGGCTCGAAGGGCTGAATGGCCTACTCCTGCACCTATTGTCTATTGTCTATTGTCTATAAAGACCATTCTTAATGCCAACACCAGAGGATAAATGAATTGAATTAAAATCATTGAATTGTTACAGCACAGAAGGCACCCATTTGGCCACAATGGCCTTGTGGAGTGATCTCATCATCGCCATTCCCTGACCTTACCCTGCAGTTGACCAAATTGTTCTCTCTCAAATGTCTATCAATAGCCTTTTGAAAGTACTCATTGATCCTTTTGCTCCAAACTTTACAGCAAACAGGACCAATGAATGCCTTTAAAAGACTAGAGCAGTTCAACCATCTTGGGGTGGGAAAACCCTCAACAAAAGTTGAGCTGCTTCAAAAGAAATTTTAGAGTTGTTGATGAAGAGCAGAGGAGTGGTGTAAATTGCAGAGTAGTACAGGCGCAACAGGCTGAATGGCCTCCTGCGTACATCATTTCAGGAAAACTTGGACTTAACACAACATTGAAATAAATAAATCCCTGACAGGAAACATGATCAAAGCTTCTGAAAAGATAATCATGCAGCTGAGCAACAGGACTTCATTGGGATGAGAGAACTGTCCCTACGATTAAGTCCATCCTCTTTGTATTAGGATTTGTTATTGGAATAAAGACAGAAAAAGCTGGAAACATTCGGTAGTGCATCAGGCAGTATTGGTGGAGAGAGAAAAACAGAGGAAAAGGCAGGAAAGGTTAACCCTTCCTCAGGCTCCCCACAGATGTTGCCTGCCTCTTATTCCAGCATCTGTACATGTTGCTGAGCCCACGGAGTCATCTGCCCCCTAGTGCACCGAATCATTAAACCAGCAGAAAAATGATTAAGGCACAAGTTATGAGGATGCTAATAATCCGCAGCAAAACCTAAAGGTACTCAGCAGTTTGAGCAGCATTTGTGGACAGATAGTCAAGTTCTGCAGAAAACGTTTATGACTGAAACATTAGCTCTGAATCTCCAGCTGGTGATGGCACGTGGTCTTCTAAGCAAGTTGACCATTTTTTACTCTCATTCCAATAAATCCTTCAATTCGTAAGCCCTTGGAAATACTGAGCTCCTCAGATGTAGACTAAATAAACCTGGGCTGGATGCAGGTTAGTGTGAGCTGAGTGAATCAAATGCCAATTTATCTCTTATCTTCCCATCTCTAGGAATCATCCTGCCATACTTGACTTCAAATATTTTCCAAATGGATTCTCTGTCTGGCCATAGTGCCTATGGAAATTGTTTCTGAAGTTGTACGCAGTAGTAACAGCTGCAGTTCTCTACAACATATGCATTACATTTTGCTGACAGCTACTGCTCTGTAGACTGCCCTAATATTATGACGTACCTTTCACAACTTCTGATATAAATGGCCCCGTTTTCCAACCAAATTTTATGGCAATCAGCATGTTTTATTTTTGAAGCAACCAACCCATGACAGGTCTCTTAAACCCAAGCCTTTTGCATTAAGGTAACAACTCTGAAATCAGTCCATTTCCTCTTACAATTGGGCTCTCTTCTCAAGTAACTTAAACCTGTCAATGGCATCCATCCTTCCCAACTTTAACACTGCAGTTTTCCTTCCTTTGGTCTCGCAATGCTTTGCAAAATAACCCACAACAAAAGTATTCTCCAAACCCCTTTGTTTGTGAATTAGGAAAAAATCATTGCATCATTCATAATTCCCTAAAGCTCTTTACAAGAAATGAAGTACTTGTTTAAGTATTTCTGCATCAAAGAACAGTAGCAGCTAATACATACAGTGAGTACCAGTATACAGCAATGTGATAATGACCAGACAAGCCACTCTTTTTAAATAGTGTTGGCGCTGACAGATTGATATTGGCAAGGACTCCGGGAAAACTCCCCTATACTTTTCAGAACAATTTCTTGGGATCACCTGGGAGAGCGGGTTTATCACATCTCATCCAAGCCTCCTCACCAGCGCTTCAGCATAGGCTTTAATACTCAAATGCCCATTATAGGATGTGAACCTACAACATTCTGCTTCAGGTCACAAGAGTGCAACTTGTTGAGCCACGAATGTGACTTATTATTGTTGTTACATGATATCAGTGGTTAACTCTGTGCGTGTGATCAAGCCAGGAAGCTCCATACAACATGATAACAGTCTATGCAGCCTATAACACACAGAGGAAACCTCATGAAGGACACCAAAGAGAAATAAGTGACATGCCATTCTGTGATTATCTGTTCTACCCAGTGTTATTTCAGAACAAAACCAAACTGAACCACAAATCAATTGAAAGCATCTTCACCAAACACAGCTGGTCTGAGAATAAAACCTTACCTGGCTGGAGGCAGCCTTTACTCTGGAGAATATCCGCCATGGAACTGCCAAAAATAAACTGGACATTCTGCAGGAAACCCTACGGGCAAGACAGCAACACCATTAATTCCTCACAATCAGCACTGGGCAACCACTCACAAAATCAGTATGTCAGCTTAACAGAGACAGGTTTCTGGGATTATTGATGGAGGCATTTAGTCTGGAAGGCGATTAGAATTTCAGGATTGTTATTAATTCCAAGAGTCTTATTGCTGGATGCAGCCATTGGTGATAAGATCCCAATACATACCTTGAAGTTCTTGCCTGGTGTGAGTCCTTTGGCCACGTACAGCTTGCTGTTGGTTGAGGTCAGCTGTTCATAAAAAGGGTCATCGAGGATGAAACTATCAGCAAGCTCACAGCCCACATACAGATATGCATTCTCTCCATTCACATGGATGGTGATATTCTTCCACTGGGAATCAGCGATGTCCACATCCTGGAAGGAGACCAGGTTCTGGGACCTCTCCACTGAGTATTGGAAATCCAGGGTGTTTGCCAGTCCATTGGAGATGATCTCCAGCTGGCGTTTATAACCTGGCCCCTCGATGGCCAGCAACGTCCCCTGGCTCTTCCTGTCCTGCCTCAGACTGGCCATCAAGATGAAGCCCTCCTGGTACTGCATCAGCCTCACGATCTCCTGGAACTTCTCGCTGGAAGCTGCTGGGATCTGGTCGAATCTGTTGAACCTGAAAGCAGGGGTGTTGCGGTCCGGACCTCGAAACAACTTCACTCCAGCAGTTTGCCGATTCACATTGCTGATCGCAAACAGATCGAAGGTGACCTCCTCTTCGGGAGGAACATCTGAGGAGCAAGTTAAAAAAAAACATAGAGTGACCCAACAGCGACCATTTCAAACCCAATCCAAACGCTTGAGATAGATTGGGTGCGACAATGCAAAGCCTATAACTTGTGAACTTACCGACAGACTGACTCCTGGTCCCAAACACCAGCATCAGAGGCAGAAGCCATCGCAGATATTCGTTTCGCACCATCAGCCCTACAACAGAGGACAGCAGATCTTGAAAGAGCGTCCCAAACTCGACACCCAAACCGTCCACCCACTTTCCCATCCCACACTCCAGCTCTTTGCAAAGAAGTGAATCGAAACCCCGACAAACACGGGGACTTACCACGTTGTTTGACAAAGACTGCGAACAATTTACCCAAAGAGTCCCAACAAAGGAAACGCAAGTCTTTTTTAACTTAGCAATGATAAATGGGAATGTTCAAATCATATCGACGTTCTTTGCAAATACTGCATGTTATTTCTTATGCATTAAAATTATAAGGATTTTGGTTTTTTTTTTAAAAGGTATCTCACCCGGTGTTTGGTGCCTGTACTCGATGTGGCAGAGTGATCTTGTAATCTTGTAAGCCTGTAGCCGTGTGTGTGTGTGTGTGTGTGTGTGTGTGTGTGTGTTGTAGGGGCTCGCTGGCTTGTCTGACTCTCTCTCCACTCACTGGGTCTGTGCCCAGCAGCTGAAAGTAGCCGGGATTCACTGGGCTCGGCTCTTTATATACCCTCCCGTCAGCGCCGTCAATCAGTCGAGGGGAAGTGGTGTACACTCATGCCTCCAGAGAAGTTACATAATTCTCCCGCGCCCGTCCCCCCCCCCCCCCCCCGTCCCGTCCCGCAAACTTCTTTCGCTTGCAGGTCCGGTGGTGGGACCTGACCCTCTCTCGAGTCTCCAGCCCCCCGGGACAGGAGGACACAGTCTCCAGCCCCCCCGGGACAGGAGGACACAGTCTCCAGCCCCCCCCCCGGGACAGGAGGAGCCAGTCTCCAGCCCCCCGGGACAGGAGGACCCAGTCTCCAGCCCCCCGGGACAGGAGGACCCAGTCTCCAGCCCCCCGGGACAGGAGGACCCAGTCTCCAGCCCCACCCCCCCCCGGGACAGGAGGACCCAGTCTCCAGCCCCCCCCCCCCCCCACCCCCGGGACAGGAGGACACAGTCTCCAGCCCCCCGGGACAGGAGGACCCAGTCTCCAGCCCCCCCCCCCCGGGACAGGAGGACCCAGTCTCCAGCCCCCCCCCCCGGGACAGGAGGACCCAGTCTCCAGCCCCCCCCCCCCCCCCCCGGGACAGGAGGACCCAGTCTCCAGCCCCCCCCCCCGGGACAGGAGGACCCAGTATCCAGCCCCCCCCCGGGACAGGAGGACCCAGTCTCCAGCCCCCCGGGACAGGAGGACCCAGTCTCCAGCCCCACCCCCCCGGGACAGGAGGACCCAGTCTCCAGCCCCCCCCCCCGGGACAGGAGGACACAGTCTCCAGCCCCCCCCCCCCCGGGACAGGAGGACACAGTCTCCAGCCCCCCGGGACAGGAGGACACAATCTCCAGCCCCCCGGGACAGGAGGACACAGTCTCCAGCCCCCCGGGACAGGAGGACCCAGTCTCCAGCCCCCCCCCGGGACAGGAGGACACAGTCTCCAGCCCCCCCCCGGGACAGGAGGACACAGTCTCCAGCCCACCGTTCGTTAAGGGCTAGCTAGGGCAGGAATCTCACCATTGCAAATCAATAACTAAACGCAATGGCTTGGCGCTGAATTCAGAGACTCTCACCACGTGGGGAAAGTACAGAGGACCAAAGGGTGAAGGGAAAACCCGCCCATTCACCCGGCTAATGTCAACATTTCATGGACACATTACATTAGAACGAAGGTGGACACAAAGTGCTGGAGCGATTCAGCGGGACAGGCAGCATCACTGGAGAGAAGGAATGGGTGACGTTTCGGGTCGAGACCCTTCGCCCTCCGACTGACTCTACGACCACCGACCACGTCTTAACCCCTTTACATTAGAACATTTGGAGGGATTCGTGGCAGTTTTCATGCAGAAATCACCCCCCGACTAGAAGGGTTTCCAAGTTTACATTTAGTGCGAGGTTTTCAGTTAGGGAGTAAATTGCGAGTTTAAAGTGCATATCCGCACCCGTGGCTTATCAACAAAATATTAAATCAGAATGGTGCTTCAAAATCACACCCTAGAGACAGCCAGCCGCCCGCCACTCTACAGGCTTAGATGTGCGGGAGAGTACAGGGGAACGTTCTCCGCGAGTCTGTCCTCCACAGTGCGCAGCGGGCTGCTTTAACCAATCTTTTCAAACCCCTGCCATTTAGCAACGTGTCCGGTATGCAGTTCAAGTGCAGCGAGTGTTAAAATGCGAGGTGACTGGAAGAGGTGATACATAGTTCATAGTTCATCCTTCACCAGTGTCCCGACTACAGTGCGCTCGCCTCTGGTGCTGGTGAGACTAACCGGCCCGATGGACCCCTGCCCTGGACCGGATTAATATACACTGGTGTAGCAAGGAACTGCAGATGCTGCTTTAAACCGAATCCCATTGCTGGAATAATACAAGGTTTTTATTCACAAAATGCTGGAGTAACTCAGCGGGTCAGGCAGCAGCATCTCAGGAGAGAAGGAATGGGTGACGTTTCGGGTCGAGACCCTTCTTCAGACTGATGTCAGGGGGGCGGGACTGGAATGATAAATGTGTGGATTTGGCCCCATCACTGGATTAACCATTGAATTAACAGAATGGATTAATATATCTGCAGGGTATTTAAAACTATTTTAAAACTAGAACCTACTGTGTTAACATCCACCAGATTAACACATATTGGTTAATTTTGCTGCTGAATTAATTTCCACTGGATTATCATAGATCATAAGTGATAGGGGTAGAATTGGGCCATTCGGCCCATCGCGTACACTCCGCCATTCAATCATGGTTGATCTATCTCTCCCTCCTAACCCCATTCTCCTGCCTTCTCCCCAAAACCTCTGACACCCATACACATCAAGAATTTATCTATTTCTGCCTTAAAAATATCCATTGACTTGGCCTCCACAGCCCTTTGTGGCAATGTGTTCCAAAGATTCACTACCCTCTGGCTAATGAAATTCCTCCTCATCTCTTTCCTAAAGGAACAACCTTTAATTCTGAGGCTGTGACCTCTGGTCCTAGATTCTCCCACCAGTGGGAACATCCTCTCCACATCCACTGAATTCAGCCCATAGGTTCAATGTGTTTCCCTGGTTTAACAATCATTACACCCAATACTAGTTCCACAGATTCACCACCCTCTGACTTAACTGATTAACTGACTCTCTGACTCCAGGCCTTCCACTAGTTGGTGGGTTTCAATGAGGTCCCCAACCCCCCCCCCACCCCCCTCAGTTCCACCACCCCTTCCTCCCCACACCGCGCAGCCAGGCCAGGCTGGGACTCACCGGACAGACTCGCCCCTCTGTAAGATCTCAGTGTTGGTCACCATGATCCTCTGTATGTCCTGTAGTTCAGTGTTGATAGGTCCCAGCTTCCAATGAGACCACGAGTCATCGTACGACTTCTTCTGCTTCTGGATGTAAGTATCGAACTCGATGAAGCCGAGTAGAGTGGGTTAACATAGAGTGGATTATTATCCATTAAATTAACCTCTCACTGGATTATAATGGATTCATTTTAATTGGATTAACCCATTCACTTGATTAACATCCACTAGATTAATTTATACAGCAAATATATACCCCTATCTCATTCACCCCATCCATTGGACTAACATCGCACTGTAATAATACCCACTGATTCATCCACTGGATTAATAACTCCACTGGATCAACATTACAACTGGATCCCCATCACTGAATTAAACCACCAGATGAACCACTACTCTAGTTCAACATCACAATTGTTCAACGTCAGCACTAGACTAACATCCATTGATTTAGTATCTCCACCAGATTGACGTCTCCACTGAATTAACCGTCACTGAATTCACACATATATTGGAATAATGTCCACTGGAGTAATTCATACACTAGTTTTATGCATTCATTGGATTAACATCTCCACTGTGTAAACATCTTTACCGGGATAACATTATATTGTCATCTCCAGTAGATTGATTCATGTGTTAGATCAGCATCTCCACTGGGTTCACACCTTCAGTGGATTCACACCTAATGGACTGGCATCTCCATAGGCACTCAAAGAACCGTTACACTGTCCCACATCCTGTTCTCATTGCCTCACTCTCTGCCCTGGAGTAACTCAGTGGGTCAGGCAGCATCTCTGGAGAAAAGGAATAGATGATTCTTCGGGTCGAAACCCTTCATCAGACTCTCACAGTCAAGATCCCTGTCGCACTCCAACTGCCATCTTTCAGATAACTTTAATTATTTGGCTTCATGAACAAACTATGAGGAATAATTTTAATGGGAATATCCTGGTGATACTTGCTGTGCAATGAGCAATCTATAAAATAGGAAAATGGGAGCAATTCCATTTGCAGATCCCATTCTTGCCTTAGTTCTCTGTTTTCCGATCAACTCAAAGATGATTTATTCTGGGTGTCTGAAATGTGTTGCAATGAAATAACTTATCTGTTCCAGTCAATTGTGGTGGCTTTTAAGAACATTCTTCAGGAAACCTCATGAGTCACACTATCTGAGATGGATTCATAATTCTTAAAGCCTCTGGTTCACAGTTTCTCAATCACTAACATCAATGTGTGTGCGCAGTAAAGCTGTCCATGTAGCTATTTGGCTGTGAAGATCAGAACCATTAATCTTTCTTGCAATATCAATAAATTAAGAATACTGAGAGCGAATATTTGCTACCAAAAAACCTTCAAAAACCAGCGTAGAAATTAATCTGCACTACAACATCACAATTGTTTGGAACTGATAACCGTCTAGTCCCCTATTTCCTTGAAAAACAGAAGGAGGCCAGTTCTGTCCAACAAGTCAATGCTGGCTCACAGAGAAATACCAATTCTCAAAAGCATTTTACTGTGGCCAATTAACCTATCAACCCCAGATCTTTGGGATGCCACATGGTCACAGGGAGAACCAGAGGTCAGGTTTGAACCTAGGTCTCTAGAGCTGCCAAGCTACCACCTGTGCCACTGTGCTGCCCTGGATGGGAGGAATTGGAAGGTCATTGTTACACAGGAGGCTCTACAACCACATGGAATGGTTGAGGGGAATGGAACATATGGGGAGCCAGGGTTGAGATTTGGATGGAGTTGGAGTGATTTGAACCTGAAGCCCATTTTTTTGTTGGCGTGAACAGAATGGGCTGAGTAAACTCCTCAATGCCATAAATTTCAACAACAGGCGAGCTGCCAGAGCAAGTGGCAGAAGCAAGAATAATTACAACATTTAAAAGGCACTTGGACACATACGTGGATAGGAAAGGTTTGGGGGGATATGGGCCAGGCACAGGCAAATGTGACAACTTCATCAGCAGGACGAGTTAGGCTGAAGGGCCTGTTTCTGTGCTGTATAGCTCTATGACACTATGAGTCTAATTCCATAATTCAATGAGAAACAGAGTGGGCGGAAACTCATGGAACACATACACTGGCATAGACTGGCAAATGGTCTATCATGAAATGCCCTGTCATTCCAAGTGTTACAGGTGAAATTAACTGCAGCCTGAGCAGCTTCTTTGAGGATCTGTACAGTTTCAGGACTCCCCAGCATGGCCCGTACATTTCTTCACCTAACCACATGAACACTTTCACGTTTCCCCACTTCAAATTATCCTCAAGATCCATTTTCCAGATTGGTTGCAGCTGCAGCATAGGTGTACTGCACAGCGGTTGCGTTACTCAATGAGTATTCATGGGCCGGGATCAGTGTTCTAGAGTTCAAGCCTGTTACAACGGCTAAGAATTCAAGTAACTGTGAAAGTTACTATCAATGAAATGCTACTATCAATAAAGATGAGCGCGCAACAATTGGAACAAAGCCCAGCTTCTTCAGTATAGTTCAATTGAAAGAGGCATCTCTTGCCATTAGACAATCTAGCCCATATGTGACTCAAAACCTATTTTTGAAACTACCACCTTATTTGAGGGGCAACGGAGGATGGTGAATAAAGGCCAGTAATGCCCACATGTTATCTGCAACACTTTAACGATAGAAAAGCTCTTCCTGTCTCTTCCTTATTATTGTTTGTCATTCATTGAGTTCTTGGGTAAGTGCATGATATCCAGTCTACAGTATTGAGTTGTATATGGAGATGGCGGATTAAATTAATCTGGGACTCGGACCTTCTTTTCGCAGGTGACAGAGGTGTAATGATATTTTAGCATCCAAGCTTCTTAATTTTTTAAGAAGACATTTGCTTTTCCTCTGACTTCCTGGCATGAACAAACAGTACTTTTAATGCAGGTACGCCAGATAGGACAATCCAATGCTGCTGTTCCCAGGGGTGTGTGCCATTTCCAAAACTCTGAGAGTTTTTGAATTTCTTTTTGTGTTCACCACATGATCGTTTGTCCTCAGTCAGCTCTCCCTAAAATTGGCTGCTTTGATATTATGTGTAAGAAGGAACTGCAGATGCTGGTTTAAACCGAAGATAGACACAAAATGCTGGAACAACTGAACTGGACAGGCAGCAGGGAATGGGTGACGTTTCAGGTCGAGACCCTTCTTCAGACGCTGCTTTGATATTATGTCATGTCCACTGATGTGTCCTGCCCAGAACTGTTTGAACCTAGACTTGCTAAAGTCATTATATCTTCTGAGTCTAATTCTGAGACTCCCTCCACATTATAATAGCTTTCAAAGGAACTTGTGCAGTCAATATCCTTGTATTTTCGGCTTTCATAAAGGTTGCTGCATAAAGTGCAACACAACTTAGGATGTGATTGCTGATAAACTACAGAGGTGAAATCATCTTGTACCAATTAAATGCAACATTGCATTCAAAACATTCCCAAGTGGTCTACCTGTACCCCTTGGAATGTGCTAAATATGATTAAGGAAGTGCTAGTCATGGCACGCATGGGATAAGGAATGTAAGCCCTCGTCCCTCCTCTACCGCCAGAGCAATGCATGTTCACACAAGGGCATGTGTGTAGACCTCATTGACCACTGAGCTCAGAAGCACAGCTGACAGTACAACCAGCTGCTGTTCACTGATATCTATTCCAGACCACACATCAAATTTCACAACCAGAGATAATTATTTAAATAATTATCACTGATTGGAGTATACTATTTCTAATTTATACCAAAGAACGCCTTTCTATTAAATTATCCAGCTCTACATACAATACAATACAATACAATACAATATATCTTTATTGTCATTGTACCCAGGGGTACAACGAGATTGGGAATGCGCCTCCCATACGATGCAATAATTTAAGTAATTAACAGCAACCCAACGAAACGAAACAATTGTAACAGTTTTTAGACAGGGTAAAGTGCAAGTTGATCTATGTGTTGTGGCCATCCGGCTCAGCAGGACCGGTTCACAGCAGCTATGGCCCTGGGGATGAAGCTGTTCCTGAGTCTGACTCTGAAAGAGCAGTCGCTGTGCAGTACACCTATGGTCTCCTTTATCTCCTGTTTCTTCTTCATGTAGTTATGAATTTTATAAATTTTTATCCAACTTGCTGGAAAGTTTGCATCCACTGCTTTTCCGGCATTGCCGGATTATAAACCCTCAACTGGGAAAAAAAAAAATCTACTCTTCCTGAATTGTTTGCCAATTTTTCTAAACCTCTTTCTTCTGGTTGTGTGGTGACCTCCTCATCAACAAGTACCCTTTATAGCTCTGATCGTCTCTGTTATATCAAGCAGTCTTCTCTAAAAGGGACAACCTCGGATTCCTATTCAAATCACTACAGCTATCTATTTCAAATCTCAGGTTCTGGGTGTGTCCCTCCATTCCTCAGTGGCAGAACCAAGCCTTGTGTTATAAATAACACAATATTGAAAACAACTTCCTTAGTTAGGCTACCAAACCCCACCAAGAATGGAACCAAAGTGTGAAGATCTCATCATCAAATTTGCAAAAATATAAAGTTGGACTCATCATTAAAATGGACTCAAGGTTACCAAAATCTAATATTTTTGTTTCCTTGTGTTCCTCAGCATGCTTTATCATTCAGGGAAGGGATCTTGTGATCTCACAGGGGAGCCAGGGTGATCAGGGGCATGGGTTGAAGATTATGGCATGGTAGTACCGGTACTGGGGAGGAATGGCCTAACCTCTGGAAGTGCTTGCCATTCAATCAGCACCGGCCCCTAGTGGAGGAGCATCAATACTGCAGCAATCTTTATTTTGATAATGTCGCAGAGAATCCACAAGCACGACCAACCAGGATGATACATCTGAATCTCTCACATGAAAGCTGGTAACAACCAGGTCCTATCCAACAGTCCAAGTTATATTACAGGTTCTTTGTCTCTAGAGGATTCACTACAGCAACCCAAATAATACGTTTTCTATTATTTTCTGCTTCAGTGCGCTTGCATTGTGATAACAATGGATGACTAGAAAGGTAAAGTGCCCTTAATATTTTAACAGCTGTAACTAAGTGTCCCACTTGGCATTTTGGCTCCTTTCTGAGGAGTTTAAATAGGAACACAAGCTGTCATTTTGAATTGGGTTATAATGAACACATGGTCACACATTTAATTGCCAAAAACTAATGCCATCCAATGGATTCAAGATACACATGCTTATTACGCCTATTACTCTAATCACAGTGCCGCAGGGATCTTGCAAGTCTGCATTTAAAGAAAGACTGTTTCCAATTGCAAATTATTATGCAGTTAAACCCTTAGATTTCTCTAGTTGTTAAAATTAGGAATTCAAAGAAACTCTTTTTATTGCAAAGATTGTCCTTGTGAAAGTTCGGTGTATCTTGAAAGCTACAACAAAAAAAACTTTTAGCTATCCAAGAGTGACTTAATAAACCTTTTTAAAGTGTTCCAGGATGCAAAGTCTGACTGGTGAATTATTTCTGGATATTTGTGGTAAGTTTATTGCCAAGATGAAAAGTATGCTTCACTCCGATGACCACAAGCCCACTCAGCATGCCAACGGTGTTCTTTTGTTAGTCCTTATATCCAAAAGACCTTTTCACTTTTCTCACATTCCATCCTAAGAGAACTCATAGGGAACACAATAAGGTCACGGAAAACTCATCAGAGAGCTTCAGACAACGTCCCATTATGTGTGGCAAAACTGACTCATTCTTTGCATCAAGTAAATATCATTTGAATTTATGTGGGTTAGTGGTTAACCAGGCCAGACCATGTGCTGGTAAATGGGATTGCTGTGGATGGTCTATACTAGTTGGAATGAACGTGGAAGGCGAAAGGGCTGTGTGATTTCATAGCTGTGTTTAGTTTCGGTCATCCTGCTATAAGAAAGATGCCAATAAGCTGGAACGAGTGCAGTAAAGATTCACGCGGAATATTTGTCAAGACTCAAGGGACAGATGCAGGCAATTGGGACTAGCTTAGAATGGGCATCTTGGTCGGCATGAAGGGCCTATTTCTGTGCTGTATGACTCTATAACTGAGTTATAGGGAGAGGTTGGGCAGGCTATGACTTTATTTCTTGGCACATAGACTGAAGGGTGTTCTTACAGAGGTTTATAAAATCATGAGTGCCATAGACAGGGTTGGGGGATCAAGAACTCGAGGGCTTAGGGTTAAGGTGAGAGGAGAAAGATGTAATAGGAACTCGAGGGGCAGCGTTTTCTCACAGAATGGTGCATATATGGAACAAGCTGCCAGAGAAAGTTATTAAGCAGGTACAGTAACAACATTTCAAAGATATTTGGACAGCTACCTGGATAAGGAAGGTTCAGATAGATATGGGTCAAATGCAGGCAAGTGGGCTGAACATAGATGGGTATCTTGGTTAGCATGGACAAGATGGGCCAAAGGCCATGTTTCCCCGCTATATGACTCCATGATTATCTGATTTTATAACTTGAATTTATAAAACCGATCCAATGTAGTTTCCATTCACAAAATGCTGGAGTAACTCAACAGGTCAGGCAGCATCTCAGGAGAGAAGGAATGGGTGACGTTTCGGGTCGAGACCTGACCCGCAATGTAGTTTCCAGGTTTGTTCACATTAATTCAGATAAAATTTGGCAGTGAGAGAAGGAATGTTATCAAATAATTTGATTACAAAGTATTTGTTAGAGAATCTTTAAAGGGTGTGAGACAGGTACCAGGCAGAAAAATGTGCTTCCCGTGATAAGTATATGTGCTATCTCCAGGCCAGCTTTATATTTTTCAGCCTTTTTAATCTTTGCTTCCCAAACTAAAATTGCTCACCCCTTGTGCTTCCCCATCACTAATGGCTTCCAAACTTGCAACACGAGAAATGGAAATTCTTCCTCTCAAAACGCCAGTCAGCAAAGTCGTACCCTGTGTCAGCTACCATTTGTAACATTGTAACCATGACATGGTGCTGTGCATGGTTGCAATTCTTCAATTCTCCATACAATGGTGCCGTGCAAGGCTGCTTTCTCAGCCCCCTACTACAGAAACATATAAAGACATAGAAAATAGGTGCAGAAGTCGGCCATTTGGCCCATCAAGCCAAACCAAGAATGGAATATGATCCTGGTTGATCATCCAAAATCAGTACCCTGTTCCTGTCTGAAGAAGGGTCTCGACCCGAAACGTCACCCATTCCTTCTCTCCCGAGATGCTGCCCGACCTGCTGAGTTACTCCAGCACTTTGTGAATAAATACCTTCGATTTGTACCAGCATCTGCAGTTATTTTCTTATACTCCCTGTTCCTGTTTTATTTTCCCATATCCCTTGATTCCGTTAGCCCTGAGAGCTAAATCTAACTCTTTCTATACTATACTATATACTATACTCCCTATACACTCATGACTGTGCAGCCAAATACCAATCCAACTTAGTTTACAAGCTCATAGACTATACCATCGTTGTGGGCCACATATCAAATAATGACAAGACAGAATGAAAAAGGAAATTGAGAACCTTGTAACCTGGTGCTAAGACTACAACCTCTCAATGTCAGTAAGACAAAGGAGATTGTGATGAAACAGTACACACACAGTATACATTGTTGGTGCCAAAGTAAAGATGATCGAAAGCTTCAAGTTCCTAGGAATAAATATCATCAGCAATTTGTTCTGGACCAGCCACATTGAAGCTATGGCCAACAAAGCACGCTAACACCTCTACTTCCTTTGAAAGCTTAAGAATTTCGGCATGCCCCCAACAATCCACACCAACTTTTACGGATGCAATGTAGAAAGCATTTTCTTGGGATGCATTGCAGCATGTTTGGCCATCCAAGACCGCAAGAAATTGCAGAGAGTTGTGGACGTAGCCCAGACCATTACGCAAACTAAGCTCCCTTCCATTGACTCCATCTACACTTCACGTCACATTGGCAAAGCCACCAATATAATCAAGGACCAGTCTCACCCTGATCACTCCCTCTTCTCCTCTCTCCCATAGGGCCAGAGGTACAGAGGTTTGAAAACGTGTACCTCCAGATTTAGGGACAATTTCTTACAAGCTGTTATCAGGCAGGTAAACGGTCCTGTCATCAGCTAGAATGTGGTCCTGACTTCCCACGTACCTCATGGTGAACTATCTTTGATCGGACTTTATAGGATTTTACCTTGCACTAAATGTTGTATTCTTTATCCTTTATCTGTGCACTGTGGATGGCTTGATTGTAATAAAGTATAATCTATTCTTTCACTGCATAGCTCGCAAACAAAAGCTTTTCACTGTACCTCGGTACACGTGACAATATTAAACTTAACAAAATAAATTAAACTAAACTCCTTGTGCTGGCAACCATTGTGCTTTACAAACACTTCAGATTAAATCCAAGGTGTGGCCAAGTATATGTATGCAGGTGAAAGCAAACCATGGCAAAACTCCTTCACCCTTCCACAGATGTTGCCTGAGCTTCTGAGTCCCCCCAGAACTTTAGTTTTTACCCAAGGTTCCAGCATATGCAGTTTCATATGTCTCCATTCCAGATTTTACCCCACCGCTATGTATAAAGAATTCTTCCATAAGTTCCCTCAAAGCCTCAACTCCTTTATCCTGTGACTCCCGTGGTGAAATACGACACAGAAAGGTGTCCTTTATGCCACTAGGTTCATGATCGACCACCCATTTACACTAGTGATACATTATTTCCACTTTATTCCATTCTCCTCACATTCTCATCACCTCCTCCCAGATTATACCGCTCACTCCTAAACACCTGGAGCAATATGCAATGGTCAAATAATCTACCATCCTGCACGTCTATGGGATATGGAAGGAAAGCAGAGCACCCAGAGGAATCACACGCAGTCACAGGGAGAGAGTGCAAATATCACACTATCAACACCAGAGGTCTGGATTGAAACCAGGTCCTCACACTGCACCACTGTGCTACCCTATTTGATCCATGCACAAATTCTCTGCTTAGGAATACATGTGCAAATTCATTACAGATGTAACATTCCAGGATTGGAGAGGTGTTTTTTTAAAGGGTAGTGAACTAGTGAGCAGGGCAATAGCATACTGAAAATAAGATCACATGATCTTGGAAATACTCAGCAGGCAAGTAGTATCTGTGGAGAAAGAAAAAGTTCTTTTTTCAAAAAGCACCAAACCTTTCATCAGAATTATGGCAAAGGGCAGCATGGTGGTGTAGCAGTAGAGTTGGTGCCTTACAGCACTTGCAGTGCCAGAGACCCGGGTTTGATCCCGACCATGGGTGCTTTCTGTATGGAGTATGTACGTTCTCCCCGTGACCGCGTGGGTTTTCTCAGAGATTTTTAGTTTAGTTTAGTTTAGAGATACAGCACGGAAACAGATCCTTTGTCCCACTGAGTCTGCACCGACCAGCGATCCCCTAACTTTAACACTATCCTACACACATTAGGGACAATTTACACTTATGCCAAGCCAATTTACCTACTTACCTATACGTCTTTGGAGTGTGGGAGGAAACCGAAGATCTCGGAGAAAACCCACGCGGTCACGGGGAAAACGTACAATCTCTGTACAGACAGCACCTGTAGTCAGGATCGAACTGTAAGGCAGCACCATCATGCTGCCCTATCTGCGGTTTCCTCCCAAACTCCGAAGACGTACAAATTTGTAGCTTAATTGGCTTGGTATAAATGTAGATTGTCCCTAGTGTGTGTAGGATAATGTTAATGTGCGGGGATCGTTGGTTGGTGTGGACTCGGTGGGCCGAAGGTCCTGTTTCCGTGCTGTATCTCAAAACTAAGTTAAACTAAACTGGAAAAAAGTTAGAAATCAAACATGTTTTATGTTAAAGAGAGAAAAAAAGGTAAATGGTTTGATTTGGTGGAAATCAAAGGAGACTCGGTGATGCTGGCTCAGAGAAGGTGGTGAAGGCTTCTTAGCCAAATCTGGTGTAAATAGGTGGAGGTGTAAATAGAAGACGGATCGGAATGGAAGACTGGGAGAAACCTACTGGAACCATGAGAGATGAAACAATGCAAATGCTGAAAATCAGAAATAAAAGATTTTTGGATAT
This sequence comes from Rhinoraja longicauda, assembly GCF_053455715.1. Lineage (NCBI taxonomy): Eukaryota > Metazoa > Chordata > Chondrichthyes > Rajiformes > Arhynchobatidae > Rhinoraja > Rhinoraja longicauda. The sequence goes on along the minus strand of NC_135961.1, from coordinate 47,723,474 downwards.
TTATGGAGGAATGGGTTTAATGTAAAAAGGTGGGGCTGAGGAGAAAGATAGGCTGTGATCTTATTGAATGGAGCAAATACAAAGGGCCGAATGCCTGCTCCTGCTTCCATTTAATTTTCTTGCAATCTGGAATATGTTGCCTGAAAAGTGGTGGAAACAGCTTTGATAGCAAATCTCAATAGGAAATTGGATACATATGTAAACAGGAACAACTAGACAGCAGAAGAGTTGCATTAGCAACAATGAATTAAGCCGTTCAAAGACCAAAATACTCATGTTTGGAAAATATTTGATTCTTCAGAATATTGAGAAACCTTAAGAAACAGCAGAATGTGGTGAAGCTTAATCATCATTGGAGTTCTCTCAACCTCAAGTCATTAGAGTAAATATGGACCAGGTTTTAAAACATCAAGTAGTCACTCCAAACAATTTCTCCCCTTCTGTGCTAAAATTAGTTTTGATGGAGTTGCTGCAAATTGCTGTGGTTTATTTCAGTAGGGTGGGTTGGGATGGTGGAGTGGAGAAGAAGCAGTAACTGATAGACTGATTTAAAATAACTGAGTAAGATATTAAGGGGAACTAGACGGGCGTGGACCCGTTGGGTCCAAATATCTACTGCGGGCCCGGCAACCTTCCGTGCAAACCCCCCCACTCACCCACTCACCCCCTCCATCCCCCCTCAACCCTCCTTATCCCCCCTCTCCTCACCCCCCTCACCCACTAACTCACTCACCCACTCCATCATCTCTCAACACCACCACTCTCCCCTTCCCCCTATCACTCCCCCCACTCACACACTCCACCCCCCCTCAACCCTCCTTATCCCCCCCTCCTCCCCTCACCCCCTCACCCACTCACTAACTCCATCCCCTCTCAACACCCCCACTCTCCCCCTCCCCCCCTTCCTCTCCTCCCACACTCACCCACTCCATTATTGACCGTCATCCCCCCCTCACCCACTCATGTACTCCATCCCCCCTCAATCCCCCTTATCCCCTCTCCCCTCCCTCTCACTCGCCCACTCACCTACTCCATCCCCCCTCAACCCCCCTTAATCGTCTCCCTCTCCCGCCGTTTGGACCAACGCAAAGACGAAATATCGTAAGTCGAGGCATCGTAAGTCAAGGAGCATCTGTATTAGATCAATGGGCCCCAACTGCGCACGGGCGAACCTTCTCCCATTGTAATGTCGAAAATGAAGCAGGTCATTGTGTCAGCATGTAATCTTTCTCTACTTCATTGGCGGGCCCTCAGAATGGAGGATGACTTGTTTCCTCTCCAGTTTGGGGGCCTCTGACATGGCCGATGAGGCTAATATGGGAGCTGCAGACTCTTCCACGGGCAGTGCCTGGGAAGGGGGGGGGGGGTGTGATGTGGTGAATTGTTGCACTTCTTCTGCCACTTAGGGTGGGCTTTTGTTTACTCGCGACGTATGGTCTCAAGGTTGTCAATGCCATCTCGGATGCTCTTGCTCTACTTTGAGCGGTCATGGACCAGAGGTTCCCAGAAATCAGTGGGAATGCTGCACTTCTTTCAGGAGGCTTTGAGCACGTCCTTGTGCCTCTTCCCATGACACTGCTCAAAACAGAGTGCTTGCTGCACAATGCGTGTGTGTGTTGTTAATATGCCTTGTATTAAGCCTGGGGTTTCTGAAAAGGATGTTTCATCATACGCAACTGCAAGATTGTTCTGAGGATCAAACAATACATTATAAATACGATGTGGAATATTTCAGAAAAAAATAATAAATAAATCTGGCAGGGGGGTGCCTAGTCACAATAAACTGTGTTCTCCTCTTTCTGGAACCAACATTACACCCGCCACACACTGTGCATTTGAAGTTATTCTTGCTAGATGCCAGTGTTGCATTGGCTTTATAGTAAAACAAGGCGCAAGATAATTAAAAGCAGTTCATGTTTGGGACGTCTTTGTTTCCATAGAATGCCAAGTCTTCTTAAATAACAGAGAATGTGGTGAAACTCAAACATCATTGGAATTCTGTCATCCAAAAGTCATTGGAATGGCAGCAAAGTAAATGTGAGCTTCATGTCAGAAAAATGAGATGGCACACCATTTCTCTGGACGGTGCATGTGTCAAACTGAACAACATCCTGACAACATTAGTAATAGGAACAGAGTACGACTTTGAATGCAGTGAATGTTCCCTTGAAAACGCAGAAACACAGCCACGTCCAGAATTTCCTCAAACTACAACTCGATCAAATCCACCGCTGGCACTGAGAAGTACCGTTCTAGACATTAGTACAAATGCTATTTCAAAACAGTCCAAACCGACAAGTCCAGGAAATTTATTTTCGTCGTTTAAATGGATTGTTCATCCTGTCTGCCGCAGCACAATCCAGGAAGGAAATAGCTCAAGTCACAAATATTTCATTTTATTTTCTCCAACTCAATAGTCATGGAGTCATTCAGCACAGAAATAGGCCCTTTGGCCCACCACGTCCTTACTGACCTTTTTACTAATCTACTGTAATCCTATTTGCCCACATTATGACCACATCCTTCCATGCCTTGCCTATTTAAGTGTCTGTCTAAATGTCTCATAAACATAACAATTGTATCTGATTCCATCTCTTTTGGCTGTGGGTTCCAGATATCAACCATTCTCTTAGCAACAACTTATACCCCTCAAATCATCTTTAAAGCTTCTTCTCTCATCTTAAATGTATGATCTGGATGTTTTTATCCCCCTATCATGGGAAATAGATTCTGACCGTCAGCCTGGCCTGTGTCATCTCTTAGCCTCCTTCAGTCCAGAGAAAATAAACGCAGTTCATTTAATCTTTCCCTATAACCAATGTCCTCCAATCAAGTGAATCTCTTTGGCACCCTTCCCAGCAATAGGACTCTCCCCATCCCCCCCCCCCCCCCCCCCTTTGCATAGTGTGGAGATCAGAACTGCACATAATGCTTCAAGTGCCGTCTAACCAGTGTTTTGTAAAATTCAAATAGAACATCCCAACTTTGATATTTTATCTCCCGACCAAAGATGGGCCAGCATGCCACATGCTTTCTTCATCACCCTATCTACCTGTGTTGCCACTTTCAGGGAACAATGAACTTGAATCTCATCGTCCCTCTGTTCATCAACATTCCTTGGTACCTAACATTTATTGTATGTGTCCTATCCCCATTTGACTTCCAAAAATGGATCATCTCAGACCTGACAGAATTAAATTTAATCTGCCAATGCTTTTCCCAACTTTCCAACTGATCTATATTCTGCATTAGCCTTAGACACACTTCATTGCTCCTCAAATGATGCCATCTGCAACAACACTAATCAGTCATACATTCATATCCAAGTTGTTAATATATATCTCAAGTAACAATGGTCTCAACACAGATCCCTGTGATAAACCTCTGGTCACAGACTCCCAATTAGAAAAGTATCCTTCCACCACTACCATGTGCATCCTATGACCAAGCTCATTTTGGATCCAATTAACAAGCTCACATTGGTGTCTTAACCTTCTGGACCAGCCAACCATGCAGGAACTTGTCAAATGCCTTACTGAACTCCATATACAAAACATTTACAGCCCTGCCTTCATCAATCTTCTTTGATACGCCCTCAAGTTATCTCACTGCCTATAATCTTGATTATATTTGCAATATTATAATTGATCAGATATCCAGGGACCGCCAAGGCAGTGTACAACTAGGAACAGAGCCCAGAACTCCTTGGATAAAGTCCACCAGGGCTTTCTTGGTGGAAGGATTATAACATGTAAAAATGCAGGAATGTAATTGCCCCGGCTAGATGGCTGAACCCCGTGAAGGACGTAATGTATTCATTCCCAAAACAGAGTCAACAAAAAGTATCTGTGGAGACAGTGGGGTAGTTAACATTTTGCGTCTACTCCCTGCATCAGGAATGAGAGTGCAGAGGAGATAGCCGGTATACAGAGGTGAGGGGGAGGAGTGAGGAGTGAGGTTAGGGCTGGCAGACTTTCCCTTTGCCTAACCCACTGAATTCCTCTGGCAGCTTTTGTTTGCCCCACATTCTAGCATCCGCGGTCTCTTTTGCATCCATCAAAAGAGGTATAATAATTTGACCAGAGCTTTCAGGGAAACAAACTCAAAACACAAAACAAACAAGGACATTTCCTTCCAGAACTTAGGCCAATGTTGTTGTTCGTCCTTCGGGTTCGAAGATGAACATGACTCCACTTTCAGTTGGAGGATTGGTGACTGTGGGTCTGGAAGTGACTGGTGAGGCCAATCCGGGCCCGGAAGGCACGCCCACACGTAGGGTACAAGTGGATGGCTGCTGCAGTGGAAGTGGAGGTAGCCCGGGCCTTGCGTGCGGTGCGTTTCCTCTGGGCCTCTGCAGTGCGTCTGTTCTCTGCTGCACGGGCTCCTGTGGTGAGCTTGCTATGCCAGGTTGGACGGTCCATAGCAAGAGACTCCCAAGTCCTGAGGTTGATGTCCAAGTCTTTGAGGGACACTTTGAGGCAGTCCTTAAACCGTTTCTTCTGCCCTCCTACTGAGCGCTTGCCTTGACACAGATCCCCTAATCATCAGATTATCAGGTAATTGTCAGAGTTGTTTGTAGTAACTGACAGCATCCCTATCTATTCTCCTCATGATTTTATACATCTCTATAAGATCACCCTTCGGCCTCCTGCGATCCAAGGAAGAAAGTCCAAATAATGTGGTGATGCTGAGCTGCCTTCTTGATCTGCTGGAGTCCTTCTAGTGAATATGCTCCCACATTGCCTCTGGGCAGGGAGTTAGAGGATTTGGACCCAGTGATGATGAAGGAGTGGCAATATGTTTCCCAAGTCGGGATGGTGTGAGACTTGGATAGGAACTGTAGCATTTTACAGATGTACAAAAAGGGAAGTCCTGCATTTCTGGAATACCTTTTACAAACTCGGGAGGTAATGAAGGACTTCCCAGCTAACAAAGTTATTTTTTGGAAATGCAGTTACTGCTTTAAAGTTGGAAACACAGCAGCTATTGCGAACCGAGTCAGTTACCACAAACAGCTCTGTGATAATTACCTGATAATCTGTTGATTAGGGGATAAATACTGACCCAAGCGCTGGAGGGAAATTTCCTGCCCCTCTTTTACGATACCACACAATAACACATCTCATCTGAATGTGGGTCTGGTAGAATAGTGGTTAACTTTCACCGGCCAACACGCTAGTGATCCAGACACAGGAATTCAAATCCCACCACAGCACCAGGAGATTAAAATTCAAGTGGTTAAATAAATCTGGAATAAAGGTCTGGTAATCGTAGTGATGGCCATGAAACTGCCAGATCGCTGTAAAAGTCCACTTGGTTCATTAATGTTCTCCATAAAGGTAACTTGCTATTCTTATTTGGCCTAGCCTGTATATGTCTTTGTAATTGACACTGTAAATGGCTCGGTTGTAAACATGTATTGTCTTTCCACCGACTGGATAGCATGCAACAAAAAGCTTTTCACTGTACCTTGGTACACTGTACCTTGGTACCTTGGTACCTTTAGACCTTGGTCTAAACTAGAGTAGACTAGTTTATTCTAGTGTACAATAAACTAGACTGTAAACATTAACTGTATCTTGGTCAGCACATAATTCTCTCAGCATTACACTGGAGAAGTGTTCATATTTCAGCAGTAACATTTTAACTGACTGAGAGGCATGAATTCTACCCACTGATGGCCATTGGACAGGCTTGGAGGAAGGATAGGGGGTGGGGGAGATATGGCCAGAGGCACTCTTAACCAGAGTGTAATATGTATGCATGAAAAGGAGACGTGAGTTTGGTACCCAGAGAAAGGGACTCAAAAAGATTAGGACATCTGTTTAAGGTGAAAGGGGCAAGATTTAATACAAACCTGAGGGGTGATTTTATCACTCAGAGGGTGGTAAGCACATAGAACAAGCTGACAGCATCCCTATCTATTCTCCTCATGATTTTATACGTCTCTATAAGATCACCCTTCGGCCTCCTGCGATCCAAGGAAGAAAGTCCAAATAATGTCCGAGGAGGTTGTTGAGGCACTTTCTATAAAATAATTTAAGAGACACTCAGACAGGTACATAGATAGGAAAGGTTTAGAGTGGTGTAGACCAAGCGCGGGCAAATGGGACTAGCTGGCTTTGCCTCAATCCCGAAAGCAGAAGTCATTTAAAAAGATCCAGTGGTTTGGCTCAATTGGAGTTAAGTAGCCATTAGGCAAAGGACTTGTCTCCTTCCTTTTCCCTTCTGAGATGATGTGTGGAGGAAGACCTCCACTCCCAGAGGACAGCAGGTCACTGCCAACAGCTCCAATCAATTTAACTCAGCCACATAATAATAACAGTACCATCCAAGTGGCGAATTATAGGTTGCACCGTATGGTTCTGTGTTACGATTGAGATCTCAGGGTTCGTGGAACACATGTTCCATACTCTTGTCACAGCAGGGACAGGATTAAATGCATCAATGGACTTGATGCCCATATTACTGCTTCTTCCCAGTTTAGGTCTTACTAATGAAAGAAAGGATTTGCCATATTTCTATCTATCTATATATTACTAACACTCTCATCTTGTTGGTGTGTTTATATATTGCATTTTAGTACGTGCCCGAAATACAGCCAAAACGGTATACGATAGCGCAACAATTTTAGGACCACCTTACTCACCATGGACCTGCGATTCAAATGGTTGTTATATTTTAAAACTTTTTCACTTTTTAAACTTTAATAAATCACTTTATAAACTTTAATAAATCCCTTTTCCACTTGCCCTGCCTGTCAGCTGTGTTCGATGTCACAATGGGAACCCAACGAGTCCGTGTGATCGACGTCACAATGGGAATGCAATGGCTCCGCGTCTGTGCAGTTGGGGGCCGTTCATCTAATACTTACGTAAGATGGCCGCCGGATCCGCGCGTGCGCTGTTGGGGAAGGGTTGCTGCTCAGAGGGGGGCGGGTCCCGCCCGAGTTACGGGAATGGTGGCCAATGAGAGGGGGAGGGGTGAGGAGAGCTCTCCTGCTGCTGGCCGCACGGGGCCGGGGTGAGTGCTCCCTCTCCCCTTACCTGTCCCCCCTCACCTGCCCCCAGCCCCAAGGGAGATCCCCAGCCGGCAACGGGTCCACTGGTCGTCAGTTGAGGGAGAGTTGCCGGGCCCACCGGAGAGGTTTGGACCCAACGTGGGTTGCCGGGCCCGCAGGAGAGATTTGCACGGAGGGTTGCCGGGCCTGCAGGAGAGGTTTGGACACAACGGGGGTTACTGCGTCCGCAGGAGAGGTTTGGGGCCAACAGGTTCACACCCGGCTAGTTTGACCTAAAAGGAGTCCTTGCCCATCAGGTTCACGCCCGCTCAGAATTCCTTATTTCTTTATGACAGAGGAGGAGGTAATTGAGCCAAATGATTCTTTGCTGGCTCACAAAGCAATCCCATCTCCTGACTATTTTTCCCTGCGATCTATTTGAAATGCGATTCCTAAAACTTAAGATCTGTTATTGCCATTAAAGAGGAACCTGACATTCCTTTATGAAAAGCATTTCACTCTTTAGCAATTGCTCCCCGCAATTCTGTTCCTGATTGTCAATTATCACCACATCCAAGTGGAAGATGCAGTTCCCTATGGGCACCAAACTTAAGGACATATGAGGAACATCAACAGGATGGATAGTCAGAAACCCTTCCCCATAATGGATGTGCATAGGTTTAGAGGAGATTCTGAGGAATCACCCAGAAGGAGAATGCAATCTTGAATGCACCACTTGAGTGTAAAGAGGGCATTTCACAACACTTAGGAAGTGTTTACATGAGTATTTGAATCACCAAGGCATGGATATGGCCCAACTAGGAATGATAGTTGGGAGGTCATGTTGCAGTTGTATAAGACGTCGGTGAGAATGCATTTAGAATATTGTGTTAAGTTTTGGGCACCATGTTATAGGATAGATATTGTCAAGCTTGAAAGGGTTCAGAAAAGATTTATGAGGATGGTGCCAGGACTAGTTGGGTGTGATCTATAGGGAGAGGTTGAGTAGGTTGGGTTTCTATTCCGTGGCATACAGGAGGATGAGGGGTGATCTTATAGAGGTGTACAAAATCATGAGAGGAATAGATCGGGTAGATGCACAGGGTCTCTTGCCCAGAGTAGGGGAATCGAGGACCAAAGGACATAGGTTCAAGGTGAAGAGGAAAACATTTAATAGGAATCCGAGGGGTAACCTTTTCACACAAAGGGTGGTGGGTGTATGGAACAAGCTGCCAGAGGAGGTAGTTGAGGCTGGGACTATCCCATTGTTTAAGAAACAGTTAGACAGGTACATGGATTGGACAGGTTTGGAGGGATATGGACCAAGCGAAGGCAGGTGGGACATGTTGGCCGGCATGGGCAAGTTGGGCCGAAGGGCCTGTTTCCACTCTGTCTCACTCTATGACTTTATGAATGCTATGGTACATTCTCACAAGCTTTTGTCTCTGGTGCCTGACAGAAGAGGGGAGAAGGGGGAATGATTGGGATGTGAGTGGTTCTTTATTATGTTGGTTGCTTGCAGTATAGATGGAGTCAATAAGGGGGGGAGTTGGGCTGCACAATGTACTGGGCAGCATTCCCGACTCTGCATTTCTTTCAGGCTTGGGCAGAGCAATTGGCATACTAAGCTGTGTTGCATCTGGATACCATGCTTTCCATGGTGCATCAGTTGAAATTGGTAAGATTCATTGGTGACGATGAATTTCCTTAGCTTTCTGAGGAAGTAGAGGAATTAGTATGCTTTCTTGGTTCTACCATGAATGTCGTTCGACCAGGACAAATTGTTGGTGTTATTTACACCTACGAACATGGAGCACCTAACCATCTCCACTTCAGCACCATTGATACAGACTGGGAAGTGAGCTCCACCCCGCTTCCAGAAGTTGATGACGGGCTTTTTCATTTTACTGACATTAAGGGAGAAGTTGTCGTTTTGACACCATGTTACTAAGTTTGCTTTCTCTTTCCTGTACTCTGTGTTGTCACTGTTTGAAATCGGACCCTACTATGGTGGTGTTAGCTGCAAATTTGTAAGTAGAATAAGAAGAGGGTCTCGACCCGAAACGTCACCCATTCCTTCTCTCCCGAGATGCTGCCTGACCTGCTGAGTTACTCCAACATTTTGTGAATAAATCTATTTGTAAGTAGAGTTTGGGCAGAATTTGGCCACACATTCATAAGTGTTTAGTAGTAGATGTGGAAACTGAGATAGTCAAGAGTCAAGAGTGTTTTATTGTCATATGTCTCAGATATAACAATGAAATTCTTATTTGCTGCAGCACAACAGAATATGTAAACACAGTACACTGTAAACAATATAATAAACAAGAGAGAAAAAAAAGTTCAGTGTGCATATATACACATACTCACAAATACACACTCACACACACACACCACATACGTGCACACAAAAAAACAAACAATAGCAGTGTAATAATAACAATAATAGTATATTGCAGTTCGGAGCTTATTTGAGGTTGTAGTGTTTAATAGCCTGATGGCTGTAGGGAAGAAGCTGATCCTGAACCTGGACGTTACAGTTTTCAGGCTCCTGTACCTTCTTCCCGATGGCAGGAGTGAAATGAGTGTATAGCCATGATGGTGTGGATCTCTGATGATGCTGGCTGCCTTTTTGAGGCAGCGACTCCGGTAAATCCCTTCGATGGTGGGGAGGTCAGAGCCGGTGATGGACTGGGCAGTGTTCATAACTTTTTGCAGTCTTTTTCGATACAGGACATTTGGAAGAGTTAATGCGGATGACATTAAAACCCATCCTAAAGACTAATGATAAGAAACAGATTTACATTTCTCTCATACCATTCAATGCCTCCGGGCATTGTACACCAGCATTGTAAATAAATAAAGCATTGTAAAGAAAAATACACAGCTACCAATTTGTGCACAGCAAAATCTTTTATGTATTAATTTTCCAGGATCTGGGCATTGCTGGCAACATCAGCATTTATTGCCCATCCCTAATTGTCCCTTGAAAAGTTGGTAGTGGCAATGGAGTGGCCTGTGAGGCCAATTCGAAGTAAATTATGCAGCATTAGTGTATTTAAAGTCACACATGGTTCACATCAGCAGACCAGGTAAGAACAATAGGTTTGTAGGAAAAAAAACCTGCAGATGCTGGTTTAAATCGACGGTCGACACAAAATGCTGGAGTAACTCAGCGGGTCAGGCAGCATCTCGGGAGAGAAGAAATGGGTGACGTTTCGGGTCGAGACCCTTCTTCAGACATCTCAGCATCTCTGGATAGAAGGAATGAATGACGGAGGAAGATGGGCCACAACCCGAAACGCCACCCATTCCTTCTCAGATAGTGTATCACCTTCAGTTCTAGAATAGGCATGGTCAGCCTGGATTTGATGCTCAAGCATCAGTAGCGGGGCTCGAACACACAACCTGATGACTCAGAGGTGAGCGAGCTATCCACAAAACCACATGTGAAGGACAGAGTGACCTCACAGTGCGGTCCATGGTTCCACATATGTTTCAGTGTCTGGGAATGAGCCTTTGCGCAAGAGGATCCAATTGTGATCAAATCCTGGATATTTCGCAATAAATTCCTCGCTGTCACACAAAAGCGCAGCCCTTTTGATGAGTGGAGTCGGGCCTGACTGTAAAAATATACGTACTGGCAGACCACCAGGGAAACTTTCTCAGCAGGGAAATCACATGAAACATTGCTCAATCGCATCAACAGAATGAAGGTGTGGTGACTTTCTAACTTCATGATGCAAAAGCTTAAAAGCACACACCACGAGATTGAACAACAACTTCTTCCCCACTACTACCAGACTCTTAAACGGACCTCTCACATGCAAGGGATGAATGCCCCAATCTTTCAATCAACGTTGTTGCAACCCTTAGAATATTTTTTATACTACACTTTCTCTGTAGCTGTAACACTGTATTGCACACTCTGTTCATTTTTCCCTGCATCTTAGTACATGTGACAATAATAAACCAACACCAATATCAATATGCCTTAAACAACTTTACTCCAGTATTGTGGAGAATACCCGATACTTTCACTTCCAATGGTGAGCCATTAATGGACTAGCTCTTTACAGAGCTTCAGAATTTTACAGCATTTTACAGAATCTCAGCATTTTACGGAAAGGCAGTAAGACTCAGAGTAGCCAAAATGCATACAATAAACTCCCACTAAACACAACCAAATGGTAATGACACAAACAAGATTTTTAATAATGTTAGTTGAGAAATACATATTGGCTCACAGACCAGCTTTCAATCCCACAAATGTCCACCAAATGAAGAAAAAAAGATAATGGTCAAACAATCATACAAAAGAACACCTCTTTCCACAGTGGCTCATGCACCCATACTCATTTGATCCTTTATACTTAACTTTTAGCTGCCAGCTACCATAACATTTTTAAGAAGTAGAAAACTACCCAAAGAATCAAGGCATCGGGTTATTGCCTATGTGGTTTTGTCGGTGGTATATTAAAAGAGTGAAAAGAATGGCTCCTTAAAATTAGGTTAGTGAGACTGTAACTGTTGCTGAGGAAAGGACATTGTTAATTGAGTGCATATGTATCCCTTCTCAAAATGGAGAGAGACATGAGAAGTGAAGGTGTAGAGCATTTTCCACCAGAACTTGCAAGGGAACTTGGAAAGCTTTGAGGAAAAAAACTTAATATCAAGAAATGGATCTTAATATCAAGAGAATATAAAATTTAAGATAGCCAAATCTCCAAAAGAAAGGTGAGAGAATTGCAGATGCCCTTGTCTTGTATTTTCCAAAATCCTCTATTGTGCAATTGGGGGAGAAGATGCAATTTCATGAGGAAAGGAGAGAGAAAGCAACAAATTGCTAATTTGACATCTATTGTGATGAAAGCTACTGGGATCAATTGCCAGAGTCCATATGACGAAGGCAAAATCACGGGAGGTTTATTCTATTAGGCACATGTGTCAAAGACTATTGAATGGTTATTGCACGTAGTTAAGGTACAGGTGAGACATGATGTAACTGAATGGGATTGAGTGTTAATATATTCCAATGTGTGCTATACAATGAATTCATCCTTTTATTAAATGGAAAACCTGTGAATCGAGTGGGGGAAATTGCAAACGTTTAGGTTCCAGCTGTTAAAAACATTACATTCATGTCATTCAGAAACATTCAATAGCTATTAGAAATAATTCAAATGATTCAAAGTTTTCCAAAGAATAAAAAACACATAAACGCTTAAGAACAAAAGAAATGTAAAACATACTAAAAATACTAATCATCATCTTGGACCCTCACGGTTATTCTCCAAAGAAATTAATGCAGACCCAATTATGTGCCAGGTCTTACCAGGTGGAGGTGGAATGGATTCCCCACAGTAGGCAGAATTGTTTAACTACATGTTCCCTTCTAGACTCCAAAATTGGCAGAGTTGTGGATAGCAAGGAAGGTTGCCAAAGGATACAACAGAATATTGATCAATTGGAAATATAGGTGGAGAAGTGACAGGTGAAGTTTAATCCAGACAAGTGTGAGGTGTTGTACTTTATGAGGCCAAATGTCTGAGTAAACAGGAAATAGTGGACCCTGACTAGCATTGATATATAGAGTAATCTTGTGGTGCAAGTTCATATCTTGCTGAAATTGGCAACATGTGGATCGGCCATAAAGAAGACGCCTGGCATGCTTGCTTTTATTACTTGAGGCATTGACTAGAAAAATAGGTAAGTCATGTTGCGGGTATTAAAATTTGGTCAGGCCACAATTAGAGAGTTGTGTGTGGTTCTGGTTGCCACATTACAGGAAGGACGTAGAGGCTATGGAGAGGGTGCAGAAGAGGTTCACAAAAATGTTGCTGGTATTAGATGGTTTTAGCTATAAGGAGAGGTTTAGACAAACTTTGATTTATTTCTCTGGAGTGTTTGTGGCTGAGGGGAGACCCGATAGAAGCTTATATGATTATGAGAGCCATAGGCCTGGTAGATAGGCCGAATATTTGTTTCAATGTGGAAATATCAATTACGAGACGGCGTAGTTTTAAGGTGAGATGGGGAACGTTTAAAGGAGATGTGTGAGTCAAATTATTTTGCACAGACAGTGGTAGTCACCTTAGGTGATGTCGAAGCAGATACGATAGTAGCCAATCAGAGACATTTAGACATACACCTGAACAGGCAGGGAATAGAGAGATCTAGTCTATGTGCAGGCAGATGGGGTTAGTTTAATTTGGTATTTGGTTAGCACAGACATTGTGGGACAAACAGCCTGTTCCTGTGCTGTACTATTCTATGTTCTTTGCTCTAAATGCTGATCCACAAAATCCAGCCCTTTACCTCATATTTAGTAGAACCTTAACATTGAATCTCAGCATTTCGTAAAAGCATAAAATGTTGGAAATACGCAGCTGGTGTGGCAGCTTCAGTGGGAAGAGAAACAGAGTTAGTGATTCATGTCAGGGACTCTTCGTCAAAACAAGAAATTATTTTCATGACATTTCTACACAGTTTCCATATTGTGGCTATGATACAAATGCGGTTGGTTTCTTTTACTCAGTAATTTAATAAAAATAACGTAGGTCAATTTTACCAGAGGATATATACCACACCTTTTTAATCAGTTGTTAGAGTCTTTTCTGGAATGCATAAACATAAGATGACCATAAAATAAAACTTTGAGCTGTAATTATGTGAAATTTAATTAAAACATGCAATCTTGTCTCTTTTATTTTCCATTTATTGTCCCCACTAGTTTATAGACTTTAAGTGACACTATGAAGATAAACCGAGGAAATAGAAAATACTGCCTGATATTTCCAACAAGACTACACAGTGGTGCAGCTAGTAGTCAATGTTTCAAACCACCAGTGACCCGAGTTTAATCCTGACTTTGGGTGCTGTTTATGTGGAGTTTGCACCATCTCCACATGATAGCATGGATTTCTTTTGGATCCTCCAATTTCCTCCCAGAATGCAAACAAGTGTGGGCTGGAAGGCTCAATGGCCACTGTAACTTGCCCCAAGTATGCAGGTGAGAGGTAGAATGTGGGGAGAGATTAGTTACAGAGAAAATCAGTGGGTGAATGGGATTGCTGTGAGGCAACGTAGACCCAGTGGGGCAAATGGCCTTCTTCTATGGCAGATGGAAATATGAACCAGGCCTGTGGTCTGTGGCACCCTATCTTAAATTCCAGGATATCCAGATATGAAAACTGGAAATTGACATGCAAATAAAAACATCAGGCAATGAATTTGAGATGAGGTTGACAATTTGGACCGGTTTGATGGTCTTTGTGTTATTCAAACTACCCTGCCATTAACACTCCTGGTTATATTCTTGAGGTGTGCCTTTGTTCCACAGGGAATTCAGTGGTGATTTTGTCCACACTGTACCCGTTATACAAACATAACCGGGCATCAGTATGAAGGTGTTGCAACACATGTGTTCTAGGGTGGAATTGCTCCCAAGAATTACTGGTGAAGGATTGGTAGAGCCTTTTACAGATTGTCATATACTGTAGGCTTGGGTACAATGAAATTCATTGTGCACATGAAGCTCAAAGTGTAAACAGTATACATACAATAATACATTCAGTAATGATTAATACAACAACAAAAAAACGAGTTTTAAAACAGCAGAACAGTGCAAATTGTATTGCAAAATTGAGTACTGCAAAAGAATGTTGAAAGAATAATGATGGAATAACCAAATGAGAAAAACAAAGTGCTGGAGGATCTCAGTGGGTCAGGCATCATCTGTAAAGGGAAATGGACGGACAACATTTCAGGTTGGAACCATTCTTCAGAATGATCTTCAGACTGATCTTCAGACATAACATCTACCCATTTCCTGCACAGATGCTGCCTGACCCATTGAATTATTCCAGGACTTTGTTTTTTTACCCTCAGGATATCAGCATGAACAGTCTCTTGTGGCACCATGAAGATAAACATAGGAAATAGCTGCAGGAGGAGGCCATCTGGCCCTTCGAGCCAGCACCGCCATTTATTGTGATCATGGCTGATCATCCACAATCAGTAACCCGTGATGGAGTAGATGGAAGGAGATGACAAGCCCACAATGGACCGAACTGTAGGTTCAGATATGCACTGGGTAGAAGTCACGAACTGCTGGAATTCTTTCCACTTGTCCGGGTAAATGCTAGGTCAACAACTTTTGCTGAGCTAGTCCCATTTGCCCGCATTTAGCTTACATCCCTTCCAACTTTTCCTATCAATGAACTTGGTCAAATGTCTTTTAAAAATTGTAACTGTACCCACCTCTATCACTTCCTCTGGCAGCTTATTCCATATACCCACGACACTCTGTGACAAACTTGCTTCTTGGGTCATTTTAAATCTAATTCTTTCTCCCCTCATCTTAAATCTATGCTCCCTAGTTTTAGACTACCCTAACTTGGTAAAAAAAAAGACTGTGTGCATTCATCTTATCTACACCCCTCATGATTTTATAGACCTCTAGAGGGTCACAACTCAGCCTTCTTTGCTTCAAGCCCTTCAGTCAAAGAATCATAAATTCAGACTGCACCGAAACAGGCCCTTTGGGCCAATTCATCCATTCCAATCAAGAAACAAATTTTAAATGTTATTATTATGCTTGTCCCAACTACTTCCTCCGCCAGCTTATTCCATCTAACCCACCACCCTTTGTGTGCAAAAGTTGTTCCTTAGGTACCCATTAAACAATTTTCCCTCTCACCTTAAACCTATTCTAGTTCTTGATTTCCCTACACTGGGAAAAAGACTGTGCATTCACACTATCTATGGCCCTCATGATTTAGTATACCTCAATAAGGTCACCCCTCCGTCTGCTGTATTCCAAGGAATAAAGTCCTAACTTGCCAGACCTCTCCTGATATATCAGGCTCTTGAGTCCAGGCAACATTGTCTTAAATCTTCTCTGCGCTCTTCCCAACTTAATAGCACCTTTCCTACAGTGACGTGACCAAAACTGAACACAATACTCCGTGCGGCTTCAACATTACCTTGTACAACTGTAACATAACTTCCCAACTGCTATGCTCAATTTCCTTGTTTGAATAAGGCCAGCATGCTAAAATCCTTTATCGCCACCATTTCTACCTGCGCAGCCTACATCCTTGTGAATCTTTTCTGCACGTCCTCTAGTTTAATCACATCCTTCCTATAATATGGTGGCCAGAACAGCACCCAGTATTTCAGGACTCAAGCGCCTGATATATAAGGAGAGATTTTGCAGGTTATGACTTTATTCCTTGAAGCACAGGAAACTGAGGGGTGACCTCATTGAAGTATTCTAAATCATGAGGGTCACAGATAGTGTGAATCTCATCAACATCTAATACAGCTGTAACATGGCATCCCATCGTCCGATGAAGGCAAGCATGGCACGTGCCTCCTTCACCATCTTGTCTGCCTTTGTCACCACTTTCAGGAAACTGTGAAAGTACTCCAGACCTTTCTCTGATCTATCTTACTCCCCAGGGCCCTGTCATTTACTGTGTATGTTCTGACCTGGTTTAACCTGCCAAAACGCACCATTCTCACTTGGCTGAGTTAAATTCCATCTTTCATTCTTTTGCCCACTTCCCCAGTTAATCTATACGGTGTCATAGCTTTAGCCAATCTTTGTCACTGTCTAATTTTGGTGTCATCCACCAACTTACTAATCATGTCATCTACGTTCTCAATGAAACCATTATGACAAACATCAGGAGACGCAGCACTGACCTAAACAACACCCGCACTATCACCCTGACGCCTCCCACCAAGTCAATTTTGCATCAAATGTGCTAGCTCACCCTGAATCCCATGTGAAGTAACCTTCCAGACCAGCCTATCATATGGGACCTTGTCAAAAGCCTTGCCAAAATCCATGGAGACAACATCTACTGTTGTACCTTTGTCAATCTTCTTGGTCATCTATATACTAAAACTCTCGTTTATCTTGTTTGTGACTGAACTTCAGCCAAAACGGTACACGATAGCGCAACAATTTTATGCCCACCTTACTCACCATTGTCACTTTAGTGATAATGCAAGTCGTTTTATTGAAATCGGTGTTATATTTTAAAAGTTATTTACATTTTAAAGTTCAAAAGGAGGGGAGGGGGAAGGGGAAGGGGGGATTGGGGGAGAAGGGAGAGGGGAGGGGGGGGTTGACGAGAGAGGGAGGGAGGGAGGACAGGGTGCTGCACCAATGCAGGAGAGGTTTGGGCCCAACGGGTCCACTTTGTCTAGTTTCTTCTAAAATCTCAATCAAATTTGTGAGACACAGTTTATCGCGCACAAAGACATAATTATTATTGCTCACCCCTGACATCAGTCTGAAGAAGGGTCTCGACTCGAAACGTCACCCATTCCTTCTCTCCAGAGATGTTGCCTGACCCGCTAAGTTACTCCAGGATTTTGTGTCTACCTTATTATCGCCAATCAGTCTTTGCCTTTCCAAATGCAGATGGATCCTGTCACTCAGTATCCTCTCCATTAACTTTTCCATCACTGATTTTATGCTCATTGGCCTGTAGTTCCCTCCTGATTTCCCTTTTCGTACAGAGAGTAGTAGATAAATGGAATGAGCTGCCAGAGGAAGTAGTAAAAGGAAGTGGTGGCACGGTGGCGCAGCGGTAGAGTTGCTGCCTTACAGCGAATGCAGCGCCGGAGACTCAGGTTCGATCCTGACTACGGGCACCGTCTGTACGGAGTTTGTACGTTCTCCCCGTGATCTGCATGGGTTTTCTCCAAGATCTTTGGTTTCCTCCCACACTCCAAAGACGTATAGGTATGTAGGTTAATTGACTGGGTAAATGTAAAAAAGAAATTGTCCCTAGTGTGTAGGGTAGTGTTAATATGCGGGGATCGCTGGGCGGCGCGGACTCGGTGGGCCGAAGGGCCTGTTTCTGCGCTGTATCTCTAAATCTAAAAAATCAAAAATTTAAAAGCAGATACAATGATAATATTTAAAAGACACCTGGACAGGTACATGGATAGGAACGGTTTTGAAGGATATGGGCCAGGTACAAGAAAGTATGACTAATTTGGTTTGGCAACTTGGCTAATATGGATAAGTTATGACGAAGGGCCTATTTTCATGCTGAATAGCTCTATGACTCTATTGGTTACACAGGATCCTGAGTAATTCATGACTAGGAAATTGGAAAAATCTCAAACTTCCCTTTTAGACATCCTGGCCTTTTCTTGAGGTGACAAATATGATGAATGAAGAAGTGAAATGGTGCCTGGGTAAGAGGGATGATTCTCCATTGTCCATTGTCCCACAAAGTGATGTTCTATTCAGCAAACAGTTTCCTGAGGTAGTATTACTGCTAAAGAACAACAGATAGGATTGCCTTCTATGGCTCCACATCTGGACAAAGAGAAGTACACTCCATGACAAGCTGCTGCATTATAATGTGCTTTGAGAAAGTAGTTTATAGGATCTGGCTGAAGTCCAGTATGAGTAAGATATATATTTTTATTTTTACTCACAAATTTTGACAGCGAATCTACACACATTAGATTTTTCTGAGAATTCCTGCAGATTCAACACTGCACATTGGCAAACCCTCTGCATATGCAGGGAATGGAGGAATATGGATCATGTGCTGGCAGATGAGATTAGTTTATCTTGGCATCATGTTCGGCAAAGACATTGTGGGCCGAACGGCCTCTTTCTGCGCACTACTGATGTATATTCTATGTAACCCTGAAGAACAAAAGTCTTTTTCTTAGGCCCCCCCTCGGTCATGGCTGACCATGTGTGATCGGATGCAAGCCTGGGCGATGTCATATGGACAGGTTGTTGCCCATGCAGCACGTCCCCCCTCTCCACGTCGCTGATCGATCCAAAGGAACTGCAGAGCCATCACAGTTTGGCACCAGCGCCTTCGCAGGAGCTGCCAGAACGAGGTTGTAGACAACAACGAACTGCCTTCGGGTCTCCGACTCCGGGTTTCTCATGAGGTTTACTCCTGGAGCCTTTTCCATGACTGGATATGGCCACAAGGTAGTGGAGGTTTTAGATCAGAGTTTTCCCTCTCCAACATGGACTGCCTTCCCAGACTGACGAGCCTCATCTGCCCGAGACTCGTGGCAGTGGGAGTGTCTACTTTCCCGTGCAGGTCTATAGCACTTGCCCACTTGCCCACTTGCCCACTTGCCCACTGCCCACTGCCCACAGAACAAAAGTAAACACCTGGAAATATATGACCTCTGGAAAGTGTGTTTTCCACTTAATCAAGACATTGCAAAGGAGAGAATGGGAGGAATTTTGAAACACAATTCTGATGCAAGCTGAATGGGAACTCTGTCTTAATGCTGCTTAGGAAGTATTTCCAGTTTCCATTACCTATTTTTTTAAAATAACCTAAACATGACAGACATGATCAGGAGGTTCAGACATGCCAGATTCAGAGGAGACTATGTGGAAATAATCTCAACGCCATAAATCAGTTACAAAATGGCAAATAAATTCCTGGGAAAACTCAAAAAGTGCACTCAATTCAAAGTAAACCAAACTGGACTAAAAGTTGACAGAAAATTCTATCCTGCATGCCACATGCAACCCAGGAGGTCTGTGTTGAACTTTTTAAACTGGCTGTAAATTGAGAAAAAATTCTGAAAGACTTGTTTATACAAATACAATCACATATTTTGGGACCCCTGTAGTCTTACTGTCACCAGAAATGTTAAGGCAACATATAAGTATCATGACAGCTCTGATGTCTCTAATACTGGCCCCAAAAGACTGTGAAAGTCAATTATCTTTTAACATTCCTCCCATTCTCTCCTTAGCTATGTTTTAATTAAAGGAAAACACACTTTACAGAAGTCACATTTTTTCCAGCTTAGAATCTGCAGGAATTCTCAAAACCATTTGAAAATGTTCCCATCAGGCAGGAGCTACAGAAACCTGCAGTCCCACACCACCGGGTTTTGGAAAAGTTGCTTTTCTCCAACCATTGGGATTTTAAACCTGCACAACCCTAATCCTACCTTGACAACAGAACACTGCGGTCCACCTCTTCACTACCATGGCCTTGTTTTTGTTTCTAATTGTTATGAATTTCCCTGATGTCTATTTTTTCAGGCATTAATTTTTTTTTTACTGTGTGACAGAATTTTACAGGTAATTTGTGTACAATTTATGTTTTCATGTGTTGTCTATGTACCTGTGGTAATGTTGCTGCCAGCAAGATTTTCATGGTACTTGTATCTCACCATACGTGTGCATATGACAATAGACGCGACTTGAAAATCGTAAACATCATTCGAGTGAAATCCATTTGCTTACCTTTCGAATAACTTTAACTCAAACCTTTGCCTCACACAACCATTTTGGTTGTGCTAATGACCAATCTTCCAAAATCTATGTTTCTATGTTTCCTCTTTTGAACAGTTCATGAAACTGTAACAATCAAACAGAATGAAAATAGCATTATTAAAGGGGGACCACGTCAATTCAAGTCGAGTTTATTATCACATGCGTGGGTACTATGAGGTATAGGTACAAGGAAAATCTTGCTTGGATTATTAGCAACATCACAGCTACATAGATAACACACAAAAACATGAATTATACATAAATTATACATAAATTGCACATAAATTCTACAATATTGCCTGCAAAATGTCACCTCTCTCCAGCACAATTTTTTTCAAAGCCTATTAACCTACAAACCTGTACGTCTTTGGAACATGGGAGAAACCGGGTCACCTGGAAAAAACCCCACATGGTCACAGGGAGAATGTACAAACTTTGTATAGACAGCACACGTAGTCAGGATCGAACCCTGGTCTCTGGCGCTATAAGGCAGCAACTCTACCGCTGCATCTCCATGCCACCCCTCGGTGATCACATGATTAGCATCAGAATAACTATCATAGGGTAAAGTTCAGGGTCAATGTATAGATACAAGATACAGTCAATTAGTGTACAACAGTTTGTACTATTTTACATCATATAATCATCAGGGTTTGATATAATGCCATACCTTTTGCTGCATTATTTGTTCAGTTTGTATTTATACTATCTTATTTGAAATGTTTGCTCAGTTTTATTAAACTATTAAAAGATTATGGCTTATGCTGCTCTTTATGTTTTACCTCTCACACTCACTTAGTTCTGATGGCCAAAGGCAAGCTTTTACTCAATATAAGACCAGGAATAGATTTGAGGAGTTTAGGCTAAACTCAGAGCAGAGGAGTACGAACACCTAAAACCCTTCAGAGTTTATAATGTTTAACCTGGTGCAGTTTCTTCAATAAGCAGCAGATTCCAGTTACATCAGTCTTTATGGAAATGTTTATTAAAGATATGGTCAGTGAGTATCCAGACAAACATTATCATTTGGACTTTATTAAGATTTTTATAAATGTTGCTATCCTTGAGGAGTCAATGCAAAGTGGTTACATATATAATGTCACAAAGTTAATTAAAGCCAATAGAATGCCAAATTGAACAGGGTGGTCTAGAGAAAGATTTAAGGATACTTAGGGAATTGGATAGATTGGTGGCAGCTTAGACCCAATGCATAAACTCAATGCCATGCTTCACATGGGGATCAAAAGAAACTGAAAAGGCATGGTACCTCATTTAAAATACAATAACATGTGTGGGAAATTGTGATCTGGAAGAATTTGGCAAAAATCTGAAGCTATCGCTACAATGCTTGGTGATAGTAAATAAACCAAATGATTAGACGCTGGGATGCAGTTAAGTTTCAATACTGAGCCAGAAAACTGAGATAATCTTGGAAAGGAAATGGTGACATAATTAGCGTATTTTAGATTCTAAAGGGGCGAGATAATGTAGACCAGGCATTGCCAACTCAGTTTATACTAAGGGACTGATCTAGCATTCTGGCAAAAGGCTTAGGTCACATTTAGCAGACGGTATTTGGCTACATGGAAATACAAATCAGAAATGCATTTACCCCATCTATGGGGGATAAAACAAGCCCAATGTTTCAGAATTTCTGAGTATGATGTTTTACACCTAAATTAGCACAACTAATTAAATTTATTTGCACAAACATATTTGGCTTCCACTGTTTGCAAAATAACTGCTTCAAATCAGTTTTATCTCTGCTAACAGAAAACCATTCCCCACATGCTCTCCTGCCCTCCTCCCCTCCTCTCCCTTCCCTGTAGAATGTACGAAAAGCTTAGTGGAGAAAGCTTTAGTGTTGTTTCGTTTAGTTTAGAGGTGCAGCGCAGAAATAGGCCTTTCGGCGCTGACCAGTGATCCCCGCACATTAACTCTACCCTACACACAATTTTACATTTATACCAAGCCAGTTGCTCTTCAAAATGGTTTTTAGCACGCAATGTGCAGCTTGGGAAGTGAACTTACATCTCTCTGATTCAGAAGGGATAATGCCACCCATTAAGCCACTGCGACAAGATTGGGTTACACCATTGGCTAAGGTTGTTAGCTAAGGTCCGCACTCCTGTCTATCTGCAGTAACCTTTCAACCTTGCTTGCCCAGCACACGGCAGCGAAGAAGATGGCACTGGCTCCCACTGATTGGTGGAACATCTGCAGCATCTTACTGCAGATGTTGAAGGAGCGGAGCCTTCTCAAAAAGTACAACCAGCTCCGTCCCTTCTTGTACAGGGCCTCAGCTTTCCTGGACCAGTCCATTTTACTTTCCAGCTACATTTCAAGGTATTTGTACTCCATGGTAAACTGCACATCCACACCATTGATGGAGACAGCAGACAGGGGTGTTCCTCTCCTCCTAAAGTCCACCACTAACTTCTTAGCCTTGTTGGTGTTGAGCTGCAGGTGATTCAGCCCACATCACTGAATCTTTGTAAAAAGATGTTGACTACACCTCTGTATTCAGCTTCCCTCCCCTCACTGATGCAGCCCACAATTGCAGAGTCATCTGAAAACATCTGCAGGTGGCAGGAGTCCGAGTTATATCTGAAGTCTGAGGTATAGATGGTGAACAGGAAGGGAGAGGGGACCGTCCCCTGTGAGGCCCCTGTGTTGCTCACTCCAATGTCCGAGACACAGATCTGACATATTGTTGTCGTCCAGTCAGGTAGTTGGTAATCCAGGGCACCAATAGAGCATCCACCCGCATCTTCGTCAGTTTGCTCCCTAGCAGTGCAGGGTGCTGATGGTGTTAAAAGCACATGAGATGTAAAAAAACATGATTCACAATGCTTTCCATCTTATCCAGGTGAGCATAGGAACGATGGAGCAGGTGGATGATGGCGTCTTCAACCCCCATCTTTGTTTGGTAAGCGAACTGCAAGGGGTCCAGGTAGGGTTTAACCAGGTGTTGCAGGTAAGTGAGCACCAGCCTCAGTTGGAGCATCCGAAGGAAATCCACTTGGTCCGTGCAAACTCCACGCAGACAGCACCTGAGGTGAGGGTTCAACCTGAGTCAGTGGACCTGTGAGACGGCAGCTTTACCAGCTAGACCACTGTGCTGCCCATTATTAGTTGTTACTGGGGTTCATATGACGTTGGTAGTGAAACCCGTCTAGATGAAGTTTGTGACATTGATGGCAAAGGTTCTTAGTTGTTGATAAGACAAAATTGCGGAGCATTTGGATAGTAGTAACAGGATTGTTCCGAGTCAGCATGGATTTATGAAGGGGAAATCATGCTTGACTAATCTTCTGGAATTCTTTGAGGATGTAACCAGGAAAATTGACAGGGGAGAGCCGGTGGATGTGGTGTACCTTGACTTTCAGAAAGCCTTTGACAAAGTTCCACATAGGAGATTAGTGGGCAAAATTAGAGCACATGGTATTGGAGGTAGGGTACTGACATGGATAGAAAATTGGTTGACAGACAGAAATCAAAGAGTGGGGATAAATGGGTCCCTTTCAGAATGGCAGGCAGTAACTAGTGGGGTACCGCAAGGCTTGGTGCAGGAACCGCAGCTATTTACAATATACATTAATGACTTGGATGAAGGGATTAAAAGTACCATTAGCCAATTTGCAGATGATACAAAGCTGGGTGGTAGTGTGAACTGTGAGGAAGATGCTATGAGGTAGCAGGGTGACTTGGACAGGTTGTGTGAGTGGGCGGATGCATGGCAGAAGCAGTTTAATGTGGATGTGTGAGGTTATCCACTTTGGTGGTAAGAATAGGAAGGCAGAGTATTATCTGAATGGTGTCAAGTTAGGAACAGGGGATGTACAACGAGATCTGGGTGTCCTAGTGCATCAGTCACTGAAAGGAAGCATGCAGGTACAGCAGGCAGTGAAGAAAGCCAATGGAATGTTGGCCTTCATAACAAGAGGAGTTGAGTATAGGAGCAAAGAGGTCCTTCTGCAGTTGTACAGGGCCCTAGTGAGACTGCACCTGGAGTACTGTGTGCAGTTTTGGTCTCCAAATTTGAGGAAGGATATTCTTGCTATTGAGGGCGTGCAGCGTAGGTTTACTAGGTTAATTCCCGGGATTATCATATGTTGCGGGACTATCATATGTTGAAAGACTGGACTGACTAGGCTTGTATACACTGGAATTTAGAAGAATGAGAGGAGATCTTATCGAAACGTATAAGATTATTAAGGGGTTGGACACGTCAGAGGCAGGAAACATGTTCCCAATGTTGGGGGGGGTCCAGAACAAGGGGCCACAGTTTAAGAATAAGGGGTAGGCCATTTAGAACTGAGATGAGGAAAAACTTTTTCAGTCAGAGAGTTGTGAATCTGTGGAATTCACTGCCTCAGAAGGCAGTGGAGGCCAATTCTCTGAATGCATTCAAGAGAGAGCTAGATAGAGTTCTTAAGGTTAGCAGAGTCAGGGGGTATGGGGAGAAGGCAGGAACGGGGTACTGATTGAGAATGATCAGCCATGATCACATTGAATGGTGGTGCTGGCTCGAAGGGCCGAATGGCCTACTCCTGCACCTATTGTCTATTGTCTATTGTCTATTGTCTATTGTCTAAAATGCTATGCAGGTTTGCATGCTTCTTGAAATGTTCAATCTAGCCCCGTCTGGCTTTGAATCTATCAGTACCTTCAGAAAACTCATCACCTCCTTGCGTTCTTTCAAGTCTTGCCATAATGATCTCGTTTTTTCCTGGATCATCATCAAACTCGGGGGTACATGCCTTTAATGCTGATCTTCTAACCATATGCTTAGCCATTTCCCCACTCTGCTTTATAACATGACTGCCCATTCATAACGCTTAATGCACTTCCTTACATCACATTTTGGGCAATTTTTTATTTTGTCTGTGTTGTAACTGGTTGTTTGTACTGTCGATACTGTGGTACTTTGGTGCCTAATGTCCACTAACACTCACTTATATTAGCCTCGTCAATTATATCCAGCAGTTTATGAATTCTTGCTGTGATTTCTTAGAAAAGGTGCAATTCTTAGAACTGCTGTGGCATTTTGAAGAATATACAGCACAAAATGCAATGAACACAAGGCAGCACAGTGGTGCAGCTGGTAGTGCCACTGCCTCACAGCTCCAGTGACTCAATGCTGACCTTCAGTGCTCTCCCTGTGGAGTTTGCACATTTCCCTATGACTGTGCACTTCCTCTGGGAACTCCGGCTTCCCCTCACATCCCAAAGATGTGCAGGTTGGGAGGTTAATTGGCCTCGGTGAAATTGCCTCTGGCGTGCAGGTGAGCCATAGAATCTGGGGTGCGGGGGTGGGTGGGGGAATGGATGAGAATGTGGGAAGATAGATTGCATGGAATGGAATTGTTCTGTGAGCTGGTATGGACTTGATGGGCTAAAGTCAAAATAGAAATGTACAATGCATGGATAGAGATTGATACGCTGTTCATTCAAGTAATAAAAGTTTTACAAATCAATTCAATAACATTCTCGTAGAAATCTGCAAATTGAATATTTATTTATCAAGGGTTACCTATATTACGATTTGGATATCAAGTTGCCATATACAGAGGAAGATTCTATTCATTATTATTTACTTTTGTAACTTTTCAGTGACACTGGGGTTTCAAAATGATTTATTAATGGCTTATGCGTTCAAAAACCCAAAGTCTTCGTCACACACTACATCACAAATTAATTGTGCATTCACTGTACAGGAGGATGAAGTAGGATGAGAGGACATACAGACATGATAGCAAAGATCCAAGCCTCCTCCTTACTACCCTTATCAGCCGCTCACGCACAGAGCTTGTCAGCTCATAATTAGTCATCTCTAGTATCAGTACTCATAGCTTGGCAAGAGGTATGCGCAGTATGTGGCAATATTTCTGTCTGAGACGTAATACCAATGTACAGAACCATTTTCATACAAAACAGCTCAGTTTGTGCAATCACTGGCAACATTTTCATTAAAGTCTTATTTACCGGAATGTCATGTCACTCAGCAGAGCGGAAATTCATTCCGGCTCAAGGGATTTCCCCATCAGTGAAGAAGGAGGCAGGAAACCAGGTGATGAGAGCTTCCTCCACTGTCTGACCTCAATCCACGTTTCTCTGCAACATCAGTCCTGCAGTTGCTGTCAACCTGATAATGAAACCGGAGGAGCTGAAGATGGTCAATTTCCAGCTTCATTTCAGATATCCAGTTTCCACAGTATTTTGCTTTTATCATTCCAGACAATAGTTTGCCTTTTCCCATATACTCCTCCTCCAGGCCATTGTTTGTCTCTTCACCCCTTTGCACCTTCTACCAAGGTGCCTTTTCCACTTTACTCTCTCTTGCCTTCCACCCAAACACAGGCCTTCCCATGCTTCTCTCTATACAGCCACCAACCGCCATAGTTTGTAACGTCCGCGACTGGAGCGACTAGGCTTGTATACACTGGAATTTAGAAGGATGAGAGGGGATCTTATCGAAACGTATAAGATTATTAAGGGGTTGGACATGTTAGAGGCAGGAAACATGTTCCCAATGTCGGGGGAGTCCAGAACAAGGGGCCACAGTTTAAGAATAACGGGTAGGCCATTTAGAACGGAGACGAGGAAAAACCTTTTCAGTCAGAGAGTTGTGAATCTGTGGAATTCTCTGCCTCAGAAAGCAGTGGAGGCCAAATCTCTGAACGCATTCAAGAGAGAGCCAGATAGAGCTCTTAAGGATAGCGGAGTCAGGGGGTATGGGGAGAAGGCAGGAACGGGGTACTGATTGAGAATGATCAGCCATGATCACATTGAATGGCGGTGCTGGCTCGATGGGCCGAATGGCCTACTCCTGCACCTATTGTCTATTGCCTATTGTCTCTTGTCCCGCAATGTACAGCAGTTCTAACATTTGCCACATCCGTGGCACCGCGCTTCCTTCTGGACAATTTTATCACACCTTCTCTCACAACTGTTCCCTCACCCAAACCTGACAGGATAATGTGTCAACAACCGCTTCAATGTAGGCATAAGTGCTTGCTAACTTTCTCAGATGTACATTTGTAAAACAGCTGTGATCAACAAGGATGCAGGATATAACGTTAGCAGATAATCCAGCAGTTCCTTTCATTCGAGGTACTGATTCTCTCAAGGCCAAAACAATTGAAGAGGAAGCAGAATTGCTGGATGGTAATTTGTAAAGGAGAGTGTTGACTGTGAAGGATTTCACCCCCCTCACTGTCTAGCATCTGGTCAGTTGAATCTATTCCAACAAAAGCAGGACTTAAGAAACAGCTGTCATTATTTCAGAGACTTCAGAGAAACAGCCCATTTGGACCATCATGTTTGTACTGGGTTGTTTCCTGTCACGTGAGGCAGCTGGTCTTACATTAGAAACATAGAAGATAGGTGCAGGAGTAGGCAGGGGTGCAGTGCGCCAGCACCTCTGTAAAAAAAGCCAAAATAAACAGCGGGGAAATTTAACAGCGGCCGCTCCGGCACCAGTGACAGCTCCGGCACCTAAAAAATTACCATTGCAACACTGGGAGAAGGCCATTCGGCCCTTTGAGCCAACACCGCCATTCAATATGATCATGGCTGATCATCCAAAATCAGGACCCCGTTCCTGATTTTTCCCCATATCCCTTGATTCCGTTAGCCCTAAGAGTTAAATCTAACTCTCTCTTGAAAAAATCCAGTGAATTGGCCTCCACTGCCTTCTGTGGCAGAGAATTCCACAGATTAATAACTCTCTGGGTGAAAAAGTTTTTCCTCATCTCAGTCCTAAGTGGCCTACCCCTTATTCTTAAACTGTGACCCCTGGTTCTGGACTCCCCCAACATGGGGAACATTTTTCATGCATCTAGCCTGTCTAATCCCTTAAGAATTGTATATGTTTCTACAGAGGGTGATGCATTTATGGAACAAGCTGCCATCATTGTGATCTCCTCTCGAAGTTCTCTCTACTGGCACTCGATCAAACTCTTTCATAACCCTGTGGAATGCATCAATAACCGATCAGCCTTTGGTGTTCCATGAAGAGCAACAGCAACTGGTTCATTCTCTCCCCACTGTATCATTGGCTGCATCTTGCACAGGCAACCGTTGAGCATTTGTAACCGTCCACACTGACTTAACAGTCCAAGGTACTGCACTTGCCTTTTTAACCTTCTGAAACGGAAGTATTTTTCAATAAATAATGGTGAACATGGTGCGCACCAATTTGAACAAGACAACGTTCTTCCTTATTTCTCCTTTTTTACTGCCACATTTTCCTGGGGCAATATTCCAGACGTGGGATCTTGTCCATTTCAGCTTTCTTCATTCCCAAGTTTAGTGATTTAATCACAGCTGAGAGGGTTGACAGGACGAGTATTGAGAAGAAGAATCTGGTCTGAACATCACCCTCTGGTCATAGTCAACATGGACAAGCTGGGCCACAGGGCCTGTTTCCGTGCTGTATAGCTCGATGACTCTGTGACTCTGATCCAATTGGTGATGTGTTTGTCTGCAGTGAGACCCATCAATGTAAAATTTGTCTCCAATTTGTCCATTATACCAAAGACTGCAATTAGGAGCAGGCAGTGGCTCCACGTCTGTCTCGCCATTCATCAAGAGCACAGCTGACCTCTACCACGGCTCCATTTCCCTGCATTAACTGTATATATATCCCCTGATTCCTCTAAGTTCTAAAAATCTATTATTCTCTGTTTTGAATTAGCTCAATAACTAAGCCTTCACAGCTGTCCAGTGTAGGGAATTCCAAAGGTTCGCTGCCTTCGAAGTCAAGAAACTACTCAGTTCTACACAAAATGCCCTTTCCTTTGTTTCACAGTAGGGAGTCCATCTAACTCAGTGAGACTAAGGGAAACTCAATGATCTTTTCTCTTTCTGTCGCACTTTTCTTAAACATTTAAACGAAGCCACAAATTCAGTTTCCAAATCGGTAAATTGAAGAAAAACCTGAACAAAGTGAAATCAAATAGAAAATGCTGAAAACATAGCAGGTCAAGCCGTATCTCTGGAGAGAAAAATAGGGTTAACAAGTCAGGTTGGTGGTCTTTCATCAGAAATAAGAAAGGTTAGAAGTTGCAGAGAAGGAGGAGGAGTGGAGTCCAAGAGAGACCCTAAGGTCCCTCTGTATATCAATGCTTCTAAGGTCCATGTCATTTCTTCTCTTTGTCCTACCAGAAATTGTCATCCAAAAATGTATTACCACACACATGTCTGGATTCAATTCCACCTGCCACCATTCTGCTAAATATTTCAGCTGATCTTTGTCCCGCTGTATACCTAAACTTCTTTGCTATCTTTAACCACCAATTTTCATGTCAACTGCAAACCAATGAATCATAAACCTCACATTCACATCCAAGTCATTTAGATTTTGTAAACAATAAATGTCCCAGGACTGATCCTTGCAATAGCCATTTGTTACAGACTTCCAGTCAGAAAAACATCTAGCAACCAACTGACCTCTACCTCCTATCATCAAACCAATTTTGGATTCAGTTGTGCCTTAACCTTTTCGGTGAGCTTACCATACAGGGCCTTGTCTAAACCCTTACCAAAGTCCATGTAAACCAGGTTTGCTGCTCTGTCTTTCTCAATTTTCCTAGTTAGCAATTAACAGCTTTGATAGATGGATGAATGTTGGACACTGGGGAAAACTATCACTGCTGTTAAGACGTGTGGACGTGGCCCTTAAACTCACCAGCTGCACTCTGGGTATTGCTGGCAAGGATTACCTTTGCTGCTTGCCCAAGTTGTGCTTGAAATGACTGGCCTGTTGGTCCAGTTCCAGACATGGGTGGGGTTTGGGCTCATTGATCAGAGTGGGTGAGGGTGGGTCTGTCTGTAATCCAGATGGGTTTTTACAATGATCCATGATCACCATAACAAGCATTTGTGGTAAATAAGAGTGTTAATTAATTCAGATTTATGAAAGTAACTGAATGTTTATTCCTTCGGCATCAGAACAGGAGCCAAACTCATCTCTTAGAAGCTTTATGAAGGTCACTGTATTGTAATGCATACCCAAGCTTTGCGGAACATAAATGTTGCAATTTCCATTGCTCAATTAGTATCTTTCCTCCTTAACAATACTCCTTTCCAAGGCTAATGGGCTCTGGTACATCTGATCATTCAAATAAATGACACAATTTCCATTGCTTAACAATTTATTTCCTCATTTATGGAATTCCTTCTTTTCAAGGCCCATGAGCTCCTGGGTGTGTGGACATTCAGCCAACATTGCAATGTGAGGTAATTTTGTAACTTAATATTACATTTGCAGATGCAGATTAAGTGTCAGTTACCATCCACTTAAACTAGTCCATAATCATATCAAACTACATTGCATAGAACATGTTGACATTATGTGTAAACAAAATGGCTTAAATACTGGATGTATTGGACAGAGATAAGTCCCCATTTGGTACATCAAAATTACAATGATCCCATAGTGAAAGATGTTGTTGCTACAGTTGCTATTTTCAACATAAACTATGAATAAATAAGGCATGCTGATACTGAATGGCTGGTTGCCCGTAAACAAATGAAAAACATTGCAACTGTAATTATGATAGGACTAAGCTGTTGGCAATCGTCACTTTGTGAATCATGATTGTTTGCATCACAGTCTTCTCAACCTCTTTTCTCCTTTGAAGTTATGGGTGTGGATGCTTTCACTTGCTTCCCATGCTGCCTCCGCCTACAACTCTCATTCCAACTGCAACTTTAACACAACCGAACATCTCAAAGCACTTCAAGCTGTTGTCACATAAGGACATATAATATCAGAGGATAAAAGCTCTTCGTCCCACTTCACCACCTCTTCCTCAGTCCCCTTGCATGAATTCACCCTGGGCTTCATCCTTTGGTGAAGCCAAGCCTCCAACCCAAAATTATGCCTCCTGCCACCAGCCCTCTATCCTTGGCCAATTCCATGGCTTGGTCTGGCCTCCAGGCTAAAATCAGACTCCTATCATCAACTTTTGAACCTTGCCAAACTTCCTGGATTTGACGTGGTCTCGAACTCATTGATATTTTCCTTTGCCTGCTTTTGGTAAATGAAGAGAAGTGTTCATCAGGCATTTAATGCCAATTACACGTTGGGCCTTGTGCGCCTTTGGGTTTTGAATGACAGGCTCAATGCTGACACAGTCACTGATACACAGCTTTTATCCTCTGATATGTCCTTGTGTGACAACAGCAGGATTCAATATTAAGAGCAGAGTGCAGATTAAATTATGTTAGAAGCAGAGGAGGTTCCTTGTTACTTGTGGAACTGCATTCATTGATCATTAAAATATAGCGTCAGCTATAGACAGAAGATTTTTCCAAAACAAAATATCTTTTTACTGTCTACCTGAAATGTCATATCTTCATTCAGGTTCAGGAATGAGCTAAATATCAGACGGAGCTTGGGAGTGTTGGGGGTGGGGGATGGGGTTGGGACTGAGGTCTTGGTTGGGGAAGCTGGTCGGGAGGAGGTAAGGAATGGAAATGGAATGTGGCACCTAGAAGGACATGAATATCGCATCATTAACATGTGTTGGATTCCCAACTGGAAATGGCTGGTAATAAATTGGACTGTATTCCAGTCTGGAAATGACCAATTTTCATACACGTGGCGCTGGAGTAAACACCACTATGTGTACAAATTTCTCAGCTGTTATCCAGTAACATAACCACTCTGCTGTTGTAACCATTAATTATAATTATACATAGACCTTGGCACTGGGTAGATTGCGAGGCCTGGATTAAATACCAGGAGACCTGTGTTCAGATCCCATCATGGCAGCTGATGAATTTAATTTGAATTTAATTAAATAAATCTGGAATAAAAGAGTTACTATCATTATGTAATAACTGAATTATTACAAAAATTGAATGGTTCATTTAGGAAAGGAAATTTGCAACCCTTGCCTCATCAGGCCTAGTCAGTCTGATCTCATCTGGTGTAGGAAGGAACACCAGCAGGTCGGGCAGCATCTTTTTCAAGCTGAAACGTCACCCATTCCTTTTCTCCAGAGATGCTGCCTGAACCGTATGGTCTCATCTGGTCTGGCCTAGCCAGTCTGGTATCGTTTGACAAGGCCTGGCTTCATCCAGCTTGATAAGGCCTGGCTGGGCTGGGGTAGACTGTGCTGGCTGTACATATAATTTACTCCACAGCAATGCAATTAAATCATCTACCTTCTCCATCCAGGCGAGCCACTTCATCCGTATTTCCTTTATCTGTCTTTAAGGATCCCCACTCTCCGGATCATGCCCTCTTCTCACTGCTACAGTCAGACAGGATGTACAGAAACTTGAATTCCTACACCAGCAGGTTCAGGAACAGCTACTTTCCTACAACCATTGGATTCTTGAACCGACCTGCACAACCTTAACCCTACCTCAGCAACTGAGCACGACATGCACTACCTTAGATATGTTTTCTAATTGTGTTTTTGCACTAGTATCTTGTAGTTTTGCAGTCTTATTCTTTTTACTGTCTTGCAGGAGTTTTGTGTTATTTATGTGTAATTTATGTTTTTGTGTGTTGTTTGCATCTATGTGTCTGTTGTGCTGCTGCAAGCAAGATTTTCATTGTACCTGAATCTCACTGTACACATGCATATGACCAGGAACCCAACTCATCTCGACTTGACAATAGATAATAGACAATAGGTGCAGGAGTAGGCCATTCGGCCCTTCGAGCTAGCACCACCATTCAATGTGAACATGGCTGATCATTCTCAATCTCAATCAGTAACCCGTCCCTGCCTTCTCCCCATACCCCCTGACTCCGCTATCCTTGACTTGACATACAAGGAGGAATGACTTTGCCAATTACACCCATATCAAGCGGTGGAAAGAAACCAAGAGTCCACAACAGTCGAGAATGGCCGGGTAGTAAGAAGTGAAGGAAAACAAGTGTAGGAAATCCTTCCTTCAACCTCTTCAATGAGAAATCAGTAATCACTGGTGAAGGCAGTCAACTTTCCAAAATGCTGTGGATTTGAGGTTGAGGCTGGGAGATGTTTACTGAGGTATGGAGCCTGGAAATGGAAGCAAGGTGCTGACCAGCCAGCGGCCAGTTGAATGGTGGAGTAGGCACATGGTTTCTGATGTGGGCTGCCCTGAAATGGTTTAGGGGGCAGACCATACCAAAATTAGTCGGCCAAATTGGTACTTTTGCCACCCACACTGAATGCTCGATCTTTGGGCTGAAATTGGGTTTATAAACCCGAAGTGGAACAGATTTGCACTGATCCAGCTCAGATTTCATGCCTCCCTTAGTTCCAATTGTAGTGGAGTGGTTCAACGCCTCAATCAAACCAGGATTCACAGTGATCCAAGGAAGGAGAAATTCCCAAAGGAAATTCTGCAATAACACTGAAGGGACGATATTAAAGCCATGTTATTACTGATGGTGGTGTGCAATGGTCAACGTACTGAACCAGTAAATGTGAGGTCCACAGCACAAACCAGGGGACCAGCGTATAAATCCCACCATAGAAGCTGTGGAAGTTATGTCCGGTTAATGGACTGGAATTTTAGAAAAAAATCTACCAGGTCGACGATCAGTCGTAATCATGATGAATGATGGAACTGACTTGGGAAATCCAAATGGCCTACTCCAGCTTCGATTTCTTATTTTTCCTGCCAGTTTTCATCCATCCTTAAATAGTTTAATGTCCCCCTTAACAGAACCACTTGCTATGTCCGGATTTCATGGAAAAATGGACAGGATGTGACTCCAAAAACATTAGCAGCTTTCCAGGAATCCCAAGTGGTAAAACAGGAATTTGGCTCCCGCCGTACACCCTCAGCCTACGACCATGTTGATGTGCACAGTTAAAAACATGTCCCTTTTAATTTGAAATTATTTGAAATAAAATTTAAGAGCTCGTCGCGGTTTGTGTGATGGTCAGTAAACCGTTTGTCAAAGTCTTCAATTTATCAGGTGATTGTTAAGAAATAAACACAGACTAAACTTGACATGGGTGTGACTCCTGTGGAAGCTAGTTTATTCCTAAGTATCTCTCGCAGATCAGAGCTCTCTACAGTCCAGCCTGTAAAACCAGCACGAAGGTTGAAGTTGTACAGAGCTGATAATAAAACAGGCAAATCATTTTCAGGTTTCGGCAAGAAAAAAAAAAGAATAAAAGTGCCACAAGTATCCTGGGCAAGTAAGTTGAGAAAGTCAAGTCTGCTTCGCCTGGCAAAGTGGACACTTTCTTTGTGTGTGCTTTAATTTGTGTCCTCAGCTGGTTGCTATTAGCATTCTATCGGTAGCAGCTAGACCCTATCTGTTGCCAGAAGCTTGACATAGCTGTAAATTATCCTAACTTCACAATAAGGCCTAGTCCGTCCCAATATTTAACCCAATGCGTAGCAGATGAGAGACTCCATCCATGCCAGGTGAACTCACAGATCTGCCTTCTTCCTCTGGTAGAGAGGGAGAAAGAGAGTGGGAGAGAGAGGGAGAGGGAGAGGGAAAGAGAGAGAGAGAGAGGGAGGGGGAGGGGGAGGGAGAGGGAGAGAGAGAGAGAGAGAGAGAGAGAGAGAGAGAGAGAGAGAGAGAGAGAGAGAGAGAGAGAGAGAGAGAGAGAGAGAGAGAGAGAGAGAGAGAGAGAGAGAGAGAGAGAGAGAGAGAGAGGAAGAAGAGAATGAGAGCAGGGAAGTGGGAGAGAGACAGAGACAGAGAGAATGGGAGGAAGAGAGAGCAGGGAAGAGAGAGAGTGTGAGAAAAGAGGTGGAGAGAGAGCAGGGAAGAGGGAGAGAGAACGAGGGGGAGGGAGTACAGTGAAAAGGGAGATAAAGAGAGACAGACAGAGAGAGCAGGATAGACAGAGAGGGAGAGAGAGAGGGTGGGTGGGAGGGAGGGAGGGAGGGAGGGAGGGAGGGAGAGCCAATGAGTCGGATGGGGAAAGAGTAGGAGAGATAGAGTCGCTTTCCCTCATTGGCCCTTTCATGGCTTTCCTAGTTCAAAACACACAACAAAAAGGGAGATGCTCTTTCGGAACTACGCCAAGGCGTTCTGACTAAGCCTAACATCATTGTCTTATGGCGAGTCCGAAACTTGTTGGTTGTAGACGAAGTTTATTGCAGCCGCAATACACGAATACAGAGTTAAACAACAAGGTACAGGACAACCAATACAAACTTACTGTCTTCCTTGAAGACTTCGCCGAACTGACTAAAACGGGCGCCAAACGCGCACATGACATCGCTGGCCAATCAGCGATGTCGCTCCCTGGACCAATCCCCATGGTCGCGTTCCCACGTGACCTCGCTGGCCAATCCGAGGGTTCGACGACCTGGACCATTCTCTATGGTCGCTACATGACCCCCCCCAGAACCCGAGGTGCGGAACCTAGCAGGGAGCCGGATTTCGCGACCATAACGAGTACGGAGAGGGACAGCCAGAACCACAGGAGCCGGAGGTTCCGGACTTGGTGGAACGGCCGGAACGAGAGGTTCTGGAGGAACTACCGGCACGGGGGGTCCTGGAGGAACTGCCGAAACGGGGGGTCCTGGAGGAACTGCCGGAACGGGGGGTCCTGGAGGAACTGCCGGAACGGGGGTTTCCGGACTGGGCGGAACTAACGGAGGTCGGCCTCTCCTAGGGGTTTGACCGACCAGGACTGGTTGATCCGGGTCCAAATGGGCCGGTTTGAGCCGGGACACCGAGACGAGTTCACTCTTGCCGCCCATGTCCAAGGTGAAAGTAGCCGTCCCCTTACGTAAAACCCGGAACGGCCCTTGATAGACCCTCTGCAACGGGGCGCGATGGGCATCTTTACGCAGAAAAACAAACTCACAGTCCTTCAGGGAAGACGGTTCATGTACCATGGACACCCATGACGTGAAGTCGGAACTGGAGCCAGGGAGCCCACCCGTTCCCGGAGAGATGCTAACGCTGATGGGACTGTAGGGAGCAGGTCTGAAGGGTCCGGAAACAGATCTCCGGGTACTCGAAGTGTCGAGCCATATACTAGCTCTGCGGACGACGCACCGAGATCTGGCTTAGGAGCAGTCCGGATGCCTAAAAGAACCCAAGGGAGTTGGTCTACCCAGTCCGGGCCTTCAAGCCTTGCACTGAGGGACGCCTTAAGTTGGCGGTGGAACCTCTCTACGAGTCCATTTGCCTGGGGGTGATATGCAGTTGTGGGTTGTAACTTGGACCCGTACAGTTCCGCCAGCGCGGCCCAGAGGGACGAAGTGAACTGTGGCCCTCTGTCAGTTGTAATAACTGCCGGGACCCCGAAACGAGCTACCCAATGAAGGGCCAAAGTCCTAGCACAAGACGCTGACGAGATATCAAACAATGGGAAAGCCTCTGGCCACCGGGTGAACCGATCCACCACCGTGAGGAGGTGGGTGTAGCCCCGGGAGGAAGGCAAAGGCCCGACCAAATCCACGTGGATGTGGAAAAAACGAAAAGCCGGGACCTCGAAATCCTGTACGGGGGGCTGGACGTGGCGCTGGACTTTAGCGGTCTGACAGGGCACGCAGGAACGTGCCCACCCCGCTACCTGTTTCCGCAGGCCATGCCAGACAAACCTCGCTGCTACCAAGGCAGAGGTGGAGCGGATGGACGGGTGCGCCAGCCCATGAATGGCATCGAAAACCCGGCGCTGAAGGGAGGGCGGTACTACCGGCCTGGGACGAGGAAGAGAAACATCGCACCAGACTTTCGTGCCCTCCGACCCACAAGCTACCTGGGCCAACTTCAATCCCGAAGTGGTGGACCGGTAAGCCGAAACGGTATCCGCCAGGAGCTGTGCCTCCGCAAGCTCCTGGGGATCCACTTCGCAGTCCACCGCCGAAATAGGGGGAAAAGCAGGTCTAGACAGGGCGTCAGCAACGGCATTAAGCTTACCCGCGACATGACGGACATCTGTGGTAAATTCGGAGATAGCAGTTAGATGCCGCTGCTGGCGGGCCGACCATGGGTCAGACAATTTCAAAAAAGCAAATGTTAATGGCTTGTGGTCCGTAAATGCCACAAATGGGCGGCCCTCGAGGAAGTACCTGAAATGACGGACAGCTAAATAGAGAGCTAGAAGATCTCGGTCAAACGCGCTATATTTCATCTCGGCCGAATTTAGTTGCCGGCTGAAAAACGCTAAAGGCTGCCAACGGCCACCGACCTGCTGCTCCAGAACCCCGCCCACCGCCACGTCAGAGGCGTCAACCGTCAGGGCCGTGGGGGCGGAGGGGCTCGGATGGACCAACATGGTGGTGTCTGCCAAGGCTGCCTTAGCTGCTGTAAAAGCCGACTCTGCAGTCGGGGACTACAACAACTCTACCGGATTCCCCGCAAGGCATTGGAAAAGCGGGCGCAGGACTCGCGCCGCTGCCGGAACAAATCTATGGTAGAAATTAACCATGCCTACGAACTCCTGCAGCCCTTTTACTGTGGTGGGCCTGGGAAAAGCCCGGATAGCCTCTACCTTCTCGGGCAAAGGGGCGGCGCCAGCAGGAGTAATTCTGTGCCCTAGAAAATCGAGAGCAGGCAGGCCGAATTGACATTTGGAGGGTTGGATAATGAGCCCGTGGTCTTGGAGCCGCTGGAACACGGTCCGCAAATGGACCTGGTGTTCCTGCACTGAGGGGCTGGCGACCAGGATGTCGTCCAAATAAATAAACAAAAAGGGTAAACCCCGGCCCACGCGGTCCATCAGTCGCTGGAAAGCCTGTGCCGCGTTCTTTAAACCGAAAGGCATACGCAACCATTCAAACAACCCGAACGGAGTAATAGTTGCAGTTTTCTGTATGTCCTCCGGTCGCACCGGAATCTGATGGTATCCTCGCACCAAATCGATTTTGGAAAACACCACCGCTCCTTCCAGCCCAGATGAAAAGTCCTGTAGGTGCGGTATGGGGTAGCGATCAGCCGTGGTGACAGCATTGAGACGCCGATAATCGCCACATGGCCTCCACCCCCCAGATGCCTTGGAGACCATGTGTAACGGCGAGGCCCACGGGCTGTCAGACTGACGGACAATTCCCATTTCCTCCATCTTCCTGAACTCCGCCCTTGCCACCACCAGTTTGTCTGGCGGTAGTCTCCTGGCCCGAGCGAAAACGGGAGGGCCTTCGGTGCGGATGTGATGGACCACACCGTGCTTAGCCGAAGGTGCGTCAAAACGTTGGACGAGCAGCTCTGGGAACTCTGCCAGAATCGCAGCATACGAGTCGGGGGCCGCGACGACGGCCTGGACAGTAGGGCTGGGCGAGGAGGCGATTGTCGGAGCGACGTGCTCATCTTCGGCAGAGGGTCGGAGGTCGTTACCGCGGACATCAGGAACCAGTGAAAAAGCCCAGAGAAAATCTGCGCCCAGGATCGCTTGTTTGACGTCGGCTATGATGAATGGCCATTCGTACGTGCGGAGGCCTAACACAAGGGACATCTTCCGTGTACCGAAAGTGCGAATTGGGCTGCCATTAACCGCGATGAGGGTGGGACCTGTCTTACCCGATCTGGTTTCGAGGTCGGTCGGCGGCACTATGCTGACGATGGCTCCCGTGTCTACCAAAAATTCTGTGTCCGTGAATCGATCATGGACATAGAGGCGCCGGTTCTGGCCAATCGTAACTGCCCCTATGTACGATCGGCCGATGCATTTCCCGCGAAGGTACAAGGCAAACGACAGTTGCGGGATTCGTTACCCCATCGTAGGTGATAATAGCACCAGCCGCGCTTGTGCGGATCTTTTTGGCGGGCTTTCGAAGAATTGGCGGGAGACGTGGCGCCATCTTGCCGTCGCTGTGGCGTGGTCACCGATGTCGAGACTTTGTTGATTGAACCACTTGCCTTGTTTTTTGCCGCTATGAGCGCGTCCGCTTTCGCTGCATATGCTTCGGGGTCCTTAAAAGAACAATCCGTGAGCAGCAGTCGGACATCCTCGGGAAGTTTCTCGCGGAATGCCTGTTCAAACATCGGGCAATCCGTATGCTCACCGGCTAGCATCATCATTTCGGCCATGAGGACGGAAGGCAGTTGGTCTCCAAGATCCGGTAGGTGCAGAAGTTTTGCCGCACCACCATGCTTATTAAACCCGAAGGTTCGCAGTAATACCTTCTTCATGACCTCGTACTTGTCTTCCGCAGGTGAATTTACGATGAACCGCATCACGCGCTTGGTTGTGTCCGGCGATAGAGCGCTGACGAGGTAGAAGTACTTTGTGGATTCGTCCGACACCTTCTTTATATGGAATTGAGCCTCGGCGTGGATAAACCAAGCTTGCGGTGCGTACGTCCAAAATAACGGAAGATGGACGCCCGCCGCGCTTGACTCCGGTGTGCCCTGCTCGGTCATCGTCAACGAGGCGTCGGGTTCCTGCTCAGTCGGTGATCGTCCAGATCACGTCGGGGTCACCAATATGGCGAGTCCGAAACTTGTTGGTTGTAGACGAAGTTTATTGCAGCCGCAATACACGAATACAGAGTTAAACAACAAGGTACAGGACAACCAATACAAACTTACTGTCTTCCTTGAAGACTTCGCCGAACTGACTAAAACGGGCGCCAAACGCGCACATGACATCGCTGGCCAATCAGCGATGTCGCTCCCTGGACCAATCCCCATGGTCGCGTTCCCACGTGACCTCGCTGGCCAATCCGAGGGTTTGACGACCTGGACCATTCTCTATGGTCGCTACAGTCTGCCCTTTCACCGGCTGACAGCTCTTTGGGAGGATGCTCTGTTTCTGGGTCCCTGGGCAGTCAGGGTGCTCCCTGTTCTCATGCTGATCTGCTCAAATGTCTGTAAAAATTTGATGAATATCATATGAATTTTATTATATGAATATACGGCCCTATCAAACATATAAAACCACAGGCAGAAGCCCAAGGGGCAGGAGATTCCAGTACAGTCTGCTCAATTTCCATCTTTGTGGGAATTTAGTCTAACAAATCTATTTCAGTGCATTGGCTAGCAGCGCCATCTCAATCTCGCAGTTTAATAGTCCAGGAAACTGACAGGACCAAGACTGTGGCTCTAGCTGTTTCTGTAGTTCCTTGTTTGCTCTAGTATTGGGTGATCCAGGGATTCCTTGTTGGTTATCTGGGTGTTACTGGCAGGGACAGCATTTATTGCCCTATCCTCTTGAACGGCTGGAGACCTTCTGGGGAAGATTCTCCTATAATGAGCAGGGACCTCCAGGAAGAACACAGACACTACTTCTCATGTACCTAACGTGTGGCATTTCAGGTCTCCCCAGGTTTCACCCCTCAATCACATCTGGAGATTTATCACCCTTCAGGTTTGCCTTGGGCAAGTGGCAAGGGTTACCACTTTCCTCCTGACTTGCTTGGTTACTATGATGGCTCGCACATGTCTTGGTGTTTTTAACTTTAGATTAAAGATACCTCATGCAAGCAGGCCCTTCAGATCAATGAACCCATGCCGACCATCAATCTCCCATTCACGCTAGTTCTATGTTATCCCACCTTCCCATCCATTCCCTACACACTAGAGGCAATTAACAGAGGAAACCGGAGTACCCAGTCATAGGGAGAACATGGGTCATTTTATTAATGAGGACATCTCAAATGAGGGATTCCATAGAAGGGCATCGGAGATGTCCTCATTATTTATGAAACAGGGGTTCCCCTCTTCTATTATAGATGAGGCTCTCACTAGGGTCTCCTCAATATCCCGCAGCTCCGCTCTTGCTCCTCCTCCCCTTATTCGTAACAAGGACAGAGGCCCCCTTGTCCTCACCTTCCACCCCATCAGCCGTCGTATACAACATATTATCCTCCAACATTTTTGCCACCTCCAACGGGATCCCACTACCGGCCACATCTTCCCATCTCCACCCTTTTCTGCTTTCCGCAGAGACCATTCCCTCCATAACTCCCTGGTCCACTCGTCCCTTCCCATCCAATCTACCCCCTCCCCAGGTACTTTCCCCAGCAACCGCAGGAGATGCAACATCTATCCCTTTAACTCCCCCCTTGAATCCATCCATGGACCCAAACAGTCTTTCCAGGTGAGGCAGAGGTTCACCTGCACCTCCTCCAACCTCATCTACTGCATCCGCTGTTCCAGGTGCCATCTTCTCTACATCGGCAAGACCAAGCGCAGGCTCGGCAATCGTTTTGCTGAACACCTCCGCTCAGTCTGTCTTAATCTACCTGATCTCCCGGTTGCTCAGCACTTCAACTCCCCCTCCCATTCCCAATCTGACCTTTCTGTCCTGGGCCTCCTCCATTGTCAGAGTGAGGCCCAGCGCAAATTGGAGGAACAGCACCTCATATTTCACTTGGGTAGTTTATACCCTAGTGGTATGAACATTGACTTCTCCAACTTCAGATAGTCCCTGCTTTCCCTCTTTATCCCTTCCCCCTTCCCAGTTCTCCCACTAGTCTTCCTGTTTCCAACTACATTCTATCTTTGTCCCGCCCCCTCCCCTGACATCAGTCTGAAGAAGGGTCTCGGGCCTATTTTCATGCTCTTCGATTCAGTGCCCAGAAAAATATACATCCTGGGGTTATGGAGATTGCTGTAAATTCCAGCATTTATGCTCTACCCCAATTGCCCTTGAAAATTGCCCTTGAGAAGGTGGATTTTTTTCTAAACAGGTGCGAGTATCCCATAGCGATTTAATAGAAATTATTAATTCAGACCAGCATTGTAGGGAGGTGAGGGTGGTGGATGAGTGTTGTACACTTAGAAACCATAAACTCCCCTTCCTGGAAGTAATCAATGCCATGGACTAAGATGCTGAAAGTCTTAACTTAGCAATGGTCGCAACCTCATCAGAACATGAAACCAACAGGCTCATTTTACATGCAGTATAACAGATTCTTCAGTTCAGTGTTTTGATAACAATACCTTTTCCATTGAAGTCTGTTCATCCCAGTGCACTATTATAGTGCATTCGTTAACCATTAGAAGGTTGACAGCAATCTGATGGAGCCAAACGGAATTCATATAATGGGTTATTAACCATTGAAATGTTTGGAGCCAATCTAGGTCATTTAGAGATAGGCTAGGCCTGCATTCCCTGGAGCAAAGAAAATGAGAGGTAACATCCTAGAAGTAAATGAAATCATGAGAGGCATATATGGAGTTGATGCGCAGTGTCTACTTCCTATGGTGGAGGTATCTAAAACTAGAGTGCAAAGATTTAAGATGACAGGGAGAAGGTTTAAAGGGAGATCTGAGGGGGCCAATGGTCACGCAAAGAGTAGTTAGTATCTGAAAATCATGTCAGAGGAAGTGGTGGAGGCAGGAGCAATTAAAACATTTAAAAGACCGGCTAGATTGTTGAATGAGCAAGGTATAGAGAAATGGAATTAATGCAAGCAAGTCTGATTAGTGTAGATAGGCATGCAGGCCAGCGTAGATGCAGTTGCCAGAAGGTCCTGTTTCTATGCCATACTGCTCAAAACACTATGACTCTATCAAATGAACACATTGGGTTATTAACTATTAGGTGGCTGCGAATGACCATCAACATGCATTGACCATATACATGCTTTGACTAGAGATTAAGGAACATTACACCTCACTCTGAGACCAGGTCATGAGGCTGCTTGGTTGAAACTGGGGGGGGGGGGGATAATGGTTCTTCAGAAAGGAAATCTGCGTCCTTACTTAGTCTGGGTATATGTGAATCCAAGCCCATTTAGCTCATAGCCCTCTTATCTTTTCCTATCTTTATATCAGTCCAAATGTTCTTTAAAAGTCATAATTGTATCCACTTCTATAGCTTCTTCTAGCTGCTCATTCCAGATACAGACAAAGCCCTGAAGTTGCCCCTGAGGTCCCTCTCCCTCTGACATTAAGCCTATGCCCTCTAGTTTTAGAATCCTCTACCCTGGTAAAAAGTCTGTGAGCATTCACTTTATCCATGCCTCTCATGATCTTGTACACCTCAATAAGTCACCCCTCTACCTCCCATGTGCTAAAGACAAAAGTCCCAACCTACCAAACCTCAAGCCCACAAATTTATTGCACAGACACAGATCAGTTCACTGCACAGCGGCTCAGGTCCTTTCGGCACACCCCATACTGCTTTAGAGGTATTGAGTAGGAAGGAACTACAGATGCTGGTTTAAACCGAAGATAGACACAAAAAGCTGTAGTAACTCAGCAGGACAGATAGCATCTCTGGAGAGAAGGAATGAGTGACGATTCGGGTCGAGACCTTTCTTCAGGTAAAGACGCCAGTTTGCGATGTGTCGTCACCATTGTTACTTAGAAGGAACACTAAACAAGCTGATAGCCTGGAATATGACCGTGAGGCAGTTAATACCATGACTAAGTAAAACACTGTTGATGCTGAAACACTGTTGAGCTTCCCATTGGCTACAATTCTCCATCCCACTTCCCCTCCAAACTGACTGCTTTTGGTTCTCACTGTTCCAATAGAGCCCACTGTTATTTCAAGGAGCAGCACCTTGCCAGCTCTTGCCCCATCCCTCTTTCTCACCTCTTTATACTGGCTATCTCCCCTTGTCTCAGTCGGTCCAGATGAAGAGTCCTACCAGTATTCATTTCCATCCCTGTGTTCCCCCAGCACTGTTTGTTGCTCATATTCCAACATCTGCAATCTCTTGTGTCACCTTATCTTTTCACTGAATATACTACATCCTTCTGGTCTCAATATTGAATTTATCAATTTTGTTTAAATAGTCATTATATCCTCTTATCTCACATTTCCAGCATCTATTTTTTCTTTCTCTTCCCTTCTGCAAATTAAGATTTCATTCATCCCCACACACGTTCTGCTATTTATTTATCTTTATCGACCCTTTGTAGCATTCAGTATCTACTGGGTTCCACACAAGCACAGGCCTTCCCTTTTAACATCTTTCTTTACAACTTTTTCTAGTTCTGAAACATTTTCTCTGTTTCTCTCCCCACAGGTGCTGCCTGACCTGTTGAGTATTTCCAGTATTTTGTTTTCATTTCTGAGATTGTCTGATGCCGCGCCCATTGGCATTTTGAATGGAAGAGTTCAAATTAAATGAATCAAGATTTATTCCAGGCAAAGTGTGTAACACCTCCCAAACTGTGTTTAGTTTAGTTTAGAGATATAGCACGGAAACAGGCCCTATAGCCCACCAAGTCCGCACCGGCCAGTGGTCCCCACACGTTAACACTATCCTACACACACTAGGGGCAATTTCACATTTATACCAAACCAATTAACCTACAAACCTGTACGTCTTTGGAGTGTGTGTGGAAACCGAAGATCTCGGAGAAACTCACCCGGTCACGGGGAGAACGTACAAACTCCGTACAGCCAGCACCTGTAGTCGGGCATATTTCACTCTGAATTCAACTTAACTTCAATCAACACCAAACCTGGAACAGAGATGTTAGAACAGTTCCAGGGTTGAGGGATTACAGTCATAGAGTTACAGAGGCATACAGCAGGGAAACAGGCCCTTCAATCTACCAAGTCCGGGTCGACCATCAACCATCCATTCGATATTAATCAGTTTTATTCTCCGCATATTCTCATCAACTACCCCCAGAATCTACCATCCATCTACCCACCCACATGTCTTGGAGATGTGGGGGGAAACTGGAGCATTCGGAGGATATTCACAAAGGAAATTTATAAGGAAAATGTGCAAACTTCACACAAGCAGCACCCGAGGTCAGAACTAAACCCGGATCTTAAGCATATTGAGACAGTGGCTCTACCAGTTGTGCACTTTAGTTTTTAGTTTTTTAGTTTTAAAGAT
The DNA here is from genome assembly GCF_053455715.1 of Rhinoraja longicauda. Classification (NCBI taxonomy): domain Eukaryota; kingdom Metazoa; phylum Chordata; class Chondrichthyes; order Rajiformes; family Arhynchobatidae; genus Rhinoraja; species Rhinoraja longicauda. The sequence goes on along the minus strand of NC_135961.1, from coordinate 47,678,481 downwards.
ACTGCATGGAAATAGGCCTTCTGGACCACTGAATCCACGATGACCATCGATCACCATTCACACGAGATCTATATTATCCCACTTTTGCATCCACTCCCTTCAAACTTGGAACAGTTTACAGAGGCCAATTCTCCTAAAACCCACAAGTCTTTGGGACGCGGTCACAGGGAGAACATGCAAACTCCACACAGACAGCACCCGAGGTCAGGATCTAACCTGGGTCTTTTTAACTGTTAGGTAGCAGCTGCATCACTGTGCTGCTCTGTGTCATCCATATGGTTAGGCTGGAGAAGCTGGGGTTATTAAATTCCTTTGCCATCACAGATGCTGCTTGACGGACTGAATTCCTCCAGTGGTTTGATCTCAGCATTTGGAGTCTCTTGAGTCTCCTCTCCTTAAAGGCATAAATAGCTAGATAGAGAAAATCTGGATTTTTTTTGTTGCAATAGTTAAAGATCAGCATATGTAGAGAACTCTAAAGATTCACAACCTCTGAGTGAAGAAACTTCCCCTCCTCAGTCTCATGTGTCCAATCTCTTCTGCCGAGCCTATACCCTTGTTCCTGGACTCTATAGCCAAGGAAAAGATTCTCTCAGCATGGAAACTTCTGGAAATAGTGGAGAATAACAGTTTGGGAATGAATGAGGAGCTGAAAGAAATTAGCAATAATATAAAGCAAAAATATTAAAGTAATGGGAGACTGTAACTAGATCAGTGCCACAAGGATTGGTGCTAACATCTCAACTGTTCACAATTTATGCCAATAATTTGCATGAAGAATTAAGTACAATATTCCCAAATTTGCTCATTCACCAAGCTATGCAACTGAGGGGGTTTCGACAGGTTAAATGAAAGGGTAAAGACTTGTTTGATGAAATGTAAGGTGGAAGAAATTTGAAGCCATCCATTTTGGTCATAAAATTAAAAAGACGGGTATATTTTAAAATGGTAACCTTGTATACGAATTACTGAAAGTTAACATGCAGATAAGAAAGCAATCAGAAGGGTAAGTGGTATGTTGGCCTCCATTGCCAAAGGATTGCGTACAAGATTAAGGACATTTCACATTAATTACTTAGGGCCCTGGTGAAACTGCATCTGATATATTGTGTACAGGTCAGTTTTTCCAACCTAAGGAAAGAATATACTTGTGATGGAGGGAGTGCAATGATGAGTGGTGCGTATGTCATAGGAGGAGAGATTCAACAGACTGTGTCTGTGCTCTCTAGAGTTTAGAAGAATGAGAGGTGATCTCATTAAACTATATAGCAATTTTACATGACTCGACAGGGTAAAAATTATGTTTTGCCTCATTAGAGTGTCTGGAACTTAGGGTCACAGATTCAAAATAAGGGGTCAGCCATTCAGAACTGAGATAAGAATAATTTTTGGAATTTGCTACCCAAGGGGGTAAAGGAAGCTTGCTCGCTGACCATGTTCAAAACAAAGATCAGTAGATTTTTAGACATAAGTGATTCAAGGTATGTGGGAGAAATGCGGGAAGTAACGCTGAAGTAAAAGATCACCCATGGTTTTTAATACATGCTGCCACAGGCATGAGTGGCCAAATGGCACACTTCTGCTTCTACTACTTACGTTCCTATTACTTTCAAAATTAAAGTTTTACTCATTGCGAATTCTGTAAATACTTACAATATCTATATATTATTAATAATCTTGCATATGCTACACACTTCCTAAACACATTAATCTTACATCCCATGTTGCACTTTTATAATGGGAAACCCAGATGGCAACTCATCATAATAGAAAAAGCCCATGTCAATTCCTAATAATAAGAAAACCACATGTAACATTCTGCCCACCATATTCTTTCAGGGTAATGTGCTCTGGTTAATGCATTTAGATCAAATTGCATGCGTTCACCATTTTAACACAGTTACTAAACCTTGTTCAAAGTTATTTTAAACAACTGGAATCTTGGAATAACCTTACTGTGTGTGTGTGTGTGTGTGTGTGTGTGTGTGTGTGTGTGTGTGTGTGTGTGTGTGTGTGTGTGTGTGTGTGTGTGTGTGTGTGTGTGTGTGTGTGAGTGTGTGTGTGGGTATGTGTGTGTGTGTGTGTGAGTGTGTGTTTTAAGACATGAGTGTGAAACAGTGACATTTTTAATGTAATATTTTTGTATGTAACTATGTAGACAAATGATATGTTTAAACGTAATGACATCATTACTTGTGTGACAAAAACACATATGCTAGTGGTTAGATCCCCTGGTATCTCCTATTGTAGATAATACTTGCCATCCTCCAAGACTTGCTCACTGACCTTATCCAAAAGAATTGCATCTAGCGATAGTGGATATAACGAACAGTGCATTGACCATAAACAACAAGTATTTTGAAGAGCTTCTTAGAGGCACCTATTGAGCGTTGTAGATCAACAACACTGGTCTCCACACTATGTAGTTATGGAATGAAAACAGCTCAGGCGTTGAAATTTCCTGGGTGCATGGGAAGTTGGTAAGTATGTGAAGGGGCAAAAGGCGCTGGTGGTCTGTACTACAGAAAGGCTGCTGCTGATGGCAAGAGAATTAAACACACAGAAGTGAGCAAAGAATTGAGAAACTCTTTGTGCTACAACATCACTGCCTAGGTAGAGAATGGAACCAATTCAGACAAACTACATAAGTAGCCCAGGAGTCTACTCTTGAGTTTGTGAGTCCTTCATTGTCTACCTGAAAAAGTTATAAATCATCTTCACAGCTAACAATATTCTCATAGACGTTCATGTTGAAAAAACGCAGGCACCAGACACTTGTTAGAAAGTGTATGGAAGTAATTCGAAAGACAGAGACTGACTTTGACTTCTATCAGATGCTGGATAATCTGGCAGCCCACCAGAGCAGAAATTGGAAGATTATTTCAATACACACCCATTTGCAATAGCATGGAGTCGACTGAATTAAAAAGCAGGAGAGGTGGTCAACAAAAGTGCTTGTGCGCTAAAGGATTTATCCCAACATTCTATCTTGAACCATGTGCTGTGGGATAAATTTGTAGATGGCTTGACAAGTGAATGGATTTAGCCTAATTGTTAAGGACCCCAGACCCAGGGGTCTCAGTTTAAGAATAAAGGGGAGGCCATTTAGGACTGAGATGAGGAATTTTTTTTTCAGCTAGAGAGTTGTGAATCTGTGGAATTCTCTGCCACAGAAGGCAGTGGAGGCCAATTCACTGGATGTATTCAAGAGAGAGTTAGATATAGCTCTTAGGGTTAACGGAATCAAGGGATATGGGGAAAAAGCAGGAACAGGGTACTGATTCTGGATGATCAGCCATGATCGTATTGAATGGCGGTGCTGGCGCGAAGGGCCGAATGGCCTACTCCTGCACCTATTTTCTATGTTTCTATGTTCACACAAAGTTTTATGTACAATCTGGCTTCCCATCACAATGGGAATGCCAGCAGAAAAAACAAGTAATATCGTCCATTGCTGGGGGCAACTTTATACTTAGAAGGCAGCAGCAAAGGCTCCGTGGCTCAAACAGGGTCAGCACCATGTGAGTGCAGGTGGTGTAAATCCTTGCTACAGATACAATGGCAGCCACTCATCACACGTCTGTTCCTTTAAAGAGTCAAGGGGTTAAAGTGCTAGAAGAAGGGATTCAAACATCTAATCCCAGAACAATGCCACCAATGCAGACCTTGCACTGGCAGGACATTTACTCAGCAGGAAGACAGATAGAAAATAAAAATGCCATTGACATTTCAATAGAGCATAACTAGACCCACATCGTGTCTAGACAATTAAAGGAAATGGCAGTATCTGTCCAGCGTCTTCTAAGAGTCACATGGGATCCGCAGTAAATTGGTTAGCCAAATTCAAATTTGTTTGGTCGTAGCAGAGGGTAGCAGTGGAGAGGTGTTTTTCTGACCCGAGGACTGGGACCACTGGTGATCCACAAGGATCAGCGGTTGGTCCTCTGGTACTTGTAATATGTATAAATGATCCGGATAGAAATGTAGGTTAAATAGTATAAGAAAATAACTGCAGATGCTGGTACAAATCGATTTATTCACAAAATGCTGGAGTAACTCAGCAGGTCAGGCAGCATCTCGGGAGAGAAGGAATGGGTGACGTTTCGGGTCGAGACCCTTCTTCAGACTGAAGAAGGGTCTCGACCCGAAACGTCACCCATTCCTTCTCTCCCGAGATGCTGCCTGACCTGCTGAGTTACTCCAGCATTTTGTGAATAAATAGAAATGTAGGTTGCCTGATGAGTAAGTTTGTGGACAACACAGAGGTTGGAGGAGTTGTGGATAGTAAGTTTGTCAATGGATACAATGGGATGTAGATCAATTGGAAATCTAATCAGGGAAATGGCAGATGTAGTTTAATACAAACAAGTATGAAGTGATACATTTCGAATGAATGAATGAATGAATGAATGAATGAATGAATGAATGAATACTTTATTGTCACATGTGACAAGTCACAGTGAAATTCTTTTTTTTGCGTACCCAAGGTACGCCACATAATGGGCGCCGACAAAGTTACAAAGTACCCCTGCCAGGTCCTCCTTTGTTCTCCCCCCCTTCCCCCTTCCCCTCCCCCCGCCGGGTCCTCCTATGTTCTCCCCCCCCCCCCTCATAGCGGTCCCCCCCATACCAGGTCTTCCTTTGTTCTCCCCACCCCGTCTCACGATGGTCCCCCAGCGCCGGTCCTTTTGGGTGGTCAAATGCAAGAGGAGAATACACAGTAAATAGCAATACCCTCCGGAGCAGAGGGATCTTTGGATGTAATTCCATAGCTCCACAAATATGGCAACATGAGTGGATAGATTGAAAAAGAAGGCGGACGGCATGCTTGCCTTCATCGGTTGCAGCATTGAGTATAAGAGTTGGCATGAAGTGTTGCAGCTGTGTAAAACTTTGGTTAGACTGCATTGGGAGTATTATGTGCAATTCTAGGCATTCCATTATAGGAAAGGTGTGGAGACTTTGCTGTGGGTGAATGTTGCCTGGATTGGAGTATATTAACTATGAAGCGAGGTTGGACAAACCTGGATTTTTTAATGTACTCTCAAGCCTTTTGAATGACTGTGCAGACTTGGACACTTTACATAGTATAAGAAAATAACTGCAGATGCTGGTACAAATCGATTTATTCACAAAATGCTGGAGTAACTCAGCAGGTCAGGCAGCATCTCGGGAGAGAAGGAATGGGTGACGTTTCGGGTCACCCATTCCTTCTCTCCCGAGATGCTGCCTGACCTGCTGAGTTACTCCAGCATTTTGTGAATAAATGGACACTTTACATGATGCTATTTGAGTGTTTCTACATGAGATGTCTGCAGTCACTCATAGGCATCAAATGGCAAGACAGAGTGACTAACTTGGAAATTGTGGGCAGGGCCTGGTCAGCACCAAGACCATGATCCTGATGGCACTGTTGTGGCCATTCCGTAAAGTTGATGTGGCATATGGGATCGGATCCACATGGACAGCCTCCATATGCCACATCAACTTTACAGAATTTTTGTACAATGCCACTAGGACCAGGAATGTTAAAAAAATAGATTCAAAGATTGTATCTGAGGCAGCCTCAAACACGGTGACATTCTTGGAAGAGAGCTGAAGGCTTGTGTCCGGGACAGAACTCGCTGATGGGCTTTGAGCAAAATGGCCAGTATCATCTTGGAAGGCAGCCAACAGGACCGAGTCACCAGAGTTGGAGAATGCAGGAAGGTTTCAGCATCGACACCTGCCACAGCATCCTTCTCATGTCCCCACTGTCCCTAAGTGTGCTTCTCCAGGTCTAGTCTTGCCAGCTCCACCCGGGCTCATCAACAAAGATTACACAACTGACATCAGCAAACTCAATGGGCAACTGATGATAAAATGACATAGTCAGAATTTTTGTCATATGGTGCAAATGTTAAATATTAGAGAACATAGGTTTATGGGGGGAGGGGGACTTTTAAAAGAGATGCACAGGGCAGGTTTTTGTACACACAATGTGGTGGATGCCTAGAATCCACGAGTAGGGGAGGTGGTAGAAGTAGATACAAATGCAACATCCAAGAGGTTGATACAACTCAGACACATGAACGAACAGGGATTGAAGGGATGCAAACCATGTGCAGGTAGGTGAGATTAGTTAGATTGGCATCTTGCCCCATGCAGACATGGTGGGCTGAAGGGCCTGTGGCTGTACTGTATTGAATTTGAATTTGAATTTGAATACATTTTATTGGCCAAGTATGTAGACAAACAAGGAATTTGCCTTGGCGCTTTGCTCACAAGTAACAACATGACATACAGTAAATAATTAAGAACAAAACATTATAATTTACACATGTGAAGAATGAAGTAAAATACCAGAGCAAACGGAGGCTACAGACTTTTGGTTGTTGAGCAGAGCTACTGATCGTAGAAAAAATGCTGTTTGTATGTCGGGCTGTGGTGGCTTTGACAGTCCGGAGTTACCTTCCAGAGGGAACATACCCAGAGGCATGTTCTATGTTTAATACTATTGTATGTAACTCAGGTCTCAGATGCATGTGCAAGAAGCAGCAGACGGCAGATGGTAGAAACAAATATTAACAGAGAATATAATTAGGGCACATGCACAACAAGAATTTAGCCATCATCCTTTGTCAACTAGGACAATTAGCCTCAAAATGACCTCAAGTGAAATTGATGGAATTGATTGATGGAAGTTCCAGTATGGAAACTGGCCCTTGACCTACCGAGTCTATGGTGATCATCAATCATCCGTTCTATAGTTCTATATTATCCCACTTTTGCATACACTCCCTACACATTGGGGACAGTTTACAGAGGCCAACTACAAACCTGCATGTCTTTGGGGGGAAACTGGAGCACCTGGAGGAAACCCACGCAGTCACAGGGAGAATGTGCAAATTCCAAACAGCAACCGAGGTCAGGATCAAAACTGGGTCTCCTGCACAATGAGACCACTGTGCCACCCAAATTCTTAAATTCTATTCTATCGTATTCTATCTTGACCAATAAATAAAAATCCCAATAGTGGCAGCTGACTATGAACAATGACTGACAATATTGGACTGGAACGGGTTAAAAAAACCTGGTGATTATTGAAAAAATGTGTTTCATGTCAGGGCTGAAACTCTGAAATTATGCATGGGAATTCTGTTACATAGATCTGACCACAATTTTAAGGATGTTTCGACTGATGTTACTGGATGCAAGGAACACAACAAGCCTGTTAGCAAACCTCAAGCAGTGCAATTTTATCAGTTTTGATGAAAGTTTCGGACATGAAACATTGACTGTTTCTCTTTCTACAGATCCCGCCTGGCCTGCTGAATTTTTCCAGCATTTTCCATTTTTGTCTGCAGTGGTCTAGGAATGGTCTTACTAGCCTTGAACGTTGCAGGAAAGCATTCCCACTGTATTTTCCAAGAGATACAGAGCTTCCTTTGGTGCTTCTTTTGAGGTTAGCATTTTGGGAAAGATTTGTTTGCCAGGACTCTGGCATGAGGCTTCCACCCACAACATCAACCTTTTCCCTTTTATTTCACAGGTCCTGACAAGGCTGCCTTGCACTTTCTGTTTAGGCTGCAGATTTTTGGCATTTTGGCACTTCCTTTTGGTCTTTGTCCAATCCAAAACACTGGAGTCCATCACGAACCAGAAGCACAAAGAAAAACGAAAGTCACCCTCTTACTGAGTACGCAACTTACTGGGAAAGACCATTCAAGCCAAAAACTCTGTAGCTTTAAACTAGGGGTTGATGCCTTTTATTTGGATACTGGTTTTACTCTCTCTTCCTGTCTGGGACTCAGTTTTGAATTGCGGTGATTCTTTCTCTGTAAACGTGTGCAGAGCAGACAGCTCTGTTGCTGGACCCGTAGTTTGTTGATAACCCTACCCCAAATATAAATCTTGACAATTTAGGAATAATTGCTGTCACAATCAATCAAAAGTGGATTCTCTGCCGCGTAGCTCACACTACCCAAGTTGTGTTCCACATTTTTGAAGAAACTAAGATTTATTGCACACTATTTATTTTCCCATTGCCAGTGCCAAGGAAGTAAGTGCTCCGCAGAGAACTAGACTCGCATTCATATAACACCGGCCCTACAGATGTCATTAGCATCATTTTAAAAGAATGTGCTTCCATTCTGCTATCTGATTTTGCAGTTGGATTGAAACGGGCATCGGATTCCGACAATTCACTCCCTCGCTAAATGGAATGTAGCTATCCGACATCATCAGGGTAAATGAGAAATGAGAAGGCTTTTTCACGATTAAGTGATCGCGTTGTTAAAAATAGTGGAAGGAAATTTTTATTTTCGTGCAGTTCTTATTTCAAAGGAACTGGGTTTTGTTATTTTTCATATGCCTGAATGCAAGGAGAGGAAATCTGTGTTTGTAGAGTCGATATCAGTGACACAGTGAGAGCACAGAGCAAACCTTGTGATGACAGTGCCACCATCTCTCTCTCTCTCTCTCTCTCTCTCTCTCTCTCTCTCTCTCTCTCTCCCTCTCTGTCTCATGCACACACACTTAAACATATAGTATCCGTGTGCACACACATTTATGTCACGCACATACAAACATGCACACATGCCATTTCTCCATCCCCTCCTTCAACGAGGCTGTAATCACATATGCATTTCAAGTCTGCACACACCAATTGCTGTTCTCGGGTGAATCTTAGGGTATAATGTGCCTTGTAAGTTACTTAAACAAGAACATAGTTAAACAGTGATTCATGGTGAAACACAAACAGCAGTGGTCAGGATAGAGATTTAGCAATTGTGGTTGCCTGGAAGATAATGAGGGAGTTATGTTGGGACAACAAAATCACTCATATGTGCTCTTTAGTGGCTGCCATGTTGCTAATTTTGGACCTTATATGACGAATAGTGATATGTGATCCATGACTAGAATTCAATATATTTCTACCAGAAACTGATGAAACACCCATTCCAGAAGTGAATGCGAGCTCTTCTAACTCATTCTGTGCATAATTCCATTCTCTTTTATTGAAAGAAAAGGTGCAAATGAAAAGTTTTCTCCTGGCCATAATCTATAATGTGATTGATAACAGCGCCCGCTTCCAGTCTGAGGGATCAGCCTTGAGGCTCGGTATCTGCATTGTTTCACGATACTCCAGTAGGGATCCAGGGCTTGAAGTCTGCATAAAGCAAAAATACAAAGTGCTGGAGGAACACAATAGGTCAGGCAGCATCTGTAGAGGGAAATGGACAGATGATGTTTCAGGGCATGACCTTTCTTCAGACTAAATTCTTCCAGCAGTTTGGTCTATCATCTGCAGTCTCTTGTGTTTGCATAAATCAAGTGCTCCCTGTGCTGCCTCATTCCACCACTGTTTTTCATTATTTTTTAGTAGCCAATGCAGTGGTGTGAACACCTTTTAAAAAATCTGGTAAAAATCAAACAACACTAAAAAAAAGATCTGAGGTCTGCATATTTTCTGGTCACTTCACCTGTATAAAAGGCTACAAATTTGTCCATGGAGAAAACAACTGCAGATGATGGTCATCCAAAATAAAACCTCAGGAAATGTTAATCAGCAGGTCAGGCAGCACCCTGGAAGAAAGAACCAAAATGAATGTTTCCCCAAGACTCGAAATCATCAATACAGATGGAGATTCATTAACCAGTAAAGTTGACTCTGTTTCTCTTTCCATAGACAATGCCTGATCCGCTAAGTGTCTCTGGCATTTTCTGATTCAAATTTCTGTTTTTTGGATTGTAAATCATAGGCATTTAACTTTTCTGAGTTTGATGACTTTTGTTTAAACAAAGACAAGACAAGATTTCTTCATTTCAGTTCCACGTTATGACCATGTTGACTGGACCACGTTCATTTCAGTTCCATGTTATGACCAAACTTGACTGCTGTTGACTGGAACATTTACAGTGATGAATTAAATCGATTCAGCAATTTAGAATAAGTGTACAGTGGTAAGAATAATAGTGAGCTAAGTGCATCAAGTGTCAAAAGTCAAGAGTGTTTTATTGTCATATGTCCCAAAACGGTACATCTATATACTAAAACTCTCATTCGTTTGTTTGTTTGTTCCTGAACTACAGCCAAAACAGTACACGATAGCGTGACAATTTTAGGCCCACCTTACTCACAGTCATCCCTTTGGTGCTAATGGAAGAAGTTTCATTGAAATCGGTGTTATATTTTTAAAGTTTATTCACATTTTAAAGTTCAAAATCCATCTCCTAAGGAGGGAGGGGGAGGGAGAGGGTTGGCGGGAGGGGGGGAATGAAAGGAAATGTTATTGAAAAATCTAATATTTTAGCGGGGTAAATGCTGAGAGGATGTTTCCTCTCATGGATAAAGAGGAAAGGGCAGGAGAGTGGGCCTGAGCAATGTCAGATCAGCTCTAATCCCATTAGAATCAGAGAGTCATGGAGCTGCCTTGATTGGAAACATGCCCTTTGGCCCAACACATCCATACCTACCAAGTTACCAAACTGAGTTAGTTCCACTTGCTTGTGCCTGGCCCATATCCCTCCAAACCTCTCCTATCCATGTACCTCTACATGTGCCTCTTAAATGTCGTAATTGTATCAACCTCTTCCATTTCCTCTGGTAGTTCCTTCCATATATACATCTGTGAAAAACATGCCCCTTGGGTCTCTTTTAAACCTTTCTCCTCTCAGCCCTCTACTTTTAGACCGCCCTACCTAGGGGAATGGACTGTAGCTATTCATCTTACCGATGACCCTCTTTGTAAGGGCACCTCTCAACCTCCGACACTCCAGGTAAAAAAGATCCAGACTGTCAGACTCTTCTAACTCAAACCTTCCTCGTAAATAGTTTTTGAATGCTTTCCAGTTTAATGACATCTTTCCTGTACTAAGGTGACCAGACTGCACAGTACTCCAAATGTGTCTCTATCAATGTCTTGTACAGCTGTAACATGACATCGCAACTTCTGTACTCAATACACTGCCAGATGAAAGCAAGCTTGCCAAATGCTTTCTTCATCATTTATCACATTGTGTCGCCATTTGGATGTTCGGGGTGAATGGTCTACACCTATTTTCACTTCTTATCATGATATGCCTTATGCTATGAAATAATCTAACAGTCCCACAGTTTGTGATTTCAATTGACTCCCAGAGTTGAGAGCATTTGTGTTGTAACAACCTGTCGATTGAGAGCAATATCTACAGAGTGTGGGATTTGGTGAGTAAGTGGTGGTTTCATTTTTAATTTCTATTTGTTTAATTTAGTTTTACTATTGGATTTGTGTAATCTTGTCATTTCCATTGATTCTGATAAACAAAAAAGGTAAAGTTGCAAAAAAAGTCTGCAGCTTACCTATATGAGCAGCTAGAATCTGGTTGACGCAGAAACTAGAATCTGGGAATATAAATCTGCAAGTATTTGGCATTTGGTGTCACAGTGAAAATACATACAATCCATGAGTGCAATCAAGCCATACACGGTACAACTGATAGTGCAAAGAGAAAAATACTAGAGTGCCAAATGCAGTGTTAAAGTTTTAGAGTATTACAGCTGCAGAGAAAGTAGAGATAAAAATAAAACTGTAATGAGGTAGATTGGGTGATCAGGGCTACACCCTTAGTTTATAGGCTGTGCTGAAGCACACTACATGCTAAAATAATATATTTTATATATAATTAACTAAATCTTAACTAAATAAGCCACATGGGTTTCATCCCACATCTCAAAGATGTGCAGGTTTATAGGGTATTTGGCCTCCACAAATTGCCCTTCGTATGTGGGGAGTAGAAAAGTGGGATTACATAGAACTAGTGCTAATATGTGATCAATGGTGGACTCAGTGGGTCATAGGGCCTGTTTCCATGCTTTATCACTAAACTAAACTAAACCAAGCCAAACCAAGCTGAAATAAATGTTTTCATGCATAAATTGACAAACATAGCAGCGCAGGGATTGTGACTGCAGGAAGATAAGCAAACTGATCACAGCACCATGTGCTTCCAATGGGACTCAGAGGGAAAATGGTAAAAATGATTAAAAAAAACCTGAAGACTCCCTATCTGAATTGTAACCAGATAGATAAATTACTGGCATAGATAAAAATAAATGAATTTTATAGCCTTTATAGAGGTGTAGTTGCAGAGGACTGAAGATTGATAATTCTCCAGGATACATAACTTATCGAAATAGAAATCAGAGGAGCAATGGGCAGTTAAGATGGATTTCAGGATCATAGTATGAAATAATTTTATACTGGTACTCCCCAGGTTATCAATTATGTACAACTCGCATATATGGATGAGTGTTTGGGATATCGGCGGAATGGATAATAATGAATAATAATATTGGCCAAGTATGCATTTACAAGGAATGTGCCTTGGTGCTCCGCTCACAAATGACAACACAAACATACAGTTAACAATTAAGAATAGAGCATAACCACATCAAAACAATAAGGATACAACATTACGGTCTAAACATGTGGGTGAAAATAAACCAGAGCAAAAAAGAGACAACAGACTTTGGTTATTGAGTAGAACTACTACTCATGGAAAAAAACTGTTTTTAAGTCTGGCTGTGGCTGCTTTGTCAGTCCGGAGTCGTCTTCCAGAGGGAACTGCTTCAAAGATTTTGTGGCCAGGGTGAGAGGGGTCAGAGATGATCTTGCCCGCTCGCTTCCTGGCCCTTGCAATGGGGGAAGGTTGCAGCCAACAACCTTCTCAGCTGTGTGAACGATCCGTTGCAGCCTCCGGATGGTGGCTGAGCCAAACCAGACCATGATGGAGAAGGTGAGGACGGACTCAATGATAGCAGTAGAGAATTGGACCATCATTGCCTGTGGCGGATTGAGTTTCTTCAGTTGCCACAGGAAGTACATCCTCTGTTGGGCCTTTTTGACTGTGGAGTCGATGGTGGCCCCCCCCCATTTAAGGTCCCTGGAGATGATGGTTCCAAGGAACTTAAATGACTCCACAGATGTGACTGTGGTGCTGTTGATGGTGAGTGGGGGGAATGGAGGGGGAGCTCTTCGAAAGTCTGCAATTAGTTCCACTGTCTTAAGAGCATTGAGCTCCAGGTTGTTGCGATGGCACCAGGATGCCAGCTGTGTCACTTCCCGTCTGTAGGCAGATTCCTCCCCATCCTGGATCAATCCAATCAGGGTTGTGTCATCCGCAAACTTGAGGAGCTTGACAGAAGAGTCTGTGGAGGTGCAGTTGTTGGTGTAGAGAGAGTAAAGGAGAGGGGAGAGTACGCAGTCTTGCGGAGCTCCTATGCTGAGGGTCTGTGGGTCCGAGATGTGCTTTCCCAGCCTTTACTGCATGTTGCGGAACTGCAGATCTCTTCTATCCCTGTGAGAACTTGAGAACTGTAGCAATATCTGGTTGAGTTCAATAGCCTAGTTCAACTATACGATGCCCTTGGTCAGCCTGTGTTTTTGTTTAAATGCATTGCAGGGCAGCTGCATTTCCGACTTGCAAACTATTCAGGTTATGAAGAGTTCTCGGGAAATAAATCATGTCATAACCTGAGGAGGTCCGGCATTATGAATGAAAGTCAGTGTTTCAATCTAAAACCATGGTATTAAATCTAAACAAAGTAAACTGTGAAAGTATGAGGCATCAATGGCAATGGTACATTGACAACTTACAGCGGAAGGAATGTCTAAAAATAGAAATGTCCAACAGTTAAGGAATTGATACAATAGTTCACGACATATAGATTAAATCCCTTTAAACTGTGATTGATTAGGAAATTAAAGGGAGCAAAGGCTTGTAATGCTAGAGAAAGGAATTATGAATTCAGCAACGGAAGATCAATAATTCACCAGGAGATGGAAAGTAGTAACAGTAAATCTAGCGAGAAAAACAGTTTGGGGTAAATATTAGCATAGGTTGAGCACAGGTTCATGGACAGAAAACAGGAATGGTCAATTATGGATTGAAAGGCAGTGATCAGTTAACTGCATAAGTGGCTCGATGCTGGAATTCCACCTGTTGCATAGAGTCGTACAACATGGAAACAGGCCCCTCAGCACAACTTGCCCACACTGACCAACATGTCCCATCTAAACTAGTCCCACCTGCCTATGTTTAGCCCATATCCCTCGAAACCTATCCTATCCATGTACCTGTCTAAATGTTTCAGAAACGTTGCAATAGTCCCTACAAATCTACAATCTACATCAATCACCTGGTTGAGTGACCAAATAAATCAAATGTAACATGCACATGACACAAAGCTGAGTGGCAGTGTGGGCTGTGAGGAGACTGCAGACATATTTGGGGACACAGAGAGGCTGAGTAATATGGCAGATGGAACATGATGTGGAAAAATATGAGGTCATCTGCTTTGGTTTAAAAAGAAAAAATGAGTATTTTTAAATGAGTTACAAGATTGAAAAATGTAATTTTCAAAAAGACCTGTGTGATCTTCTGAATGAATCACTGACAGATAACATAGGTGCTGACGCAATTAAGAAGGGAAACAGTATGTCAGCCTTTATTACAAGAGGATTTGAGTACAAAACATCTTATTGCAATTATTTTGGGCGCTGACGAGACCGCATCTGGAATATTATGTCCAGGTTGGTCTTTGTATCTGAGAAAGGATATTCTTGCAATAGAGGGAGTGCAACAAAAGTTCACCAGATTGAATCCTAGGATTGGGAGTTTGTTCTATCAGGAGAGATCGAATTCAGAGGAATTACAAAATGATCTCATTGCAATTCATACAGGACTTCATGGAGTAGATGCAGGGATGATATTTCCCCTGTCTGGGGTGTCTAGAACTAAGGATCACTGTCTGAAAATAAGTGATCGGCCATTCAGGAAGGAGTGAGAAGAAATTTTAAAAACCCTTCGGGTAGTGAATCATTGAGTGACTTTGCCCAGGTGAATTCTAGAGGCTCAGTCACTGAATTTATTCAAGACCGAGATTTAATCATAAAGTCATAGACTGATAGAGTTGTACAGCATGGAAACAGGCCCTTCGGCTCAACACATCCCTGCCGACCAAATTGCCTAACCAAATTAGTCGCACTTGTCTGCACCTGGCCCTTATCCCTCAAAACCTTTCTTATCATAGAAACATAGAAAATAGGTGCAGGAGGAGGCCATTTGGCCCTTCGAGCCAGCACCGCCATTCATTGTGACCATGGCTGATCATCCACAATCAGTAACCTGTGCCTGCCTTCTCCCTATATCCCTTGATTCCATTAGCCCCTAGAGCTCCATCTAACTCTCTTTAACTCATCCAGTGAATTGGCCTCCACTACCTTCTGTGGCAGAGAATCCACAAATTCATAACTCTCTGGGTGAAAAACTTTTTCCTCACCTCAGTTTTAAATGGCCTCCCCTTTATTCTTGGACTGTGGCCCCTGGTTCTGGATTCCCCCAACATTGGGAACATTTTTCCTGCATCTAGCTTGTCCAGTCCTTTCATAATTTTATACGTCTCTGTAAGATCCCATCTCATCCTTCTAAACTCCAGTGAATATCCTTTCCAAGTGTCTTTTAAATGTTATAACTATAGCATACCTGCCTCTACCATTTCGTCTGGCAGTTCGTTCCATATACACAGCCCCAACTGTATGAAAAAATGGCACTCGGGTCCCTTTCACATTTCTCCCCTTTCACCCTAAACATATGCCCTCTAGTTTTAAACTCCTCTATCCTGAGATAAACACTAAGAAAAATACTTTATCTTTGGCCTCATGACTTCCTCCTTATAATTCAAACCCTCGGGTAAAATCCTCGTAAATATTTTTTGCACCTTTCCAATTGAATTACATGCTTCCTATAGCAGGGTGACCAGAAGTATAAACAGTACTACAAATGTGGCCTTACCAACATCCAGTCTAGCTGTAACATGACGTACCAATTCTTGTAATTAATACAGTGACCAACGACGGGAAGCATAACATCTTCTTCACCATCCTATTCACCTGAGTCGCCACTTTCATGGAACTATGCACCTACAGTCCTAGGTATCTGTTCTACAACACTCCCCAGGGCCCTAGCATTTACCTTGCCCTGGTTTGCCCTCCCAAACTGTAACATCTAACATTTATCTGAATTAGCCTCCATCTGCTATTCCTTGGCCCTGCTGATCAAAATCCCATAATAATATTCTTCACTGAAATTTTTTTTTCACTTCCACCACCAATCTTAGTGCACAAACTGACTAATCGTGCCCCTTGCATTCACATCCAAATTGCCCTCATCAATCCTCTTGGTCACTTCTTCCAAAAACTCAATCCAATTTGTGAGACAGGAATTCCCTTGCACAAAGTCATGCTGACTATCCCTAATCAGTCCACATCTTTCTCCATGCTAAATACAGTTAAGAAATATTCATTTCACTCCTCGCCCATCTCTTGAGGCACCATACTTAGATGACTTTATTGATCTTTAAGGGGGCCTATTCTCTCCCTACTCTCTTAATATACTTTAGTTTTAGTTTAGTTCAATTTAGTTTCGTTTATTGTCACGTGTTCTGAGGCACAGTGAAAAGCTTTTGTTGGTGGAATCTCTGGATTTTCCATTACCTAATCTGCCAAAGCTACCTCTTATCCCCTTTACGTCCTCTTGATTTCCCTCAAGAGTACTCCTACATCCCATTTGCTGCTCAAGGGATTCACAATCCCAGCTTGCTATAACTGATGTATGCCTCCTTCTTTTTCTTGACCAGAACCTCAATATCTCTTGTCATTGAGCGATGCCTACTCTGGCCAGCTTTGCCCTTCACTGTTAGGAATATGCTGGCCCTGAATTCATGTTAGGCTATGTCTAAAACCCTCTCACTTGGCAGGCATCCCTCTACCTGCAAAGTTCCTGTCTAATACCATCAAAATCGGCCTTGCCCCAATTTAGGACTTTTGGATGAGTTTTATACTTTTCCATAACTATTTAAAATCTAATATAGTTATGGTTGCTGGTCCTTATTTCCCAAGAGGAGGTTAAGTTTTCATTGATTTATTTTTTTACCCCGACAACAGAACACCATAGTCCACCAATTGTATTGCTGTGCATTTTTTGCTTTAATTGTTTTTGCATAAATATCTTGTTCTTCTTTCTTTTGGACAGTTTCCCTGTAATCTATGTATAATTCATGTCTAATTTACATTTATGAATTGTGTGCATCCATGTTCGTATGATACTGCTGCAAGCAAGATTTTTCAATGGACCACATTGCTTTACCGAGTTCCAGATTTCTACTCGCCTTATGAAAAGGATCTTCATGACATCAGCCCTGAGTGATCATACTGACACCTTGCCATGCTCGCAGGGCTAGTTTCATTGGATTACTGCGCTCATCTCACGTGGGGACTAGTGAACCACACTGTGGTGAACATGGCCATACCTGAAGCCGGAGGGACTTCAACTCAGAGTTGACGAGCTGGAATTTGAGCCCTAAAAACTGTGACACGTAGGGAGGGGGAGAATTACCTGGATATGGTATTCAAGGAGCTGGTCATGTCCATGAGAGTAACTCGATAAATTGGAAAATAATCAGGAACAAGATGGTGTGATTGCACCACAAGTAGGTGGAGGGATCTAGGGATCCATTCCAGAGGAGGATCAGACCCTACCAGTGTCCAATCGATATAAAGTTATTGCTCCATGTGTGCATAAGGGAGGGAGGCAAACCGTCTGTAACACTGTGGCACAGTGAACCATTCAAGTGTGTGTGTGTGTGTGTGGGGGGGGGGGGGGGAGGGGGAAAGGTAGTAGTGAAAGGGAATAGGACAATTAAGGGAAGATATGTTGTTTATTTACAGTGGGGATAGATAAATACTTGAAAAACCAAGGAATGAAGGGTTGTGGGGAACTGGCACTGGAGGAGTTGAGGCCAGCATGGATCATTCATGATCAAATTGTATGGCAGGCCAGGCTTGAGGGACCTGGTGAACCAATCCTGTTCTTGGTGTTCTTGTACTCTATCGCCAATGACTGAACTGAGGCTGCCCATGACTAACAGATACTTACGAACACCTGATGATCGATACCCAGTACCTCTCAGGTTTCAGTGGCAACGCTGAAGTCCGAAAAGTCCAGTTAGTCACTTTTGGGCACATTTGACTTTCCACTCCAACACTAGACTCACCATGAAGCACTGACAGGCGTCAGAGTGGATTAAATTATTATTAATTATAAATTAAATTGTTTATTGTGTTTTAACCTGCAGTTAATTAGTTTTCATTTTTTTTAGATACTTTTATGTACAATGATGTTGCCTTTTGAATATCTTTAAATGCTTCTGATGATTCTCAATGTCTGTTTAAAGAAAAGCCTTTGATAGCTGAGGCCAGGCCGTCGCTCGGAGGTGACTCTGCCTCGTGGGACACCTCTCAAGTGCGGAGGGTCAGCTCATCCAGATCTCCACACCTGAGAAAATAGAGCAGTGACTCCCAGAATAATCCAACCCACTAACCGCACGCTGGACTGATTTGAAATCTTTCTGTTTATTCAATTCCAGAATCGATTAGGAATGAAGTGTTAGTCTTTGCAGAATGAGCCTGGATTGCATGTTAACAAGCGAAGCAACTCACAAGACTAGAATCACTTCCGTTATGCAGTGGAACTCATAGACAAGGGAACTAAGGGATATGGAGCACCACGGCTGAGGTAAAAACCATACCTGCAGAGGTGGATTTTGCAGAATGGTCAAAAGAGTCTTTTTCTAGGAGTTTGTATTTATTAATCCATGAACACATGGCTAACAAAGTATGTTACAATGAAGCAATATCACAAAATAACAACAGATACAAATTTCCAACTGGTGAAGTTGAAACTGAAAATATTATCAAATAAAGAAAGCAATAATTTGGAAATTTAAAACAGGCAACGTGTACAAATGCTCATAAACGAATTGAGAAATACAGTACGTTGTGACCCTAGTGATCAATGCTTATCAGCTTGCTAAAGTGACGGGATGCGAATGAGTCCATCACCAGCTGCGTGGGGGTGAGTGAGAATGGTTCCTGAGAAAGTGGGAGAAGGTTTCAAGATGTAGTCTAACCAAACAGACAGGCTGAAGTTTATTCATTGTATTGACTGCTTTGCGTAGTGAACACAGTGGGATTTGATTATAGAGGTTGAAACTTTCAAAAAACAGCACTTTTGGGACCTGACTGGTGATCCAACGAGATATCGACCCTGATCATCTTTCTATGAGCAGGAGAATTGTTCTTTCTAAGTATGGTGGATAGATGTGGGAAATGGAGACTGAAAGGTTCCAACAAGCATCCATAACTCAAAATTTCCCCAAGTCAGAAACGCTGTTGGCTGAATCGCTATCTACCGAGGTTGCAAAATTGCATTGGTAGATTAATTAGTTAAAGATTAGCGCAGATCTTAGTTAATTTTGGTTTGTAGTTGGGTCTTAATTAGAATTATTAGTACAGATCTATACTATAGATTAAAAACATGCTGATTCACGGGAATTGCCTGACCATAGAATGTTGGACCAGAGAGTTTGAACTTGTATTAAATAGATGGGTGGAATGATTGCAAGAAGCTGCCCATGTGTGAATGCAGTGGGTGAGAAAGCCATGGAAATTCATCACTTTTACTGTCCTCATGGTCATCACCAAATGTGAACAGCACCAAAAACTATCCGCATTTATTATCTGCAAGCCTCTTTAAGGCTCCAAATATATTGCAGAATGATATGGACTTTTTGCTCTAAATATATTGATTGGCGTGAATGCGGAACATATGCAATACAATTACCAGGAACATCAAATAGCATTCAAGGCCACACCTTTCATTAATGTCTCTCAACACAAGCCCATTTTTGTTGAGGGAATGTGTGATGAAAGAAAGACATATTTGACTCACTCTTAAGGCTAAGGAGAATTATTGCAGTATCATCAGTTTATAACAATCATTTAGTAAAAGGATGGGAGAATATATTACTTACGTCCTACCCTCATTAAAGTTTCAACAAACTGACACAGCTCCAAAACAGAGAGAATATGGATCATTAAACATAGTTTTATGTTTTAGGACAATGAATTTTCAGATGAGTCACAGAAAAGCAATTCTCGTTTCTGGCATTGCAATGTATATTTTGTGTCCCCTCCAACTTGATGGCTTGACACAGGTGAAACACATGACACACTCTCTTTTATCTTCTGAGTCACTGATCAACACCCAGCTGTCTGAAAACCTCCTTAGCAAGCTGCTCACTAGAAGCCCTTTATTCCAGATGGATTGGGAATTTAATGTACGCGCAGCTGATTTCAGCATGAACTTTTGAATTCTCCTGTTAACTGCCTCCTGATTTCCTGGACATTTACAGTTGGTTCAAAATATCATCCCTCTTTCCTGCAGATAACCACCCACCCACCCACCCATGGAAAGTCCTTCCTGCTTTCCGTTTATGAGATGACTTCACCTTGCTGTGTCCAATCTTCATCCTTGTACCCTCAGGGTCCTCTTCCACTATGGTACGAAGAGTTGAAGCTTGCCATCCAGAGTTGCGGTGGTTAGCTGTAGCATGAAAAACAAAAGGCAGATGGCAAGTTATTTTACATCCTTTAACTGCTGAAAAAACTGAGGAGACATCCATACTGGTATGCTCCAATCTCCTCTCTCATCCCAAAGGAAGGCTGGTGGGGTTAATCTGAGTTGTCACCATTGTAGATGAGGGGCCATTAGAGATAGAATAGGTTACAGGGAAGTCAGTGGGAAAATGGATAGCTCTGAGAACCAGAATAGACTTAATGGGCTGAATGGTTTCCTTTTGTGTTATAAAACACATAACACATACACAGTCGAGCACAGTCCTTTCCACCCACAGTATCTGTGCCAATCATTTTGCCAAGTTAAACTATTCCGATCTGCCTGCACGTTCTAAATCCCTTTACTCCCTGACTAAATAACTCTTAACTATTCTAAACACTTCCACCACTTCCCTTGGCTACATTTTCCAGGCACCTACCTTTTCACACATTCTGCCTTCAAATTTGCCTTGTAAATCTTCTTTAAACTTTGCCCCTCTCATCTTAAAGCTATGCCCTCTGGTATTTTCCCATAAGAAAAAAAGAATGTCTCTCATAATTTTATAAACGTCTATCAGGTCATCCCTCCACCTACCTCCCTCCACAGAAGGCAAATCCTAGTTTGTCCAACTTCTCATCGTATGCTAGCATTTTCTAATCCTGGTAATATCCTCCTTGACATAAGAAACTCCAGATGCTGAAATCTTAAGCAAAACACAAAGTGCTAGAGGAACTCCTCGGGTCAGACAGCATCTTTGGAGGGAATGGACAGGCACATTTCAGTTTGGGACATCCTGGTGAATGTCCTTCCACCACTACCTCCTGTCTTCTACGGCCAAGCTAATTTTGAATCCAATTTATCAAATCACTACGGATCCCATTTACCTTAATCTCTGGATCAATCTTCCATAACGAGGGACATTGATGAATGTTTTACTATAACCCATGAATACAAAATCAAATGTCCACCCTCTCCAGGGACCTTAAATGGGGGGCCACCATCGACCCCACAGTCAAAAAGGCCCTACAGAGGATGTACTTTCTGCAGCAACTGAGGAAACACAATCTGCCACAGGCAATGATGGTCCAATTCTATACTGCTATCATTGAGTCCGTCCTCACCTTCTCCATCATGGTCTGGTTTGGCTCAGCCACCAAGCACGACATCCGGAGGCTGCAACGGTTCATTCGATCAGCTGAGAAATCTGTTGGCTGCAGCCTTCCCCCCATTGACGAACTGTACGCTGCAAGGGCCAGGAAGTGAGCGGGCAAGATCATCTCTGACCTCTCTCACCCTGGCCACAAAACCTTTGAAGCACTACTGTGATCATATTGAATGGCGGTGCATGCTCGAAGGGCCGAATGGCCTACCCCTGCACCTATTTTCTATGTTTCTATGTTTCCCTCTGGAAGGCGACTCCGGACTGTCAAAGCAGCCACAGCCAGACATAAAAACTACTTTTTTTTCCACGAGTGATAGTTCTACTCAATAACCAAAGTCTGTAGTCTCTTTTTTGCTCTGGTTTATTTTCACCCACATGTTTACACTGTAATGTTGTATCCTTATTGTTTTGATGTGTTATGCTTTATTCTTAATTGTTAACTGTATGTTTGTGTTGTCATTTGTAAGCAGAGCACCAAGGCACATTCCTTGTATATACACATACTTGGTCAATAAACGTATTCATTCATTCATTCATTCATTCATTCATTCATTCATTCATTCAATCATCTTTGTCACCTTCTCCAAAAACTCGCTCAAGTTTGTCAGATATGACCTCGACCCATAGAAAGTTATGCTGAATATTCCTAATAATTCCTTAATTCCATAAATGCAAAAAAATACTATCCCTACGAATTCTTCAATACTTTCACCATCTCTGATGCAAGGCTCACCAGCCAATAATTTGCTGGATTATTGCCATCCAAGTATCAGTTATCCATAGGTTTCCATTCCAGTCCCAGGCTTGGAATTTAACATAGAAAAACATAGAAAACATAGAAAATAGGTGCAGGAGGTGCATTTGGCCCTTCAAGCCAGCACCGCCGCCCATTGGGATCATGGCTGATCATCTACAATCAGTAACCCGTGCCTGCCTTCTCCCTATATCCCCTGATTCCACTAGCCCCTAGAGTTCTATCTAACTCTCTTTTAAATTCATTGAGTGAATCTTCTGTGGCAGAGAATTCCACAAATTCACAACTCTCTGGGTGAAAAAGGTTTTTCTCATCTCAGTTTTTAATGGACTCCCCTTTATTCTTAGACAGTGGCCCCTGGTTTTGGACTCCCCCAACATTGGGAACATTTTTCCTGCAATTTAGTGTAGAAACAGTGTGTGTGTGCGTGTGTGTGTGTGTGTGCCTGCTGTCAGTGAGGTTGTAGTGCTTCTCAGTCTGAAGAAGGGTCTCAACCCGAAACGTCACCCATTCCTTCTCTCCTGAGATGCTGCCTGACCTGCTGAGTTACTCCAGCATTTTGTGAAATAAATACCTTTGATTTGTACCAGCATCTGCAGTTATTCTTTTACACTTCTTAAACAAAGGGACATATAGACTATACTGCAGTCCTCTGGGGCCTAGCCTGTGGCAAAAGATACAAAGATCTCTGTCAAGGCCCCGGCAATTTTCTCTCTTGCTTCTCTCAATAACCTGGAATAGATCTCACAGGACCCGGTGTCATCAATCTTAATGCTTCTCAAGAGACCCAATATCTCATCTTTCTTGATATCAACATGCCTTGGAATATTAGCACACCCCTCCCTGATCTCATTATCCTACATGTCCTTCTCCTTGGTGAATACTGATGCAAAGTACTTATTTAGTACCTTACTTACTTCCTCCGCCACTGGGCATAAATTCCTTTCTTTGTCTTTTAGTGGTCTTACCCTCTCTTTTGTTTTTAATGTATGGATAAAATGCCATGCGCTTTTCTTCAATCCTACTCACAGAAGGCAATCTTTGGCTCCTTTTAGCCCTCCTTACCCCTTGTTTAAGTTATTTCCAGCTTTTTTTACATTTACATTGAAAGAGAGTCTGTTTCAAGAAACTACTTTTCTGAAAGTGAAGTCTTAGCCTTTTTATTTAGTTTAGATTTATTCTGATTTCTGATTCTCTGATTGTCTTTTTCAAGATGTCAGCGCCACTGGAAAGTCTGGTAGTTATTGCCCCTGGAAGGCCTAAGGTTGTGGTGGTGAGCAGCCTTCTTGGACTGTTGCAGGCACGATCTGCAATACTAATATACAGAAGAATGGGCTGCAAAGACACTTGAGAGAATAATGAAGTGCCATCTGCATTAACTCAACTGACTGTTAAAACAATTATGACAAGAATCAGAGCCACCACACTGATAGGAAATTGCTTCAACTGAAATCACGGATAATATCCCTGCCATCAAGATGACTCTCTCACTTAGGCTTCAGAAGGGGGTTACTGGGATTGGCAAATGGGTATCGGGGTCAATTGAACGTGCAGATAATGCAAGATAATAAGATTTGGAAGGGAAGATTTGATTTTGATTTTTGATTTTGTGGAATTTTACTGCGTATAGTCTTTATTTTTATAATGGTGCTAGCATTTCAATAGGAAGTCACTGGTTATGATGTGCATGGAATATGAGACACCACATGAAATGTCAGCTGTCTGGTATTGGTATTGGTTTATTATTGTCAAATGTACTGAGATAGTGAAAAGCTTTGTTAGCATGCTATCCAGTCAAATCATGCACTACATTCTTTCCCTTCTCATATTTCATTCTTGTCTCATCACTAAACACATTAAAGGAGGTTCTAATTTTACAAATGAATGTTTTGTGTTCTTCACATTTCTGAATGATTGCTGCACTTTTCTGGAAGTGTTACCTCATGGACAAAGGAAAAAAAACAATGGTGACATTCAGACGTGAAAGAACACAGCATAGTTTGAGCAAGGGTAACACGATTTCACCAGCTAACACATATTTCTCTTTAATCCACACTATTGCAAATAGCTTAATTGCCATTCATCCTGACAGTGTGGAGGTCAATAACCAGACAGCACATACGTGGCATTTGCTTGTTTTACAATTGGAAAATAAGGACTCAGATGAGAAAAAGAGAAAATATGTTCACATAACATGTTGTTTTGATCTGGACTGCACTAGCTGGGAGGATGCCACAAACAGATTCATCAGTGACTTTCGAAAGTGAATTGGCTAAGTAATGGAGATAGAATAAGAAGGGTTTCGACCTGAAACGTCACCCATTCCTTCTCTCCAGAGATGCTGCCTGTCCCGCTGAGTTACTCCAGCATTTTGTGTCTATCTTTAGAATAATTCATAGCTGTGGGAAGATTGCAATTAGTTGAATCAGCGTTTCGAAGAGCAACCACAGGCATGGTGGACTAAATGTTCTCATCCTCTGCTGTAAATTTCTTTAATTTCCAATGTAGATGGCTGCTTCATCTGCTTGTAAACCTTCTGAGAGATGATACAGCTGAAGTGTAAGAGATCTGAAAGCTCCAGATAAATGAAATGCATGCAGTTCAATCCTTACAGAATCACGAAAACCAAAACTGTTAAGCAACAGACAGAAGCACTCACTGGCAACAGCCATGTCTCAAGGGAATTTAAGGGTTAACACTGCACTGAGCCACGAGAACCAGATTTAAAGCATGTTTGTTTCTTGGCTCAAATAGTAAGATGTATTCATTAACTGCTGAGCGAGCAAAATAATTGCACAAAATTGGCCAGAGATAACATGGAATGAGGAATGACCTTCACATCCTCCCTCATCTGATCAAACCAAAGGTTACTAATGGAGAATTCCTACTTGAGGAATCCTCTGAACGTTTTATTGTGCCTCGCACAGGGGCGAGTGCCAAATGATCCTGAACTGAACTGCTCATTGTTTCAAAAAGACCAAATTCTGGCCTGCTAAACCAATCTGGATCCCTCCACATTGTGTGTGATGTCACTGTCTATTCTGCTAACACATTCAAAGAGAAAACCATTTTAAAGTCTCTGAAATATTACTTTATTCATAAAACATGCAGATGTATGTCGCACAGAATATTCATCCCTCATAATTTTTAGTGCGAGCCAGATTATTCCATTTTCATCAGATCTGTATGATGCCAGTTTCCCTTTGCATACATTCCTTGAAGGGTTTTTTACACGGTGTAAAGCTAGTAGGAGGTTTGCCCTTACAGTTTTTGTGCTGGGTACATGTACCTCAGCACATAGGTCTATGCCTTGAGGTGTACCAGGCTGCAGCATTTTGTCACTGACAGCCCCCTGGACTGGAAGAGCAAGGGTTTTCAAACAGGGCATTAAGTATATTTCATCAGGTTGATAGTCCTTCAGCAACAAGTGGCATTTGTTTCAGAGTGAGTTCCACTGTTGTTGCTGATGTCCCAGCTAATTGTCCCAGGAAACATCCTGGTAAACCTCCTCTGTATCTCTCCAGTGCAATTATATCCTCCCTGTCGCGTGGTGATGAGAACTGCATACAGTACCCTAGCTGGGTCTAACAAAAATGGTTTAAAAAGTCATACCATATTCCCTCTGCTCATACTCTGTGCCCCTGCTAATGAAGGCACACATCCCATATGGAAGGAGATTGCAGAAAGTTGCAAGACTAAGTGTTGTCGTAGTAGAGGATTGTAACTTTCCCAATGTCGTCTGGGAATTCCAAGGGGTTAGACGGGGTAGAATTTGTCAAGTGTGTTCAGGAAAGTTTCTTCAGGCAATTGGTAGAGGGCCCTATAAGGATCAGGAGCCTGACCTACTGTTAAGGAATTGGGCAGAACAAATGACTGAAGGAAAAGGTTAGAAGATTGGTTGACTGGCAGAAGGCAAAGAGTGGGAATAAAGGAAGCCTTTTCTGGTTGGCTGCCAGTGACTAGTGGCGTTCCGGAGGTGTCAGTGTTGGTTCCGTTACTTTTAATGTTGTATGTTAATGATCTGGATGAGGGAATTGATGGCTTTGTTGACCAGGTTTGATGACCAGTTTGCGGAGGTTGTGAAGATAGGTGGAGGTGCAGGTAGTGTTGAGGAAGCAGGGAAGCTGCGGAACTTGGAGGCCGGGAAAGTGGGCAAACGAGTGACAAATGGAATACAGCATAGCAAAGTATACAGTCATGCACCTTGGTAGAAGGAATGGAGGCATAAACTACTTTCTAAATGGAGAGAGAATTCAGAAATCAGAGGTGACCCACAAAACTGGAGTGAAAGCTAGTAATCCTCGATCCTGAAGGACTGCCTAAGAAAATGATGGAAATACTAGGGAAGTCAGGCAGCATCCCTGCTGTGAGAAAGAGAGTTAATGTTTCAGGTTGAAGACCATTCATTAGAAAGTAAGCATGTGGCTAGAACCCCTAGACACACCTAACAATAAGAATGTAAGCATGTGATGCCAATCCTGTATTTGCACATAGTGACATTCTAACTGGTCATCAGTATTGGAGCAGTTGTGATTGTTATAAGAATAAGATAGGTTTGAAGAATGACATAAAAAGAATAAAGGTTTTTCACACATGTTGGATTCATCTTTTTGTATTGTTACAATGTTAAGTTGGTATCAGCCTAGGCTAATGTGGCAGGAGCTGTTTTGCTGTTGGGGTGTCTGTTAAGTGAGATATTACCCGGTTTGAAGGCAAGCATCATGAAAGGCTCTATCTCATAGAAACTTGAGATCACTCTAGTCACAAAGTCCATAGAGATAGAATAGCTATCGATCAAATGCCGAGAAGCTACGTAACCCACCAGACTAAATAATTTGAGGAACGGAAACAACAGCTGACAGTATCCATAACCGCAAAGAAAATATCTTTATGCCAAAGATCAGCTTGACCCCTAATCATAAATAATTCTGAGAACTTTATCAGGGATACAGAGTCTGGAAATTGTCAGTTAAGATTTACTTCTGACAGTACAAAGGAGAATCACAAAACGAATCGCAACCACAACCAGAGTGCAGTACTGAACTACTATCTACCTCATTGGTGACCCCCGGACTATCCTTGATCGGACTTTGCTGGCTGTACCTGACATTAAACATTATTCCCTTATCATGTATCTATACACAGTAAATGACTCAATTGTAATCATGTATTGTCTTTCTGCCGACCAGTTAGCACGCGACAAAAGCTTTTCACTGTACCTCGGTATACGTGACAATAAACTAAAATGAAGAGTAGAAGATGTCGTAATAATGCTGCATGCTAACCGGCCAACGATTGATGGACATGTTTTCCAGAAGGATTCTGGTCCTCATATGGCTCTCACTAGAGCAGTGTACCAGTAAGGGAGAGCCTATAGTTCTTACCCCTTCCAATCGTGCTGCTGAAAAAGCCAGCTGGCTTGGTCTCCAGGAAGAGATAAGTGTCTTGCATGCTTCCCAAATAAATAGCATTGACCACCAGGAATTCTCCATAATCACCAGAACATCGAGAGTGAAAGCTTTCCCTGTTAATGAAAAGATCCGAGTTCTTCACGGAGCCCTTATGAACACATGATTGACTGAGCACGTGGGAAGTCAGCAATGTTGCTAAATCCCAGTGTCTCGTGCTTCTAGCCAAGATGATGAAATAACTTCACCGTGAATATATTGACTGGTGGCCTCACTGGTGCAGAAGTGATCAGCATGTTGGGATCTGTGGCAGAGATGTGATGTGACCTTCTGGAAAGAACGTGCCGTGAGGGGACCTTATCGTTAATGATGAGAGAGGCCCGAGGTCTTCCCTCTGAATGGCACCCGCTTCAACGATGACAGTTGTAGAAAACCTGACCCTACAACCATATCACTTGGCACTTGTCATGTGGTGAAATTCACGTGAACTGTGCATCTGGATACACTAAATTCACCCTGTGATTCAGGAATGGTTCTTTGGACACTGAGAAAAAGGTAGGAGAATCTAGAAGATAGAGGGAGACTTGCGTTTGTCAATTTTTGTAAGATGGCCATGGATTTGTGAATGTAGGTCTTTACCAGCAAAGTTTCAGCAGGAATACTCTCTGCTGTCAAGCCATTGTCAACACTATAACTGAGTGTTTAATTCTTTAACAAGGAGAGTGGGACTTACCATCAACCTCCACCAACCTGCCTGCAACCATGCTGACAATAAAGCTTCATGGTGAAACTCTGGAATTCTTGGATGTCCCGTATCTTCTGAAGCCATCTTTCGGCGTAGTTGGTGCAGGAGGATTTCAAGGGAGTAATAGTTTAAATTGTGGTGGCTTAATGGAAGTGATGTAAAGGCCGAGAGACTATTTTAAGGAGCTGGATATGGCTACTACGGCTTCCCCACGATGCAGTTGGAAAATACCTTCCAGATTTGGAGCACCTCAGTGATAGACTCTGAGACTTCTAATTCATATTTCCTTGGACTGGGGAGAACGTGGTAAAGGAGAGTCTCAGCTCTGACTGTAACTCAGTCCATGCTGTGATGTCATACTCAAATTGTATTGCCTCACAGTATTGAGTAAATAAAAATTGACCTTTCTTGTTTCTTTCACATTTTGTGTGCATTTGTCTGTCTAACTGTCTGTTTATTTATGTTCTTCCATCTATTTATTTATTTATGTCTGCCTATTTATTTATGTTTGTCTATTTATTTATTTATTTCCTGCATGAATTCCCAAAGAGTGAATTTTATTCTACACCTCAATTTTTTAGGTTGACCTGTAAATTCCACAAGGGTAAATTTCCATAACCCAATGGCCGTAACATAGAGGTTGTTTGCAACAGGACATGTGTTGGACTGATGCCTGAATAGCAACAACTGGAAAAGGGGAAATCCAGTTGATGCGGTGGAGTTTGCCAGACCTTTGTAGGGAATATTCAGTGGCAAGTACTGTTGTTTTATTGCTGATTGAAAAATTCAGCCCATAATGTCCACCTGGATATTATAAGAATGTCATAACAACGTAAAGCATGATCATATGCTCCTGTATCCTGACCGACTTCTTTGCTTTCACTTCTAATTTTGGCCTGAGTCATAACCAGTACAATTAGAGTGAATGGAATTCTTATGGAAGACTTCTTGCCCTTGAGGACTTTACCACTCCTTAAAGAGGCTGCATCTGTAAAGTATTCTTACCACACACCGTAAGTGCATCAACTTTGGAGAGGATTTATTATATCATTAAAGTGGACAGATAATAGAGAGGCTTTATTGACCATTAACCAGAGAGTCTAAACAGCGTTCCATGTGGTTAGTGTGAGAAATAACTGAGGCAATTTGCTGTCAGTCTCTCTAACAATCCAAGTAAAGCATGAATAAATTTCAGGTGTACGTTAGAAGTGAAGCTGACTCTGTTTAGATTATGCTTTACCTTGATTAATATTAAGCAATTTTAGATTATACAAAATTTTGATGGATAATTTTAGTGGAGAATCCAGAGTTTCAGGGTCAGTTACTGACAAATTCTGCAGGATAACGTCTGACAAGGGAAATTGAACACACAACATAATTTACATCTCAATTCAATGAGACAGCAGGCGGGAGACAGCATTCCACTTTGAGCCAAAAATGTCTGTGATCTGGGTAGAAACGGATCTAAACTTCGAGTGTAATTACAATTTGTTCAAGCATCATGAAACCACTAAACACAAAAAACTTACCATGCCGCTACCTCTAAAATCAGCTTAAGGTCAAGTGTTAGGAGTAGAATTAGGCCATTTGGCCCATCAAGTCTATCCCACCTTTCATTCTCTCCCTCCTAACCCCATTCTCCTGCCTTCTTCCCATAACCTCCGACACCTGTACTAATCAAAAATCTATCTATCTCTGCCTTAAAAATAAATACTGACGGCCTCCACAGCCTCTGTGGCAAAATATTCCACAGATTCACCACCTTCTGACTAAAGAAATTTCTGCTCATCTCCTTCCTAAAAGAACATCCTTTAATTCTAAGCCTATGACCTCTAGTCTAGACTCTTCCACAAGTGGAAACATCCTCTCCACATCCACTCAATCCAAGCCTTTCACTATTCTGTATGTTTAAATGAGGTTCCCCCTCATTCTTCTAAATTCCAGCGAGTACAGGGCCAGTGTCGACAAACGCTCATCTTAGGTTAACTTACTCATTTCACCCTCACCCTCTGCTATCTACTATTAAGCAAATTTGGTATCCAGTCAGCTAGATCTCTCTGGATCCCATGTGATCTAAACTTCCAGAGGTGCCAAGCATGCAGAACTTTATCAAAAGTCTTGCTGAGGTCCATTTAGATTACATCTATGGCCCTGCCTTCATCAACTGATTGCTTCTTCAAAAACCTCATTCAAATTTGTGAGACATGATCTTCCACCCACAAAATCATGCTAACTATCCCTAACCAGCCGCTGTCTTTCCAAATGCATGTAAATGGATCCCTCAGAATCTTCTCCAGCAACTTTCCTACTGCAGATGGGATCAATGTGGCAAATACATCTCTTCCATAGATAGTGTAGCAGATGTTTGATAAGGAGGGCAAATAAATGTTTTTTTGCGATAGTTCGCTCTTTTCACCACTCTGCTTCCAACTAACGATCACCCGTACACTACACACGTGGGGGGAGAAACTGGTGCATCCGGAGAAACCCATGTGGTCACAGGGAGAAGGTGGAAACTCAGTACAGACAGCACCCATAGCCAAGATGAAACCCGGGTCTCCGGTGCTGTAAATCAGCAACTCTACCGCCGCGCCACTATGCCACTCTGTCTTTTCTTTGACTAGATAGCATGCAAACAAAAGCTTTTCGCTGCACCTCGGCACACATGGCAACAACAACCTAAACTAAACTATTGTGAATACAAGATGTTTGATGACACTATGGATCCTCATCAACGGACAAAATTAATGGGTGTGTGGGGAGGGAGGGGGGGTATGATATTTGGGAGTCCCAGATACATCATCAAGCTGCTTTCAGCCATAAATTACTTTTGTTCCTTCGCAGCTGCTCTTAAGTCAGTGATACCACTGCGATGAAACAAATCCACTGAATCTGCACAATCAAGCACCCATTTAGACTAATCACATTTTAATTTCCCCATATCTGAACTCCCCCAGAATCTACCGCTCGTCTACACTTCAGGAGCAATTTATAGCAGCCAACTACACACTTGTACATCTTTGGGATAAATATATATGAATCCACACGAATAAACATAACAAATAAATAATATAATATATAAATAAAATATAATAAATAAAATAAATAAAACTAAGTCACAATCAATAAAATCAGGCTATTGACCACTACGACTAAACTCCAAACTATGAGCTGTCTGCATTGCACTAGCGACTTTGTATTTTTTACACTGGATTGGGTTTTTTCATTCTTGAACATTTTTTGTTGTATACTGCGTTTACAAGCCTGTTGTGCTACTGCTGCAAGTAAGAGTTTCATAGTTCCGTTGTGGCACACAGGATGATAAACATATAAGACTCTTTTAAACCTAGGTCACTGTAACAGTGGGGCAGCAGCTCCACTAACCGTGCCAATGTGGTTTGGAACATGCAGAAAGGGCTAGACAATAGACAATAGACAATAGACAATAGGTGCAGGAGTAGGCCATTCAGCCCTTCGAGCCAGCACCGCCATTCAATGCGATCATGGCTGATCACTCTCAATCAGTACCCCGTTCCTGCCTTCTCCCCATACCCCCTCACTCCGCTATCCTTAAGAGCTCTATCCAGCTCTCTCTTGAAAGCATCCAACGAACTGGCCTCCACTGCCTTCTGAGGCAGAGAATTCCACACCTTCACCACTCTCTGACTGAAAAAGTTCTTCCTCATCTCCGTTCTAAATGGCCTACCCCTTATTCTTAAACTGTGGCCCCTTGTTCTGGACTCCCCCAACATTGGGAACATGTTTCCTGCCTCTAATGTGTCCAATCCCCTAATTATCTTATATGTTTCAATAAGATCCCCCTCATCCTTCTAAATTCCAGTGTATACAAGCCTAATTGCTCCAGCCTTTCAACATACGACAGTCCCGCCATTCCGGGAATAGAGAATGCATTAATTTGGCAATGAGTGACAGGCCAACATTTTGTTTGAGAGTTTACCACTGAAAAATTCTCGAGTGCACCAGACCAAAAGTAGAATGCAAGTATTGGATATGTATCAAGACATCATGCCATGCCATTTAGTGCTTGGGTCACAGGGTGCAGATCTAAGAGAGAGAGTACACTAGGTGAAGGAAATTTAAAATTGGCACAAAATGTCTAAAAGAGAGCAAAAAGCACAATTTCTAAATTAATCATTCGTTTCATTAAATAATTGCTGGATATGTGAACAAAAGACCACATGAGCTCCAAAAATAAATCTACAGAAGGATTAAATTGATAGATGTAGCGAGATATAGTTCCAACGTGACTGCTTTGAGTTAGTGGACTAGTCCATATTCAAGAGCTCAGCGGCCAACCGAAAAGAGAGCACTACCTTTGCCACAGACTTCATGAGTATGCAGCACTGCATGTCAAAGAAGACAATCCGAGCGCTTCCCATTTGGAAACCATGATGAACCATGAGGTCTACTCCCCAGCAAAGAACATGTCTGAGATGTTCAGGTTGGCTGATCCCATCCCATTCAAGAAATCTAGGTAGGACCTTCACAAATCCATCAGGGATAGCAAAAGACAATTCTAGACCAAGCTAGAGTCCATACTAACCACACAAACACCCCTCCATTGTGGCAATGCTTCAATGCTTTAACGGGCTATAAAATGAATATGGGTAGAATCGTGACAACACGCATCCTAGAGTGTTTTATCCCAAAGCATTTTGTTTCCAACAGAGCAGTGGGATGACAGCCCTGAGTACAGCAGTACATACATTCATCATTGCAGTTATCAGATTGGCCTTCCTGAGATTGAACCCATGGAAAGCGACTGATCCAGATGGAATCCCTAACCATGTTCTCAGAACCTAGGTGACTCCTCGGGCAGGAATATTCAAATACATCTTTGACTTCTCTCTACTCCAATCTGAGGTTTCCACCTATGTTAGGAAGACCACTATCTTCCTATGCTACAGCAAAACCAGATAGCGTGCTTTATCACTATGATCCAGTGGCTCTGACATCTGCATCATAGAACAATATAGCACAGGAACAGGCCCGTCAGCCCACAATGCCTGTGCCTCACCGTCAACAACGTCCCCTTTGACTCCTCCCACTTCCTCCAAGTTCAAGGCGTAGCTATGGGCACCCGCACGGGCCCCAGCTATGCCTGCCTCTTTGTCGGGTACGTTGAACAATCCCTGTTCCAGGCCTTATCCCCAAACTATATCTCCATTACATTGATGACTGCATCGGTGCTACCTGCTGTACCCATGCAGAACTCATGGACTTCATCGAATTCACCACCCATTTTCATCCTGCACACAAATTTACTTGGACCATCTCCGACACGTCTCTCCCCTTTCTTGATCTCACAGTCTCCATCACAGGAAATAGACTATTGACTGACGTCTATTACAAACCCACTGACTCCCACAACTACCTCGACTACACTTCTTCACACCATACTTCCTGCAAAGGCTATCCCCTACTCCCAATTCCTCCGTCTACATCGCATCGCATCTGCACCCAAGATAAGGTGTTCCATACCAGTACATCCGAGATGTCCTCATTCTTTAGGGAATGGGGGTTCCACTCTCCAATCATAGATGAGACCCTCACTCGTGTCTCCTCGGTATCCTGGAGCTCCACCCTTGCTCCCCCTCCCCTTAGTCGTAACAGAGACAGAGTCCCCCTAGTCCTTTCACCCCATCTGCCGACGCATACAACACATAATCTTCTGAAATTTCCGCCACCTCCAATGGGATCCCACCACTAGCCACATTTTCACATTTCCACCCCTTTCTGCCTTCCGCAGAGACCATTCCCTCTGCAACTCCCTGGTTAACTCATCCCTTCCCACACAAACTACCCCCTCCCCCATATACCTTCCCCTGCAACCGCAGTAGATGCAACACCTGTCCCTATACCTCCTCCCTTGACTCTGTCCAGGGGCCCCGAGAGTCCTTTCAAGTTAGGCAGTGGTTCACTTGCACCTCCTCCAACCTCATCTACTGTATCCATTGTTCAAGATGTGGACTCTTATACATCGGTGACTGGGCGGTCTGGGCGGTCATTTCACGGAACACCTTCACTCAGCCTGCCTGAACCTAGTTGATCTTCCGCTTGCCGGTCCCTTTAATTTTCCTTCCCATTCCTACACAGAACTTTTTGTCCTAGGGCTTCTCCATTGCAAGAGTGAGGCTAAATGCAAATTGTAGGAACAGCATCTCATATTTCGCTTGGGCAGCTTACAGCCCAGTGGTATGAATATTGATTTCTTGCACTTCAGATAGCCCTGGCATTCCCTCTCTCTCTGTCCCTCCCCCTCCCAAGTTGCACTAGCTACTAATTTTCATTCTACAAACAGCTAACGGCCTGTTTCCTTTATCATCGTTACTTTTTTGCATATCTTTCATTCAATTTTCTTTATCTCTCCACATCACTGTCTATATCTCTCGTTTCCTTTATCCTAACCAGTCTGAAGAAGGGTCTCGACCCGAAACATTACCTTTCCTTCTCTCCAGAGATGCTGCCTGTCCCGATAAGTTACTCCAGCTTTTTGTGTCTATCTAAGAATATGTCCTCAATTTTACAATCGACCTCATTGTGGCACTCAACCTTATTATTAGCAATACCTCTGCTGCTGCATATTCTCATACTATTTATTTTCTGTTTTGCACTACTTGATAGCATGCTTTGCCCGAATAGCATGTCAAACAAAGTTTTTCACCGTATCTCGATATAACTGACAATAAGAAACCACTACCAATACCAAGAGGTTAAATGGATAGGGCTCGTATTTAACATAAAATAGGTTGCAATTTGTGAGAGAAAAGGCTTAAATGTTCCAAAAATAACATTCACCACTTTAGCCTGGGATGTGAAGAGCAAATTATTAATTGATTCATATTCCATTACTGAATGGTTTATGCAAACTTGCTATTTAGATGGTATTTTAATTCAATAGTTCTCATTATAAACCACAATAGAGCCTAACAATACATTCACATTTTTAATATAATACGTAATAGCAAGGAATAATACTCCTGTTGACAAGTGCAGCCAATTGGCATTTTAACATAAGTATGAGCATTTTTCCACATTTTTGAACTGTTACTAATGTCCTTTTAATCAGCAAGGCATCTAGATCACAAACACTTAAATCACTATTGTTTTATGTGTTGTTGGATGATTTAAAATATTAAATTAACTTACGGTTCACTGAGGGTTTCAAAGCAGCAATCCAAATGCCATTAACATTAAACAGATGCTTTACATGAGCCACTGACTATTTTCCCAAACAAACCTGGTAAACATTGAGATGGCACAAAATATTATTGATCTCATGCATGACAACACTATTTCTAAAGCCAAGATTTGATAGAACTTCATCAATGGGTAATTTAAAAATCTCAATCCAATGAGATATTTTGTGTGAGCTCCTGACAGATTTTCCACTTGAAGAAGAGGTGTGTAAGCTTATGAGTTATTCTTGTTCTTCTTTTAAATATCCCTGCATGTTGCTGGCCCTCCATCAATCTGAAGAAGGGTCTCGACCCGAAACATCACCCATTCCTTCTCTCCAGAGATGCTGCCTGACCCGCTGAGTTACTCCAGCATTTTGTGGCTACCTCCATCTCCTCCCAGTTTAGTAACTCCTGCTCCCCTTCAGTTATGGCCCTCTGCCTTCCACTGCACCACCATTGGTTACCATTTCTTCAGCTGACAAGAATTAGAGTTCTGGAATTCCCACTGTCTTATTTCCACTCTGTTGTCCTTTGGCAACACTTTGTCAATCCTTTGATCAGGAGCTCCAATTTTTCTCTCCAAATTGTCTTCGGATGTTTAAGGCACGTCATGTGCACCACAAATTGTATGTTGTTTTTCAGGTTGTAGAACGTAGAATAGTACAGAGAACAGTGAAGCATGGGAACAGGCTCTTTCGGCCCACAGTGTCTGTGTTGAACGTGATTCCAAGTTAAACTGATCTCCTCTGCCTCAATAAAGCCAGTCTTACCATGCACCTTCTTTATCTACTTGCGTTGCCACTTTTAGGGAGCTACAGACTTGGTCCCCAAGATCTCTTTGTATGTCAATGCTGTTAAGGCTGAACAATACTAAAAATGATTCCAGCTTGTATCTGATTCACAGAAGCTGCAGGATTATGTGATTGATTCCTGGCCCTGTTTGGAACATAGAAAAGTACAGGATAGGAAAACCTTAAAGTTATGCACTCCAACACTTGATAATTTCACCCTGGGAAAAAAGTTCTGAATACCTACCTCATAATTTTATATACTTCTATCAGGTCTCCACTCAATCTCCGACATTCCAGAGAAAACAATCTATGTGTGTTCAACTTGTCCTTAGAGCTCATACCCTCTCATCCAGGCAGCATTCTGTAAACCTTACCTGCACCCCCTCCAAAGCCTCCACATCTTTCCTGTAATGGGGCAATCAGAACTAAGTAGAATACTCTGAATGTTACCTAAGCAAAGTCCTGTAAACCTGCAAAATGACTTCCTGATTCTTATACTCAATGCTCTGACAAACGAAGCCAAGCATACCACGTGTGTTATGCTCTTATAGTTAACTGATTTTTATTTCTTTAGACATTTGATATGAGAAATAAGGTAGCCCTTGGGCCTGAAACCCACCTTCTGTCATAACTTAATGGTGGCTAAATGTTGTACTCTTACTTCCAAATTTCATTTTCACTGCAGTCAAAAGCCAGATTTTGGACCTTGGGGGAGGAATATAATGCGCACACATATGCTTCCATATTGCAGGCTTAGCACATGTGTCCAGGCATGAATTACTACCCCTTGAAGTTAGAAGGTGCCCTTTACATCTTTGGGACATTCCAAAATACCTTACAGCCATATGAGCCCTCTAGAATTATAGTTTGTGTTGTAATAAATTATATTCCACCCCTCAACTTTATAATACTGTCACCATCCAGCTTGTAATGAAAGAAACATAGTGTTAAGGGAATCTAGATTTATAAACATCAGGCAATAAAGTGAACTTGAGGCCAAAGAACATACCAATTACAATCAATGTCACAGAACAGAACTACTAATATTATTCTACCAAAATGACAAGGACATTTCAAGGATTGCTGCTGTGATTCCATACCTCAAGGCCCTGACCTTAGGCACATTTATTGGACATACAACTCAATATTGTACATTCAATTATTGTGTAATTGATTAATACATTCAATTACAGAATATTATTGTACATGCAATACCGTGTATTGGATATACAGTGTTCACATTGAACGCTGTCTGGAATGGACCGAGATGGGCTGGCTGTGTGGGAAAGATCCCAGTGTCTGTGTTGCAAGGTTTATTCCAAATATAAAGAGTGATCCACAAAAACAAAATCAAAATCAAAACTCAATATGCTCCATTCATCTCTGTAACATCTAGAAAACAAGGACTCCTATTTATTGACTATAGGTCCGCCATCAACACTAAAATCCCAACTAATCTTATCTCCAAACCCCTGGACCTAGGAATCAGCCCCCTCTCTGTCGTGGGATCCTTGACTTTCTGATCCGTAGACCACAATCAATGAGGATAGGTGATAAAATATCCTCCACAATAATTCTCAACACCGGTGGTCCGTAAAGATGCATTCTCAGCCCCCTACTATATTCCTTATATACTCACGACTGTACAGCAAAATCCTGCTCTAACTCCATCTTCACGTTTGCAGATGACACCACTCTAATGGGCTAGATCTTAAGCAATGTCAAAGATGGAGTACAGGAATGAGATAGAGAGCTTAGTAATATGGTGTCAAGAAAAACACTCTCTCCCTCAATGTCAGCAAGATGAAAGAGCTAATTATTGATTTCAAGAAGCGTGGTCGAGAGCTTCAAGTTCCTAGGTGTAAAGTGTGCTTAGCGTGCTTGTTTGGCTGCAGCTTCAATTTGGTTGGTCCAGGACCAACAATCTGTCCTGGACCAACCACATTAAAGTACAGCCAAAAAAGCACACTAACTCCTCTACATCCTCTGGGGATTAAGAAAGTTCAGCATGTCTCCAACAGCTCTTGCCAACGTCTACAGATGCACTGTAGAAAGTATCAGGTTGCATCATTGCTTGGTTTGGGACCAGCTCTACCCAAGATCACAAGAAATCGCAGAAAGTTGTGATTGTAGCCCAGTTCATTATACTGACCAGCGTTCCCACTAACTGCTCCATCTACACTTCATGCTGTCTTAGGAATGCAGTCATTATATTTAAAAACCTTTTTCACCTCGGTCATTCTCTTTTCTCCCCTCTCCCATCAGACAGAATAAACAAAAGCTTGAAAGCATGTACTCAATTCAAGAAACAGCTTTTCCACCTTTGTGTAAGAAAATAACTGCAGATGCTGGTACAAATCGAAGGTATTTATTCACAAAATGCTGGAGTAACTCAGCGGGTCAGGCAGCATCTCAGGAGAGAAGGAATGGGCGACATTTCGGGTCGAGACCCTTCTTCAGACTTTCCACCTTTGTTATCAGATGACTGAACGGTCCTCCCATCAGCTAAGGTGTAATCCTGAACTTCTAACCTACCTCATTGTGGACTTTCCCTCTGTAACTGTAATGCTACAATGCTGTAACATTATATTCTACTCGTATTTTTCCCTTTGCACTGCCTGTTGTACTGACGTAGGTTTGATTGTACTCACTTTGAGTAAGATTTGACTGGATAGCACATAAACAAAAGCTTTTCAATGTATCTCAGCACATGTCACAATAATAAAACAAATACCACTAATTTGAATTTCCAAGTTTAGTATTCATTTAATGAATTTAAAAGAAACTTCTATTAAAATCCCCACATCTTGTTAAATCCATCCATGATCTCCTCTCCAACTATCTCTATACATGGTGCCTGGCTGTGAATTCTGACTGCTTCACCCTGCACTCCACTCCCCGCCATTCCACACCTATCAGAAAGATACAAATGTCTGATTGCATAATGTAGAGGAGCATTTGGTATTAGTTTGAGAGCAAAAGAGATCTTTGTCGTGTGCCTGTGAACATTTATTTCTCAAGGAGCACATTTGGTCATTATTACATTACTCATTTGAAATGAAAACAGAAAATGCTTGGAATGCTTAGCAATTCTGGTTACATCTGTAGAGATCAAAATAGAGTTAATGTTTTGGGGCAATAACTTTTCACTATCTGAGGGAATGGGCTGTGAGAGTTAGAAGGAGAACAAACTTCAAATTCAGTTTATCGGCTGTAAAGCCAATCATTAGCAGGTCTGTGTTCAGCGTCCATGATAGCCATGTGTTACCCACCAGCAAGCAGCCTTGAATTGCTTTGCCTGAACTCCAGGCGGCCCTGAGAATAGACTTCTGACTGGAATGATTCAAATTCCTAAGGTAAGTTGCATTCGGCAAAATTGAAGACCAGAATGCTTTCTGGAGTATAGAATGTACAACCACCAGAGGGAGTTGAAATAGTCAAGCTAATTTTACAAAGTAACAAGTCAGTGAAATAGGAACTGTGGAGCATTGTACCAGCTACTCCAAAACAAAGAAAACATATCAGAACAGTTGGCAAACAGCTACAGAGAAAACGGTAGTTGCAATTTACAAATTAAGACCAGTTAATATGTCTCGATAATCTGCCAATTTTAAGACACTTATCTTGGGGGATGCATAGTTTAGCAAGAGAGTATGGTCATTCCATAATTTGTTGTGTCAGGTTGTGGGCACCACTGGTACTTATTGTCCGTCCTCAATGAACTGAGGCTAGTGAGAGTCACATAAAGGACAGGCCAAGTAAGGATGGCAGATATTCTTCCCTGAACATTAGTAAATCAGCTGAGATTTTAGAACAAACAGTAGTTTCATGGTCATGTTTACTGAGACCAGCACTTTAATCCAGGTTTATTGTATTGTGTGCAGTTTTGGTCTCCTAATTTGAGGAAGGACGGCCTTGCTATTGAGGCAGTGCAGCGTAGGTTCATGAGGTTAATTCCTGGGATGGAGGGACTGTCATATGAGGAAAGATTGGAAAGACTAGACTTGTATTCACTGGAGTTTAGAAGGATGTGAGGGGATCTTATAGAGATGTATAAAATTATAAAAGGACTAGATAAGCTAGATGCAGGAAAAATGTTCCCAATGTTGGGGGGAGTTCAGAACCAGGGGACACAGTCTAAGAATAAAGGGGAAGCCATTTAAAACTGAGCTGAGAAGAAACTGTTTCACCCAGAAAGTTGTGAATTTGTGGAATTCTCTGCCACCGAAGGCAGTGGAAGCCAATTCACTGAATGAATTTAAAAGAGTGTTAGATAGAGCTCTAGGGGCTACTGGAATCAAGGGATATGGGGAGAAGGCAGGCACAGGTTACTGATTGTAGATGATCAGCCACGATCACATTGAATGGCGGTGCTGGCTCAAGGGCCAAATGGCCTCCTCCTGCACCTATTTTCTATGTTTCTATGTTTATTTGAATTTAATTTCTTCAGCTGCTACAATGGATTTGAACTTATGTCACTGGATTGATGGCCGAGAATACTGACAGATCATCTTGTCATTTGACCATTGCACACTTGTAGTGTACAGTGAATCTTGTATTGCAATTTTGTCTGTCCCAGTTCCAATCCTGATTGCCTGATAACAGTTGGGAAGAAACTGTCCCTGAATCTGGAGGTGTGAGTATGAAAGCTCACACCTCCAGATTTAGGGACAGTTTCTTCCCAGCTGTTATCAACTGAAACATCCTACCAGCTGTATCAACTGAAACATCCTAGCAGTCCTGAGCTACTACCTACATCATTGGAAACCCTTTGACTATCTTTGATCGGACTTTACCTTGAACTAAACGTTATTCACTCTATTCCCTTTATCATGTATCTGTACACTATGGATGGCTCGATTGTAATCATGCAATGTCTTTCCACTAGCTGGTTAGCATGCAACAATAGCTTTTCCCTGTACCTTGGTACACATGACAGTAAACTAAACTCAAACTCAAACTTAATCCAAATTACAGGCAGTCAGCTCAATCTCCTCAACTTTCCGGGGAATCAACAAATGACACAAGTCACAAGATAAATCTCCTTGAGTGTTAATCAGTGTAACAAGTAGAACAGAAATAAGAATACATTTTATTATTTCAGTTTATGTTTTGCGTATTAAAATTATATGTTAAACATTAGCATTATCACGACTTATTGAAGACGTCTCTGGTGAGGGAAGTCAATGCAGAATAGGGTGACATGCGAGGTGAAGCTTAAAAAAGTGATGGGAAGGCCCAATTTGCAACACAAGAATATTTGCCCATTCTCAACCCTTCATTATGTAAGGAAGTGAATAGTTTGCCTGGAAAGTTGGAAAGACACCGTTCACACTGCTGAGGGTCATCTTCAGTTTATCATCAATCTGTAGGAGAGTAAATGAGCAGCAGGCTTTTAAACAAAGTGAGAAGGACAATCAGGAGAGGATCTTAAATTAATAAAGAGCAAAGAATTTGACAATTGGTAGAGAACTGGGAGATCACTGATCCTACAGAGAAATGGGATCTTGATTGGAATAAGTGCTGGGATTTCAATGAGATCTGTGCACGGGTTCACATTAAACAATGTGCTTACTGTATTGGATGTATCAAATCACATGACACTGTGTGATGGTAACAAGTGGAATTGGAAGGCTGAAAGCCAACAATGTCAATGCTCATCTATAAATAGAGCAACTTTGGGCTATGGCTCCTTCTCATAAGACCATAAGACATGGGAGCATAATTAGGCCATTCAGTCCAGTGAGTCTGCTCCAACATTCATTCATGGCTAATCTATTTCTCCCTCTCAACCCATTTTCATGTTGTCTCCCCATAACCTTTGACGTCCTTCTTAATCAAAAACCTATCAATCTCTGCCTTTAAAATAGCCAATGTCTTGGCCTCCATTTCTGTCTGAGGCAATGAATGCCACAGATTCACCACTTTCTGACTATGAAGGAATTCCTCCTCATCTCCATTTGGAAGATACATCTTTTTATTCTGAGGCTGTGCCATCCAACTCTAGACTCTTCGAATACTGGAAACATTATTTCCATGTCTACTCTATCTAGGCCTTTCATTATCCAGTAGGTTTCAATGAGATCTCCCCTCATCCTTCAAAACACCAGCAAGCACCAGAGCCTTCAGACACTCTTTGTACATTAACCCAATCATCCCTGACATCATTCTTCTAAACCTTGTCTGGACACGCTCCAAACCCAGCACATCCTTCCTCAGATATGGGACCCAAAACTGCTCACAATATTTCAAATGAGGTCTCACCAGCATCTGATAAAGCCACAGTATTACATCCTTGATTTTCTATTCTAGTCCCCTCGAAATGAATGCTAGCATTACATTTATCTTCCTTACCACTGACCCAAAGTGTAATTTAAACCTCTGAGAATCCTGCATCAACTCTCCCAAATCCCTTTGGACTTCCGATTTCTGAATCCTCTCCCGTTTAGAAATTAGACTACGTCTTTATTCTTTTTAACAATGTGCGTGACCATACACTTTGCTACTTGTAACCATTTGCCACTTTTTTGCTTCCTCTCTCAACCCGTCCGTCCTTTTGCAGCCTCCCTGCTTCCTCAACATTACCGGCCCCATCAAATTGTCCGCATACTTGGCCATAAAGCCATCAATTCCCTCATCCAGATCATTAATATATAACGTGAAAAGAAGCGGATCCAACACCAATCCCTGCGGTACACCACTAGTCACTGGCAATCAGCCAGAAAAGGCCCCCTTTATTCCAACCGTTTGCTTTCTGCCAGTCAGTCAATTTTCTATCCATGCCAGTACCTTGTCTCTAATACCATGGGCTCCAATCTTGTTTAATAGCCTCATGTGTGGTACCTTATCAAAGGCCTTATGAAAATCTACCAACTCTCATTTATCCACCTTGCTTGTTACCTCCTCATCATATTACATAGTACATATCCTTCCATGTCCATATCAGCTATCATCACTTATGAACTATTTGTCTACACTACTCCCATTTACCCATACTTCTGTGCTATAGCATTAAGATTGTTCATCAAAATACTTTAAATACTTCTTAAATTTAGAGGGAATTTGAAGAAGAATTTTTCACACAGAATCTGGAACACACCATCAACACATCCACTCAGGCAGTGCAATCCAGAGGGTACAGAGATCTGAAGAAGGGTCCCAACCGAAAATGGTCATGGACCAACCACATTGATGTGACACCCCAGCATCATACGATTCAACGTTACCCCATTGCGGATATTGGACTTTGTCTTTAAAGTGCTGCAATGCACTACAATGCTGAGAACTGTATTTTGCACTCTCTACCTTCCTCTTTGCTCTATCTGTTGTACTCGAGTTTGACTTGGGTTGTATTAATGCATGGTATTAATAAATAATATTAATGAACATAAACCTATAATGCCAATGAAATAATATTGTTAAAAAAATTTGCACTGGCATCGTTGTTGAAAAATTCTATGATCGCTTCAGTGTGGCTCCTCTGTTTCCTCGAACTAGGAGCATTACTTCTCCCAGCATTGGTTTTAGCTCTTGTTTGCATTTCTTTTAAATCCTCTTTTTAGACAGGCATACAGTCTTTTGCAATAATTAATTAACCGTGAAGGTTTGCGGCAGCTGGCAGGGAATAGGCAGACTCATGTCAGATGAGAGGTGTGAAGTGATGCCCTTTCGAAGAAAGAATCATGGTTGCCAACTTGTATGTAACAGCACTTTTTGTTTAAGGCAGTAGACAGACAGAGACACCTTGGAATTTGAATTCACAAGTCTTTGAAAGTGGCCAGACACGCGGATATCTGCTTTATCAATAAAAGGATAAAGTGTAAAGACAAAACAGTGATGAAAACAGGATAGGCCTTGGCGATGAATTGCAATCTAATGACAGAAAGGCAGAACATTTTATTATGCTTTTAATAATTTCAGAAACTGGGACTGCTTGTCCTATCACAAAGACAGTTGGGTGGGCAGAAGGGGTGGGGTAAGAATCGTGTTAGTTCTGTTGGTAAGGAATTAAATCCAAGATTAGCAAGAAAAGACATAGGATCAGAGATGTAGAATAATTGTGGGTAAAAATACCACGATGGGAGTTATATATAGGCCTCCAAATAGTCGCCAGGATGTAAGGTACAAATTACATCAGGAGATAGAAATGGCATGTTAGAAAGGCAATGTTGCAGTGGTCCGGGGGTATTTCAATATGCACGTAGACTGGGAAAGGTAGGTGCTTGATCCCAGAAAATGAATTTGTAGAATGTGTGCAAGATGGCTTTTTAGAGCAGCTCATGGTCGACTCCATTAGGGAAAAGGCAATTCTGGATTTGGTGTTGTGTAATGAACCAGATTTGATTAGGGTGCTTAAGGTAAAGAACCCACT
This sequence comes from Rhinoraja longicauda, assembly GCF_053455715.1. NCBI lineage: Eukaryota > Metazoa > Chordata > Chondrichthyes > Rajiformes > Arhynchobatidae > Rhinoraja > Rhinoraja longicauda. Next base: position 47,633,570 of record NC_135961.1, on the reverse strand, counting down.
AGGAGGCAGTGATCATAATTTGATAGAATTCAACCTGCAGCCTGAGAGAGAGAGAAGCTGAAATTGGGTGCATCGATATTACTGTTAAAGGCAACGACAGATGCATAAGGGAGGAGCTGAATCCAATTGATTGGAAGGGCACCCTAGCTGGAATGATGGTAGAGCATATGATGGCTCTAGGCTGTAATCGCTGGAGTTTAGAAGGATGAGGGGGAGGATCTCATTGAAACCTAGCGAGTAATGAAATGCCGAGATAGAGTGGATGTGGAGAGGATGTTTTCAGTCGTGAGAGAGTCCAGGACCAGAGGGCAGAGCCTCAGAATAAAAGAACGTAACTTTAGAATGGAGATGAGGAGGAATTTCTTTTGGCAGTGGAATTCATTGCCGCAGACAATGGAGGCCAGGTCATTGGGTATTTTTAAAGCGGGGATTGAAAGGTTCTTCATTAGTATGGGTATCAAAGGTTACAGGGATAAGGCAGGAGAATGGGGTTGAGATTAAAAAAATAGATCAGCCATGATTGAATGGTGGAACAATCTCAGTCGGCCGAATTGCCTAATTCTGCACCTATGTCTAACGAACTTAAGAACTTAGGCTTATCTTAGAACTGCAAAATATATAAGGAAATTCAATGGAATTGGTCAACATTATTAATTTTATAATTGTACTAGACAAAGTGGGCCCGTTGGGCCCATTCCCCACTCCCCCATTCTCTCCTCCCCCATCCCCACTCTTACTCTCCCCACACTCTCTCCTTTGGCCCGTCCTCTTAGGGTTTCCATTGTATCCGGGAGGGGGGAGGGAGTGAAGGGGGGAGGGAGGGAGAGGGAGGTTTGGGGGAGGGAGGTGTGGAGTGATCGAGGGGGAGGGAGTGGTGGAGGGAGGGATCAGTTGAGGATGGAGGGGGGAGGGAGATGAAAGATGGGGTGGTATTTGTGGAGGGAGGGAGGGGGGGAGAGAAGGGGGGAGGGAGGGATGGGTGAGAGGGGAGGGATATGGACCTCCCCTTTTCCCAGTACCCCTCTTTCCCCCACCACCAAGTCCCCTCCGCACGACCCCTGTTGTCCCATTCCCCATTCTCAGACCCCGTTGGGCCCGTCCCCACACCCCCCATTCTCTCCTCCCCCAGCCCCACTCTTACTCTCCAAGTGTGCCCGTTGGGCCCGTCCTCCTGATCTGTGTATGTCAAGTGACCACTATAACTTCCTTTTTTTTTTTTCCTAATCAGATGTGCAGCACTTTGGTCAACGTGGGTTGTTTTTAAATGTGCTATACAAATATAATTGACTTGACTTGACTGTTTTAAATTTTTTTTTTACTAAAACCTCTGTAACTTAAAAAATACGCGACTGAATCAAATAAAAAAACCATTTTCCAGCAGAGTTCAGCGCGGTGATGAAGGCGGTGCAAAAATCGTGGCGCTACGGTTCACCGTTTTTTTCAATAAATCCGCTTTAAACCTCCGTAACTTAAAAAATATGCGACCAAATTAAATGAAAATATCACGGCCGAGCGAGCGCGAGATTGTCGGTTAAGGCGGTGCAAAAATTGTGGCGCGACGGTTCACCGTTTTGCCGTAATAACTGTTACGTATATAGAAACAGATATATTCACAAGATCTGAGTTTTAGTAATATACTAGAACAAGTGTGCCTGTTCAAAGCGGGCCCGTTGGGCCCGTCCCCACACCCCCCATTCTCTCCTCCCCCAGCCCCACTCTTACTCTCCAAGTGTGCCCGTTGGGCCCGTCCTCCTGATCTGTGTATGTCAAGTGACCACTATAACCTTCTTTTTTTTTTTTTTTCCTAATCAGATGTGCAGCACTTTGGTCAACATGGGTTGTTTTTAAATGTGCTATACAAATATAATTGACTTGACTTGACTTGACTTGACTTGCAATAACAAAACAATCAGTGCTTTTCTGGAAGCTTTTCGAAACAATGTAGCCGTCACAAGCTGAAAACTAAATCCTTTTCTGGAAACTTTTCGAAACAAATGTAGCCGTCACAAGCCACAAGCTGAAAACTAAATCTGCACCGCAGCGCCCCCCTGAAAAAGGGGGGGGCAGCGCTTTAAAACCTCTGTAACTTAAAAAACACGCGACCAAATTAAATGAAAATATCACGGCCGAGCGAGCGCGAGATTGGCGATTGAGGCGGTGCGAAAACCGTCGTGCTACGGTCCGCCGTTTTGCTGCAATCGCTGTTACGTATAAATATACGATATATTCAGGTCAAACCCAAAAAATATATATATATATATTCACAAGATCTGAGTTTTAGTATTATACTAGAACAAGTGTGCCCGTTCAAAGCGGGCCCGTTGGGCCCGTCCCCACACCCCCCATTCTCTCCTCCCCCAGCCCCACTCTTACTCTCCAAGTGTGCCCGTTGGGCCCGTCCTCCTGATCTGTGTATGTCAAGTGAGCACTATAACCTTCTTTTTTTTTTTTTTCCTAATCAGATGTGCAGCACTTTGGTCAACATGGGTTGTTTTTAAATGTGCTATACAAATATAATTGACTTGACTTGACTTGACTTGACTTGACTTGCAATAACAAAACAATCAGTGCTTTTCTGGAAACTTTTCGAAACAATGTAGCCGGCACAAGCTGAAAACTAAATCCTTTTCTGGAAACTTTTCGAAACAAATGTAGCCGTTACAAGCCACAAGCTGAAAACTAAATCTGCACCGCAGCGCCCCCTATAATTCAGGGGGGGGGGGGAGCGCTTTAAAACCTCTGTAACTTAAAAAACATGCGACCGAATTAAATAAAAAACAATTTTGCAGCAGATAACCGCGTGGTGATTAAGGCGGTGCAAAAATCGTGGCGCTACGGTTCACCGTTTTGACGAAATCAGAGAAACCGCTGTTAGGCGCATATATATATATATAACACAAGATCTGAGTTTTAGTATTATATAGATAGATAATTATAAAAAATTTAGATATTATTTTTAAAATAAATATTTTTAATATATTTTTAAATAATTTAATATTGTTTTTTATAATAATCATTAAAAAGATGACTGTTCTATAATTAAAAGAATTTGACATCCAATTAAAGCTAAATATAGTAGGGCATTTTAAGTCGGAAACCAATGATGGCAATCTCTACTCTAGTCCCCTTCCCCAACAAAGCAATGCTTAATTGCAATTTGCATGGTAAATTGGGATAATATGCTTCTACTGAGCTGGTATGCAAAGTGTGGCAAGCACAAAAGACTGCAGAAACTGGAATCTTGAGCAAATAAGCAAAGTGTTGGAGGAACAATGGATCAGGAAACATCTGTGCTGAGAAATGGTCACATAATGTCTGAAGAAGGGTCTCAACATGCAAACTCCTTGCAGACACCAAAGGTCAGGATCAAACCAAGATCTCTAGTGCTGTGAGGCAGGAGCTCTACTAGCTGCATCGCAGAGCTACTCTTAAAGTACTAGTTCATGGAATGAGTACTAGTTCATGGAGTTAGGTGAAAAGTGACTCCTGGAATTAGGTACTAGTTGGTGTCCAGGAATCCGAACATGACTGACTCTTGATAATGAGAAACAGAAGAGATCCGAACTAAAACAAAGCTATTTTACACAAGGTAAACAAATACACCAATATTCATCGTCGACCTTCTCCCATTTTCCTCCTTCAGCCTATCAAAATATAATTCTATTACAATCAGCCATGTGTCTTTATTTGCCTTCTTCTTAATAGCATTAATACAATTTTATTGATGTCCATGTAGTGGCAAGTTCTATCTTCGAAATACTGTCTCAACAAAGAAGGTTCTCCTGAGCTCTCTAAAAGCCTCTAAACACCACTATCCTATCTACCTCCACCAACACACCTGGCAGCATGATCCAGACATCCACCACCCTCTGTGTAAAATCCTTTGACTGCACATCTCTTTTAAACTTTACTTTTCTAACCTTAAAATTATGTCCTCTAATCTTTGATATTTCCATGCTGGGAAAGAGGTTCTGACTGCCTTGCTTGTCTAAGTCTCTCATAACTTTATATACTTCTATCAGGTTTCCCCTCAAACATAAGCGCTCCAGAGAAAACAATCCAACTCTGTTCAACTTTTCCTTATAGCTAGTACCCCTTAATTCAGGCACCCTCTCCAAAGCCTTCACATCCTTCCCGTAATGGGGTGAACAGAACTACATGCTATACACCAAATATGGCCTAACCGAAGAGAGCTGCATCATGACTTTCTATCTCTTGTGCACTCAGCAATGGGCCATCTGCCCCATTGAGTCCATGTCGATGGATTGTGGAATATTCTCCAGCATCTCTATCCATTTTGAAATCACGGATGCAACCTTCCCTACCACCAAAAGCATCTGCGTGAGGCACTGCCTCCAGAAGATAGCATCATCAAGAATCGTCATCAACTTGGCTATGCCCCTTTCTGCTACCATTGGGTAAGAGGTACAGAAGCCTTAAGTCCCATACCACCAAGTTCAGGAACGGTTACTTTCCCACAACTATCAGATTCTTGAACCAACATGCACAACCCTGATCCTTTCTCAGCAACAGAACGCTACAGACTCTTGACCATCTCTTGTACTACCATTGACTTGTTTTCTAATTATGTTTTGCACTGATGTCTTGTTTTTTCTGCAATATTTTTCTTTTCATGTACAATTTATGTGTAATTTAAAGATAATGTGTGTTGACTGTGTCAATGTGACTGGGATGCTGTGTATATGGCCATAAGCTCAATGACTTACTTTTCGTTATGGCACTCACTATGCTTTCATACAGAAAGTTCACTGAATAATAAATCCTCACAAATTTCCATTGAACATTACGTAGCCTCACAAATGAATATTTAATGTTCATGCAATTTACTGATGTGCCAGAGGATGTGCTCATCAAAAGAAAAATCAGGTATCATTAACACATATTGCCAAACACATGAGCTGGTGCTTTGTGAACCATTGAGAACAAGGAGGTTTTAATACACATGGAGTACACACTATGTGGGGTTAACCAATGCATATGGGAAATACTGATGGCAAACAACTCATTTCATCTACATAAATGTTATTCCATTTCAAAGATTGAAATAAAAATATCATTAGATTATCAAACATAATCCAAACTGCACAATAACATTCGTTTGTATAAACACATCGATCGAGTCATTGACTGAGGATATGAGTCAGTTTTACCACTACGATCCTCAGTGTTTGGCAAGTGTTCAGTTCACAAAAGAACTGTCTAATCAAAGGAAATCAGTTTTTTCGCATAACTCTGCCAAAGTTTTTTATTTTTGTTAACTTTTGAACTTGGATCTCTAAAACAATGATATCTTCAGTTTAATATTTCATTGTTTCCCTCAGAAATAGTTACTTAATTTATAATTTGACCCCCTCCTATTTCCACTCTTCATTTCTGATCAGGCACACTATATTTCAGCCAGAATACTAAGATCTTGTACGACATGATTCCTGGCAATGTTACAAGAAAGGCATAAACTTACAGAGGATTCTCACTGCCTTCAAGGTCCAACTACTCTTTACATAGGCCAAGTTTTGCTCTACTCAGAAACTGTGATGAAAAGTACAAAGGGGACACTTGGGAAATGGCCTCATCAACACGGCAACTGCATATTGGTAGAATCCATGGCTCACATTATAGACATTTGCTGGGAATAGGAAATATCTAGTCTGATGAAACTCAGCAGGCATCATGACATGTGAGTGAGGCTTCATGGACTAGAACTATTTGACAATAGTATAAAATCATGAGAGGAATAGTGTATAAAATCATGAGAGGAATCGATCAGGTAGATGCACAGAGTCTCTTGCCCAGAGTAGGTGAATCGAGGACCATAGGTTTAAGGTGAAGGAAAAAAGATTTAATAGGAATCTGAGGGATAACCTTTTCACACAAAGGATGATGGGTGTATGGAACAAGCTGCCAGAGGAGATAGTTGAGGCAGGGACTATCACAACTTTTAAGAAACAGTTAGACAGGTACATGGATAGGACAGGGTTGGAGGGATATGGACTAAATGCAGGCAGGTGGAACTAGTGTAGTTGGGACATGTTGGCCGGTGTGGGCAAGTTGGGCCGAAGGGCCTGTTTCCACACTGTATAACTCTATGACTCTATGACAATCCATCTTCCTCTTACATGTTTGCATTTCCAGTGCAGGCCATTTTACTCCTCTGCTAGATGTTGTTGACATTTAATGGTTTCAAGTGTACACAGGGAACTGCACATAGATGCAATAGAATACTGTCCTCTTCCCTAGATGATCACACCTCCAACAATAATAAAGAAGCTCGACAAGGGGCAATCACACAATGGACCAACAAACAGTCTGAGGGAAAGAGTAGAGCAAACTTGAAGGTGAATTTCTGAACAGTGCAAAACCATAAGAGATGATTTTAGTTACCTTGAATTAACCTAAATACAGTCAATGCTAAAGTAAAGAGTGCACAGAATAACTAAATTACATTTGGAAGAATGTTGCAAGTCCAGTGTACAATTCTGGATTTAGTTTCAGGTAATAATGATAGGTAGATGGAACAAATATCGGTAGGGTGGGTGGGGCCACCAGCAATAGTAATCACAGTTCAATTAAAACTAGGCAGAGCTATCCAGATGAAATAGCAGTGGCTCTAAATGGAAATAAAACCAATCAATGGACAGACGTTATTTGGTAAAAGTGAATAGGATGGGATCAATCAAGGCTTGTACATCATTTGATATAAAAATAATTTCAGAACAGGGAAAATGAGAATTGAGGTGTTCAGAATAGGTAGCTTCCCACAAAGAAAACAAGATTGGGGCTGCATTGTATTTGGTAACAAAGGGAAGCATATCTGATTATGCAAGATTTATATTGTTGACTGTGTAAAGGTGAAATTAGAAGGAAAATTAAGAAACCAAAGAGAGGGCATGCAAAAATACTGGCAAGTAAGAACAAAGAAAACCCAGAGACATTTTGTCAGTGTATAAAGCAAAAGAATATCTAAGAAAAGAATACATTTTTCTGGGTCCAAAACAGTGTGGAGGTGTCGAATGTGGGCACATTCCATCACAAATACGTTGGGGCTGTCTTTACAAACGAAGGGGACAATGTCAACATTGTAGTTAAACAGTAAGAATGTGATATATTGAATGGCATAAGCAAAGTATTGTCTCAGTGGTGGTGTAATTGTGCAGCTGGGGCAGATTGGTGGAGGATCTGTGTTTTTCAGATATTTCTCATTCTCATACATTTTAAAAACAAGTGGTAGCTCGGAGCTCTAACTAAGTGAGCATAATCTGTATACTGCAGCTCTATGACTGAGATTGGAGAACTGCAGGTTCTGGAGAGGAGGTAATAACAGGAACAGAACCTCATATTCCACAGATAGTTTATAACCTAATAGTATGAACATTGAATTCTCCAATTCTAGGTAACAACACCCCTGTCCTTTTCTATTCTCTCTTTCCTGTGCTGCACCCTGGTGCGCACCCATTTCTCCTCATATATCACCCCACTGTTCCCTTCCACCTACATCACTCCATCTGGCTTTCCATTTTACTCATCTCCTAATCTGCCACCCTGTTGTCTCTCTTTCATCTCTTGCCTTTGTCCACCCATCTGCCAATCAAACTGTCCTCGTCTGTATCCACCTATCACTGACGGGTTTTGTCCTGCCCCACCTCCTTTTTAGCTTACTCTCCCCTACTTCAATCAGTCTGAAGGGTCCCGATCAAAACATCGCTTATCTAATTCCTCAATAGATTCTGCCTGAGTTACTCCAGCACTTGCATGTTTTTGTTTTGTAAATCAGTAACTGCACTTCCTTGCGGCTCCATCTTACTGGCCTCTCTTCCTTGCTTGATCCCAGTCCGTACTGGGATTGCATCTTGGTGGACCTGTTGGTTAAAATCATATCTTTGAGAGCAGACGCAGAACTGAGACAATTTTTTTAAGGCAACCAGTTCTGTGAAGGATTGTTCACAGCCCTTCTCGATTGACTAAGTCCAAGGCTTTTGTAAGAACAAAAGCATAAAAATGATGGAATGAGCACAACTCTTCCATAATGCCTGTCCAGCTGTCCCATCAAGCACCTACTGTACCACTTATGGTAGAGTCTGTGGATTGCAGAGTACAAGACCATTAGCAATACATAAGGGGATGGTAAGCGGTATGGAGGAACAAAAAGGCCCTGGGGTTATCCTTAAAGATAACAGCCTAGCTTGATAAACTGAGTAAAAAGGGATTGGGACACATTCCTGCACTATCCTCATATTCCCCCATGACTGTAATTTCCAAATATCTTTCAATCTCAAATGTAAACACAGCTCATTCTCTGTTTTGGGTTTGAGGACAACTCACAGAACTGTTCTGACTCAAGTATTCAGGGGGTTGTCTCACAGCCACTTTCTTGTTCGGGCGTGAAAACTGGTGGTTATGAGCTTGTGCAGGGGATGTTGTGTAGAATATTAATGAATGAGGTTGTCTTTGGATGTTGAGTAACCTCACGAAGCGGAAGATCGAGTCATGCTCCGGAAGGGAATCTTTGAATATTATTAAGGTGGCGGTAGATTAATTATTTGATAAGTATGGAGGTGAAAGGTAACCAGGAGTAAGTAGGAATGGAGATCATGGTTATAGATTATACAGATCTGCACTAAAGATACAAATCATACAGGGTTAGCATCAGATCACGTCCCCTCTTAACATCTTCAGCCACAGGGTAAACAGATCTAGCCTCTCCAGCCCCTCCTCATAATTGAAATGTCCACTTTCTGGTGGATTTCCTCTACACCCTTTTCAGAGCTATCTTTCCTGTAATGTGTTGATCATGCAGTTCTCCAGCTCTGGCCTAACCAATTACTTATACTGGTGGAGCATAATTGTTCTTGTATTCAGTGCCCTGACTAATGAAGGCCGTATGCTTTCTGGGCCACCTTATCTACCTGTGCTTAGTGCATGGTGGAGCAGGCTCAAGGGGTCGCATGCACCTGATCCACATATTCATATGCTCACCTGCTCCCCACAAGGAATTTTCGTGATCAATAAGTTGGTAGGAATTGCACAGGGGAACTGCTCCTGCCTGAAATAAAACTGCACCACAAGAATATCCTCAAGGGCAGTAGCTCAGTTGGATGAGCATTTTGAGTCTATTTTGGAGCTAAATTCATTATTTTATACAGAACCTCAGGTTTGTTCTTTTGTGACTTTTCAGTCTATGTGCAATATAAAAAGAAAAATGACATTTTGTCATTATAAAGCAAAAAAACCCCTGCAGATGCTGAGGAAATCTGAAATAAAATTAAAAATTCAGATCAGATCTGGCAGCCACTGTGGAGAAACAAACAGTAGATGTTTCAGGTCAAAGACTTTTCATCACAACTTGGAAAAATTACCTCTGTTCCTCTTTCCACAGATGCTACTTTACTTGAAAGTATTATCAATACCATCCTTTTCACTGCATTTATATTGTGCTTTTCAGGACTCTAAGGTCCAGAGCGAATGCAAATCAAAAGAACTACAGATGCTGCAAATATGAAGTAAAAAGAAAAATTATTGGAAATGCTCAGCAGGTCAGGCAACACCTGCGGAAAAAGAAACAGAGCTCATTGATCAGGCCCGTGATGAAGGGTCCGGGACTTTAAATATTAAATATTATTTGTTTCTCTGTTTCCAGCAGAGGGGCGGCACAGTGGTGCAGCTGGTAAACTTGCTGCCTCACAATGCCGGAGACTCTGGTTCGAGCCTAGCCTCGGGTTCTGTCTGTATGGAGTTTGCACATTCTCCCTGTGACCGTGTGTGAGTCATCCGGGTGCTCCGGTTTCCTCCCACATTGACAAAGAAATGCAAGTTTGTAGGATAACTGGTCTCTGTAAATTGTCAGTAGTGTGTGGGGAGTGGATGCGAAAATGGAATAACATGGAACTAGTGTGAACAGGTGATCGATAGGCAGCATGGACGATGGGCCGAAGAGCCTGTTTCCAGGCTGTGTCTTTCAATCAAAAAGCGAGGAGAATGACAGCATGCCAAGTCTGGAGAGTTTATTGAACAATTTCTGCAACTGGTAAACTTCCTATTTACAAATGTTCTTATCAGCATCTAAGCAGCTGAAAATTGCTTTGAATTATTCTCCAACAAGTCTGATCCCTCTGCATGAGTTTGGCGCCTTATTCTCGTAAAGAGTTGTTGTCAGGTGATAAAGCAAACCCTTGTGTGCGGTAATTACATTGGAGAAAGAGAACAATAGGTGAATAGAAAGTCAGACAGCATGGAAGGAAATGTGTAGGAATTGTGTCTGAAGAAGGGTCTCGACCCGAAACGTCACCCATTCTTTTTCTCCAGAGATGCTACTTGTCCTGCTGAGTTACTATTATGTCTACAGTATTTTGTGTCTATGGAAGGAAATGTGGCTGACCAGATTGTGAGTTCAGCTGTTACAACCTACAAATCAGAAAGGTTGTGGCTGAGAGTTTGAGATCCCTGCATGTAAAACCTGCCTGACAAGGGAGAAACACTGGCAATTCATTGAACCAAGGACTTCTCTCTCAGATGGATGCAAAAAGATTCCGTGGCACATTTTTGAGAAGAAATTCACATCCATATGAAATTCTTTTGCCAATACGTTGAGAGATTTATCTATTTGAAATAATTCTATTAATGCCACTGTTAAAATAGGAATTTCAGATGGGGGCGTTAAGGATTCAGATGCCAATGCAGTGTAATTACAAGGTCAGGGGAAGAAAGCAAAAACTGGATAAAATGTTTGGTACTCAGCATGATTTTTTAAGAGTGGGAGATATTTACGTGGAGTTCAACATAAAGTGAACAAGTCTCTGACCTCAAATGAGTAAGGCTTGACAAGTTTGAATAAACATAGTTGAAATAATTGCAATGGGCTTTCTCGACTAATCAGTATTGCCAGCAGTTCACATCAAACCAACTTTCTTTTCCAACTGCAATCAATCCCACGTCTTGGACACCATTACTGGCATCAACACATAGGGTCATAATTTTATGTATCAGCCAAAGTCCTCTATTTCAATTGGGACTTTGGTAGTAAATAAGTCCTGATGTTTTATTTTTGCTAAGTGTCATTACTGCCCTTGGCTCGGGTTCTCCCATGCTCCTGCACAGTGCGCCATTGGGGAAAGAACTTAAATGTAGAGTCCCATGCTAATTCACTCATGTCATCTGTCCAGCTGAGAGTTGGAGGCAGAACCACCTTTTGCTCCACTCTTGATTTCTCAGTGCAGCGTAGCTGATTAGTTTCCAACAGACACAGAAGTCAAAGTAGCTTTGATTCTGCAAGCTTTCTTAAATCAACATTAATTGCTGCTTTTCTGGCAGCCTTGTCTATTACAAACTATTCTCAAAAATCAGTATTTGTTCCAGGTATCCGTAGTATATATTTGTATGCTCTTTGTGACAGAGAAGGGATTCTCAGTAGGGAAGCACTAAGATTTATATAACAGAGCCACTGGTGTTTGGTTTCTAAGAACAGGTTAATAGATGCAGGTTAACACACGGTGTTGCCCAGAGAAACAGGCAGCAATGATTCTTGAGACCTATAAGGAATTGTTTTGGGACCAGTAATGAATTAAAATGAATAACAGCAATTACTTTTGAAAGGTGAATGCCTGGCTGGCCACCAACCCTGACTTTGTCTGGGGAAAAGCACAAGATTTATTTTTAAAAGGCTTTAAACTTGATTTGAGCTGCATGGAGTTGTATTTCTGAACTTTATTAAGTGATGGATCTGCTCTTCCCTGGGAAGCCTGAGGTTACTCGGTAAAGATTATTGTTCATTGATATTGGTTATTGGCCAATAACAATGGCAATTTTCAGGGAGCAGAATACTTCAACCAACACATGATACATTGTGAAGGAAAAGTATTAAAGAGCATAGAGATTGGGCACAGGAAGAGTGAGAGGGTGAGCGATGAGCAGGGAGAGACCTCAGCCTTCCACTGTATCATTAATAATCACAGGGGCATTTTCATTGGCAGTGAAAATTTTGGACATTAAATATAACATGCAACCTTTCTAGTCCAGCCATTTGCAGGATCACTGCTTTAAAGTCAAATTCCATTCTGGTTACTGATCACCTTGGAAGCTGAGCAGGCAAATATTAAGGCCAATAGCTCATTCCAATTGCTCTTGCGAATGTGTGAGTCCTTCTGATGAAGGTATTCCACAGATCTATTTGGGCTGGGAATTCCAGGATTAGACCCAACGCCAACAAAGGATTTTTACATCACAATGTGACAGGGGGAACCTGTGTCTCATTGCGTTCCCACATTCTTAGAAGAGGTGATGGTCTTGAAGGTACTATCAGAGGAGCTTTGGCAAGTGACTATAGACAATGTGACAGATGATATCAAATGTTGCCACTCTGCATCAATGTGGAGGGAATGCAAATTTAATTGGTGAATAGGGCATTAAGAAAGCATTCCAGCAAACTGACCGAAGATTGGCTTCAATGATGGTGACTATCTTCGGAGGAAGCCAGGATGGATCATACATTGGGCACTTAATTTGGTTGGAAATGTTTCAGACTTATTTTGGAACTCACATTTGGGTCCCCGCCATCATTGGTGATGAGGACCAATGGTTCTTGCAACCTCCACCTCCTGTTAGTTGTCCACTGCCATTCTGGCATTGATCTGATCTGATTTGTTAGTTGTGGATTGTTTAATGATATCTATTGTGGTGTGCAATTATACAAATGAAAACCAGTGATCCTGACCACAAAACACACCAGAGTGAAAGTGAATGGGTGAACATTCATTTGCAATGCAGTAAATTGTTTCAAGGTACTTCACAACTTCTCAAATTGGTGCTGTTGGCCAATATCTTCAGATGGGATAAGTTGTAAGAAAGAACTAAAGATAAGTTGGGGGCTGGGGGAAGAGGTTTCACCACTCAGTCTTCTATGCTCCAGGGAAAAAAGAACCACGCATCTAGCCTCTCCTTATAACTCAAACCTTCCAGATTTGGTAATGTCCTAGTAAATAATTTGCAGTTTATTGACATCCTTCCTATAGAACGGTGACCATAGCTATACATAGTGCTCCACATGTGGCCGCACTAATGCCTGCTATAGCTGTAACATGACGTCCTAACTCTTGTACTCTATTCACTGCTTGATGAAAGCAAGCGTGTCAAATGACTTTGTCACTGTTCTGTCTACTTTGTTGGTGCTTTTGCAGAACTATGCACCTGCACCTTGTTTACAACACTTCTCGGGGTCCTACCATTTACTGTGTAAGCACTGCTTGAGTTTGCCTCAGTCTACACATTGGATATTTTTAGCACCTAAAGTCGAAAATTCAAAAAGGAAAGTCCTAAGGACTCCATTAAATTTACTATGAACCTCACTACCAAGAAGGGAAGGGAAAGAAGGGGAAATAATAAGGGGCACAGCTACTGTAAGTGATTATGCAGTCTTTTTTCCAGAGAAACTGAATAAAAAACTGAGGGCATAGCTTTAAGATGAGAGGGGAAAGATTTTAAAAGGACCTGAGGGGCAACCTCTTCACACTGAGGGTGGAATATGTATGGAACAATCTGCCAGAGAAAGTAGTAAAGGTCTTAGGCCCCCCTCGGTCATGGCTGACCATGGGTGATGCATCCTAGTTGGCTGCTTGCTCCACACCTCGGCTAGAGCAGCGTCGCTTGTGGTTGAAGAGACCAACGCGGGAGTGACAGTCTCTGTTGCAAAGGTCACATTTGTGTGTGGTCTCTGGTCTGTTGAAGTTGCTGCGCTCCTTTCTGCGTGCCCGCTTGTCTGCCGCTGTGTTCATCAGTTTTTCTTCTCCCGTTTTTGAGATGTTGGTTCAGGGTACCTCTCCACCTCGTACGGTCAGCTGCCAGGCTCTCCCAGGACTCCACATCGATGTCGAGCGCCTTCAAATCTCTCTTGCAGACATCCTTGTAACGTAGCTGGGGGCGGCCACTGGTTCTCCTCCCAGATGTTAGCTCTCCATAGAGGATGTCGTTTGGAATACGTCCATCCTCCATGCGGTGGACATGGCCCAGCCACCGCAGCCTGCGCTGCCTGAGTAGAGTGTACATACTCGGAAGGCCAGCGCGAGACAGCATCTCGGCGTTGGACACTCTGTCTTGCCAGGATATACCCAAAGTTACAGCGGATGCTTCTAAGGTGGAAGGTGTTGAGTCTTCTCTCCAGTCTGGCGTATGTAGTCCATGTCTCACTGCCGTACAGCAGCGTGCTGTTGACACAGGCGTTGTAGACTGCTATCTTTGTCTTCACTGTCAGCTTTGGGTTGGTCCACACTCAAGTTATGAGGCTAGCGAGAGTTGTAGCTGCCTTCCCGATCCTCTTGTCGATCTCTGTGTCCAAGGAGAGGTTGTCGGTGATGGTGGAGCCGAGGTACGTGAACTGATGGACAGCATCGAGTTCATAGTCGTCAATGGTGAAGTCCCGGGACGTTCGTCTTTTTCAGGCTGATGGTCAGCCTGAAGTCCTTGCAAGCCCAATAGAAGCGGTCCATCAGTGACTGTAGTCCCTGCTGTGTGTGGGACACAACTGCTGCGTCATTGGCGAACAACATGTCTCTGATGAGAGCTTCACGTACTTTTGTCTTGGCTCTGAGGCAGGTGAGGTTGAAGAGCCTGCCGTCTGATCTAGTACACAGGTAGATCCCCTCTGTTGCGGTGCCGAAGGCATGTTTCAGGAGCAGAGCGAAGAAAATCCCAAAGAGTGGGGGAGCGAGGACGCAGCCTTGTTTGACGCCACTGCGGATGTCGAAGGGCTCTGAGAAGCTGCCATTGAACTGCATCTATTCCTCTCATGATTTTATACACATGTTCATCCACATACACATGTTTCATGTTCTCAGCTTACTGCTACTATTTTGAATAAGTTTCAGTAGCCTGAAACCCTTACATCCAAGTTCAAGAACAGCTTCTTCCCATCAACCATTAGGCTCTTACACAGCTGCACAGCGCTAACCACAACCCACCTCAGCAACAAACTACTCGGGACTTTTTATAGGATAAGGTGTGTAGTTCGGTGTTGCAGTATTACCGCCTGGTTATCTAGTATAATTGATAGTTTATTATTTATTGCATATTTATTTTTGAGTTGTCGTAATGTGCCTGGAGCTGCACAAGTGAGAATTTCATTGTTCTGTTCCCTGTGCATATGAGAATTAAACACTCTTGACAATCATTTTCTGCCAAAAATGTTGAGTTAAAATGGCTGATTTCTCTGGATGATCTTGTTCCATTCTTTGAACAGTTAGTTGAATAAATCTACAATAGTGCAGTTGATCCTTCACCTCATTAATCCCCTTGATGTGCAGTATTTGGACATGCAGAATGATGAGAATGACTAACTGAGCCAATGATTCAACTGTCATTCTCAACTACCTCATTTCATCTTCCCATGCTTCAAAGTGGCAAATTAATGACTGGTAATGAAAGATCAAGCATTCAGTGGTTTTACAAGACGATGTGTCTATAAAGTAGATTCCCGACTGAACCATTCATTCAGTGTTGCATTCTGCAAATAATCCAGATTAATGCTTTAATTATGACGGCTTCCTGGAATCTGATAAACATGTATTGGTTAGATAAAATCCAGTAAGGTCCATGGTTGGTAATGAAGATTTAAGAAGTTTGCAAAGGTATGATCAATGTTACACGGCATGGAAGGAAACCTTGACAACAAGTAAATGGAAAAAAAGTAATCAAAGTGAGATTTGCTGAAATAGTTGGTATATTTTTTTTAACCTAAAGAGCATGGTGGGAAACTAACACCATCAGAACATACAATTCAATTTTGAAACCTGTCAGGATTCAGGATGCCTTTATCGCTAGTCCGGTTCTATTACACAATTTATATATTACCAATTGCATACAACTGTACCAAGAGAGGAGGAAGAGAATTTAAAGTTGACAAAAGAAAGTACAGTACAATGAAAAAATAAACTCAGACCTTATATTGCAGGGATTCAGCAGTTCCTAAAATGTTGAACTGTGCGCCAAGTAGATCAGCAGTACAAAGGATGAAAGATGTACAGCTATAGAACTTGGCCCCAATTATATGAGCTGTCATTTAACAACATATGCACACATCATTGACACCTGTGCTAAGCTGCATTAGAACATGCCAGAAATGTAGTGTTAGAAGCCCTTTCAGGAAAATGGAGCCCATTGTCTGTCATCAAGCATTATACTACAAAGAAAGCATGAGCTCTCTGATGTCTATACAGCCAGTGCTCTGAGCATTCTGAAAATAATAGTGCATAGGCCATAACACACTACCACTACTAATGAAAGCATACACATCAGGAACACAGTTGTAAAATATCATTGTAGCATAGGACGGATCCAATTGCATCACATAGAAAATCTGGAATTAGATGAATAATAAATAAATAGAACTGTTATTCAGCAAGGATTTACTTTGGAAATCCATGATCCAGTCACGCTGCAGGCCGTAGTATTTTCCCGATGGTGACCATTTGCCAGCATGATACAAATTGGAAGAATCAACTTAAATAGTCACCAATTCAAAGAACTAGCTCCAAATTATCAGTTCAGTCTTTTGGTTCAGTTTGTATTGGTATGTTTATGTTAGTTTAAATACCTGATGAAATAAAAATGGACTAGATTTCTCCACATGTTCGGAAAGGAAGATGAAGATATCACGAGATAAAAATTAGACACAGATGCCATTAGGGCTCGTTTCAGAGGCGAATACCTTGTGTGCCAAGGGTGCTTGAAACACCCCCAGCCTGATTTTGACTGTGTCATGTTTAAGGGCCTTTGACTCTCCCAAAAACTGACTCTTGGTTCTTAGCACACACTGATTATACTTATGGATTAAATCTTTATTGAAAACTAATACATGTTGTCATTTGAAATTCCACAAGTACTTCTGATCTTTCATTATAGTTTGGGCAGGTGAGTCCTCAGGAGCCACAGTTGGACATCCAGCTCGCTTAAGTACAGTAAGAAGGAAAGGTTGCATTGTCAGAGGTCTTGTCATCTTGTATGGGAAATTATAGCACGAGTCTGCTTCTATATGTAGGAAGATCTAAACAATCCTACAGCATTATTATTCTGAAATGGATTCTGAAAGGATTAAGGGAATAGGGGAAGAGAATAAGAATATGGTTTTGAGATAGAAGATGAGTCATGATCATACTAATTGGCAAGGAAGGTTCAATGTGTGAGTGACTTACTTCTGCTCCTATTTTTTAAGTCCATGTTTTTAGGTGAGTATATAAATCTCGGTTATACACAATGGGGCAATGGTCTATACGGACCACCGAGCCTTTGATATCATGAGTGGTTCTTCACCTCAGTTCCACATTCCCCTGATTTCTTACCCATTGATTACTTTTGCATTCAAAATTATTGAACTCAGCCTCACACAATTCAATGTGTATCTAGAGCTTCTACCTCAACCACCTTATGATGTAGTTCAACTGGTGCAAGGGATTTGTTAACACTTGGTCCTATCTATTTCTACATTAGTTTCTCTTCACTATTAGTAATGATTTTAAGTCCACTCTAATGGATATTTGGCTCCCCAATAGTTTCAAGGTTATTGTCTCTTAAACTCTGGAAATAGATTCAAAATATTTGTTTAGTGCACATTCTGCTTTGTGATTTCTACTGATATTCCCTGTTGGCTTCAGCTTTTCTCTTTTACATTCTTGAAATAGCTCTTGTGGCCTTTATTTACATTTCTTGCTATTTTACATTCACAGCCTGCCCTCTCCCTTTTTGATTATTTTTGCTTGTTTCTAAGCCCTTCTTTGCAACAGTTAAGCCCCTTATATTAATCATATATTCAACTTTATCTAATCACAGATAGAGACTTTTCATTTAATTTAAATTTTAATCTTATACTCAACCTCTTTGGTCAGCCACAAGTAGAAAATACAAGGATTCATAAAGATGATACCACAACGATACCATATCGAATGGCCAGGTGGGCAGAGGAATGGTTAATGGAATTTAATACAGAGAAGTGTGAGGTGTTGCATTTTGGGACGTCAAACAAGGGCAGGACCTACACAGTAAATGGTAGGCCTCTGGGTAGTGTTGTAGAGCAGAGGGATCTCGGAGTACAAGTGCATAGTTCCTTGAAGGTCGAGTCACAGGTAGATAAGCTGGTCAAAAAGGCATTTGGTAATGCCTTCATAAGTCAGAGTATTGAGTATAGAAGTTGGGAGGTCATGTTGCAGTTGTATAAGACATTGGTGAGACCGCATTTAGAATATTGTGTTCAGTTCTGAGCACCATGATATAGGAAATATATTGTCAAGCTTGAAAGGGTTCAGAAAAGATTTACGAGGATGTTGCCAGGACTAGAGGGTGTGAGCTATAGGGAGGTTGAGTAAGCTGGATCTCTATTCCATGGAGTGTGGGAGGATGAGGAGAGATCTTATTGAGGTATACAAAATCATGAGAGGTATCTTACTGTGATGTCTTTACCTGTTAAACTGCAGATTTCCTGTTGAACTTTAGTACCACCACTCAAAAATATACACGATGCATCAAAGGGTGAGTGAAAGAATAGTATGTTGCAGCATTATGGAAATCAATTTTAGTATCAATTTTCACAATAAAAGACAGTTGATAAATTCTAGATCTCTTGATCTTTATTGAAGGAGTCCTATATAAATCAGCATGTAGTTAACTTCAGTCCAAATCTAGGGAGGTTTGTAGCTTTGGACCATGGAACTTCAGCGTAAATGTTAAATGAAAGTATAAGTTAGGTTAAAAAGTCAAATGCACAAATATAGCTCAACACAAAATTGCAAGGAACAAGCTCTTGTGTCTTGTGTCACTTATTCTTGGATAGACACAAAATGCTGGAGTAACTCAGCGGGACAGGAAGCATCTCTCGAGAGAAGGAATGGGTGACATTTCTGTTCGAGACGCTTCGGGTCTAGACCCGAAACGTCACCCACTCCATCTCTCCGGAGATGCTGCCTGTCCTGTTGAGTTACTCCAGCATTTTGAGTCCATCTTCAGTAAAAAACAGCATCTGTAGTTCCTTCCTACACATTTATTTTTGGATTCTGTATCTACAGTGCCGTCCATAATGTTTGGGCCAAAGATCCATCGTTTATTCATTTGCCTTTGTACTCCACAATTTGAGATTTGTAATAGAAAAAATCACAATTTGGTTAAAGTGCACATTGTCAGATTTTAATAAAGGCCATTTTTATACATTTTGGTTTCAACATGTTGAAATTACAGCAGTGTTTATACATAGTCCCCCCCATTTCAGGGCACCATAATGTTTGGGACACAGCAATGTCATGTAAATTAAAGTAGTCATGTTTAGTATTTTGTTGCATATCCTTTGCATGCAATGACTGCTTGAAGTCTGCGATGGACATCACCAGTTGTTGGGTGTCTTCGCTGGTGATGCTCTGGCAGGCCTGTATTGCAGCCATCTTTAGCTTATGCTTGTTTTGAAAGCTAGGCCCCATTTGTTTTCTCTTCAGCATATAAAAGGCATGCTCAATTGGGTTCAGATCGGGCAATTGACTTGGCCATTCAAGAAATTACCAATTTTTAGCTTTGAAAAACTCCTTTGTAGCTTTAGCAGTATGTATGGGATCATTGTCTTGCTGTAGAATGAACGGCCGGCCAATGAGTTTTGAGGCATTTGTTTGAACTTGAGCAGATAGGATGTTGTCTATACACTTCAGAATTCATTATGCTACTACCATCAGCAATTTATCATCAATGAAGATAAGTGAGCCAGTACCTTCAGCAGCCATACATGCCCAGGCCATAACACCCCCATCACCGTGTTTCACAGATGAGGTGGTATGCTTTGGATTTTGGGCAGTTCCTTCTCTCCTCCATACTTTGGTCTTGCCATCACTCTGATATAAGTTTATCTTCGTCTCATCTGTCCACAAGACCTTTTTCCAGAACTGTGGTTGCTCTTTTAAGTACTTCTTGGCAAATTGTAACCAGGACATCCTATTTTTGCGGCTAACCAGTGGTTTGCATCTTGCAGTGTAGCCTCTGTATTTCTGTTCATGAAGTCTTCTGCGGACAGTGGTCATTGACAAATCCACACCTGACTCCTGAAGAGTGTTTCTGATCTGTTGGACAGGTGTTTGGGGATTTTTCTTTATTATAGAGAGAATTCTTCTGTCATCAGCTGTTGAGGTCTTCCTTGGCCTGCCAGTCCCTTTGTGATTAGTAAGCTCACCAGTGCTCCCTTTCTTCTTAATGATATTCCAAACAATTGATTTTGGTAAGCCTAAGGTTTGGCTTATTCAAGTTTTATTCTTGTTTCTCAGTCTCATAATGGCTTCTTTGACTTTCATTGGCCCAACTTTGGTCCTCATGTTGATAAACAGCAATAAATGTTATCAGGGAAGTTTTCTCCGGTGTCCTGGCCATTGTTTGCTTCTCCAATATCACAAAAAAAACATTTTCCAGTCTGGAAAGTTACTGTGCAAGTATTAGCTGCTTCTGGTTGAACAGGTTAATGTCCTTTTTAGAGGAGCAAACAGTGGAATCCTATACATACCAGTTTAGTGTATGCTTTGAATGCTCACAAATAGTATGGTTTTAATTCCAAAACACTGGACAGGATATTCACTAATCTTGGCCCTGGAAACCTGAATTGGAGCCTGAAACATTTCATTCCTTTTATGTACTGGAATAAAACCCAAACTGACTTAAGATTTAGCTGCCTACTCTGATTGTACAAAATGTTATTGGATTCTGAATTTATTACCAACCCATTAAATAAATAATGATTTTGTTCATGGAATGTAGAGTTCTGGCATTCATTGCTTATCACTAAAGGCCCCCATGAACTGAGTTTGCTTGTCAGGCTTTTACAGGGCACAGTTATGAGTAGATGAGTTGGGATCTGAATTACCAGAAGAGGTCAGAACAAGAAGCAAGTCAGATGTCAACAGTTTAGTAGTTTCAGTCGCCTTGTCTATATCTTTACAGATAGATCAACACTATATTCAGGAATTGTTTACATTGCATCTTTCTCCAATGGCAAACAATCAAATGATGGGCCCCCTAAAGGATGAGCAGACATTACTCATGGGTCATGAATAGACACATGAGTTGACATTTAGAAGTCAAAGGTGGACCTAACTCAATTCCCTGTAGAGGACTGGGAGGATTAAACAATGCAGGATGGTGCAAATTAGTAGTTCATTTAAAAATTTAGGTACTTTGCCTGGATTTTGAGGGAGAAGACTTCCTGTAGATACACTTGGGGAAATGTACAAGTCATTAATTGTTATACACTCAAAAGGCAATAAGGATGTCCTGAGGAAGAAATAAATAATCTGTGGCCATTTCTACCTCTGATGTGAAGGTTGGCAATTCTATTGCAAAGGATGTTGGTGGACTTGAGGAATACACACCATTGCATTCCCCATCTCTCCTTTCCTCCCCTTGGCTTTCTGGAATGAACCTGTGCTGTAGAAGTTGAACGTATTTGTGCTCTTGAGATTAATACAAAGAAAACAGAAGAAATAGTATTTGGTTCACTATCTGACTCTCATATAGTTCCTATTGTTATCCATAATGAAAAAATCAAGCAGGTGTGTTCATTTAAATACTTGGGTGTGATGATAGACCATCTGCTATCCTGGAAAGACCACATTGAATCTGTCTGCAAAAGGACAAAACAAAGAATTTATTTTCTCTGCTGCCTTAGGTCGGGCGAGTAGACAAATTCTTCTTTTGTTCCTTACTTCTGTGATTATGAGTGTTCTTCAGCATTGTAATACTACATGGTACAAGTGCTTGTCCACCACTTTAAAGTCAAAACTGCTCCACCAAATGAAAATCTGCTCAAAGATCGTCAGTCAACCCTTTGAGAAACTCTATGAATCAGCCTACCACAATAACATGCTAAGGTTGGCCAACAACATTGTCTCTGACCCCGACCATGTCCTGAACAGTGAATACGAATTGTTACCATCAAATCAGAGGTACAGGGTACCAAGATTTAATAAGGTTAGACTGAAGCACTCTTTTGTGCACCAGTCAATCCTGAAACTAAACATAGAACTTAATCCCAGATCAAATGTACTTTGAAGGGTCCTGATTGTGTCATCATTTGTGATTGTAATGTTATGGTGAATATATGAATCCTTGTTTCTTGTCTTACATTCTTTGTCTTTGTTGATGTTGCAAGTGGAGCTGCTGAGAAGCAAGAAAAATTTTAGACTTGATCTGACAATAAAGTATTATCATATCGTATCATATCGTATTTTCATGACCAACCAATCAGGGGGTTTCATAAAGGAAAATACAAATAAACATTTGAGTTTAAAAAACAAATCCAAAAATCCTGCTAGAAAGATTCCAGACTCTACTAGCTTATAAAACCTTTCATTTCTAACTTGATCAGCTGATCAAGGCAGCTACTCTATAAATCTCATTATTTTACTCATTGTGCAATAGTCATATAAAACTAAGAAACACACATCTATTATATCACTGGCTCATTTACACAATATTTGGAAATATATCTACAGATTGGGATTTTTTTTCCCCTGGAAAGTAAAAGGGATGAACTGATACGAGTTTCTGGAAATGTATCAAGGTCCTATCCCAGCAACCAGTGCCCCTGTCTTTGCATCAGTGGGCTTAGAGTTCAAATCTTTCTCTGGTGTCTTCACCACAAAATTCCAGTCTGAGTCTTCAGTGCAACCCTTAGGGAGTTCAGCACTGCTGTAGTCCTCAAACAGAAGCATTGTTTTGTGATTTGGTTCTGCATCCTCTCAGCTGAACGCCAAGAGCCTTAGGAAAATCTTTTAAAATTTAGTTAGAGTTCTGACAGGGAAAGGCTATTTTGGAAGTCATCCCTTAAATTGCGGCCAGTGTTTAGCCATAAAATATAAATACTCAAAAAACGGATTACAGAAAGAGCACCTTCACTTGTTTTTTTATGTGCAAATTGCTTCAAAGCATTGTTTAGCAAATACTTCTTTTTACTGTCACATTCATTAGAAAATTGAATCAGGCATACGCTGTTGTGATCAACGCTAATGCAGGTATCCTTCTCCTGTCGTCAGTTATAACGTGGCGATGTCATCAACATGTATGGTGCACATTTCTGACTTACTGACAAGAACTTGGATCAAAGGTCGCAACCTACAACCTTCGCTTCTCACGGTAAAATAAGGAGCAAATCACATGGCAAGCTGAGAACATGACTTCAAAATTGTTAATGTGGTATCAATTTTATAAACAGTCCCCCATTTTGACATTTATGAGGTGCCAGTTTGTATACATGTTGCAGTGACTAAGATCACATGATCAGTGTTCATCTAAGTTCATGATCTGCCATCTCAGCCCCTAATGCTTGAGCAACAGGGGCCAATGACACGATGGGAGAAGGGCGGAGAATCACGGATCAATGTGGTATTTCATTCCGTTCACTCCACAATTTTTTTAGCATATCCTCTCATTGCTCTTATCCCTTGATTTTCCTACTTTCCTTCCATTCCTCCCGTTTCCTCAGTTTTTCCCTTTTCCCTCACCTCTATGGCAGCCAATTGTCGCTGGCCTAGAGCTTTCACTGACCCATTTCTCAGCAGGCAGCGCACAATTGTGGCAATGAGCTCAGCAGTCATATGCCATCTGTGAGCATCGCAGGTCATGGGAAAAAACCATTGAAAATATTCCGTTGTTAACCGTTGATTTGGAGTTAGAGAGCAAATTGCAGCAGCTTTTTAATATACCTAAAGGAGGGGAAATCCAATTTCCATCCACAGGTCAATCAAAGTTCTCACATTTATGTTGCTCCTTAAAATGGCTGCCAGTTTCCCACATTACAATGGTGACTATAGTTCAAAAGATCTTCATTGGCTGCTAAATTCTTTGGAATGAATCATAAAGGAACACGAAAGTCATTAAATAAATACAGCTCATTCTTTTTTCAAATTATGTAGGGTCAACATGATATAGGGTCAACATGAAGAACTCTTTCCACTGTGGGCGACTCCAGAACAAGGCACCATAAATATAAGATTGGCACAAACAGATCAAATAAAGTTGTTGGATACTCTCAGAGTTCACTTAGTTAATCTTTTTGAGTGTACGGGATGAACCCGTCACACTTGGCATTGACACTTTCCACAGCTTTACACCCATTCTTTTATTGCTTAAATGATGCTGTGTCAGTGTAAACCTTCCTGGCACTAGGAAGATAGGCCACATGGGATTGAAACCATATTGTGTGATATTAATAACGAGCATTAACATATTTACATATAACTTGGGATGCATGTGCTATTACATATAACAACTACAGCATGGAAACAGGCCTGTCCGGCCCTACCAGTCCACGCCGACCATTCTCCCTGACCTAGTCTCATCTACCTGCACTCAGACCATAACCCTCCAATCCCCTCCTATCCATATACCTATCCAATTTACTCTTAAATAATAAAATCGAGCCAGCCTCCACCACTTCCACCGGAAGCCCATTCCATACAGCCACAACCCTCTGAGTAAAGAAGTTCCCCCTCATGTTACCCCTAAACCTTTGTCCCTCAATTCTGAAGCTATGTCCCCTTGTTGGAATCTTCCCCACTCTCAAAGGGAAAAGCCTACCCACGTCAACTCTGTCCGTCCCTCTCATAATTTAAAAAACCTCTATTGTGTGAAATTCTTTGTTTGCAATTTTATCCAAGGTGCTAGCCCTTTTATAGGATCGTATCCTCTTGTTAATATTAGGCAGAAGAATTTCATCTGAATGCATTAACATGAGTGAGTTCATGGAGTGTGATTTAACTCTCAATGGGTGATGGTTCTGATCCAATCGGAGGCCAATTCTCTGGATGCTTTCAAGAGAGAGCTAGATAGAGCTCTTAAAGATAGCGGAGTCAGGGGATATGGGGAGAAGGCAGGAACGGGGTACTGATTGTGAATGATCAGCCATGATCACATTGAATGGCGGTGCTGGCTCGAAGGGCCGAATGCCTTATCCTGCACCTATTGTCTATTGTCTAATGTCT
Organism: Rhinoraja longicauda; assembly: GCF_053455715.1. Classification (NCBI taxonomy): domain Eukaryota; kingdom Metazoa; phylum Chordata; class Chondrichthyes; order Rajiformes; family Arhynchobatidae; genus Rhinoraja; species Rhinoraja longicauda. The sequence continues at coordinate 47,608,578 of NC_135961.1, read as the reverse complement.
ATCTTTAAAATAATATTTTCCCTACATTACAACACCTGGATTTCATATGCCAGCCCCTTTCTGCCTTCACTCTGTGACATAATGCCAGTTGTGAATCTTGGTTCTTGGTTCTTGGTCCTCCAAAATATTCCAAATGGAATTTAAACTGGAGGTAGCGGGGTATGGACTTAAGCAAGAAGGGCTTCTTTGTACACTGTAGATGCCACTGAAAACTAGGAAAACTTGAAGAGAGGGATCATTCCACCAGACAGGACTGGAATTAAAGCGTACAGCATTATTTTTTAGAAATTTACCATCGTATGTTTTCCTCTCTACGTATAACATAAAGTTACATGACAGTTATTGTTCGTGAAGAATTTCTTGTGATGCCTTTACGAGGAAATCACAAGGAAAATGTAGAGGAACCAACTGTGTCGACCTAGTTAGTGAACTAACTGAGATGACAGATAGTTATAACCTTAACTGTCACTGCTAGGTCTCTGACAAGAGGCTGAAGAGAAATAGTTCTATAGCAGAGCATTGATTGATTCCATTGTGATGGCCATGTGTTAGAGGTGAGCCTGATTGTAAAATATACTTTACAGCAAGGCCTATTTATTCAGCAAATTACTGACAACCTATTTTAGAAAAGTGTCTCCATCAGTTACAGCAAGGCATACTCATCAGCAAAACAACAAGGTTTTCCAGTTATGAAATTAGCAAGTAGTCTCCTTCTTTTGCAATTGGCCTTTGGTACCTACAATCTCAAAGTTTAATCTTATTGCTGATGGACAACATCCTTCAGATCAAGGACAGCCATTTACTTTTGTCAGCAACTCTTGTTATTATTCTAAAGGGTGGTTGCAATCTGGAGGCTGGTACTATCATGACATTAGGTATTGATTTATTATTCTCACGTGATGTGAAATACAATGAAAATTTTAGTTCTGCATTCTCCCCACGTAAATCATACCATACACAAATGCAATCACACCATGCTTGAGTAAAACATGTAGTACAAGAAGAGAAAGGAAACAAAATGCAGAATATAGTGTTAGAGCAACAGAGAAAATGCAGATTAAAAAAAGTGCAAGGAGCACAATAAAGTACAATAAAGCACAAAAAGACTAGGCTTGTATTCACTGGAGTTTAGAAGAATGAGAGGGAATCTTATAGAGACATATAAAATTATAAAAGGACTGGACAAGCTAGATGCAGGAAAAATGTTCCCAATGTTGGGGGACTCCAGAACCAGGGGCCACAGTCTTAGAATAAAGGGGAGGCCATTTAAAACTGAGGTGAGAAGGAACTTTTTTACCCAGAGAGTTGTGAATTTGTGGTATTCTCTGCCACAGAGGGCAGAGGCCAAATCACTGGATGGATTTAAGAGAGAGTTAGATAGAGCTCTAGGGACTAGTGGAATCAAGGGATATGGGGAGAAGGCAGGCATGGGTTACTGATTGTGGATAATCAGCCATGATCACAAGGAATGGCGGTGCTGGCTCGAAGTGCTGAATGGCTTCCTCCTGCACCTATTTTCTATGTTTCTAAAGTGTAATGGAAGATCAGGAATACATCCTTGGTTTATGAGGTCTAATTAAGTTTGTGATAACAATGGGAAAGAAATTGTTCTTGAATCTTGTGGTACGTGCTTTCAGCATTTGTATTGTCTGTCCGATGGAAGAGGGAAGAAGTGAGAGTGACTGGGGCTTGAGTGGTCTGGAATTATGTTGGCTGCTTTGCCAAGGCAGTGTGAAATATAGATGGAGTCGATGGGTGGGAGGCTGGTCTGTGTGATGGACTAGGCAGCATATACAACTCTCTGCACTTTCTGAGCACAGCATGTTATTAAACCATGCTGTGATGCTTCCTGATAGGATAGGATGCTTCCTATTTAAGAAGCTTCTTGGCTACCACTTGAATCGGCAAGACATAGTAGCTCATGGATTGTCATCAATTTGCTGAATAAATAGGCCTTGTTCTAAAGTATATTTACAATCAGTCTCACCTCCAACACATGGCCAGCACAATGGAATCAATCAATTGGTGGATGGCACAGCGGCGTAGATCTGCTGCCTTACAGCGCCAGAGACCTGGGTTTGATCCTGACTATGGGTACTGTCTGTACGGAGTTTGTACGTTCTCCCTGTGACCATGTGGGTTTTCTCTGGGTGTTCTGGTTTCCTCCCACACTCCAAAGATGTACAGGTTTGTAGGTTAATTGGCTTGGATAAAATTGTAAATTGTCCCTAGTGTGTAGAATAGTGTTAGTGTACGGGATGATTGCTGGTTGGCGCAGAGATGGTGGGCCGAAGGGACTGTTTCCATGCTCTATCTCTAAAGTCTAGGTAAAGTCTAAAGACTGAAAATGGGATTTGTGTAAATAGGACTTGTTAGTCAGCATGGAGAAACCGGGTCGAAGGGCCTGTGTTTGTGCTAAATGACTCATTGACACTACATAAAGATTCCCAATCTCGTTGTACCCCTGTACAATGACAATAAAGATATATTGTATTGTATTGTATTGTATATCATAGAATATCACAGAATACAATGTGCCCCTATCGAGGAGATATAAAGAGAAGCTTCAGGTCCCTTGAATAAAACAGCCAGCAATATTTGTCAAGGTGAAGTTAACTTACATCTGGATCTTTTCTAATTTGTGACATTAGTGAGCTTCTATTTGCATTTACCTGTGTTGGTTTGATCCTCTTCGGATCGTTCACCTTGTTGTGGTGAAGAGGCTTGCATGACCCCATGATTCCGAGAGCGATGCCGTCGGAAGCACTAGCTTCTGGTAGGGCCACCCATGGCAGTAGTCGAGGATGAGGGTCCAGACTAAGAACGATCCAACCTACAAGACCTCAACGGCAGACCAGGAGGACAAAGTTATCTTGAACTCAATGGCTGTGAAGGCGGATGAAGGCTGCAATAGATCTATCAGCTCCAATCACCTTGGTTCCCTTGCCATTGGAATTAGTTGATTGATTTGTGAAGGACCTTGTGCTTCTTGGAGTGCAACATCAAGTACACGTTAAACACATGCACAGGCATCTTCGTTTTGTGAGCAGCACAAAAGTTCACTCAAGACTTTCGGCGATCGGGTAAGAGCGACGGGAGCAGGCTACGTGATGGCTGGAAGCTCCTAATCAAGGACCGGCACGGAAGCGGTGAATATTTGATTCAATCGTTCAACTTTGGACTCATAAGCCACCTGAGAGTTCATAAAATGAACGGAACTTAGACCATCATCCTCGACCTCGAGGGATAGCCATGACGATGACGACGATTGTTTTGATAGTTAGTGCAAGTATGTTGCACACAGATGCTGAATTTCGTGTGGTCTCATGTTACCAAGACATCAGTGATTCTGAAGCCAGTAAGAGATGACACAGGAGATCCGCAGTCAATGGGGAAACTAAGGTCATGTCTGTAATGCACTATAAACAACAATAAGTGAGAAAGCATCTGTGGCTGCCTCACCAACAGTCTGTCTGTCCTTTCTTCTTTTTTGTTATTTTTAGTATGTGTTAAAAGTATGTTTTAGTGTGCCTTGGTTTGTTTTATGTGGGTGGGGGAAACCTTTTTTTCAATCTCTTACCACGACAGAGATGCGATTTTTTTTCCCATATCGTTTCCCTGTCCCCACTGTGGCCTAACATCGTGGAGTTGGCGGCCTTTCCTGGAGACCGACGGTTGCTCCAAGCCGTGGGAGTCTGTGGGACTTTAACATCGCGGAGCTTGCGATCCCTTTGCCGGGGACCGAAGCTTCAACCGCGAGGCCTGTGGACTTTAACATCGTGAAGCCCGCGATCTCTGGTAAGAAGAGACCGATTCGAGAGCTCCATGCCATGGAGAGAGTTTCAACTGCCCCGACGCAGGAGTTTCGATCACTCCGACGGGGACTTCGATCACTGGCTGCAGGGGGCTTTGATCGCCCCGACTGCGGATGGCTCGACTGCCCCGACCGCGGTAGAACAAAGAGGAAGAAGCTTGAACTTTATTGCCTTCCATCACAGTGAGGAATGTGGAATCCACTGTGATGGATGTTTATGTTAACTTTTATGTGGTCTTGTTGCTTTTCACTTAGTATGGCTGTATGGTAACTAAAATGTCACTGTACCTTAACTGGTACATGTGACAATAAACTGACCTTGAAACCTTGATCATGTGTTAGTAAATTAAGAGCATAAGTATATTTTTTTCTGGTGTAATCTGCTCTAATCCTGGTAAGATGATGTCAAGTAGATGTTTCAGAATAATTGCCGTACTTCAAATTCTCAGTAAAAATATACATTAGTACTATGTACTACACCAGTACTATGCATAGCAAATAGACCTCTGCTCTATGTGGATATTATACACGTTTTACCCTGGCAAAATTGGCTTTGCAAACTGGCTGCAATAGCATCATAGAACATAGAACAGTACAGCACAGAAACGGGCCCTTTGTCTCACAATGTTTGTGCAGAACACAATGCCATTAGTAAGGCCACACTTGGAGTATTCTGTGTCGTCTGGTTGGCACGTTATAGTAAAAGATGTGATTAAACTGGAGAGGGCACAGAAAGTATTCACGGGGCTATTGCCTGGATCGGAAGGCTTGAGTTATCAGAAGAAACTGGATTTATTTCGAGCAAAGGAGGCTGAGATGTGACATGGTAGAGGTATATAAAATTATCAGAGGCATAAATAGGGTAGACAGCCAGAATCTTTCTCCCATGTTAGGGGGTTTCAAAACCAAGACAACATAGATTTAAGGTAAGAGGGAGGAGGTTTAAAGGGGACCAGAAAGATAAATTTTTCACAAAAAGTAGTTGGTGTCAGGAACGAGCTACAAGAGGAAGTGGTGAGGCAGGAACAGTAACAATGTAGATGCCTATCCATGTCCTCCAGAGATGTTGTCTGACCCATTGAGTTACTCCAGCACCATGTGCTTTTCTTGGTAAACCAGCATGCATTGGTTTTATCTCAACAATGATCGGCATAGACAAAGTGGGCCATAGAGTCATAGTCTTACAGCGCGTAAACAGGCTCTCCGGCCTAACTTGCCCATGCCAACCAACATGCCCCATCTACACTAGTACCACCTGTGTTTGTCTCATATCCCTCTAAACCTATCCTATCATATCCATGTACTTATCTAATTGCTTCTTAAACGTGGCGATAGTACCTGCCTCAACTACCTCCTCTGGCAGCTCGTTCCATACACCTACTACCCATTGTGTAAAAAAGTTACCCCTCGGGTTCCTATTAAATATTTCTCCCCTCTCCTTAAACTTATGTCCTCTCGTTCTCGATTCCCCTACTCTGGGCAAAAGACTCAGTGCATTTAGTTGATCTATCGCTCTCATGATTTGTACACTTCTCTAAGATCACCCCACATCCTCCTGCGCTCCAAGGAATAAATCCTAGCCTGCTCAACCTCGCCCTATGCTCAGGCCTTCAAGTCCTGGCAACATCCTCGTAAATCTTTTCTGCACCCTTTCCAGCTTGACAAGAGCCCAAGGGCCTGTTTCTAAGGTGTATAACTCTATGATTCAGGTCCAATATAACCTTAGCAATTAAATTATTAGAAAGGACCAAAAGGAGTCAATGTGCTTCAATGGGTTCATGTTTGTTATTCTGTTCTCACTTTTAAGTACTCTTTTTCACTATGATTTATCTGTGTGCATGGAATCCAATGTTCAGCAGAAAAATTATACATACCAAAGCACAATTTTTACAGTAACAATCATGTAATAAATAGCTGGATAATGTTTCATGAAGACCTGATACCTGCTTTAATACTATGTTCCATTCACAACCCAAGCATGTGCTTATTGATCTATTGATTCCCAATTAAACAACACTTCTGTTTTAAAATTCTCATACTTACTTTCAGATTTCTCTACTTGTTAATATTGCTGTATCTGCCATGTAGCCAACATCCCAAGGTCCTCCAAATCTGTACTCTTACTCAGTTCGTCTTTTGATCGATCCACCAAGAGTCATGTTTCCAACTCCTTATGCGTTTCAATGTCAATTTTGTTTGTGTTTTCCTTTGTTGCTAAATCAGGTGGGATGTTTTTAGTTTGAAGCTACACATAACTGCAAGTTGTCTTATTACAATTGTATGAGTGTGTAATCTGCTGCTATGGCAGAGAGAGAGGTTAGCTGTGCCAGTGCATGACAGAAGTCGTCCCTAGGACCGCAATGTAGAATAGGTTACCAGGTTATATTATCTGCGTGCCTGATATTGAAATAAGCCTGCAACCCGAGTTCCATTACACCAAGAGACTGCCCAGAAGATGAGGAAATGGAAGGCACAGGGCACCCCAAAACTGTTTGATCGGGGACACAAAGAGATCGACCTAAAGTGGCAGAAAGAATGTCGTACCTTCCAAACAGCTTTTCCACCCATCCTTTCACCTCTGCCTTACTTATGGCTGAATCAATGGGGCACAAATTTACTTCATCAGCCAATTTAGGTCATCCTGGAATTCACAAGGAATTGGCTAAGAAGAAGTTGGCTCTCTCAACGCCTCATTGGACCAACATCCTGGAGTGAGACTTGAACTCAGACTCCTGGGTCTGACCAACAGCTAACATTCTGTGCTCCATACAGAATTTTGTGGCAGAATTCCAAGATCTTCTGCTAAAAAGTTCAACAAAGCTTTGATTTTTAGGGTAGCTTATCTCATTGTCAAAATGTCTGAACACACTGTGCAAAGGAACACTTTTAAATGTAATAAATGCTCTGTCGGCAAATACAGCAGCCATTGTCTGTCAGCAGCTTCCCAACAGACTGTAAAGGGAAGAAATGATCAGTTCATCCCTTGAAAAGCACGTTGGTTGAAAGGCATCGGTATTTCTATTCTGTGAAATCAGAATCATGCAGCTCAGAAACAGGCCAGTCAGTGCACTCCCTACTTATTTATACTAATCCTCTTTACCTGCATTTGGTTTTTGGCTTTCTATGCCTTGCGATTCAAATGCTTGCTGTGATCCTTCTCAAATGTTGTGAGAATATCTGCTTCTACAACCTTCTCAGTTGCATTGGGAGATGTTTCAAGGTTCATGCAAAGGGCAACAGCATTGTCAGCCCTCCTGAGTGTAGAAGTTAGGAGTTATGCTGCAGTTGCATAAGACGTTGGTGAGGCTGCGTTTGGACCATTGTGTTCAGTTGCGGTCACCCTGCTAAAGGAAGGATGTCAATAAGTTGGAATGAGTGCAGAGATTTATGAGGATGTTGCCAGGACTTGAGCTATAAGAAGAGGTTGGGCAGGCTAGGACTTTATTTCTTTGAGTGCAGGAGACTGAGGGTGATCTTATGGAGGTGTATAAAATCACGAGGGACAGTCTTTTACCCAGAATAGGGAAATCAAGAACCATACAGCATGTTTAAGGTTAGAATGGAAAGTTACCTGAGTAGTAACTATTTCACATGGTGGTGGGTATAGGGAATGAGCTGCTAGAGGGGGTAGCCGAGGCTATCAGAGAAGGAATTAATATAACAACATTTAAAAGCCATTTGGACAGGGGTACATGGATATGAAAAGTTTAGAGGGATACGGGCCAAACACGGGCTAGTGGCACCTAATGTAGATATGGCATCTTGGGCGATATGGGCAAGTTGAACAAAGGGCCAGTTTCCGTGCTGTTTGACTCTATGATTTTAATTGGCCAATGCTATGCTGGGATCAAAGATCATAGACAGAGAAGCTGTTTGGCCCAACTTGCCACAGAGTTGTCCAATTTGGTTTTTTTAAACCTTGCTTCTCCTCCTTAAGCTCTGAAGCATTTTTGTATATCTCTCCAGTTTCTTTTGAAGTTTACCAAAAACGATTCTCCTCTCATTTCAGTCTTTTAATGATTATTTCAAGTATGTTGCTGCCATGGAAAAACAGTTTCTCACCATGATACTCCAGCAACCCACCGAGACTCCTGAGACAACACCTTACAAACCCATGATCTCTACAAGGGAAGCAAAAGCATGGTAACACCAACACCTGGAAGTTGCCCTCCAAGCCATGCACTATTCTGACTTGGAAATATATCACCATTTCTTCCCAGTCTCTGGGCCAAAATCCTTTCCCAACAGCATCCCCACACCTCAAAGACTGCAATGGTTCAAGAAGGCAGCTCACCACCACATTTTCAGTGGCAATTAGAAATGGACAATTAAATGCTGGCTCAGCCTACAAAGCCAACATCCTCTGAATAAATTAAAAACACCATCATAATTTTGAATATATCCTCAAACTTTCTCTATCCTTGGTTGAGAAGGGAAATATCAGAGTGGGGTACTGATGAGGCAGCCTGTGTCTGTGAAAGCTGATCCTTATCTATACAGGCTGCCCCTGGGTTTATGAATGCATGACGGTTAGGGTTAGACTTATGTACACACTTATATATGAACGAGCTCCATAGTAGTATTATTAAATTCAAAAGTCCAATGTATGTGCATATATTCATTCCTATAGAGTCATGGTACGGTAGCGCAGCGGTAGAGTTGCTGCTTTACAGCGAAAGCAGCGCCGGAGACTCAGGTTCGATCCTGACTACGGGTGCTGCACTGTAAGGAGTTTGTACGTTCTCCCCGTGACCTGCGTGGGTTTTCTCCGAGATCTTCGGTTTCCTCCCACACTCCAAAGACGTACAGGTATGTAGGTTAATTGGCTGGGTAAATGTAAAAAAATTGTCCCTAGTGGGTGTAGGATAGTGTTAATGTACGGGGATCACTGGGCGGCACGGACTTGGAGGGCCGAAAAGGCCTGTTTCCGGCTGTATATATATGATATATATATATATGATATACAGCGTGGAAACAGGCCCTTCGGCCCAACTTGCCCATACCGACCAAAATGTCCTATCTAAATTAGTCCCACCAGCCTGCGTTTGGCCAATATCCCTCTAAACCTGTCTTATCCATGTACCTGTCTCAATGTTTCTTAAACGTTGCATTAGTACCTGCCTCAACTACCTCCTCTGGCAGCTCATTCCATACACCCACTACCCTTTGCGTGAAAAAGTTACCCCTCAGGTTCCTATTAAATCTTTCCCCCTCACTTTAAACCTATGTCCTCTGGTTCTCGATTCCTCCACTCTGAGCAAGAGACTATGTGCGCCTACCCGATTCCTCTCATGATTTTGTGCACCTCTATAAGATCACCTCTCATCCTTCTGCACTCTAACATGGCGCCCAGAAATGAACGCAAACTCTAAATGCAGCCTCATCAACGTCTTATATAACTGCAACATGACCTTCCTATTATACTCAATATGCTGACTAATGAAGGCCAATGTGCTAAAAGCCTTTTTGACCATGCTATCCACATGTGATGTTATTTTCAACGAACTATGTACCTGCACACCTAGATCTCTCTGTTCTACAACACTCCCCAGAGCCCTATCATTCACTGTGTAGGTCCTTCCCACTGTTAGTCTTCCCAAAATGCAACTCACCTGCCCAACCGATCAAGATCCTGCTACAATTTTTGACAACTTTTAGTAATTGTTCTTTCTTATCAGTCATATGTTCTTTTGATGCCCTTTATTGAAACACAGTGGAGGCGTGGTTACCACATCAAGTAATTTGTCTATTTTCTGATTTATGGCAATATCAGCTTTTGGATCTGTAAAAACGGAACTTGTTCATAACCGAACAGTCTGTTCTGCGGACATAGCATAGATAAAAGGAGGCAAAATTATTTTATAACCATGCTGACCTCAACCTATCATGTGTCTCCAAGTACCCTGAAACCTCACCTTTAATAATGGACTCTAAAATCTTACCAGCCACTGCAGTCAGGTTGCATTTACAAATTCCTATTCTTTTGGAACCATTCTTGACTCTAGTGATTCTTGAAAGATCACTATTAATGCCTCCACAATCTCTACAGCTACCTATTTCAGAATTCTGGGATGTAGTCCATCTGATTCTGGTGAATTATCCACCTTCAGGCCTTTCAGCTTTCCAAGCACCTTTTCCTTAGTAACAGTGACTATACGTATAAGTATCCACATGATTAGAAACGAATTTTTGCATATTTTCAGCAAACACATATTCATGAGAGATGAGAGATGACAGAAACCTGTTATCAAAGTCTTAAATTCACTTGACCCTAGTTGGATTAATGGTCAATTCTCCGAACCACACTTTAGAAAGAATACTATGGCATTAGAGATGGTACAGAGAAAATTGACTAGAATAATACCTTGGAGATGAATTCCTGGTACCTGGGGAGACTGGAAAAATTAAGATTGTTCTCCTTTGAGTTGAGAAGGTTAAGGAGACATTTGACAGAGGTGAAAGATGCAGTTTCCCCCAAATGATGCGCCAACCAAACTTAAGATGGAGCCATTATGCCTGAATAATGTGAAAGTGGCAGTGAGAATGTAAAACTGCCACTTGCTATATTGCACACTGTTAAACCTCTGATTTGGATGTCATTGTGATTTTTACTGTTTTTGGGCCTCAGCTTATTGCAGATAAATGGAATGGAGAAAGTTTTGTACATCTTGTTAAATCCACCACACTGCATAAAGTCTGCTATTTAGCTTGCTGTTGAACTGCAGAATCAAATTTCAGCTGATCTCAATTTATAGCAGCAGCAAAAAAGATTGTTACTTCAAACAAATTTCATCTACAATAAACACTTCCCTCCTAGCCACGCAATTGTCTCTTGCCAACCAAGGAGAACACAATACTGAGGAGAAGCCAATGTTCTAATTTTGAAATCATAATACAATCTTGTAAACAAGCTTTTCCATTACAATTTGAACTTTACTTTAGCAAAGTGCTGTTATTGTTTGAAATATGAAATAATAGTAGAAAGAGCTGGAAATACTCAGTGGATCACATAATATCTTTGGAAGGAGAAACAGTGAACTTTTCAGGTCATTGACCTTTCATTAGAAACATTATCTCTGGTTCATACATCACAAATTCTACCAGACCTGGCACGCATTTGCAGAGTTTTCTGTTTTCCATTTCTTGCATTACCTTCTCTTGATTTTCCATCTTGCATTTTTCTTAATGTTGAGGAAATGACTCAAGGTCTGGTTGCAAAATTAATGGAAAGACGGATGGAAAAGGCAAGAAAAATGGGAAAAGTCACTGGGTAAATAAAGAATGAAACAGCTCTTAAACTACCTTTCTACAGAAAATTGGAAATGAGGGAAACTATAAAGCTGAGGCTGTAAATTCACAGCCAAAAACAGAGCTGTTGAATAGTTTCCTTCAAAATTTGTATCCTGCTGTGCTACTTCATAATGCATTAAAAATAAATATACGAGAAAAGTATTGTGAAAGCTAGGAGCCTAAAATAAAAATCAGATGATGATGGAAAAACTTCGCAAAACAGGCAGCATCCATGGAGGATGAAACAGTTAAGTCTTTGATTGATAACAGGATTACTGTTAACTCTGTTTCTGTCCTCTGACATAGCAACCACAGGTGTTTCTAGTATTTACTCTTTTTAATATAAAGAACTTAGCTCCAAGATTGTGTACTAAATGCATAGGCAAGGAATGATATTGAGCTGATAACAGAAAAATGTTTTGTCACAGATAAAGTATTACAAATAAACCTAGACAATCCTGGAAGATCTCAACATATCAGGCAGCTTCAATGGAGAGAGCAACAGTCCATAATGACCCTTCATAATCTCTCCTTCATGAGAGATATCGCAAGTAAATCTGTGCACCCCATGTAGCATTTCACTGAGGCTAAGGTAAAGATATAATTAGCATTTACTGGATGAAAACAACATGAAAGGTTATAAAAATGCAAAAACAATTATCACTGAAAAAACATGTTCAAAGGAGCTCCAATCAAAGCAATCATGAAAAGTTTGACTGAATTAATGGCTAAAAATGATTTCCATTAGTTGGCTAATCATAAGGTAGGAGATGTGGACCTAGAAATAATCACTGGTAGATTAAAAGGGAATGCTACTAGAGGATTTGTGGATGGCTATTAAGCCATGTAATGCTGTAGATGGAAGAACTATTGATATAAAGATTATAAAGTAATTTGAAGTAAATTGGATAAGCTATTGAAAGGAATAAAATGATATATAGTGGTGAAAGACATTGGAACGGAATTAAAGCATAGCTAATGCTGGCTGAGGGGCTAAATGGCCTCCCTCTGCGCTGTAATTGCTATGATTCCATGAAAAAAGAATTCTTCACTTGAAAATAAAACATCTGTCCTGCTGCCCTTAGTCCGTCCCAAATGATGATCTGATAAATTACAACATTGAAAAATTACTCCTTACCTCAATAGCTTAGATTAATGACATTGCCAAGTGTCAAATTATTCATACGGCTGTCGAGCAAAATAGATTAGTGCAACTTTATCTAATGTGGCATTGCAGGAATTTTCTGTAATATTTGGTTCAGTTATATCAAGCAATCCTGAAAAGTACATTGAGAATGTCTGCACTGTGAAAAACAAACACGCAACTTGAAATATAACAGATTAAGCACGTTACAGAGTTGATGCAAAATTAGTTCTTGATGGCTTTATGTCATTATTTATTGTACATCGCAGTGTGTTGCATGCCGTTCTCCAAGAGGGTGTGGAACAATATAAGTGATGGATTAGCCTCCTGAAATTGACTTTCATGTAAAAGCACACGCATTGCTAGCCAGAGAGTTTAAATGAACCGTGGAAAGTTCCACAGCAAGGCAAAATAGAAGACTCGTATATCTCACTTAAAAAAAGGGGTTCCATTTAAGGTCAAAGTGAAAGACCCAAATTAGCACATTTGGCATCTTGAGACAGGTAGACATTAATTAGCAAAAGGAATTAAAAATAATAAATTATCTCTGGCTGTTCATATGTTCAATGTAGATAATTTGTATTAAGGCTGCAGTAACCATTTTGTTTATTTTAATAGGAAGGGAAGTTCTTGTAGAACACAGGCAATATTCATTTAGAGTCACCTATGGGCAGTTAGGTAGCACACCAACTTAAAATTAATTAATCCTTATGCTTGATCTACATGTTCTGATACCAACAGAATGGTATCTTTTCACTTTGGTGGATCAATCTGAAGAAGGGTCTCGACCCGAAACGTCACCCATTCCTTCTCTCCTGAGAAGCTGCCTGCCCTGCTGAGTTACTCCAGCATTTTGTGAATAAATACCTTCGGTATCTTTTCACTGCTCATTTTCATTGATTCTACAAATAGCAGGGATTAATCAATAATAATTCGGTATGATATAGTGGATAAAATATAATAAAGATTACAGATTAATGAGGATGACACCTCAAGAGAAAAGGTATAAATATCAAAAAGACTGAACATAGAATATAGACCAGTACAGCACAGTGTAGCACATGTCTCTGCTGATTTTCAAAACGTACTAATCAACCAACCTACATTTTCATACAAAACATTTTGATATATATCATAAATAATAGAGGTCTCAACATTGATTCCTGAGGTCACAGACCTTCATTCAGATTAACACCCCTCTACAACTGCCTTCTATGTCCTATGGCCAATCCAATTCACCAATTCAGCATGGATCTCATGTGCCTTCATCTTTTAGACCAGTCCACCATAAAGAGACCTTGCTGAATGCTTTGCTGAAGTACATATATGCAACATCCACTGACCTACCCTCATTAATCATCTGTCACCTCCTCAAAAAACATTCATCTAGTTTTTCAGACCTGACCTCCCCCATACAAAACCATGCTGACTATCCCTAAAAAGTCCATGCTTCTCCAGATGTGAGTAAATCCTATTCCTAAAAACATTCTCCAATAAGTTTACTACCACTGTTATAGGGCTCATTGGTGCATATTTTCCTGATTTGTCCTCATTGCCCTTTTTAAATAATGGAGCAACATTGGCTATTCTCAAATCCTCTGGAATCTCACTTATTGCAAAATAAGATGAAAAGGTATCTGTCGCAGCACCAACAATCACCTCTCTTTTCCCTCTAACAATAATCTTGGATGTCCCATCAGACCCCGAGGATTTATCCACCTTAATGTTTTTCAATCAACCTTCATCTTTTTGATATGAAGGCAGAATTACATTGGAAGTGCAGAAATATTGGCCATAACCAATTAAACCGAGTAGTTCTGTGGTGCACTTTCCATGCATTCCTGCTGGTTTACAACCTGCAATGGAAGATGTTTTCAAATCACCATACATAGCAACATCTCAAGAATTGCAGGAAGCTGCCCAGCTTTTGGAATTGCCCATAAGCTTGTTAACATATTCCCTAAACTACCTTTGCGCACTTACAAATAAATGGTGAAGGGATCACCTTTAGCTGCCGGGATTGCAATGCTAAGGTCAGTAGTTTCGATGTTTGTTGATGATTGTACAATGTTCAATTCTTTGTCTAATTTGTAGTACTTATCACTATTGCATGTTTACTGTTTAATCTATAAGTTTCATGTGAACAAGAAATTTTAGGGCACCCTGGTGTATATGACAATAAACTGATCTGAATCTAGTCTGAATCTGAAAGAGGATGCAGCGAATCGAGACAACATTCAGGCAAGCTGTAAAAATACATACCACAAAAATGTTCTGCAAGGGTTATCTCCATCAAGAGAGTCCAAGTCCCCTACCATCAATATCCTGAGGGTCACCATTGAACATGAACTCAACTGGACTAGCCACATGAATACCATAAGTAAAAGAGCTGGTCAGAGGCTGGGTATCCTGTGGCACATGACATCACCTGACCCTCCAAGGCCTTTGCATCATTTACCAAACTCATCAGGAGTACTCTTCACTTGCCTGGATGACTGCACCACCAACAACTCCCAACACACTTGACACCATCAAGGACAAAGCAACCCATTTAATTACCATCCTATTCACCACTCAAAACATTCAGCCCCTGTACCAGCAGTGCAGTGGCTGCGGTGTGTACCATTTGCTTATGTGCTACAGTAGCTCACCAGGCTGCTTGCAGGTTCTCTTCCAGGTTGCACACTATCCTGATTTTGCAATAGATTGCAGGTCCTTCATTGAGGTTGGTCTAAATCTGAATCTCCCCACCCAATAGTATTGTGAATTACCTTCGCCTGTAGAATAGCAGCAGTATTACCCGTTCGCTAGCTTCTCAAGCTCAATTATAAATGAGCAATAATCATCCCACGGGTATTAGGAAGGAGTCAAGTACAATGGCCTTGAAATTCAGTCCTGGAATCGTGTTTTCCCAAGTGCTGTGTAACCAAAAATTGTTTATTCTTGAAGGAAAATATGACCAAGACTATTTCAGGGTTAGATTATGTCATTCCAGAAACTGGAGTTGGTTCTTCTAGTGACAAATCACCTCTGACTGATGACATAAATCCCACATCAATTGCAGATGGGATGATATTATTTCTCATGTTCTGCCACTTTGGAGCAATGCCTGGAGATTGGTATGTGTTGATTTGAGAAGCAACTGTTATTGATCATTATAAGAACAGCCAGTTTTATTAATGCTGTCCCAGCCAAGGACTCCCTCAGGGATAAGTTGGACAATATAACATTGATGCCATCTGGGGCTTGTATAAAACTGGTGCATGCATCTTCACCCACCCTCCCCACCCCAAAATCATCAGTCTCATTTTAATTTTGATACAAAATCTATGTCCACAAGGTCACCACTCACTTTTTAATTCATCCGGGGATGTCTGAAAGGCCAGCATCCATTGCCCATCCATGCTTGTCTTTGAGAAAGTGAAGATGAGCTGTATTCTTAAACCACTGCGACCCTTCTCATGAAGATAGTTTCAGATTGCTCCTTGATATGACATTTCAGATTTTGAACCAACAAAGATAAAATAACTGTATATAGGCTGTAACATAGTTTGGAGGGAAAACTACAGGTGGTGATAATGCTCCATGGAGACTGCTATCCTTGTCTTTTGAGTGTGGAGATCAAGGGTTCATAAGATGCTTTCAAAGAAATCATGAGAAATTTTGCAAATGATAAAGACTGCAGCCACCATATGCTGGTGGTGGAAGCTCCAGGTTTTAGATGGTGGGAAGGCTATCAATTAAGTAGGTTGCTTTGACGTGTACTTTTAAAATTTCGTGGAGCTTCATCCATTCAGGCAAGTGGAGAGAAATTCTTTATATTGCTGGCTTGTGATAAAATAATTTTCCTCAATATCCAGAAAGAGTCAAGAAGGAAACTTCAAAGAGTAGATGTGAATATTCCTCTACCTCACCTAGTACAGAAGATAAGTGAGAGTTGTAAGCACTCCCAACACAAACCAGAATTCACTGGATGCAGCAGGACTTCACCACTCCTTTGTATTTCATGGGTTATACGGAAAACAAAGGTTGCAACATTTCACCAAGTTGTTGCCACACAGCAGACAAATAAATCTGATGGTAGACACAAAATGCTGGAGTAACTCAGCGAGACAGGCAGCATCTCTAGAGAGAAGGAATGGGTGACATTTCGGGTCAAGACCCCTCTTCAGACTGATCTAATCTGATGGTTCACCTCCATGTGGACAATATTTATTCAATTATGTGCTATAAATTGGTTGTGTGATGTATCCAGCCCTGGAAAGAATGTTTCCCAGTGTGACAAGCTTCAATAGCTTCTAAAACTGCAATATTATATACATCATACAATAGCACTTGGACACTTTAAAAAAAAAATTCAATGCCTCCCATCTTCTGTTGCTCTATTGCTACCTAAATCTGAAAAAATTGTTAAGTTACTTCAAAGAGTATTAAAGAGTAAACCATAATGTTGCAGGGCTAAAAACACATGCCGTACACACGTTTTCTTACTTGAAAGGACATTATTGAGTTCTCATGCTCAGTTTTTAAAACATATTAAACCAACTTCAAATTCTTCGTGGTAGGATTTTTAATGATGGGATTATTAGCCCAAAAGCCAAGTTATTTGCATATTAACACTAAATGTCCATTTCCCTGCACAGATGCTGCCTGATCTGCTTAGTTCCTCCAGCAGTTTGCATTTCACTCAAGATATCATCATCTGCAGTCTCCTGTGTCTCCAAATCCATGATACTAAACAATGCGTTGACTGAAATTGGCAATTACTGTCATTATCAATCTGCTCACTGTTGGTTTTCAGTAAAACAAAGCTGGTGAATAATAAACTATTGCCTCTGAGGAACACAAGAATGCATCAGAAAATAGCTTTGTGTCCTGAACAATTTGTGCAATAGAACTAGAATAAAACTAAGATATTAATCAAAATTGGTTGAAATGAATAGATTTAAAATTGACATTTATCAAAGGATAGACACTTTATCAGAAATGGAAAATTGAAGATTAGGAAGTTCCCTTTATAAAATAAAATGAAGGAAGACAGATGAAAGTAGAATCTTAGCTTCGTATTCTTTCCCTTGATCATTTGTATTGTTTGGTTCTGTAAAGGCCATTGGTCATTTCCAGCTATGATGATTAATTTAAACTCAAGACATTAATCTTTCTTTTCTCTTTTTGGATGCTGGTGAGTCGTCTGTTTGCAGCATAGCAAATTTTTCCTGTTCTAACAAAACATCATCAATTGAAACATTAGCACTGTTTCTCTCTCCATGTTATCTGATCGGCTGCTTATTTCCAGCATTTTCTGTTCTTATTTCAGATTTCCAGCAACCGTAGTATTTTGCTTTCAAATTTATTTATTTTTTGTTGGTATTTTTATTGGAAATAAGTGGACTAGTTTTGAAGTTGGAATAGCTTTTGGCTGTGTGTATTATGATTGTAAAATTGTGCTTTGTGTAATATTCATAACAAAATCACAAAGAAGTTCAAGGATATACTTATCATTTTCAACGGAGCACAGACGTCATATCATTTGCATTGTTCATTTATGAAGACATCAGAAAGATTCCTGTCCCCAATAACAGGGATTACAATGATCTGAACTCGACTCCAGGGGCTCACGACCCCTGGAGATTTTTTAGTCATGCATTAGGTCACTAAAATGCATGCATTAGGTTCCTAATTTGAGGAAGGACATCCTTGCTATTGAGGGAGTGCAGCGTAGGTTCATGAGGTTAATCCCCGGGATGGAGGGATTGTCATATGAGGTAAGATTGGAAAGACTGGGCTTGTATTCACTAGAATTTAGAAGGATGAGAGGGGATCTTATAGAAACGTATAAAATTATAAAAGGACTGGACAAGCTAGATGCAGGAAAAATGTTCCCAATGTTGGGGGAGTCCAGAACCAGGGGCCACAGTCAGAATAAAGGGGGAGCCATTTAAAACAGAGATGAGAAAAAACTTTTTCACCAGAGAGTTGTGAATTTGTGGAATTCTCTGCCACAGAAGGCAGTAGAGGCCAATTCACTGGAAGAATTTAAAAGTTAGATAGAGCTCTAGGGGCTAGCGGAATCAAGGGATATGGGGAGAAGGCAGGCACGGGTTACTGATTGTGGATGATCAGACATGATCGCAAGGAATGGCGGTGCTGGCTCGAAGGGCCAAATGGCCTCCTCCTGCACCTATGTTTCAATGTTTCTATGTAAAATGTTGCCAATATATTTATTGCAAATAAATCAAAATTCCCAGTTATTACAAAAATAAAAAAAATAATTAGACAATTTATATACATCAAATTCCACCATAAACACCAGTCTAGTTTTGTTTTAATGTTGATTTAGAGATAAATATCTGGCACAACACCAATAAAACCTTTTCTAAAAACAGCATAGTTGAATCTTTTACATGTTTCTGAGCAGACAGACTATATAGAATTATAGAATATTTGTGATGCTGACAGAGGTCATTTGGCCTGACATGGCCATGGTTTACAAAGTATCCACCTTCAAGTACTATATTTGTAGCCCAGCTGATCATGGCAATTCAAGTATTTATCCAAGTTTAAATGGTACAGCAGTTTCTTCCTCTATCGCTCTTTCAGGGAGTATAGTCCATCATGATATCATCTCCAACAGAGCAGCACTCCTTCAGTACTGCAGTAGAGTGTCAGCCAAGATTATGTCTTCAAGACACAGGTTGGTCGTTTGGAGGGCATAAAACCAGGACTAGAATGCAGAAGGCTGGACTATTGATCTGGAGAGATGACTTTGAATCCCACAACAAAAGCTAAAGAATTTAAATTCAAGAAAATGAAAACGTCTTATATGAGAAGTTAGTGTCAATAACAGAGACCAGAAAAATGTTAACACAGAATGATCCTTAATCACTTCTTGAATTCAAAGGCAATTCGGTAGGATTAAAAAAATACCCACCCTTCCCCTAAACAATCCTCTGATTTGGTGAAAATAATGCAAACAACTGACAATAACAGGGATTCCTTTAAAAATGAAACACAGATCATTCTGCAAATGGGAAGAACATTCGACTTTCCTAAATGCAGACAGTTTCAATTGCAATGGGAACCAGTTGCTATCAGGAGGAGAAATTAGTCCTTTGAGGCTAAATTAATAAGAGATGGGTCTGGAATCTACCAAAAAGTGCTGAGGTTTAAATCTGAAATGTTAAACCTCAATGGAGTGTTATAGCAGTGGACTAGCCCGACCCATAATTCCATTGTGGTAGATTAGAAAACTAATAACTGACTGTTATAAAATGACTCAGAGCAGCACAAGATAAATAAAAACCTGATTGTTATAAATAAAAACACCTGGTTCAGTAATGCCCTTTTGGGAAATAAATCTATTAACTCAATTGATCTTGCACACTATGTTCGTGACTTTTATTGCCCTCTGAAGTGGTCCAACAAGCTATTCTCTCCTACACAGTAATTAGGGACAGTCAATAAATATTAACCACGTTATTGTTGGAAATATGTTCATTCTGTTTTTAACTTCAATGGTGGCAGAAATCAATGCATTTCATGTAGGTTATCATGCTATTAAAATAGTGGGTATTTTTTAGTAAATGCATTACATTCATAATGCTGAAGCTATTACAAGTACTGTATTGGAAATTTTACTGGAGCTGCCAAATGATGTTTGATATGTTTCTTTCACAGCAAAAGGTGGACTGCTGGAGGAACTCAGGGGGTCAGGCAGCATCTGTAGAGGAAAATAGACAGGCAACATTTCAGGTTGAGAATCTTCTTCAGGGTGATGGAATAGAAGGGAGATAGATGATAGAAAGAGGTGAAAGGAAGGGGGGAACAAGGCCAACCTTGTTGGTATGAGGAACTTGCAAAAGTTGATTGGAGTAGGTTGTTTGCAGGCAAAGCGGTGTTCTGAAAATAGGATGCTTTTAAAAGTATGATAGTAAGAGGTCAAGGTATGCATGTACCTGTTACAGTGAAGGGCAAGGTAAAGAACCCTGGAAGACGAGAGAAATTGAGGCTCACTTTGTAAAATGCCCTGATTAGGGCTAGTTGGTGCCAGCTTGACTCAAGTATATCCATGAGCAGTATAGGGGATATGGGAGCATACTTAAGAACGAAATCCAGAGAACAAAAGGGGGACAAGAGATAGCTCTGGCAGGTGAAATAGAGGAGAATCCAAAGAAGTTTTATAGGTATGCTAAGAGAAAATGGGCATCGACAGAGAGAACAAGGCCCTTCAGAAACCAAAATGATCATCTATGTGTCAACCTCACAAGATGGTTGATGTCCTCAAAGAATATTGCTCCTCTGATGATACCATAGAGAAAGATATGAAGACTAGGAAACTTGGTAAAATTAATGGCAAGTTTCTCCTTGCATTATCAAATTGTGATGTAAATGCCACATACAGCTGGAATGGAATTACAAGGTCATTACAATATTAATAGGCAGTTTGGGTATTCAGGCTTGAAAAAAATAGTGATATGATTCAATATTTATTAATGACAAAAACTCATTAGAAAACAGGTATTGCACCTCATTGGTGTTTAGATCATTCCCTCCAGATAATTCCTCCTATGAAGTCCATTAAATTCATATGGGGTTTTTTCTGTTAAAATAATTGATGGAAATGCCATAATACTTGTGGGTGTGCTTTTATTATACAGCTGTACAACCAGCTGTGCAATAAAAATATAAACATCTTTCAAATAAAAATGATCCCAGCTGCAAATTTCTTTAACAGTAAGCGGTTACAGTGTTATTTTGTCTATGGACAGTAGGAACAAACTGGTAACATTTGTGCTGGGACTGGGCCGAAGTGCATGAGAGTATTGTAAAAAAGAGGGGAGAGATTACTGCTGACTGTTACTGTATTCATGTTTAATGCCTTGATTCAAACTGTTTGGTGTACAATTACCATTGATTTACATTAATCCAGAAGTTAGGTAATTGGGATTACAACCTAAATTTGATTTTATAAAGTATCTTCCATTTTGTAAAAATATCTCAAGAAATTCCACAGGACATGTAGAAGGTATGATCAATACGTTTGCAGATGACGTCAAAGTTGATGGTTTTGCAGACAGCAAGGAAGGTTGTCGAAGGCAGGAAGTAGATCAGGTGAAAGGTTGGGCAGTATTGTGGGTTAATCCTGAGAAGTCCAAGGGGATGCATTTTGGAAAGTCAAATAGGGGTAGGACATATACAATAAATGATAGGATGCCAAAAAATATTGATTAACAGCAGAATCTTGAGTTTCAAGTCCACAGTTCCCTGAAAGTAGCAAAACAGATATGGAAGTGAAGAAGGTATATGGCATGCTAGTCTTCATAAGCCAGGGCATAGAATATAAAAGTTTGGGCACCATGTTGCAACTTTACAAAAGACTGGTTAGACTACTCACTTGGAGTATTGTGTAGAGTTCTAGTCACCACACTATAGGAAGGACGTGGTTGTACTGAAGAGAGTGCAGAGGAGATTTATCACAATGTTATCTGGATTGGAGGACTTCAACGATGGGATGGGATGGGATTGGATAGGCTAGGCTCGGCTTGCCTTCTTTGGAGCAAAGGAGCCTGAGGGGCAAACTGATATATAAGATTTTGAAAGACATATTTAGGGTAGGTAGTCAAAATATTTTACCAATGGTGGGGGCATCAAAAGCAAGAGGGCATAAGAGTAAATGATTGGAAAGAATTTTAAAGGCAATTTGAGGGGAAAGCTTTTTAAACAGAGAGTGGTTGATACATGGATTTCACTGCCGGAGCAAGTGGTGGAATCATTCCATTTAAATAGGTCAAGCCTAGAAGAATGTAGATGAGAAAATAGGGCTGGTATGGACATGGTATGGACATGGTAGGCCAAAGGATCCACTTCTGTGCTGCACTATGACTCCAGGACAAACAACTTGGAGTGAGGCAGTGAAACGCCATGTTAAGAGCTTAGTTAAAGAGGTAGTGATTAAGTTACTGGATAAGCATGAAGAAGCAGAGACCATATGTTTGAATGGCATTATTAGGAAATCTAAATTCAAGTAATTAAATAAAACTACAATGTAACAAAAAAATTAATCTCAATAACAGTAACATTGAAACTATTGGATCGAGAGAAAAACAAAGTTCACTAATGTCCTTCAGGGAAGGCAATTCATACGCAGTCAAGACACGGCAGTGTTGATTTTAACTGCCCCAACAGTTCAGGGACAATTACAGCCAAACAATAAATGACAATATTACCTGTGACATCCATGATACATGAACAGATAATATATATTTTTAATGTTCTGAAGGCAAAAATATAAGTGCTGTGTTCTAAAAAGTAACTAAAATCATGGCCATTACTTGCTTTTGGATTTTGTACACAACAGGTAGTCGAGCTCCAACCAAAAATACATGTATATATGGCATACAACATGCTTCATTCTCTGCACTTCAGTTATCCATTCAAGGGAGATGTTGAAAATATTCTATTTTTAATTTTTATTGTTTCCTTTTGGGGGTGAATGAAATTGAAAATGGGCTGTAGCATTGTGCAGTTTGCAAAGGAAGTCAATTCAATTGTGAATCTCAAATTGGAGATGTTTAGGGTGGGTAGAGGTAAACGGGTTAGGTAAGGTGAAGAGTTTGTGGTCATTGGTGAGAGTGCTGGGGATGTCAACCAGAGAGTGGGGTGATGCTTGGAGCATATTTTGCCAGCATTTACTGAAACCCTGGAAGATGGCAGAAATCTCAAGTTCCTTACCAGTGGCCCAGATAAGGTCAGACCCTTGAATTAATGTGGCAACAGGCCTCAAACTTTCAATAAAGCCTTCTTCAGTGTGCAAGGGCATTACTGTTTGTAGGCCTCATAAACAGAACAGTTCTGCGCAAAGTATGGCTGGTGGCTTCCATGTTTGACCATGAACAGAAAGCCGTACGTGCAGTACCAAATTCTTGACTGCGTTTAGTGACTGGTTTATTTGTATAACTCTACTGCATGAATCAGTTTCAAGACCATTTTTTTTTCATTTACTTTGTACATCCTTTTTAGGTCTTGATTCCTTGGAAAGCAGGAGGCTGAGGGATGATCTTATGGAGGTATGGAAAATCATGAAGCAAATAGATAATGAATGCACATAGTCTTTTTCCCACAGTAGGGAAATCAAGAACTAGAAAGGATAGTATTAATATAAGAGCGGAAAGATTTAATAGAAACCTGAGTGACAATGTTTTGGCACAGAGGGTGGTCGGTATATAGTACTACTACGAGAGGAAGTACTTGAGGCAGGTACAACATTTAAGAGACATTTGGTCAGGCACATGGAGAGAAAACATTTTGAGAAATATGGGCCAAATGCAGGGAAATACGATCAGCTTAGATGGGCACCTTGGTTGGCATGGACAAATGAGGCTAAAGGACCTGTTTCTGTCCTATATGACTTTATTGAATTCATGCTATCCAAAAAAATAAAACAATTGCCACAAAATGAGGGTCATTTCATTGCTAGTTCTCATATTCCAAAATAGCCTGCAGATGTTAGTGAATAAAGTAAAAATCTAAGGATGATCCAGCCAGCAGACAAATTACCTCTGGGACAATCTCTATAGAAAGCCAACAAATGACTCTTAGCCGCAGGACGGACATTAAATCAAATACATGTAGAATTTTGAAATATAGTAAGGAATCCCTTGGGAAGATTTTTTAAAAATCATGCTTGTAGATGTAGGATCCCAATAAATGGTAAATTGTGAGACATCGGTGTTTTTTTGTTGCTGGATATCCAACCAATTCCAACCTAGACCATGCAGAAGCCTAACGCACAGAGAGAGAGCAAGTCTGTCCACTTGAGGTGAAAGGATATAGTTAAAGTCATTCCTATTTGTAGTGTTAGTGAAATCATGCAAAATGAGAACCAACAATATGTCAGCAGTCTCAGCTGGTGTTTGTAGCACAAACTTTAAAGAAAGCAAATCGTTCCTTGCAAGTGAGAGTTGATACTATTAAATTGCAATCTTCAAAATTTTGTTTTATATGTTTTACAGGCATTGTGTTTTGGTGCTCTATTTAAGTATCACAGGGTTGTTTTTGCTCCCTTTATCTATATGGTGCTGTAGAATATAAATAACATTAACAATATTTGAAATAGTAGAAAGAGCAGGTCATTCAGCTCCTCCTGCCTATTCCATCATTCAGGTACAATTCTGCTGATTTTTTACCTCAGTGCCACTCTCCTGCACCAACCCACATCCTTTGTTACCCAAAAATCTATCAAATCTTTGTTCTACTCAGTGACTGAACATCCTCAACCCTCTTGAGTAGCAAATTCCAATATTTAAGGTATCACAAAATGCGGGAGTAACTCAGCAGGTCAGGCAGCATCTCAGGAGAGAAGGAATGGGTGACGTTTCAGGTCGAGACCCTTCTTCAGTCTGAAACATCACCCATTCCTTCTCTCCAAGATGCTGCCTGACCTGCTGAGTTACTCCAGCATTTTGTGATACCTTCGATTTGTACCAGCATCTGCAGTTATTTTCCTACACAAATTCCAATATTTTATTTCTGGCTGAAACTCTTTCTTCTAATCACTGCCTAAATGAACAAATCCTTTTTCTAAGACCATGACCCCTGTATCTAGCTACCCCAGACAGGAAAATCATCAACTCTGCATCTACCCTATATAAATGTTGTAATTTTCAATGAGATGCCCTCTCATTCTTCTAAATTCAAGAGAATACAAGGCCGCTCTGCTTGATCTCTCATTATACAGCAAACCCACTATCCTTGATGAACTAAATCTGATGAACCAACTTAATCTACTGCAAGTATATCCTTCCTTAAATAGATCAACCAGATCTGTGCACAATATTCCAGATGCAGTCTCACCAGAGCCTTGTAAAACTGGAGAAAGATATCCCTATTCTTATACTCAAATCTTCTTGTGGCAATCATAGAATTATACAGCAAATAAACTGTCCCCGACTCACAATGCTGACCATGAAGCACCCATTTACATTATTCCTACAATGACCCTATTTTATTCGCTCTGCTTCTCATCAACTCCTCCAGATTATTCCAGAGAGATTGTTGAGGAAGTGAGTACAGATCAATAGGAGGGAAGAAAAAGGGAGGCGTAAGAACCACAACAATAAACAGCTATTCTTTATTTTTGGCTTAACTTTTTGGCCACCCAGACTAATCCACAGCTTAAGCCAGTCAGGCAGCATTTGCAGAAAGAGAAACAATCAACTATGATCATTCGCAGACCCATAGTGTTAACTGTTTCTCTTTCATACACGCTGCCTGAGTTGCCCGAGTTGACCTGCTGAGTTTTTCCTGGGCTTTGCGCTTTAATTTTATATTTTCAGCATCTGCAGTTTTTGTTTTTCGTAAGTTATTCTAATTTTTATTTGAAGCTCTATGATCCAGAAGAAGCAAAAATGCTCACCTGGCATTGCCTCCCCTCCCTAGCAGAGCAGCCCTGAGTAAATGGGGGCATTGAAAACAAAGTTTGGGTTGATGCATCACTGAACACATATATCACAGTCTTGAGCCATGAGCAAGATAGAATGTTATGTTAATAAGACTTTGAGTTGTGAAAGAATATGAGTAAACGAAACGACAGAAGGGCCACTTCAGACACCATTGTATTTATCTGATTAAACTCAAGGATTTCAGAGAATGTCCAGCACATGATCCACTTAACTCTACACAGCAAACGACAGGTACAAACACTGATGGACACAAAAAGCTGGAGTAGCTCAGCGGGACAGGCAGCATCTTTGGAGAGAAGAAATGGGTGACGTCACCCATTCCTTCTCTCCAGAGATGCTATCGGTCCTGCTGAGTTACTCCAGCTTTGTGTGTCTATCTTTGGTTTAAACCAGCATCTGCAGTTCCTTCCTACGCACCAGGTACAAACACAGCTACTTCGATGTGGCCAAGCTCACCCCGGACTCAAAATCTCTTGACTTCCCATTGATCTCGAATGATCCCGAGAACCTTTGTCATTCTCAGTCCATCCTAACTCCTTTACCTTTTGTGGGTGAAAAATTGAAAACTCAAAACCTCACGTTAGGCTACAGTACAAATTAGGTGTCATATGGTGACCTGGAAGTCAGAGGATGAAGTACCAAGGAACATGAGGGAATTGGGAACGAGGGGGGGGGGGTTAAAGAAACATCGCTGGCAAATTAAAAAACTCCTCACTGTGCCAGTTCTGAGCTGACGCCGGCGGAGTATGGGACATCTGCCCCATTGTGTGCACCGCTGTTTGCACCAACATAAACAGCAGCCAGTCCTCCTTGCGAGATTTCCTTTTCTCGGAAATTTGAAGGACACACAGAACTTAGAAGAAGCTCAGAGGCGTTCTCTGAATCAGGCAGGGTGTGTTGTTGTCCCTGCCAAGGTCACGACTGTTGAGGTGCACTGGAAACAGCTTTCCATGGATTGGGTTATGACTCAAAATCAAACCAGTGAAAACGTCTGCTCTAATTGGCACATCCAAGGCTTCAGCCAGCTGCCACAGCTGGAACGGAGCAATGTGTGTAGATGCGGTCACGCCAGGAGTCTGCACTGCGGCAGGGAGGGGGTGGTGGCGGGACTGCAGTAATCACCGGGGACGATAGCAGGGGACTGGGAGAAAGCTGCTTCTTCCGCACCTCTGCCCGCTGCACTGCCGCCCATTCGATGTTCCCTGGAGCGGCCTTCAAGCGGCAAGTTTCAAGAGCCCTGGTTAAGCTGCTGAACCGAGTGAACCATTGAAGTTCTTCAGACTCAACACACTTTTAATAAGGTTCCCACTACTGCGTTCCAGATATTGTCGTTGGAAAGAATTGCAGATGCTGGTTTAAACCGAAGATAGACACAAAATGCTGGACTACCTCAGCGGGACAGGCAGCATCTCTGGATAGAAGGAATGGGTGATGTTTCGGGTCGAGACCCTTCTTCAGGTCTCATTCAGCTCTGAAGAAGGGTCTCGACCCGAAACATTACCCATTCCTTCTATCCAGAGATGCTGCCTGTCCCGCTGAGTTACTCCAGCATTTTGCGTTCTAGATAGCTGGCTATTCTTTTCCACACCCTGGTCAAACACCTTCTGAGGCAAGGCACATGAGTCGTCAAACTTCTCAAATATCAACAATCCAATCAATTTGGGGATAATGGCCCGGGAAGTATCTGTGAATTGTACCACAGTGCAATGCCCAACGAGGAACACGTACATCTTCCCCACACAACCATTTCATGTTTGTGATTGTGGAGGTCCACAGAAAGGTAAAACACCCTGTGTGCCCCGTGAACACCAAGCAAAGACAATTACAGGAGGTATATTGAGCACTCCTTCCATTTGTTTAAACCCACCATCTTCTTCGCACTGCCTACCCCTCTGACTAAAGGATGACTTGGTTTCTTTTTGTCACATATACAGAGATACAATGAAAAACATTGTTTTGGGTACCATCCAGGCAGATCATACCACAACGGCTCATGTAAAAGAGAAAATAAACACTGCAAAAAACAAATTTACAGCTACAGAGAAAGTGTAGATAAAATAACGTGCAAAGGTGGATTGTAAGAACAGGATTGCACCGGTGGCGTACGAGGTCCGTTCAAGATCTGAAAGAAGCTGTTCTTGAATCTGGTGGCACATGCTTCAAGCTTTTGTATCTTCTGCCTGATGGGAGAGGGGGAAACTATCGAGGTGCGAGTGTTCCTTGATTATGTTAGCTGCTTGCCCGAGGCAGCGTTGTGTAGATGGTTGGTGAGTGGGATGGGTTGGTTATTTAGGATGTGGTGTATTGCGTCCCTTATTTATGCAGGACTTCCATGTGCTAGTGATGCATGGGTTTGAGATTTTCAAACCCACCCCAATTGCTTTCTCCGCTTTGAGCAGGGTAGGTTTTGTGGGTGTTAGTGAAAGATACCACCCCTTTGTATGTTTCAGTGAGTAGGTTGATTATGACTTGAAACTCAGCCTCCAAACATGCACAAACATAAGTAATGTCTGTGTGCTGTGAGTCAACTGCTGAGATTGGCCTAATCTTGGTGTAGTTTTAGTGTAGTTTCGTTTATTATTGTCATGTGTACCGAGGTACAGTGAAAACTATTGTTTTTGCATGCAAGTCAAAAAAAGAATTTACATGAAAACAATCAAGCCACCAGAGTGCACGGATAAAGAATAAAGGGTACAACATTTAGTGCATGATATAACATTGAAGTCTGATAAAATCCATTAAATATAGTTCAAAGGTCTCCAATTCAGTAGATGGTCAGGACTGCATTCTAGCTGGCTGACAACAGCTGGGAAGAAACTGTCCCTGAATCTGGAGGTATGAGTTTTCAAATTTCTGTACCTCTTGCCTGATGGAGAGGGGAGAAGAGGGAATGACTGGGGTGAGATTGGACCTTGATTATGCTGGTAACATTGCACAGCTGCGTGAAGTGTAGATCGAGTCAATGGTCCTGGAGTTGAGATGACCTCGGTTGAACGGTTACCATTATTCCTGTAGGTTAATTTCATTCTAATGTGAAGATCATTAAAAACAGATGAAGCATTGCAGAAAGAAAGATTGGGAAAGGTGTCAGAGCAATGACAAAGCCATGCTTGTCACCAGTATGCAGTGAGATGGAAAGGCAGATAGGAACTAAGGTCCTGGTGAGTTTAAAACGAGTGTGGGAGGCAGGGACCTTATGCATTTAAAGTGGGCTAGGTGACCTATACACCCATCAGGATTACCAAACAACAGGATAGCAGATTATTGGAGTTTTACTATTTAATATGGATCTGGACCATTTAGACAATAGACAATAGACAATAGATGCAGGATTAGGCCATTCAGCCCTTCGAGCCAGCACCGCCATTCAATGCGATCATGGCTGATCACTCTCAATCAGTACCCCGTTCCTGCCTTCTCTCCATACCCCCTCACTCCGCTATCCTTAAGAGCTCTATCCAGCTCTCTCTTGAAAGCATCCAACGAACTGGCCTCCACTGCCTTCTGAGGCAGAGAATTCCACACCTTCACCACTCTCTGACTGAAAAGGTTCTTCCTCATCTCCGTTCTAAATGGCCTACCCCTTATTCTTAAACTGTGGCCCCTTGTTCTGGACTCCCCCAACATTGGGAACATGTTTCCTGCCTCTAATGTGTCCAATCCCCTAATTATCTTATATGTTTCAATAAGATCCCCCCTCATCCATTTGAGATGGAAGATGCAGAATACAGATAATGTTTGTCAGTTCCAAGATACCTTTTTCCAAATTGCTGCATCTTCAATAGAGCAAACCTATCAATAATATCATATTATTGCCTTCCAGAAATTGTTTATTTCATGGTGACTTCAGAGGAATAGATCAATTTATTAATCCAAATATCCCCTCTTCAGGAAAGTTAATATACTAGGAATTATTGCCATTGTAAATATGAGAATGTGCCAACCTCCCTTCTATTGACTCCATTTATACCTCACGCTGCCTCGGCAAGGCCACCAGCATAATTAAGGATGATTCACACCCTGGCCACTCCCTCTTCACCCCTCTCCCATCAGGCAAACAGTATAGAAGTGTGAAAACGCACACCACCAGATTCAGGGAAAGTTTCTTCCCAGCTGTTATCTAGCAACTGATTAATATATTCCTTTATTCGTCCCACACCAGGGAAATTTACAGTGTTACAGCAGCAAAGTGGATAACAAGAGAGCAAGAGATCATTCATTATAAATAAAATATACATAAATTGTCATCAGTTTTCTGTGTGTTCTTAGCTGTTATTGTTGACGCGTCTGCTGGGAGCAGTGCTGGTTGTGCAGTCTCACAGCAGCGGGAAAGAAGGACCTCCTATATCTCTCCTTCACGCACTTGAGGTGAAGGAGTCTGTCACTGAAGGAGCTACTCGGCGCAGTGACAGTGTCCTGCTTGGGGTGGGAGTTGTTGTCCAGCAGCGATGTTAGCTTTGCCATCATCCTCCTCTCTCCCACCACCTGCACTGAGTCGAGGGGGAAACCCAGGACAGAGCTGGCCTTCCTGACCAGCTTGTCGAGTCTCTTCCCTTCCGCTGCTGAGATGCTGATGCTCCAGCAGACAACTCCATAGAAAATGGGCGATGCAACCACCGTGTTGTAGAAGGTCCTTAGGAGTGCCCCCTGCACTCTAAAGGACCTGAGTCTCCTTAGCAGATAAAGTCTGCTCTGGCCCTTTCTGTATAGCGCATCGGTGTTTTCAGTCCAGTCCAGTTTATTATTGAGGTAGACACCTAGGTACTTATAAGAATCCACCTCTCGATGTCCATTCCCTGGATGTTCACCGGTGTCGGGGGGACCTGGCTGCGCCTGCGGAAATCTACCACCATCTCCCTGGTTTTCCCCGCGTTAATCCGGAGACAGTTTCGCTGGCACCAGTACACAAACTCCTTGATCAGTTCTCTGTACGCCCTGTCCTCGTCGCCCGTGATGAGGCCAACAATGGCAAAGTTGTCAGAGACGTTCTGTAGATAGGAGTCTGCAGAGCTGTGCCTGAGGTCCGCAGTGTACAGGGTGAACAAGAATGCAACCCCAGTGCTGCAGACCACCCTGTCCGAGACCAGGTCCTTTGTCCTCATATACTGTGGTCGGTTGGTGAGGTGAGAATCCAGGATGTGAGGTGGTGATCCACTCCTGTGCGCTCCAATTTGCCCCCCAGAAGCCCCGGCTGGATGGTGTTGAATGCACTGGAGAAATCAAAGAACATGATTCTCAGTGCTATCTGGCTTCTCCAGGTGTGAAAGAGCTCTGTTCCGTAGGTAAATGATGGCGTCCTCCACCCCGATGCGAGTCTGGTAGGCGAACTGCAGTGGATCCATTGATGGTCTCACCAGGGGGCGGAGATGGGCGAGGACCAGACACTCCAGTGTCTTCATCAGGTGTGATGTCAGTGCCACCAGCCTGTAGCTGTTGAGTTCCTTCGGGTGCTGCGTCTTTGGTACCGGTACCACGCAGGATGTTTTCCACAGCTGTGGAACTCTCCCCAGTTTCAGGCTCAGATTGAAGACGTGCTCCACTATTCCGCACAGCTGGTCTGCACAGGACTTGAGGAGCCTCGAACTGATGCTGTCCGGACCAGCCGCCTTCCTCGCATTGATCTTCCTGAGCGCATTTCTCACCTGGTCTGTGGAGAAAGACAGATTGGAGCACAGGGGCTGGGTGCTCAAGAGTGTGAGAGGAGGAGGGGGTGTAGGGGGGATGGTGTGGGGGGGAGGAGGTGGGGGTGGTGGGGTTGGAGCAGGACAAGCAGAAGCAGTGGGTGGTGACTGTGACCCAAGTGCTGTGGGAGGGGAGGTGGGGCAGTGTACTGGACGCGCAGACAAGTGGAATCATCCTACCACAACCAGACAGCAGTACTGAACCTCTTTGCTGACCCTTGGACTTTACTTGATCGGACAACTGGCTTTACCTTGCTCTAAACGTTATTCTCTTATCATGCATTTACACACTGTAAATGGCTCGATTGTAATCACGTATTGTCTTTCTGCTAACTGGATAGCATGTAACCAAACATTTTCACTGTACCTCGTTAAACATGACAATAAACTAAACTGAACATATAAATTATTGTAAGGAGTAACATAAGTCTGCATCGTGTGTTCAATGGTAAAAAAAGTGCTGTCGGAAATCTGAAGGAAAGACATGAGAATGCTCGAAATGTACAACAGCTTCAGCAACATCTGTAAATAGAAAAGATGGGTCAAAGTGAACCATACGAGTTCAGGCTGTACTCCCTGGCAGATATCCATTCTTCAGAGGCTGACACCATGAGAAAAGGTCAAAGAATAAGACTATTGACTTCTTATTCGGCCTACATGCACCATCATGAACCGTAACCCCAAGACAGAAAGCTTTCCTCCTTACAGTTGGTGAGGGCCAGATTCAAAGTGTACAGTAAGTTTGAATAACATTTCAGTGGATAGCAATTTTTTTTTGTTATTTAGTATGTGCTGAGTAGCATTATGAAATAATCATTCTTCTCTTTATGTTAATTGGTTTCTTGAGTTTGGAGGTTTTTTTATCTCACTAAAATGTAGACCAACCTTTTAGAAACATGGGGAACAGAACAGGATGGGAGAAGTAGGATGTGGCATGTTTTATTTACTCTGACATAGGATAGCACTGTTACTGATAATGGCACAATTATCGCCCATCCTAATTCCTCCGAACTGAGAAAAAGTAGCAGGTCTGACGGCAGAAGAGGATGGGCAATCTCTCTCCCTGAAAAGCATGAATAAACCGGATAGTTCTTTAAGACAATCTAGGAATTCCATGATTACTATTATTGACATGGGCTTTTTAATTTGTCGAATTTTAATACCCCAGCTGCAATGGTGGGATTCGAACATCTGTCCCTGGATCAATTGATGCATGTATTCAAATTTTAATACCCCAGCTGCAATGGTGGGATTCGAACATCTGTCCCTGGATCAATTGATGCATGTATTCAATTCAATTCAATTCAATTCAATTCAATTCAATTCAATTCAATTCAATTCAATTCAATTCAATTCAATTCAATTCAATTCAATTCAATTCAATTGTCCAGTAATTCAACTACCACTTTGGCATTCAATCTACAGTGCAAGTAGTCCCAGATACTGAGAAATAAAACAAGACTCTTGAGATGTGTGAAATGGGCTTGGCTCAAGGGAGACACCAGTCACAGTTAGGTTGATTTAAAGTCAAGTGCAGACCTAAAAATGGTATTGGTTTATTATTGTCCCCCGTGTTCTGGGATACAGTGAAAACATTTGAAGCCACTCGTTTATATTATCTCTTTCATTGTAAACATTTGTGGTATGTTGCATCATCGCCCTAGAGTCTGAATGAAAAGGCATAGATGAGAAAGGTCCAGAAAGACACTTCAAGCTGGGCCTCAAGAAGTTTACTTCAATCAAGGGTATCCCTGAAAATCATTTTAAGATTCCAATCGACAATATAACCGAGAGCATAATCTTTCGCCTACAAATGTGTTATAATTAAGAACCTTTTATTTGTGTTACATTAAAAGTATTTCTAACTGCACTCCATTTAGTTAACCACAATCACTGCAAGACATGATCTCACTAACAAACCGCCTCCTCTGTCTGGTTTTCCTTGAATACATCTAGTGGTACACCTCAAACCCCAAAGTGTTCTGTGTAGAAAACCACCTTCAGTATGAGCCTTTGCTTTGTAATATTATTAATTTGAAGGTACCCTAAAGGAACATTCTAGTCAGTGGCCTGAGTGCACTATGAGAGGATAACTTATTCCCTTCCATAATAGGCAACATAAGAAAAAGTTGATAATTGTCTCAACTTGGCATTATGGAAATCAGTTTTTGATGGAGATTGCTCTGAATTTGAGAATACGTTTACGCTAACTATTCTTTGTCTTTAACTGAGGCCAGTAGCATAATCAAGGACGAGTCGCTCCCTGGCCACTCCATCTTCTCCCCTCTCTCATTGGGCAATAGTAAAGAAGTGTGAAAATGTTGGCATTCTTGCCATTTGAAGTATAACCCCCAACCCCCAGATGCAAATAATCTAGTTCAATTCAGTTTACTTTATTGTCATGTCTACTGAGGTACAGTGAAAAGCTTTTGTTGCATGCTAACCAGTCAGCGAAAAGACAATACATGATTACAATTGAGCCATTCACAGTGTACAGATACATGATAAGGGAATAATGTTTTGTGCAAGATAAAGCCAGTAAAGTCCGATCAAAGATAGTCCGAGGGTCACCAATAAGGTAGATAGTAGTTCAGGACTGCTATCTATTTGCGGTAGGATGGTACAGTTGCCTGATAACACCTTTACTCTTTCAGCTTTAATATTAAATCAAGTACCTATCTCCCCCCACTGCTGAATGTAAAAATACCTCATGGCACTGGGAACAGGAGCAGGGAGCAGGCTATCTCCAACATTTATCCTTCATCAATAGCATCCAAACAAATTATCTGAACAAGACAGCTTTGTTCAGAAATTCCATTGCTTAATGCAATTTTTGTTTTTTCGCAAGATTAATCACCATTTTAGAGTCTGCTACATCACTCCAAAAATGTAACCAATCACTTCCAGCTGCGATCCACCCTTGAACTCCAACATCATTTTCGGATCACGGAACATGGATAAAGCTATTCCATGTGCAATGCTCCTGGAGGGGGACAGGGCCGCCTTAACGCATGGGCCTGATGGGCACTTGCCCGGGGGCCCACGAGCATAGGGGCCCCATGCTGATCTGTGTATGTTAAGTGACTTGCAATAAATAAATACTACTTTAAAAATGTAGGTTCAATAAGTGCTTTTTTCGCAACATTTTCAGTCCCTAAGTGCTTCTCACAGCGATCTGTAAGTGCTTTTCACAACAATGTAGCACCCTAAGTCCATCGCTAAGTGCTTTTCGGTAAGTGCTTTTCGCCGGCACGACGGGGGGGGGGGGGGGGGGCTGGTAAGGAAAGGGGGGTGAGGGAGAGTAACGGTAGGGGCCCCAGTACACTGCTTTGCCCGGGGGCCCATAATGCTGTAAAAACGAGGGGGAACGGAATGGTATTGTTCCGAGAACTTGGGCCACTTTGTTCCATGATCAATCCTTGTTGGGCAACTCTCTGACAGAATAGTTGTACCAGCACAGTGTGACTTCTGGCAAGTCAGTTATTTACTTCTCAACCAGTAGCCAACCCCCACCACCACCATCTCCCTACTGACCTAATCCCCAACATGCTCCAATCTCCATGCCATCTATTTGACCTAGGACTTCCCCGAGGCACAACCCTCTGATGTGCTATTTGCTGACCGCCATAATCCCCCAAGATGCAGTTTCCTGGTCTCCCAGTTTTCTTGACCCAAAACGTCACCCATTCATTCTCTCCAGATATGCTGCCTGTCCTGCTGAGTTACACATTTTTTGTCTATCTTCGGTGTAAACCAGCATCTGCAGTTCCTTCCTACACACTCCTAATTTTCTTTTCTAATAACCATAGAACTAACTAGTTACCCTACTATCCATCTATGCTGGTCCTCTCCAAAACCCATCCAGCTCACCCCACAGTCAAGACAGGGTTTCTGTATCCCCACCAGACATTTTTAAACTAGAATTGATGTTTGCATTCCAATACATTTACCATCTCCACCTTCTTAATACTGACATGCTCCAGACTATCAACGTGTCCCTGAACTTACCATCCTCCATGTCCTTCTCGGTGAATAAAAATGAGAAGTATTAATTTACGTCCTTGCCATTACCCCTTTGATACCTAAGGGGACCCACTTTTAACCTGGCTAACCTCTTGCTCCCAATATGTATTTAAAATAACTTAGGATTCTCTTTAATCTTACCTGTCAAACACTTCAGTACTTTTCAGTACTTCAGTACTCTCCCATATTCTCTATATTCCTCAATGCATTTACCATTGTCATCCAAAGTTCGCTATTCTAGCCATCTTTGCCCTTTACCCTTAGCAGAACATACTGGTCTGAACTCTTGCTAATTCTCAAAGACTCTTACTTGTCAGATGTTTTAGCCACAAGTAAGCAGTCCCAATTTACTTTTATCAGGCCTTCTCTTCAACTATTGAAATCAACTTACTGCAATTTAGGTTCATAATGTGAGGACCAACCTTATTCCGTTTCAGAAATATCTTGAAACTTACAGAATTACAGTCACTGTCCTTAAAAAATTCCTTAATCAACATTTCCACCAACTGCCTGGTTTAATTCCCGAAGATAGAATCAAGTACAACCCCTTCTCTGTTAGAAGACTATTTACATTTTGTTTCAAATGACTACCTTGAATGCACCAAACAATTCTACCCCATCTAAATCCCTTGCACTAAGACAATACCAGTCAACATTGAGAAAATTAAACCGCCTCCTCCTAATACCCTATTGCCTTCATATCTTTCACAATTCGCTTACATACCAGTTTCTCCAATTTCTGCCAACAATTGGGAGGTCCATAGTATAACCACAACAAAATGATTGCCCTCTTGTATTCCTAAGTTCTACCCAATGGCATTGTTGGACATTCCCACCAGGATATCCTCTCGACATATTGCTGCGATGTTCTCCCTAACCAGAAGTGCGATACCCCTCTTCTTCTGCAATCCATCTGGCACACCTGAAATCCTGTACCCCCAACCAATTATGCTGCCAGTTCTGCATTTCACGTCTCTGTGATTACAACAATATTTTGGTTTGTTATGCCTCTGTGTGGACAGAGTTCTATAGTGGGGAAGAGATTTTGATTTACAGAGGATTAATGTAAATCCTATTACTTTTTATGCTTCAGTGAATAAGCCAATAACTTGGAGTTTGGCTTTGAATGTTCGCACATGTTCGAATGTAAGCTACAGCTCAATAATTGAAGTTGGAATTAACTTCTCTCTTGAATGGAGGTGATGTGGATTGAAGCATTTTCAATTTGTCCTATAGATTAGCTCTACTTCACTAGGAAGCTTGTTGAAAACGAGGCACAATATTGTTGCGAAAAAAGAAAAGGCCGTAAGTCAGTTGAAATAAAAATGGGTTTCAGGAGTAGATGGTACCTTTGTTGAAGTTCTAAGCTTTGGTGGAAAGAAACTTCTGACACAAATTTGCAACCGAATTTCCCACATCTGAAAAGGAGGGGACATGTCTGAGGTTTCAGAGTTGTAATGGTGACCATCTTGAAGAAAGGAGAAACAATGAATTTGTGGTAACTACAGAGCTTGTTACAGGATCTGCACATGAAAAGTAATCACTAACATCCTCCTCAGCCTCATTCTCCCAAAGACCAAGAAACTCTCCTTCCCTACATTCCCCCCTACACCACCACCCCCCCATGCTCTCTCAATGCATTCTGTCCAAGCAGAGGCACAGTGGACATGATCTTCATGGCGTGATAAATCCAAGAGAAATAGGGAACATTTTTCTATTTTACAAAAGCCGTTGACTCGACAATGACGAATAATTATGAAGGATCCTTCTCAATTTTCCCAGCCCTCAGAAATTCTTCTTAAGTTTGCTACATGACTGCATGCAAGCCACCATTTACACCAAAGGCCCACAGGTTTAGTTCCACTGCTGATTGTGATCTAATGTGTTTGTATTCATGTCAATACCTCTATCAGTCTTTCCTGCCACCTTGACTAATCTAACACGTTGGTTTCCTATCTTCCACCCTCTATTATCTTGAGCTAACCTATACTTCGTATTGTACTTCGTCCTTGTTCTCACTGACCTACATTGTTTCCCTTGGTGGGTCAAGCCTCCTTACCTTAATCATCTCCTCTCCCCATATAACTGTTCTGGATATCTGTATCCCCCTTGTTTAATCCTGCTCATCATCCCTGATTTTAATCAACACTCCAGTCAGCCATCCCATCAGTTGCCAAAAACCAAGGTTATGGAATTATTTTCCTAAACCTTCCTGCCTCTCTACTTCGTCTTTCTCAGCCCCTCCTTGACCAATTTGATTTTGTATTTCCAGTTTCACATTTTGTTTAATAATGGCCCTTGGGACATCTTTGCATGGGAGAATAGCAGTTACTGTTATTGCTGGATTACAAGGCTGGTTCCTGGAATAATACATTGTGGTAACCCAAATCAGCAGTAACAACATGCCGACAACGCATGCCGTTATTTACCAGCATGTGCTTCGTCATTTGTTCCCTTGCTGGTGTACTTAGCTATATTTTCCTAAACAAGCTGCAGAGGAAACACAAACTGATTACAATGAACTCCACAACATCCTTCTGAAATTATCTGGGTAAACACCAAAGATTAAATCTGGACCACAGTTTTGCCTGCAAAGACCCAAGAGACACAGGTTTAATGTAGAGCTCACACACAACGTACTTTTGAACACACCAAATCAGGGTGGCGGCTGTTTTCCCACAATGAAGTCACTGATCTTACTCAGATTCTCCCTCATGTCATACAGTATACGGTATACTACTGTGTACACTATACAGTAGTTGCAGGTTCTTCTATTATTATTATTAGTGGCAACTGCTCATCCAGTTCCTGATCTTCACATTGAATGAAAGGCCTGACATAAGAATGGTGTGGGTGCAAATGGCTTGAGATTTAAACAGATTTGCCTATCATTGTTACTTCCTACATTCATCTTCCCCTGAGCACATCATAATGAATTCTTGAACAGTTCACTGATGTAGCATAAAAGTACTACATCGTAAAAACCTGAACATCAAAAGAGTACAATATCCTGATAAAAATACAGATGAAACTAATCAGTATGTTTAAAAGATTTCAAAGGTCTTTTGTCACATATACCAATTAAGGTACAGTGATATGCGAATTACCATACAGCCATACCAAAAAAGCAACAAGACACACAACTAGATAAAAGTTAAAGTAAACATCCACCACAGCGGATTCCCCACATTCCTCACTGTGATGGAAGGCAATAACGTCTAATTCTCTTCCCTCATTTAGGTTAGTGACCTAAAATTTGAGAACATCTTCATACATTTGTGTTGTAAGCTACCCAAGCAGAATGTGAGGTTCTTTCCCTCCAGTCATCTTGTGGACTCATTCTGGCAATGGAGGATATGAAGGAGGAAGTGTGCAGAATAATGCAAGGGCTGACTTTAACCCTGCCTGGTCACTAGAGATGGTTTGTTCGTAGTTAAAATTTGGTTGCATGCAATTCTTTATTTGCCCAACTTCTTCCTTGCATCTCTTGTCTTTAAACTGCTGGACTTTCAAAAGTGTTTGGAACAACTAATAAATAACTATTTATTACTGTTAAGATCACAATACTATTTTAAATACTGATTGCCCTATGAATTCCGTAAGCTTCTCTACTCCTTATTCATGATTGGCTCTGGACTCTCAATAGCTTATGTCATGGAATCACTCAAGATGTTGCGAGGCTTGATTTGGAGAATTGTGTTCAGTTTTGGTCATCATGCTATAGAAAATATACCATTAAACAGTAAAGAGTGTAGAAAAGATTAATGAAACTCAAGAGTGAGTTATCAAGAGCGGAGGGTAGGCACGGATTTGAAAACTTTTTTTGTAGAGTAGGACACTGAGAGGTGATCTAGAGGTGTATAAAATCATGAGGGGCATTGATAGGATGAAAGCACTCAGGCTTATTTCCAAAGTTGAGGAATCAAGAACCAGTGGGTGCTGGTTTATGGTGAGAAGGGAAAATTTTAATCGGAAACTTAGGAGCAACTTTTCCACACAGGGGGTGATGGGTATATGGAACGAGCTGCCTGAGGATGTGGTTGAGACAGGTGCAATAACAACATTTCAAATATATTTGAATTGGTACACAGATAGGAAAGATTTAGAGGGATTTTTGACCAAATGCAGGAAAAGGGAACTAACTTAGATGGGCATCTTGATTGGCATGGAGGTGTTGTGCCAAAGGGCCTGTTTCAATGCTGTATGAATCTATGACTTTATGACTGATCCCTCTCGTCCTGCAGGCAGTCTCCTTAAGCTGCCTGCTGCCATATAACTGCTGCTTAGTGTTGAAATATCAGTTTCAAAATCTTATATGGGACACCAAATTCAAAACATTAGGTGGAAACACAGTCCCCTTTATACCAAAACATGGTGCAGCTTACACCCCAGTGGTATGAATATTGACCTTTCTAACTTCAAGTAACCTTGCTTTCCCTCTCTCCATCCCTCTCCCTTCCTAGTTCTCTGACCAGTCTGACTGTCCGCTTGATTAAATGTTATCTCTGTTTGCTTCGTTGTCATCTTCTCTTAGCTAACAATGTTCTATTCTGCATTTTCCTTGAACCTCATCCCCTTTAATGCCTTGTTTCCACACCGTACCCTTCCTTATCTCTCCCCTGACTCTCAGTCTGAAGAAGGGTCTTGACCTGACAAATCACCCATTCCTTCAATCCAGGGATGCTGCCTGTTCTGCTGAGTTACTCCAGCATTTTGGGTTTATCTTTGGTGTAAATCAGCATCTGCAGTTCCTTCCTACACAAAACATGGTGTTGTTAAGATTTGGGCTTAACTTTGGGCTTTCCCCCAATAGATCACACATTTAACTTCCAGACTCAACTTTGTGTAGGGAATCAACATTCAAGAGACTTCACATTCTGTATTATTTCTGATGCAAAAGAACTTCCAAACAAGAAATTGAGTGCAGAATCCTGTGATTATAGACACCTGATACAAATTATTAAAGGTGTAGCATCCTGTAGTGAGCAATACAATAGAATGCCCTCTCACCTCTGATTTAGTAGGATGCAAGTTCAATTCTACTCCAAAAACACAAGCTGAAAAATCTAGAGTGTAGTACTGACAACATGCTACACAACCGGAAGTGTCTTCTGTTTAGATGGTAAACCTGTCAGTGACAGGATGCAAAGGATTCCCTGGCACAATCTGAAGAAGGACACAAAGTGCTGGAGTAACTCAGGAGGTCAGGCAACATCTCTGGAGAACTTGGATAGGTGACATTTCGGGTCAGGAACCCTCTTCGAACATCTTAAAGGTCACGACACAAAATGTCATTTATCCAGCACTTTGTGTATTAACCAGCATCTGTAGTTCCTTGTTTCTACGAACTGAAGAAGAACTTGGGCAGCTATCCCAAGCGTGTTCACCAATTCTTATCTCTCAGTTCATCTCATTAAACATATGACCTGGTCATTTTCAGATTACATTTTGTGGGTGTTTGCTTTGAGCAAACTGGTTATTGTGTTTCCTTTCACCACTCCAAATATATTTTCCATCATTCTGGTTGTCATGAAGGACTACCTTCCTGCTGAAATTAACATTGAACACAGAACAGGTCAAGGGCTTTAACATTATGGGCATTTAGGTTCAAAGATCAATGATTCCAAGGCAGCCATCAGTGACCACAATACCCTGATGATGGTGCCATTCTCACAAAGAGTGACTTCAGCCAATGCCAGATCACCCTGCTGAATCTGTCCAAAGCATAGGATTCTCAATCAACATCGAAAACATCAAGTGTAAGAAAATAACTGCAGATGCTGGTACAAATCGAAGGTATTTATTCACAAAATGCTGGAGTACCTCAGCAGGTCAGGCAGCATCTCAGGAGAGAAGGAATGGCCGACCCTTCTTGCCAACAATTTTTTTCCAATGAGGGACATTCCCTTGGGACAGTACAGCACTTAGCTTACCGCAGCAGCTCCATTTCCCTCATCATAAGCATCAATGAAGAGATTCAGCACAGTTACCGGTGTACCAGGGCCTCCTGTGAAAAGCTACATTCATGTGTCTTTACCTACAAGATCCAGAAATACAGCCTCGTTATCATTCCCATCCTTCAATGTGGATATGAAACTTGGGTGTCAATGACATTACTTGAATAGCCTGGAGAGATACGACCAACAATATCTTTGGAAAATCCTCCACATCAAGTGGGAAGTCGAGAATAACAATTGTATTCTCAACATGGCCAATGGCAGGACGTTTGAGCCAATAATTCTCAAGAATAATCTCCTCAGAACTGGACACTTCTAAGAAATCCAAAGTTCCACTCCTCAAACAACTTTTAAATCGCCAGAGATACCTCATGGTCAAAGGAAATGCTACAAAAACGAATGAAAGCACATTTCACGAAACAAGATCTAGGCAGCATGAGCTGGGAAGACCAAGCCACAAACCAACCTCAAAACAAAACCTCCATCAAACAAAAGCTTGCTTTGAAGAGAAATGTTTTGCCTTCAAACCTGCAAATTGACAGAAAGGAAAGGGAAAGAAAACTCAACTAACAGCCAGGTTACCCACATCTGCAATTTCTGGAATTGGATCTGTGGGTCCAGGATTGGATGACTTGAGTCACCTCAGGATCCATCAGTGAACCACAACTGAGACTGTCCTGATATGGGGGATCATCCCTGATGACTTCGAAAGCTCTAGAATGACCTAAGAAAGGCAAGTTTTTAAATATATATATATATTCTTTTAAAGTATTCTTTCATGAGCACAGCACCGTAGCAACAGTTTTAATGTGCTAAATAATATGGGATTATTAAGTAGGAAAATAACTGCAGATGCTGGTACAAATCGAAGTTATCACAAAAAACTGGAGTAACTCAGCGGGTCAGGCAGCATCTCAGGAGAGAAGGAATAGGTGATGTTTCGGGTCTCGAAGAAGGGTCTCGACCCGAAACGTCACCCATTCCTTCTCTCCTGAGATGCTGCCTGACCCGCTGAATTACTCCAGCTTTTTGTGATACCTGGGATTATTAAGTTGTTGGGGCTAAATATTGTTACGTCAGGAGCCCAATTAGAAGGGTTATAATTTGTGTATTGCTGACATTTTAGTAACTTACTGCTATTACCAAAATTCTACTTTCCATAGTGGATAATTTTAATGACCCTTTTAATAGTTTATCTGCCACAGCTGCTAAAATTAAACATCTGACAACGAAAGCTCAACAACTGTCACCTTAAAATACTTCTGCCTCGTTAACAAACATATATTTTGTATATTTCGATTAGATTTTGAAAGCTTGATGCTTCAGCAGCCCTTTCCACAGATAACTGAATTATGGTCTGTAACTTAAGGCCACTGCCAAAAGCTGCTCAAACCATAATTTCCTGTCTGTTCAGAGCTAATCTCTGAGGGAAAAGGCAACACTTTTCCAGATGCCTTTCAAGATTGGCTTCAAACTCACATTGACACCAAAGAAATTGTCAGGAAATAACGTTTACCTGACTCTTCCTGTTTGAATGTGTTCAAATAATTAACACATTGCACATCACTTGTGTGCTTTAGGTCCTTGCCAGAATATGTGTATTGCATGGATCATCAATTCAGGTGAAGTGCCCAATGGAAGGCAAATTAGAAAGTATTCAAATGTTTACTCTAAATAACTGATGGCCACAATGGCATCTGCAACTGGACATGTGTTTCTACTGTATTTCCCATTATGTTTCTGGCTGGAGTGTGCACAGAGAAACTAGCTTCAACAGACAGCTGCTTGTCAAGGTCTTCACTGGTAAAGTTTGGCTCCAAAGATAGTTACCAAGATTGACCTTGAGCTTTCAAGAGATTGTATGAAGTGGATGATAGTGAGCTGGCAGTCAATTTCTGCACTCTGACTTCTTTGAAAATAAGAATCTTATTTTTGCATACAGTAACATCAGGATTTATAAATTGAGTTTGATGTTCATAAGCCATTGTGTGGCCTTTTTAGAGAAGGATTCTAACTCAACCACATCTCCATCAAATCTCTACCAAGATCAGAATACAATGGTACTCATTTATTGATCTGAGTTGCCACATTGACAGGCAAAGGAGTGTATGTTTCACTATGTATGCATTAAAAGGTCACATCACACACATTCTGATTAGATTAGTCTTCCCATGTCCTCAAGCTAATTAAATAAGGGAATCTTCACAGAGTGTCTAACTCCAGGTTTTATTTCATTCATCAACTCTATAATACCAGGACCAGAAACGATATCATGAACCTACATGGTAAGTTAGGGTTTTAGAAATATCTTGCTGAATAGTTATGTGTAGGTCACTGACAGTTTGTACAAGTTATGTCTGTGTTACAGCATCCTGACAGCAGCAAGAACTAGGGATGTTCAATAGCACCGAGAGCCATGAAGTTAGGGTTGACTTTAAGGCTCTGATGATACCCATGTGGTCAAGTTCAGCCCAAAAAAAAACAGTTTAGCTTAAAGAAGAAAAAAAGTTTAATTTAAAGAAGATACGCTTTATTTGAAAGATTTATTTCATTCTTTAAAAAAAAGTCCTTCGTCGCTCGACGCCCGATTGGTCTGGGTCCCATGTGGGGGAGCGCCGCCCCGCTCTTCCCGCTAAAATAAACTGCCATCTCCTTTGAGCTGCCACTGTTGCTGAGCCTGAGCCGTCGAGCTCCTGCTTGACTGGACAGACTCGGCTTGTACTCGCTGGAATTTAGAAGATTGAGGGGGAATCTTATAGAAACGTACAAAATTCTTAAGGGGTTGGACAGGCTAGATGCAGGAAGATTGTTCCCGATGTGGGGGAAGTCCAGAACAAGGGGTCACAGTTTAAGGATAAGGGGGAAGTCTTTTAGGACCGAGATGAGAACGTTTTTTTTCACACAGAGAGTGGTGAATCTGTGGAATTCTCTGCCACAGAAGGTAGTTGAGGCCAGTTCATTGGCTATATTTAAGAGGGAGTTAGATGTGGCCCTTGTGGCT
Source organism: Rhinoraja longicauda (assembly GCF_053455715.1). Classification (NCBI taxonomy): domain Eukaryota; kingdom Metazoa; phylum Chordata; class Chondrichthyes; order Rajiformes; family Arhynchobatidae; genus Rhinoraja; species Rhinoraja longicauda. The sequence goes on along the minus strand of NC_135961.1, from coordinate 47,564,208 downwards.
AAAGGGATCAGGGGGTTTGGAGAGAAGGCAGGTACGGGATACTGAGTTGGATGATCAGCCATGATCATATTGAATGGCAGTGCAGGCTCGAAGGGCCGAATGGCCTACTCCTGCACTTATTTTCTATGTTTCTATGTTTCTATGTTTGCACTGCCGCTGTTGAACCGTTAAAGATAAGAATTTATTTTATTTACTATTAAAAAAAAAGCGGTTTAATGTAAAGAACGCTTCATTTTAAAGAGCACCTAAGAGTGGAGGGGTGGGGACAAGGGGGGATGGCGTGGGTGAGTGGGGGGGGGAGGGGAAGGGGGGGTTAGAGGAGGGTGCTAGACCAATGCAGAAAAAAACGCAATTTTTAAGAAATATCGTGATTTTCATTGAGATTTATTTAATTAAAAAAAAAAAGCCATTTATTGTAAAGAAAAAACGCGATTTTTCCCATGTCACAATTGGAACCCAACGAGGAATGGGCCCAACGGGTCCACTTGGTCCAGTCTGTAATAAAATTAGGGTTGATGCCAAACAAAATGCTGACTGTCAATCAGCCTACCTGGAGTACAATGCAAAGTCAACATCAATCCCAACATCTTCCATTCTCTGATGTTCATGAGATAAGATTAGTAATTATAATGTAGCTTCTCTGCTTCAGAGTCATATTGCACAATTTTCATTTCCATTGGCAAAGAGGAAAAAATACCTCTTCAATCTTATGCTACAAACATGTATAACTAAAATTAGCAGCTTTTTTAACCATTTTATGACTCCCATTTCTGTAGAGTAACTCTTCACTAAGAGGTTAATTTATTTTGATTAGCATTAAAAAAAATATAGCACTGCATAAATTGTTCCATAGGATCATTGTTTTGACTGCAGTTCTGTGACTTCTGAAATGATTGATGAGGCCAGTTTGGGATCCATAGGCTGATAGGACAGGTAACTGGGTAATTTGGAAGAAAATGTGTTCCCTCCACCGTTTAGGCTGGGCTTGTTTGATCTACCGATGTATATATTTAAGGTTCTTAGTGCCATCCTAAATGCCTTTTCTCCAGTTAAGTTGGGCCTGCAATTCCCAGACGTTAGTGGGGATGTTTCATTTTTTAAAGAGGTTTTGAGAACAGCCAAAACTTTTTTTTTTCATCTGTCCATCTGTTAATCTCTTTCCAGGACAGAGCTCAGAATACACAGTTTATTGCAGAGTCAGGTGTTGGCTATGCACATAACAGCTATTCCAACCAAGCTGACGAAATGTAATTGAAGTCTCAATGCTTGGAAGGTTTTGTCACAAGGTCTTTGACCACAATTTATAACCCTGTTTCTCTTGCCACAAATTATGTCTTACTCTCTGAGAGTTTCCATTGTCTTTTTGTTTTTATATCAATACTGGAGACATCTGAGAGAGGATATTTGTTCACGTATCCTAACGGATTTGAAGATTCTTTTGCAGATTGCACTGATGGTATCTCTATAGCACGAATGGTTGTCTGTTGTAGGTAGTTCAATTCGCAGAAATATATAGGAGTGTAGGGAAATGCTTTTTGGTAGTGTGTGAGCTTTATGCAAGATTTGAGGTTTGTAACACCCTTTTCTTCAGATGAAAAAAGGCTGTATTAGTGTACAGAAACCAATGGTGTACTGAATTAGTGTACTGAAACCAATCTCTCCTTGACAGAAGGGATTTCATCATCAATCCCCTATGATATGGGAGGTTGTTCCTTGTCTCATTTTTCAGGTCTTGTAGCTGATCTTTATTGTCAAAGGATAGTGTTGAACAGTGGAGAGAGATTGTTGGAGGAGGTCATTTTTCTTTTGAATGTTGAGGATAAGACTATCATCTTGTAAGGTTCAATGAATGAGCCGTTGACAACTTGGAGCTCGGCCTCTGAATGCATGCAAACACAAACATGCATTCAGAGGCTGAGTCTGCATTCGCCAGCTCAACTACTGAGGTTGGGATGACTTGCTCTGGAGTCGATATGTCCATTTGTAGCTCTTGTATTGGCTCATCCAGATGCTACAAAAGTATTTTGTATGCAAAATGAAATAAAAACAGTTCACAGGTTAAAATCCATACGATTTTCATGATTTTCATGTTTGTTTCTCCAAAGAAAGACTGAGCAGTCCAGAGATTTTTTCTCTTGAAAATGTAAGGCTGAGGAAGGACTCATGGAATTTTTTTAAGTTAAGAAGGTGTTTGATAGAGTGGATAAATGGGAAGTCCAGTACTGAGGTTCGTAATGGTAGACAGTGATCAATAAATCCATTTAAGATTTGAGAATAAATATCTTTACATGAGGCAGATTAATGTGGTGAAATGGCAGTTACCTGCAGTGGTACGCCTTGCCAGTAGAATCAATATCTGATTAAAAAAATGCAAGATTACAGTATTTCATTGAAAACAAGATAAATTTATAAAGGAATGGATGACAATAGATAATAGGTGCAGGAGTAGGCCATTCGGCCTTCGAGCCAGCACCGATATTCACTATGATCATGGCTGATCATCCACAATCAGTACCCCGTTCATGCCTTCTCCCCATATCCCTTGACTCCGCTATCTTTAAGAGCTCTATCTAACTCTCTTGAAAGCATCCAGAGAATTGGCCTCCACTGCCTTGTGAGGCAGAGAATTCCACAGATTCACAACTCACTGGGTGAAAAATAAATTCCTCATACAAACATTGAAACATAGAAAATAGGTGCAGGAGGAGACTATTTGGCCCTTCGAGCCAGCACCGCCATTCACTGTGATCATGGCTGATCATCCACAATCAGTAACCTGTGTCTGCCTTCTCCCCATATCCCTTGATTCCACTGGCCCCTAGAGCTCTATCTAACTCTCTTTTAAATTCATCCAGTGAATTGGCCTCCACTGCCTTCTATGGCAGAGAATTCCACAAATTCACAACTCTCAGGGTGAAAACATTTCTTCTCACCTCAGTTTTAAATGGCCTCCCCTTTACGCTTAGACTGTGGCCCCTGGTTCTGGACTCCCCCAACATTGGGAATATTTTTCCTGCATCTAGCTTGTCCAGTCCTTTTATAATTTTATACGTCTCTATAAGATCCTCTCTCATCCTTCTAAACGCCAGTTAATACTAGCCCAGTCTTTCCAATCGTTCCTCATATGACAGTCCCTCCAACCGAGGGATTAACTTCGTGAACCTACGCTGCACTGTCTCAATAGCAAGGACATCCTTCTCTATTCATCTCCATTCTAAATGGCCTACCTTATTCTTAAACTGTGGCCCCTGGTTCTGCACTCCACCATGGGGAACATTTTTCCTGCGTCTAGCCTGTCCAGTTCCTTAAGAATTTTATACGTTTCAATAAAATCCCCTCTCATCCTTCTAAATTCCAGTGAAGACAAGCCCAGTCGCTCCATTCTTTCAACATATAACAGTCCCGCTGTCCCGGGAATTAACCTCGTGAACCTACGCTGCACTTCCTCAAGAGCAAGAATGCCCTTACTCAACAATATTCCAGGTGTGGTCTCACCAGGGCCCTGTACAACTGCAGAAGGACCTCTTTGCTCCTATGCTCAACTCCTCTTGTTATGAAGGCCAACGTGCCATTAGTTTTCTTCACTGCCTGCTGTATTTGCATGCTTACTTTCAGTGACTGATGTACAAGGACAGCCAGATCTCATTGTACGTCCCCTTTTCCTAACTTGACACCATTCAGATAATAATCTGCCTTCCTGTTCTTGCCACCAAAGTGGATAAGCTCACATTTATCCACATTAAACTGCATCTGCACATGCATCCGCCCACTCACACAACCTGTCCAAGTCACCCTGCATCCTCATAGCATCCTCCTCACGGCTCATACTGTCACCCAGCTTTGTGTCATCTGCAAATTTGCTAATGTTACTTTTAATCCCTTCATCCAAATCATTCATGTATATTGTAAATAGCTGCGGTCCCAGCACCGAGCCTTGCAGTACCCCACTAGTCACTGCCTGCCATTCTGAAAGGGACCCATTAATCCCTCCTCTTTGTTTCCTGTCTGCCAACCAATTTTCTGTCCATGTCAGTACCCTACCCCCAATACCATGTGCTCTAATTTTGCCCACTAATCTCCTATGTGGGACCTTATCAAAGGCTTTCTGAAAGCCCAGATACACTACATCCACTGGCTCTCCCTTGTCAATTTTCCTAGTTACATCCTCAAAAAATTCCAGAAGATTAGTCAAGCATGATTTCCCCTTCATAAACCCATGCTGACTCGGACCGATCCTGTTACTGCTATCCAAATGTGCCGTTATTTCATCTTTTAAAATTGACTCCAGCATCTTCTCCACCACCGATGTCAGGTTAACTGGTCTATAATTCCGTTTTCTCTCTCTCTCCTATCTTAAAAAGTGGAATAACATCAGCTACCCTCCAATCCACAGGAACTGATCCTGAAACTGTAGAACATTGGAAAATGCAGGCAACAGGTAGCCATTCTGAAAGGGACCCATTAATCCCAAAAGATGGCGCATAATGGAATGAGGCTCATGTAAAGCATAAACACTGTAATAGCCAGAAACCTGTTTTACATTTTACTAAATGAATGAGAATTTATTGAAGTTAACCAGTAAAAGCCATTTTATAATAGTTGACAAATTGCAATTGAGTGCATATTAATGCAGAATGAGGATTAATTCATTAGATGATGAGCTGCAGCCAAATATAAATGCAACTCCATTTACAAATTTACAGACAACACCACCGTAGTGGGCCGGATATCAAATAATAGGGAGATTGAGTACAGGAAGGAGATTGAGAACCTTGTAACTTGGTGCCCAGACAACAACCTTTCCCTCAATGTCAGCAAGACAAAGGAGATTGCGATCGATTTCAGGAAGTGAAGCGGTACACATATCATGGTATACATTGGTGGCACTGAAGTAGAGTTGGTTGAAAGCTTCAAGTTCCTTGGAGTAAATATCACTAGGAAGTGTCCTGGACTAGCCATATCGAAGCAATGGCCAAGAAAGCACACCTTAGAAAGCTTAGGAAATACGGCTTGTCCCCACCAAGTCTCACCAACATCTACAGATGCACCATAGAAAGCATTTTATCTGGATGCATCACAACACGGTATGGGAACAGCTCCGTCCAAGACTACAAGAATATGCGGAGAATCGTGGACGCAGCCCAGACCATCTTGCAAGTCAACTTTGTTTCCATTGACTCCATCTACACTTCATATAGCCTTGATAAGGACACCAGCATAATCAACGACAACTCTCACTCCGGACACCCTGTCTTCTCCCCTTTCCCATCAGGCAAGAAGTACATATGTGTGAAAACACATATTTTCCAATTTTAGGAATTCCCCCCAGCTGTTATTAGGCAACTAAACCTTCGTATCTCTAACTAGAGAACGGTTCTGACCTACCATCTAGCTCATTGGAGACACACGGACTATCTTTAATCGACTTTACTGGATTTTATTTTACATGAAACGCTTGTCCCTTTATCCTGTAGCTGTACACTGTGGACGGCTTGATTGTAATCATGTTTAATCTTTCCGCTGATAGGGTAGCATGCAAGAAAATAGCTTTTCACTGTAGCTGGGTACACATGACATAAACTAAACTAAACTAAACAAAAGCAAGTACAACAGGTAGTGTAAAGATAAAAATAAACAGAGTACAGAATATGGCATTACAGCTACATTGAAAGTGCAATTTTAAAAAGTACAAGGCCAAAATGAGGTAGGTTGGAAGATTGGGACTACACTATTAGCTTGTGACAGGTCTGGTCAATAGTCTGATAAATGCAGGGAAGAAATTGTTACTGAATCTGGAACTATGTGTTTTCAAGCTTTTGTATCATCTGCCTGACAGGAGAGGGAAGAAGAGGAAATTACTGCGGCGTTTCCTGCTGCGGTCCTTAATTATGTAGGAACAAAGAACTGCCGATGCTGGTTAATACATAAAAGGACATAAACTGCTAGAATAACTCAGCAGGTCAGGCAGCATTGCTGGAGAATGGGGATAGGTGATGTTTTGGGTCTTCAAACTCTGGGTCTCAAAAAGTGTCTCGACCCGAAAAGTCAGCTATCCATGTTCTTCAGAGATGCTGCCTGGCCTGCTGAATTACTCCAGTACTCTGTGCCCTTTTGGTCCTTGATTGTGGTAGCTGTTTTCTCAGGGTAGCATGGTGTAGACAGAGTCAATGCTGGTTTGCACAACAGACTGGGCTGCATCCATAACTCTTTGCAATTTCTTGCAAACCTTGGCAGAGCAGTAGCTAAATCAAGTTGTGATGCATCTGATATGATGCTTTCTATGAAGCATGTGTAGAAATTGGTGAGAATCTGAAAACAGGATAAAACTATGAACCTGTGAGATTTGATACTAACAGCTTGCAAATAAGCATGATGATACAAATCTTTAATTCACTGTCAAGATATCCTTGGATTCAAAAACCAACTTGCCACGATGATCAATTCTTTCCACAAAAATGGTCTTGCATGTTTAGTTTTCAGTTTCCTCATTGCATCTTAACCTTGCTTTACACCTCTGCTTTCATAAGGAAATTGAATCAATGGATTTGTCACATTTATTTTATTGTCATTTTCAGCTGCCTACACTGCTCAATGAAACCACTGGAACATGGAAGCAAAGTTCTTTAGACTGACATAGAATACAAGACACTGCGGCCAAAAAAAGCTCATCCAAAGTTTAGAAGTTTCATAAAACAAAAAGCTTATGGTTTTTTTTTTCAATGTTTTCCTCTGGCAGCGGTGAGCAGCGTGGAATATGATTGATGCAGGGAATGGGATTAAAAGAACTAAAGATGGCAGCCTGGGGGACATTCTTGCAGCATAGTGTAAGGGGAGGTCATGTGGGTTCTGGCCAAAAGGGCATGTAAAGAACTAGATAGTGTTGTCATTTTCTTTCTTTTTCGCTCCTTGTGAAGAAAACTGTGACGAATGGTGAATAATGCTATTTGCAGCCTAATGGCTGCATGTAAAACTTAATATTCAAACCAGATTTGAATGAGACCAGAGAGTTTGATGCTCCCTTTCATTCAACATCTATAGAATGGAGAGAGAAATGCAAAATATAACTGTTTTTAAGCTCCCTTCCTTTTGCATTAAATATGTATTTAGGAAAAGAACATTTGACTTCTGGGTGAGGCTCTGTTTGGGTTGTTCAGAAATAAGATCAGCTTTTCATTTCCATTTTTTAATCTGTTAAAAACCAAGAGGGTAAAAAGCCTGAATACTTAGAATGTTACTCAATATCTCTCAAATCATACTGATAATTAGTTTTGTTCTTGCACTGCATGTTTGAACTAGCTGGGTGGTGGGACAATATTTTGTAGTATTTTGCTGCAGGAGGAGAATATGCTGTTTTCTATCCTGTTAAAAAGTACAACCGCCCAAAAGGTTTTGTAGACACAAAGAACTGGAAATGCCAGATTACTAAAATAGAAACGACTTGCTGGAGTAACTCAGTGGGTCAGACAACATCTTTGGAGAACATGGATAGGCCAGGTATTGGGTCAGGACCATTCTTAAGTTTTGTATGCCATATAAAGGTTTCTGGCAATGAATAAGTTAAAATTAGAAATAAAATCATGGAATATCCTGGATTATGACAGCTTTATGATTTCCACTTTTCCACCCAATCCCCATTTACCTTGTCTCCTTGAGACCCCACAAACTTATTGATCTCAGCCTTGACTACAGACAACAACAGAGTAACCACAGCTGCTTTCTGCGCTTGAATAGCCATGTTACTTTTGCTTCCCGCTAAACTGCTCAGACGTAGAACATACAGTGCATTCAGAAAGTATTCAGACCCCTTCATTTTTTTCCACATTTTGTTACGTTACAGCCTTATTTTAAAATGGATTCACTTTTTTTAAATCATCAATCTACACACAATACCCCATAATAAAAAAGTGAAAACAGGTGTTTAGAAATTTTTGCAAAGTAATTAAAAAGAAATAACTGAAATATCACATTTACAGAAGTATTCAGACCCTTTACTCAGTACTTTGTTGAGGCACCTTTGGCAGTGATTACAGCCTCAATTCTTCTTGGGTATAATGCTACAAGCTTGGCACACCTGTATTTGGGTAATTTCTCCCATTCTTCTCTGCAGATCCTCTCAAACTCTGTCAGGTTGGATGGGGAGCGTTGATGCACAGCTATTTTCAGGTCCCGCCAGAGATGCTTAATCGAGTTCAAGTCCGGGCTCTGGCTGAGCCACTCAAGGACATTCACAGACTTGTCACAAAGCCACTCCTGTGTTGTCTTGGCTGTGTGCTAAGGTCATTGTCCTATTGGAAGGAGAACCTCCACTCCAGTCTGAGGTCCAGAACACTCTGGAGCAGGTTTTCATCAAGGATCTCTCTGTACTTTGCTCTGTTCATCTTTCCCTTGATCCTGACTAGTCTCCCAGTTCGTGCCGCTGAAAAACATCCCCACAGCATGATGCTGCCACCACCATGCCTCACCGTAAATATGGTGCCAGGTTTCCTCCAGACATTCAGGTTTGTTTCAGACAAATCAGGCCAAAGAGTTCAATCTTGGTTTCATCAGACCAGAGAATCTTGTTTCTCATGGTCTGAGAGTCCTTTATGTACCTTTGGGCAAACTCCAAGCGGGCTGTCATGTGCCTTTTACTGAGGAGTGGCTTCCGTCTGGCCACTATACCATAAAGGTCTGATTGGTGAAGTGCTGCAGATATAGTTGAGCTTCTGGAAGATTCTTCCATCTCCACAGAGGAACTCTGGAGTTCTGTCAGAGTGACCATCGGGTTCTTGGTCACCTCCCTGACCAAGGCCCTTCTCCCCTGATTGCTCAGTTTGGCCGGGCAGCCAGCTCTATAAAGAGTCCTGGTGGTTCCAAAGTTCGTCCATTTAAGAATGACGGAGGCCACTGAGCTCTTCGGGACCTGCAATGCTGCAGAAATTGTTTTATACCCTTTCCCAGATCTGTGTCTCAACACAATCCTGACTCGGAAATCTACAGAAAATTCCTTCGTCTTCATAGCTTGGTTTTTGCTCTGACATGCACTGTCAACTGTGGGACCTTATATAGACAGGTGTGTGCCTTTCCAAATTACGTCCAATCAATTTACTTTACCACTGGTGGATTCCAATCAAGTTGTAGAAACATCTCAAGGATAATCAATGGAAAGAGGCTGAACCTCAGCTCAATTTTGAGTGTCATAGCAACGGGTCTGAATACTTATGTAAATGTGATATTTCAATTATTTCTTTTTAATTACTTTGCAAAAATTTCTAAACACCTGTTTTCACTTCTTCATTCTGGGGTATTGTGTGTAGATTGATGATAAAAAAAAGAATTTAATCCATTTTAAAATAAGGCTGTAACGTAACAAAATGTGGAAAAAGTGAAGGGGTCTGAATACTTTCTGAATGCACTGTAAATTGGAACAGTACAGGAACCAGCCGAGCATGATGTCAAGTTAAACTAATCTCCTCGACCTGCACGTGATTCATATCCCTCCATTCCCTGCATATGTATGTACCTATCCAAATGCCTCTTAAATGCCACTATCGTACCTGCCTCCATCACCACCCCTGGTAACCATTCCAGAATCCAAGAGTTTCTGGAAATCCATGCTCTAACTCTTGAGTCGCCTTTTTCAGGATTCAGATCATATGGTTCAGAGGCTTTGTTTAACTTTTAGTCCTATTTTGTTTCTGCAGTAGACACTTTATTTATTAATATTAACACCTTTAAGCTCCTCACTCCATATGTATTTGGTATCCCTACTACTGCTGCAAGTCATTTCATGAATCTTATATATCTTATAATGTTACACATAAATATTACAACTACAATTTCCTAAACATATTGCTGTTGGCTTTAATAATTGACCTTCAAATCAAACTCCAAACAATTGAAAACCTTCTTTAATCTGTAGTGCAAAATGCAGGCAGGTGGTACTTCAGTCAGGAGAACAGTATGTTCTAACAGACAAGAGCTTTGCTACCCTTAATTACCCCCTAGCTCATTTAACAGAACATTGCAATGCTTTGATCTTTCTACAGTTCCCTCTCATCAACCTGCTCTTTCGCAGTAATGTCAGGATATCTATGATCTAATCTCAATCAAACCATAACCACACGGTCATCTGGTTATCACAATTGGTTTTCTACACATTTGCCACGGACGTAAATATTCTTTTATTTCACAGGCAAACCTTGCTGTTTTACTTGTCTAATTCTTCAATCTCATAACTGCAAAATAATTTTCCACTGATTCAAAAAATGAACATGGTACAACAACATACTGAGTTTCTTAAAGGGACCTCATGAAATGACTTGTCTGTAAATGTAGATGGGTTGGTTAGTAAGTTTACAGACATGCTATCCAAACATTGTTTCTATATATATTAACTAGTAATCCCCACTCTAAAGTGCTTGGCATTTTAAGAATGATAGAAGGCAGATGCATCATAGTTTGAATGTCTAGTAACTCCTTGCGTCATTTATTTTACCTTCACCACCTCCAATCAAAGGATATCCACTGTGGCAGGCTTGGGACTTTCAAAGGCAATCTCTGAAATAATCATGAACTAGCAAGGAGATGCAAGTGGGGATGGGAGAAACCTCTGGCTGTTGAGTTGAGAAATTAGAAGTCCATGGGTTAGTTGCTCATGGCAAGCACTCTTCAGAAAGTGGACACTAGGTGTGGAGGCGCCCAACCAGAAAACAATGACTGCCTAGCTGCTGAACAAATTGTCATGAAGGCCAATTGTCCCTGCATTATCTGCAGCAGAGAGCCAAGGAGACACAAGAAGCTCCAGATGTCGGAATCTTGAGCAAAAAACAAATTGATGGAGGAACTCAGCGGGTCAGGCAGCAACTGTGGAGGTAAATGACAGACTCACGAATGACGTTTTGTGCCCTTCTTCAGACTGATAGAGTAGGGGAAAGAAAGCTGGAAAAGAGAGATGTGGAGAAGCAATGCCTGGCAAGTGATGGGTGGATACAAGTGAGGGAAGATGATTGGCAGATGGGTGGGGTAGGTGATATACGGTAAAAGGGGGGCAATAGAGTGTCAAATAAGGAAAGAAGAAGTGCAAAATGTAAAACCAGAGGGAGGGATATAGGTGGAAGGGGAGATGGGGAAAGGGAAAGAGGGTGGATATTAAGCAAAATGGGGAACTCGGGGATGGTAGGAATGGAAGATGAGTGTCAGAGAAGGGGAAAGGAACAGGGTAATATGGCTGTGGGAGATGGTAAGAGATATGTGTGCACACACGGATGGGGGTGGGGTCAGGGTCATCGGAAGAGTGGTGTGATCAGGGAACATTCTTTCAAATTAGACAAATCAATGTTCATACCATTGGGTTGTTCATTACGTAAACGGAATATGAGGTGTTGTTCTTCCAGTTTACGTGTGGCCTCACTCTGGCAATTAAGTAGGCCAAGGACAGAAAGGTTGGTATGGAAACACGGTGGGAGTTAAAATGATTAGCAACCGGGAGCACCAAATGCAGTAGATGAGGCGAGAAGAGGAGCACGAACCTCTTTCTCACCTGGAATTGCTGCTGGGGTCCCTGGACGGAAGTGAAAGAGGAGGTTTAGGGACAGGTGTTACATCTCCTGTGGTCGCAAAGGAAATTGCTTGGTAAGGGGGCGGGTTAGATGGCTGGGGATGGGGATGAGTAAACCAATGAGTTATGAAGAGAGCGGTCTCACGGAATGTGGAAAGAGGCGGAGCAGGAAGGCGTGATTGGTGGTGGGATCACATTGAAGGTGGCCGAAATGTCAGAGAATGAGGTGTTGAATGCGGAGGTTGGTGGGGTGAAGGGTGAGGACCAGGGGAACCCTGTCCGTGTTCCTTCCACTGCTGTATTTTTCAGCAACATGCAAATGAAAATTATGCAGTATAGGGCATTAATTGGAAATTCAACTGAGCAGATACCATTCTGAATCATGCTTGCGCCGATTATGTATTTCTGCTGTGCATCTTACGACATCAATTATCGTGTAACACTTTACGTGATGCTTTGTAATTCGCAGATTCACTTGCAACTTTTCTAATCTGTTGGAGAATACTTTGGATGCAGCCTGGTTATTCTAGAAAATACTCCTAATCAAAACTGACCTCCACATCAAATTGAGTACTTGAAAACCCTTTACAATGGTGCATGTGTGGTGCTTCCTGTAACGATCATGTGAAACCCTCATTTAAATGTTCCTATTCAGGACAAAATACACTTTTAGACTGCAGTGATCACACAATAGTATGGGAATAGTTCGTAAATGTCTTGGAGAAATGCAGCTTGAAGAATTGGAGCTTGGAGAATTACAAATTGGAATAGATTGTGGGCGCTGGAGCTCACATGGTGAAAGTGGTAACAGATAAGGATCTGAAATGCTACAGTTTGTTTTAACATAGGGAATTAGATTACAGTAACGTTAAGAGTCCAATGCACATTCATTTGGGGAATTTCAATTTTATGAACTTTTATTTAGAAACATAGAAAATAGGTGCAGGTGGAGGCCATTCAGCCCTTTGAGCCAGCACCAACATTCATTGTGATCATGGCTGATCATCCACAATCAGTATCCCGTGCCTGCCTTCTCCCCATATCCCTTGATTCCACTAGGCCCTAGAGCTCTTTCTAACTCTCTCTTAAATCCATCCAGTGATCTGGCCTTCACTGCCCTTTGTGGCAGAGAATTCTACAAATTCACAACTCTCTGGGTGAAAAAGTTCCGTCTCACCTCAGTTTTAAATGGCCTCCCCATTATTCTAAGACTGTGGCCCCTGGCTCTGAACTCCCCCAACATTGGGAACATTTATCCTGCATCTAGCTTGTCCAGTCCTTTTATAATTTTATATGTCTCTGTAAGATCCCCTCTCATCCTTCTAAACTCCAGTGAATACAAGCCTAGTCTTTTTAATCTTTCCTCATATGACAGTCCCGCCATCCCAGGGATCAATCTCGTGAACCTACTCTGCACTGCCTCAATTACAAGGAAGTCCTTCCTCAAATTAGGAGACCAAACTGTACACAATACTTATATTAAGCTTTTTCCTTATTTTTTATAGAAAATATGATTATATCTTTTCTGATTCTGAAAGGACAGGGAAGCAAGCTAAGCAACCCTCTTTGTAGCTATGCTTTAATTTGTAAGTGGGTTTGATGCATTTTCTTTCAGTCATTGGCTATTAAATACAATAATTTTCAACTTTAAATTTCCTATTGCGTTACTTTATTAGATCGATTGGTTTCAATTTGGTGCACAAATAACTTAGCATTATCGATGAAGTAGCCAAATTGCATCAAGTAAATTCAAAGAGAAAGGCTCAAATTAGTTAGCTGTTTTGAATATGCAAATATTTGTTGATGTATTAATGACAATAATCATGTCTCTTGATGGATTCCAATATTATTTACTGGTTCAATTCTACAGTCAGGTTTGTGCCTTTATTTGATTTGATAAGGCTAATGAAGAAATAGCAGGTACGGGCATTTTACTGCCACTTACTGAATTTTAGATGTATCAATATAATTTCATTCTAACATTGCCTATTTATTTACATTGAACAAACATCAGAGAAGGAATAAAATCAATTACAGAAGTGGGTGAACTGCAATAATAATAGAATGTGATGTGAAGGTACTTCCATCCAGAAAGGAATTAGAATCAAATTCTTTTTCTGGCACTCATTTTTTTACACATGGATAAAGCAGATGGAGAGCACAAAGTGTTCAGTTACCCAGTTGCATGCGTAGGGAATACACACCAGTAGAGACTGATTATAAACTGCGGTGATTGCCAGAATGGGGAGTCTGTTTGAACACCCTCACCAGCATTGAAACCCTGGAGCTACACGAGAGCATTTGTAAACCAAAAGATATGTTCAAAATAAACATTACATTTCTACCTTCTTGACATGATTCTACTCTACCTATTTAAATAGGAACCATCACTTTGAATTGTTTTGAGTCTTACGTCTGCTTTATAATCCTAAAATGCACACTTCTGCTCTGCAATATTTGCACAAATGGGCAAATGGGCCATAGAAATTGGTGCTGTAATCAGCGGACTTTTGGAACATCCAAATGAATTAGCAATCTTCTGATTGCCCTATGAACTCAAAGATCCCCACCCCATGACATGCAGGCACAGTAAGTACAGTACCCTGAAGTGCATGGGAGGCCAACATTATGTCCAGAAACATGATCATCGGGGCGGTATTCAAGTAAGAATGAAATCTTGGAGCCTCTGACTTCCACCACCACCCACCACCCCATCTCCCTGACATCCTTTTGGCCAAAGTACTGTCCCGAGAAAATAAGGCTGACTTAAGGCCAAGATTGCTTTACCAAAAAGGCAAGAGGAATTGTTGTGTTTTCCTCTTTGAGGTGCTCGAATGTGACAGTCTTATCCAACTCCTCCACCCCACTTAGAACATCTAGCAGTGAAATACTGTCCATTCTACCTCTCAAGAGAGTGAGAGGTAGATGTTTGAGTTGTACTTGAGGAATTATACACTGTGATGCCGATCATTTTGGAAAATCAGAGGACTTGGCTGTGCTTCTTCTTCCTGTGTATCAGTAGTAATTGAAGAGACCAAATTCAGCAAAGAGCACTGTACAGAGCTAGTCAGGCTAGGCAGAGGAGCAACTTTACAACTGCTTGGATTCTGTGACTGGGCAATATTCAAGGAATCTGCAATGAACCTAAATGAATACGCCATGGTTTTTACTGACTTCATAAGAAAATGTGTGCAAAGAGTGTGTAACTGACAAGACTATCTGAGTGTTTCCTATCCAGATACCTTGGGTGAACCTGGAGATCCATAAAAGATTTTGAGGATCAAGATTGAACAATGAGGTACTTTTACATCCCCCCACGGCCCCCAACGACTCTGTGATCTAATTTTCCAAGGTCGATGTCAGAGATCCTTCTCGAGGTTGAATCTCAAAATCTATCTGGCCCTGATGGTGTACCTAGCAGCATTCTCAAAACCTGCCCAACGAACTGGCTGGAGATTTATGGACATTTTCAACCACTCACTGCTACGGTGCAAGATTCCCACCTTCTTTAAAAGAACATTCTCAAAGCTCAAGACGAATAAGGTGATATGCCTCAATGACCACCAGCCAATGACACTAATGTCCATTGTATTGAAATACTTTGAGAAGCTAGTTATGACGTAAATGAATTCCTGTCTCAGTAATGACCAAGACCCATTTCAATTCACCTATCGCCACATCAGATCGACAATGTTGGACCTCTTGGACAACAGGAACATGTATGTCAGGCTGTTGTTGATCGATTACAGCTTGACATTCAACACTATCACCACTTCCAAACTCATTGACAATCACATGGAACTAAGCCTCTGCTCCTCCCTTTGCAACTGGATCTGCAACATTGTGGACATTCTCTCTTCTGGCTGCTACCATTGGGAAGAAGACAGGAACCAGAGAATCATTAACTCCAGGATCAAGAACAGCTTCTTCAACCATCAAGCTCTTGCACCACCCAGCACAACTCTAACCACAATCCTGCCAAACTACTCCAGACTTTGTACCAATACGATTGCTCCACCAACTTTGATTTTTACACTATCACGGTCTAGTTTACTTTGAATAATTAATAATTTTTTGTATATTGCTGTTGCATCTAGTGTGCCTGTAAGCTGCAGCAAGTAAGAATTTCCAAACGTAAACTAAACACTCTTGAATGCTCTTCTCTAAAATCAATGAGATTTCTCAATATATGACAGCTCTGACTTTAATGTACAAATATATTGATTTTAAATATGTAAAGTGTCACCATTGTTTATATGAATTCTGCTCATCCGTATTTTTCCATGGTTGTGTGTTTTAATGAAACATAGCTTTTATTTTTGGAACAAAAAAATGTGGGGGGAAATTTATTGCACTTTCTGTTATTCGTGTTTGAGTTATCTTGTAACTTGCGGCACTTAGTCGTGAGTTAAGAATAGCCAGAAGCTGCTGGGTGATTGGCCTGGCCTCCACCAGACTTGCAAAAATGTCAGCCCACACTATACTTCGCTGTTGCCCTGCAATGCTGTACAATAGTTCACAATTACAGCAAATTGATTGCAGCAAGTTCACAGCTTTTTCACACAGAGGGTAGTGGGTACATGGAACATGCTTCCAGAGGAAGTGATAGAGGCAGGTATATTTAGGACATTCAAACGAGACTTGGATGGGTAGGTGGATCGGAAAGGTTTGAAAAGCTATGGACCAAGCGTAGGGAAGTGAGTCAAGCTCTGTCAGGCAATTTGGTCGGAGTGGGCAACATGGACCGATGGGCCTGTTTCTGTGCCATGTAGATTTGTGATTCTAAGACTCTTAAATATATCTGCACAACACAAATTCAAATTAATAAAAAAATAATTCAAAATAGAATTAAAAGAAAAAAGCACCCAGCATAAGGATAACCATGAAACTATCAGATTCCCATTAAACCCATCCAGTTCATTGATGTCTATTAGGTAAGGAAAAGGCAGTCCATATCCAGTTAGGCCTATATCTGATTCCAGAATCCTCAATGTCATGAACCAGATGGTTTTCAAAATAATTCTGCAGTTTTGAGTAGGGGGGAGGGGAAGGGGTAAAGGGGGGGAGGGGGTAGTGGGGAGGGACTGAGGGAGGGAGGGAGGGAGGGAGGGAGGGAGGGAGGGAGGGAGGGAGGGAGGGAGGGAGGGAGGGAGGGAGGGAGGGAGGGAGGGAGGGAGGGAGGGAGGGAGGGAGGGAGGGAGGGAGGGAGGGAGGGAGGGAGGGAGGGAGGGAGGGAGGGAGAAGGGGGGAGAAGGGGGGAGAAGGGGGGAGAAGGGGGGAGAAGGGGGGAGGAGGGGGAGGGAGGGGGAGGGAGGGAGGGTGAGAGCGGAGGGGGGAGCGGGGGAGGAGAGGGTGCTGCACCATTGCAGGAGAGGTTTGTGCCCAATGGGTCCACTTGGACCCATTTATTTACTTAAATGCTTGAATTTATATTCACCAGCTATCATGGTGAATTGAAATTGATTCCATTAGATCAATGGTCCAGAACACTGGTTGCAAGGCCAGTACTGTAACCAGAATACTCTTGAATTGCACAAAGAATATTTGGTTAACTGGAAGAACAGTCCCGTTATGCAGTAGATTTTAAGAAGCTTTATTGTATTTCTTTCAACACTTGCAAATTCTGAAAATGCAAACATTCGAAGGCAAATTCACCAGCAGCTCTCAGTAAATAATGTAATGGCACCCGTAAGCTTGCTACCTAATAATTAACACAAAATTGCACTAGCATACCTGCCGCTATATTTTACACAAATTTTAAAAAGGCATCCCCAGCAATTACAGTAGCTTGGCAAAAGACTGAGGCAAAAAGTCAATGTTATTTAGCAGGTAGACACAAAATGCTGGAGTAACTCAGCAAGACAGGCAGCACTCTGGAGAGAAGGAATAGGTGACGTTTCGGGTCGAGACCCTTCTTCAGACTGATGTCAGGGGAGTGGGTGGGACAAAGATATAATGTAGTCAGAGACAGTAAGACTGGTGGGAGAACTGGGAAGCGGGAGGGGATGGAGAGAGAGGGAAAGCAAGGGCTATTTGAAGTTAGAGAAGTCAATGTTCATACTGCTAGAGTGCAAACTACCCAAGTATCTATCCTTCAATCCAGAGATGCTGCCTGTCCCACTGAGTAACTCCAGCATTTTGTGTCTACCTTCGATTTAAACCAGCATCTGCAGTTCTTTCTTACACAAATGTTATTTAGCAGCTGGTTCAAGGACCAGCATGTAGGGACTTTGTGAAGGGGAAAACATTCAGGAAAGATCTGAGGAAAAACTCTTTTGTCCTCATAGTGGTTATGACTGAAACACACTGCCTCAGAGTCAACCAGCGCCTTTAAAATGGAATTGATGAATGTTTGAGGGAAAATAATTACAAGACTACAGGGAAAGTGTGGGGAAATGGGACTAACTTTGTTGTTTCAAGAATGTGGCAGAGATTCAAAGGCCTGGTTGGCCTCTTCCTGTACCATAATGATTCCATGATTGTGATGTGTCCAGGGATAACAGAAATCCCAACATTCAATTCTTATTTTTAATCATGCCAAGGATTAACAAATATGATTCCCACTCCTTTCTTTGACATTGACAGTACAGTGGGATTATAAGTATTAATAAAACAGTGAGTGACATACAAGGATTTATTTTCCATTGAGTTACATCAATGGTTGGACAGAGTACTGGTCCTCTTCAATACCAGCCATTCCACGACTAATGGGGCACCATTCCGATTTTCTGTGAATGATGTAATCCTGTTGCTAGGTAAATATTATGTGCTATAAGTAATTTATGCTCAAGTCCTATATATCACTTACACGTTTGTGTTAGTTGCTCTGAATTTTGCCACACACATAGTCAAATTTGACAGCCACAAGGTTCAAGTTCTCCACAGAAACAGTTTGTTTCACATTGCCCACATTTCACCTAGTCTCATGATTTTTAATTCATTTTGGGGTTTCTGGGCTCACAATCTAAGGTGGCATTTATTTCCCCCTCTTAACACCAGGGAAGTATGCAATGATTCGTTTTCTTGAACCATTTCAGTCCTTCTACTGCTGGCTTACATGTGGAGATGTTAGGTAAGAAGTTTCAGGATTTTGAGATAATACTGATGAAAGAACAGCTAGGCATTTGCAAGTAAAGATGGTGTATGAATTGGAAGGAAATATGCAGGCAGTGTTGTTCCCATTTGCCTGATATCCATGTCCTTCCTGATGGCAGAAGCTTTGGATTTGAGAAGTTACCTATGCAAATAACTGAAGTGCATTGTATTTCATGATACACACTGCAGCCACTGGATGCCAATGGTGAAGATAAGAAATGTTTGTGTGGTGGTTGGGGTATGAAGCAAGTGAGTGCTTTATCCTTTTGGATTATGGTTTTTTACCATTTTTCTACACAAATCCAATCTCCCCTGATTTTCTTAATATCTAAAGATCTACTGAACTCTGCATTGAATACCTTTAGGACAGCTGCACAATTGTTAAGACCTAAAACATGTGGGAACCATATAATGGAATATCAGAAGCGACAATGGCAACCGCAACCCCATAAACCATGACCTTACCACCTTCAGAACAAAGGCCACAGGCACCTGGGCACAACGTCACTTGCAGGTTTTCATTCAGGTTGGATACCCTCCTTGCTTGGAACAATATCACCATTGCTCCGAGTCCAGACCCTGGGATTCCCTAGCACAATGCGCTATGATAACACCTGTGACATAACGGCTGTAGCCGTTCAAAGTGAAGTCTCGCCATCACCTTCTCAAGCCTAATTAAGGATAAGCAATAGTGCTGCCCTTGCCAATGATGTCCGCAACTCCTAAATGAGTAAATGACTATATAAGATCATCATTATCTATTCTCTGCCCCTTAGCTATCTTCAAAAGAAAAACTTGAAATTTGTGTTGCTCTGATCTTGAAACAGGCCAGGTGTAGTATATTTGGGATATTGAATTCAACATTGATTCCTGCGAGCTGTTAATGTGCCTTGTTGAAAGATGAGACGATAATCCATAAAAAGTGCATTAGAATAATTTAAGAGGCCAAAGACAGAACTATGAGAATGGGAGTGGGATGAGGAATAAGAGCTAAAATCAGTCATCCTTTGAGACTGAATAGTAAATGAGTAAAATTTGAAGAAGGAAACTTCAATCCTGGAAGAAATATTTGCATCCCTGGATGGTGGGAGGGAAAGAGACAAAAGGGCAGGTGTTGCATATCATATTGTTGCACGAAAAGGTGCTTCAAGAGAACTGGTTATTGTAGGAGAACCCAAGAGTTGCAGATGGAACAGTCACCAGAAAGTGAAAGAGAAGAGGAAGGGAGTGCAATGTGATGGCAGCATCATTGTATGATTGCTTATACTAACCTGTGCTGCGGTATTAACTGGCTCCTTTAAACGTTGCATAAAGATGTCATGGCAGCACTCTAAATTGCAGCCATCGTCAAATGAATACCACCAATTCTTTTGCAGAATACTAATCTATGCAAGAATGTCCCATTAGCTACATAACAACAATCGTTGTATTTCAAAGCACATTAAATGTTTTCAGATGGTACTGAAAAATGTAATACAGTAAGATGGGATAAAATACTTAAATACTGGAATGGAAAATCTGATGCACCTTGTTAGAGATGGTCTGCAAGAGGTTACACGATCATTATGTGTGATCTTGAAGGTTTTCCCAGAAATCCATCTTTCAACAGTGGAACTGAACTCTGTGTTGGCATCTACAATTTCTTGGATTGCCATTCTCAGCTCTTTGACTGGCTCTAACCTGTGACAGCTCTGTGGCTGCATTCCAGGTTTGCTCAACTTGGATCTTTGTGCCACACAGGAGTCAAATGTTCTCAATTGCAAGATTAGTAGTGGTATGGGGCAATTTTGCTCCAAGGATAATGATCTGAATTTCAACTATTCCAGTACTATGAAGCTTATCCAGATTTTTTTCGGACATTGAAAAAGTCTGGTCTTTTCGTGCTAATTCAAAGCTGATGCTTCCTGAAAGGAGTAGAATTGCCCAGTGAATCAAACTGAGCAATTTAAATAAAACTGTGCGTCAAAGTGGCAGAAATTAGTAGTACTGCATCATAATTCCTGAGACCTGGGTGTAATTTTGATCTCAAGTGTTGTCTGTGTGGAGTTTGCACATTTTGCAAATCTGACCTGGCTGCACTTCTACTCCCCACTTTCAAGCAGTAACTGAAGCTGGAGGAGATTATACAGTGCTGGTCTGAGGAAATAGCTGAGATCCTTTGCAACTGCACTGAGTTGGTTGATTGGTCCATATTCAAGGCCTCTACAGCCAAGCTAAATGAGTATGTCACTGCTGTCACAGACTTCATCAGTAATTGTGTAGCGCAATACATGCCAAAGAAGACAATACAAGTGTTCGCCAAACAGAAACCGTAGAATAACCTGACCTACAGACCACAATCAGTGAGGATAGGTGACAAAACATACTCCACAATAATTCTCGATGCCTATAACATTCAAGGGTGCATTCTGAATCCCTTATTATACTCACTACACACTCACGACTGTGTAACCAAATTCTGCTCTAACTCCATTGACAAGTTTGCAGATGACACCACCTAAAGGTTTGGATTTCAAACAATGACCTGACAGAATACAGGAAAGAGGGAGAGAGAGCTTAGTAACATGGTGCCAAGACAACAACCTCTCCCTCAATGTCAGCATGCTGAAGAGTCAGACTTCAGGAAACAATGTGGTATAAATGCCCCAGTCAACAACGGTGCTTCAAGTTCCTAAGTGTAAATATCAATCTGTCCTGAAACATATTTTGTAGGTGGCAGAGCACACACTGCCACTGTACTCCAGTGGTGGAGGGAAAGAAAGCTTAGGGTGGTTGATAGGATGCCAGTTAAATGGATGCTTTGTCTTAGATGGTATAGCAATACCTGAGTCATTGGTACTGCGCAGATCTTGGCAAGTGCATTCTACTTCACTCTTGACTTGTACCTTTAGATAGCAGAAAGACCTTGAAATGTTAAGGGGTGAGTCAATCATTGCAGGATACCCAGCTTCTAACCTGCTTTTGTCACCACATGGTAGGTCTAGTTCAGTTTCTGGTCAATGGTCACGTGAATGTGGTGGAGGATTTGGCAAGGGGACATTTGTGTACAAAATGGCTCATGAACAATCCCAATTGCTGGTAACATTTACAAGGTAAAGCGATCCAAAGAATTTTCCATATTCTGCCCAATGACTTCAGGGTACCTTGGTGCCATACTCTGTTAATATCAAGGCCAACCACTCTCACCTCATTTCTGCAATTCAGCTCTTTGATCCGCATTTAGTCCAAGGCTATGATGAGGTGTGGAGCTCAATGGTCTTTGACAAACCTGAACTGGGATCAGTGAGGGCTGAAATTCAAAAAACTACAGATGCTTGATATCTGAAATAAGAACAGAACCTACTTTAAACAGTCAATCGGTCAGGCAGAATCTTCAACTTGAAATGTTAATACTGTTTTTCTCTCCACATTTACTGCCTGACCTGCTGAGTGTTTCCAGTATTTTCTGTTTTGTATTGGTGAGTACGTGATTAGTGCTTAAAGCCACTTCACAGCATTGTCAAAAACACATTCCAATGTTTTCCTGATGAATGAGACTAGACTGGGTGGTAATTAACCAGATCAGATTTGTTCTGCCTTTTGTAAACAGGACTTGTTTGGGAATTTTTCCACATTGCTGTGTTGATCCCAATGTTGTATTGATACTAAAACCCTTTGAATAAAGGGACAGCTAGTTCAGGTGTGCATATCTTCAGTGTATTGCAACTGAAATACTATCTGATCTCATAACCTTTGCTGTAACCTGTAAGTCTTGATATCATGTGAAACAAATTAAACTGGCTATGATGATGCAGATCTCAGGAGGAAGTGAAGATGGATCACCTATTTGGCATTTCTGGTTCAACATATTGGAAATGCTAAAGATTTTGTTTTTACGCTTATGTTATGTGCCCATCAACTACGAGAATATGGTTGTTCTTAACATTTCCTCCTTCCATTAGTTGTTTAATTCTCCACCACCATTCGTGGCCGAGTTTACTAGGACTGTCAAACTTCCATCTGATCAATTGGTTGAGAGACTGTTTTGCATTATCTATTGCATGCCAGCTTGTTGCAGTAAGGGGAAAGATTGGATAGACAGGGTTTATTTTCCCTGGAATGAAGGAGACTGAGGAATGATCTGCTAGAGGCATATAAGAGACAAATACACTCATAGGTATGGGTATAAGAGAGAATAGGTTTAAGGTGACAGGATGTATAGAAAGAGGGTTTGAGGGGAACGTTTTTTTACACAGAGAATGGTTGATACCTGAAACACTGCCCATTGTAAAGGTGAAATCAAATCTGATCACTATGCTTAACAGGTATTTGAACATATACTTGAATGGGCAAAGCATGGAAGGATACGTACCTAATGCGGGCAACTGGGATTAGTGTAGATAGGCAAAGAGATTGCCGTGGACATGGCGTGCCAATGGGCCTGTTTCTGTGCCGCACAACTCTATGAGTAGTTTACTAGGCTATTTCAGACAGCATTTAGCCTTGGATTGGCTCCGGAGTCAAATGGCAGCCAGACTAGGTATTGATAGCAGATTTGCTCTGCCAAAAGATATTTGTGAACCAGATGGGGTTTTTTGACAATCCATTAATTTTCATGATCATGACTAGTTGGTCTCCTTCTTTTTCTGTTACAAGCATCATAACATTATGAATATGAAATATTTTAGGAAAATCTCATAACATATGCAAATACTTAAAACATTTAATAATATACTTAGTGCTACCTTTTGACAGTTTTAGCCTTTTAGTAAATTTGACCAATTTGACATCAACTTTTATTTGATCACACCTGCAATATAAATACAGGTCCCCGAGTGAGGAAAATGAACTAAACTATCACAGATTAAGTATAATTGTTGTAAAGCATCGTAGAAAGAACAGAAGACCAGAAATCAGATTGCTGTACCTTTTAACATTACGCAATTGAAATGTACTTACCATGGAAGGAAATGTAATACCATTTCCAGCTTTTTCTGAGTCACTTCAGAAATCTGACCAGACACTTTCCAGTGCAAGTTTCAATTGATTCAATGTTGTTATCCATGCTACTCTTTTTGGATAAAAATTAGACCAAACTGCCCTAGAGTGATCATCATTGGTATTCCTGGGTCAACAAGGTCAACACTGAACTTTACAGCTGCAGGTCCAGAAAAGTAAACGCTGTTGGCACGGCAATGTCAAATAGGTTCTAAGGGTTTGCTAGCTAAATAGCTGTAAGCACCATTTCCAAATGAAAAACAGTAACGGGGTGAAATGCATAAATCCAGTGAACTGTTGATCTGAATTTTGATTAAGGTCACTTTGTTGATCAGGAACTCTGTATTACAAATTGACCTAAACTAGTAGGTTTATCACTCAAGTAATTCACTCAAAGGCAGAAATCCTATTTCCAGACATAACCCTAATGTTCCTCATAGCATAGTATAACGGAGATCACTTAACTTGTCACTAAAATTAACCAGGAAAGGATTTGAATGCAACTCAGTAAGATCTAAATAATCTTGTATGTTAAGAGATTTAATGATTTTTTCATCAATCATTGCTCATTAATCCAGGTTTTAGAACAAATAATTTAAACAGAATTATTGCAATTTTGAATGAAGAAAATGATCAATGGACATCAGACATTTTTACTTAAGAAACTGGAGGATTTTTTGGCTTTTGCTTGCAAAAGGAATTATTCTTTCTCTTAGGGAAGATACTTGAAATAACTTTGTTCTTTTCTTTTCAGAGCTTTGGAAGGGTCATAACTCCCATTAGGTTCTTTACAGTTATGACTGAGCTGTTTAGATGAAACCGTCAATCACAAGTGGAAAGAGAATTTTTAGTTATCTGTTTTACAACACCGTGCTGTTCAAAGGAAAAGGCTGGAACGTCTGTAGTTTAGACAAAGCCTCTTTAAGTTCAGAAGAACATATGGAATATTCTTCCATTGAAATTCTGGCCACGAACCATGTCTGGAATCTCTTCACTTGGGATTTCTTACTTTAACTTTTCAATAATGCAGCTGTAACGCCAAGAGAAATTTGAACTATTCTAACTCACAGGCTATTGAAACGATACTGTATAATCCAGCAGGTCACGCTGAACTTTGCTTTGCCAGTAATGGTACATACTACCAGTTTTTAAATGCAGTAAACAATGAATTCCTTTCTGGTGTAAATGCAAGCTTGTGCGATAGTAGACGGCTACCAACAGTAAACTCATGTATCTACCACAGCTCTATTCTTCACCATTGATTCACTATGCATTCCAAAATGATAACTATTCCCGAAGATCAGTTTTTCAGCATGTTTACAATATCATTAGAGATCCAATTATAAATAGATTAAATAGAACCATCTCATTTAGAAACAGTAGGATATTTCTACCAAATAGAGAATACTGAAATCGCTGTCTGCACACATTGAATCAGAAACACAGATAGTTTTGGCTAAGAATTGATAGAAGGCTCAGTTCAACAGCAGAGTTCAAGTGCACAAGGAAACTGCTTGTTACCTGCTGATGGTACTGCTGATTGCCGACTCAGAATTCCAAAGGGAAGCAGATTCTAGTACTTCAGGTCATAAAGAAACAAGCCTGCAACATTAACTCTGCCCAATCTCTTACCCATCAGGTGCAATGGATAACAGAATAAACATTTTAACAAGCAGCTGTTAATGCAACAGGTCAAAAACAATTACAATACAATCTATTGTATGCATTTCACCAATGAAAAAAACGAACTGAATTTTATTTTAATAACAGTAAGCAGAAGGTAGTTGAAGCTGTGTAGAGTAAATTGGTATGACTAATTTAAAATTACTTCAAAAATCTTAAATCCAATTTGCGTTTGTTCCATATCAGATACTGGATCCTTCTCAGAAAGAGATTATCTTTATGTACATAAACAAAAGGTAGTCATATCAAAAACCTAAACAAGCTATGTCCAAGATTCGTAAAAGTGCTGTGGATTTCATAACTTGGCCAGGAAACTTCAACACTCAAAAGGTTAACTCAAAACACAGCTGCAACAGATGTCTCACAGAAGCATCACTCATCCAGCTGCACCATGCAATGTCTTTCTTACTTGGAGTGAAGCTAATGGCCCTAAAGTGGATGCATTATTTACGAACCCAATGACTAATAACTTAAACTTCGAACAACACATTCTAAGTAATTGCCTTTAAACTACATTTGATGGATATATTGGTATTCTAACCTAAAATTCGGTCTTCATTATTCCCCCTAGCATCAACATTTTGGTGGTGTATGGGGGCACTTTAGTCCGTGTGAGTTTAACTCCAAAACCAACCAAAAAACATAAAAATACGATACTTGTCTGCCAAACCGTCCATCAATTTAAACTTTCACCACAACCACCACTAAACTGTGGCTGGAGCATGCACTTCTTGAAAATGCACTGTTTTTCACAATGGCTACTTGAATACCACTTTCCAAATCCATATCTTGGCCATCAGGAAAAGCAGATTTATGGGAATACCAACACCTCCAGGATACCCTGCTCATCACACGTTATACTGACCAGGAAATACATTGCCCTACTTTCATAATGGTGTGATCTAAATATTAGAACTCTCCATCCAACCGTCGTGTGGGAGAATCTTGATCACAATTCAAGGGCGGCACAGTGGCATAGCAGTAGAGCTGCTGCCTTACAGCGCTAGAGACCTAGGTTCAACCCTAACTACGGGTGTTTGTCTGTACGGAGTTTGTACGTTCTCCCCGTAACCTGCGATGGTTTTCTCCAAGATCTTTGGTTTCCTCCCACACTCCAAAGACATACAAGTTTGTAGGTTAATTGGCTTGGTATAAAGTGTAAAATATTGTCCCTAGTGTGTGTAGGATAGTGTTAATGTGCAGGGATCACTGGTCGGTGTGGACTCGGTGGGCCGAATGGTCTGTTTCCACGCTGTATCTCTAAATAAACTAAAAAATTAAAAGCCAGTGCACCATCATCTTCTCAAGAGCAATTGTGGATGGGCAGTAATTGTCAGCCTTGTCGAAAATGTCCTCATCCCAAAAATAGATTTAAAAAACCCCATCGAGGGTAGCACATGAACACTTAATATTGCTCTGCCATTTCACCTCACATTATTTTAATGGGGATGCAAAATTATTCAAATTCAATGGACCTGTGCCTGCATGAAAAGTGCAGACAAAATAATCTGCATGAGTTAGTTTCAACCTCTTATAATTTGGAATCGTGTCTATGAGTTCCTAAAAACTTTCTTGATGACACTGAGTGGTGCTTGGCACTATTATTGGCTAACTTTACCTCATCTGGTGTATGGATGATCTGAAGTCAAATCATCCGGCACTACAAAAGACACCACCATTAATTAAAATTAAACAAATAACGTAAGAGATGTCCTCCTCAAATTTGACAGGTGCTGGCAATTAACCTGGAAATGCATTAGATATCTCTTCTTTTACAAGCTTTGTCGAGACTTAAATAAACATATGGTGCAAACAATGTTGTGCATTGAAAAGCCGAGGGATAGAGGTAAATTAGGTGAGATAAAATAACATAATGTACAACTGTGAGAACACAGATTTGGCAAAAAATCCAACAAAATATAACCAAATACCTGCAAACAATAATAATCCAAATTATAAAATTAATTTCAAAGATGATAATAAGTAATTTACCACATTTTTTCATCACTATACAATTTCATGTTTGACGGTGACTACAGTATGCTTCAAAATATTAGACAATAGACAATAGACAATAGAAAATAGGTGCAGGAGAAGGCCATTCGGCCCTTCGAGCCAGCACCGCCATTCAATGTGATCATGTGATCATGGCTGACGGTGGCTGACGGACAACGGTTAACAGTTGATAACGGTTTTGTTTGAAGGCAAATATGATATAAAATGCAGTAAAACACTTTGAAGTCAAATTCTACTCGAATAAATGGCAGGGACCTTAGCAGTGATACTCGTAGAATTGTACAGCATAGAAATAGGCACTTCCATCAACTGTCGATGTTGGCCAATAAATACCTATCCAAACTCATCCTATTTCCGAGTGCAAACCCTTTTCCTTCTCTGCTATGGTATTCCATGTGCTTATTAAAATATTTCTTAAATGTTTTGATAGTAACAGCCTCTACCACCCCCTACTGAAAATAAATCAACCACATTAACTACCTGTGCTGCTGCCTTTAGGGATCTTTGGATATTTTCAGGAAACATCCAATATTCCATATGCTTCATTGTCTTCTATCATTCATTGTGCATGTCTTAGTCTTATTAATCTCAACAAAATCCAACAGATTGTCCAGGGTTAAATTCCATCTGCCATTATTTCACAGTGTTTCTTAATATTTCATAGTTCTGCAGCCAGAGATTATCCTCCTCATTTACCACAACACCACCCATCTTTGTCATCTGTAAACTTTCTAAACCTACTTTATATATTTACATCCACATCATTAGTCTACATTACAAAGAGCATCAGTCCTAACACCAATTTTGGTGGAGCCCCTCTGGCTTCCAATTATGAAAACAAAACTCCACCATAACACTCTGCTTGCTCTAATTTCAGATTCATTTGACCAAACTGTGTTGGATCCCATGAGTTCTACTCATTTGAACCAGTGTCCCACATTATTCCTTGTCCAGGGCTTAATGAAGTCTAATGGACTGCATCATCTGCATTTCTCTGGTCAACACAGTTAGTCACCTTCTCAAAAAGTTCAATCATATTCGTCAGATAGCACCTTCTCTTAACAAAGCCATGATCAATCCCTGCTTGTCTAAATGCAGATTAACACTGTTCCTCATATATTATTTCCAATAATATCCCTAAATTGGGCTGTAACTATCCAGTTTACTCATGGTGACCTTCCTGAATAAAGATACCAAGTTATAATCCAATCATTTAGACCTTGTTTTGTTTACAATGTCTAGCATATATGCACAGCTAATATAGGAAGAACCCATTAAGAAAGCTTAAATGTCAGATAAGCAGTACACTATATTAATTTCTAAAGAAGGTGCACTCCTTAATTTGCACATTACACCCATTCAGCAACAATGTCTGGTCACGAGTTTCCAAATTCAGATATAACTAAAGAGAGGAAAGTTTTCTAATTCTGAAACTATATCCAGACTTTCCCCTCTGATTGTTCATAATCATTCAAGCATGTGCTTCATGCCACTGGTATCTAGATACTACCAATTTGCAAGTGAGAATGGAGCATTGGATTTGCTCAGAGATGGGACAGTTTCAGCCAGTGCACTACATTCTCTATATTCTGTTTTGCAGATAAAACTAAACATATGGGTTAAATTAATCTTGACGATTGTTGGAATTTTTTAGATGCATGATCATCTTTCGACATTCTGAAATATACAATGATATGTTTTTGAAACTCAATTCTTTGTGCCAGTACTTAGACTTACTTACTTTTATTTTCAAAATTAACTGTTCATTCGGTGCTCAAATTAATTAGCCGACATCATTTTGTTTTAGACAATAGACAATAGACAATAGGTGCAGGAGTAGGCCGTTCAGCCCTTCGAGCCAGCACCGCCATTCAATGCGATCATGGTTGATCACTCTCAATCAGTACCCCGTTCCTGCCTTCTCCCCATACCCCCTCACTCCGCTATCCTTAAGAGCTCTATCCAGCTCTCTCTACTGACTATGAGGTCAGTTAATATCTGCCAAGACACCATATTTCCACACACAACAATAACTGCATTTTATAGTAATGTGTTCCAAGTAAAATGTGCTGAGGTGTTGATCAGGTGTTAGAAAGATGTGGCTTCTGTACATTTAGGCATTGTGTCTTTATTTCCTTTAAGTAAAAACATGGCATTAGTAATGCCCCACTAATCATCTAAATCAAGGACAGTGGCTGAACAAACAACAGCGAGCTGGAAATTGGATTTTGCTTTGATATAGTATCGTTGTATGTAGTGCTAAGACCAAACTGAGTTTCACAACAAGAATGTATAACAATGTGTGCATCAGAATTGGAATAATGTCTGCCACGTGAGCTGTTCTACAATGCAATCTGTTCAATGGAACAACCTCCACAGAAGCTATATGATTCTCCTGACCACCTTAGAACACAGGGTCTCCCACTTGGCTTGTTTCTCACTGAGTAGGACAGCTGTGTTTCTCTGTCCGGAAATGAAGACGCTCTCTCCTTTGCCACTGCAGCCATCCGCCAAAATAACAGCTATTACATGTTGTTGCTGCTAAGCTGTTGGGATAAGGCTGGGATTGTCACAGTTGGAAGTGAAAATTATGCAACTGAAGCCTTGGAAATAATGGTAGTAGTTATCTCCCAAACCCATCCCTCAGGGCAATGCTGTCTGCTCAAGATGCCTGGCAAAGCAGACTCAATCAGAATACAGGACATGTGCGGGTCCCAGAAATCATAGCATTAACTAGCAGAAAGTCCTGGTAGTGATCAATAACTAACTGAATATTAGGATATAGCTTCTTAATGAAGCTCTCTGAGATTTTTGAGGAAATACTAAATGGGCGCAGAGTGTAACAAATGATAGCCTGGATCGTGAGAACACGAGAATGCTGATAGATCCAGCTGCATGCATTGACATCTGCTTGCACTGACATCAAGCCTACAATGTTTTTCCCCCTTGAGTAAAAGGCTTGTGCAAACTCTCTTAATGTTGTGACTAGTCCTTGGAGAGGCCAAGGTAAGATTCTGTGTGTCTGAACACTCTCTCTGGACAGTTGCTTTGCACTTGTGCATTTCCGTGCCCCCTTCCTCTTAAGTCTCTAAACCTCCCATGAGGTGGGATCGGCAATTTAATCATTGAAAAACTCATTAAGTATTTGTTTGGTAGTTAAATCCCAGCACAAGCACTCTTTTATAACTTGTTCTAATTATCTTGGTTCCTGAGCTTTCTACAACTAATATTTAGAGATGTTTAGTTTTAGTTTAGTTTCATTTAGTTTAGAGATTACGAAGCGTCTGATGTTAGCAGAATGGTTCTTCAAATGGTTCTAACTGGAGACCATACCGGTTGTATACTTTGTTTTCAAATGACCATGAAATAACACTGCGTTCTTGAGCTGAAATCTCAAATTTATATCAGTAATGGTTGAAAGTATGAATTACACAGCAAATGATGTCATGAGGTACTCATCGAGAATAGATCAGGCCAAATGGGTCACGATTGGAGTTGCTTTATCCAGTTTTCACAAATGTCATAATTTCCATTTGAAAATTGTTGAATCTCCAGATTAATTCAATCTTGAATTTCATGGTGCTTTAACAAGTAGGATTATACGATTCATCTTCCAGCCAAAAGTTCTTTGGACATTCCATTACAGATGTAGGATTTCCAAAATTTATGGTTCGTTTACGAGCAGACAACTTGCATTTGTGGAGTTCAATATGTTAAAAGTCATTTCACTGAAGCATTATCAAGCAAAATTTGATATCAAGTCAATAAACTAACCAACATCCACTAAATATTTACACAGGAGGTACCAATACTAAACAACAAGCAACTTCTGAAAACTTCAAATAAAGTGTTAAACTCAAAACTATTATATTATATCAGCTACTTACTAAATGCCTACATAGAAACACTGCATTATGAAACACCAGGTCATTTCTAAAATGAATCCTCCAATTCTCCACATAAAAAGTCACAGGAACTTTTCTAATTTGTAAAAGAATTCCCATATCTCCACTATCTTTCAGCTGTGTGATTTAGTCTAATCATCAGTTCATCCAAACAATAAACCCATTGAACTTGAAAAATAACATTGAAATCCACTGAAAAATATTCAAACTCAAAACAATCTGTTGGCAGACACATTGACGGAGTGATTCCAATACCTCTTCCATCTTTTGCTGCAATGTTAGTGTAAATATCAGATATTTTTCAGACTTTTTTCATGACTATTCCACGTTGATGTTATTCTGCCAGTATTTGAAGACATTTATGGAATTTACTCATAACGTTGAATTTGTTTCATTTTTCCACATTTTAGGAAATTGCTAAATTCGTGGACAGCCACAGAATGGCATCACATGGTACACTGCACGCAGTGAGAGGAAGTTATACCTTTCAGTTAAACCACAACAATGTCTTTCTGCACAAATATCTGAATCAGCAAAGACAGGAACATGATTTGCTCTTGCACGTTAAACCTTTGTTGTATGGAATGTTTAATGTGCATATATTTAACAGAACAAATAAGAACTAGTTGTGGTTAAATCTGTGGTTAAATACTATATGGGTTAGTTTTTTATTCACAGCAGTAATTGTGTATTGAAATCATCCATAAGATACTTGCATTGTTTCTTCTTATTATTTATTATAAGCAGTAAAAATAATTACTTTTTTTTTCAGTGCCAATAAGGATTCAAAATAATTTTACTGGTTTTCCAATTTAAAGCTTTGTATCTCAAGTAATATTACATAAAAGATATGTATACTCCCAATTGAATGTCAAGACAGTAATCCAATTGGAAAGTCTACATGATGTTAGAAACCACAGTTGAAACTCAAGGGGCTTTCAAGTGCTCTTCAGACCTAGAGAAAGTTTCTTAAATTCACAAAAGTATTATAATTTAACTTTACAATTTAACATTTCAGTCAGGAACTATCATAAATGGTCACTTATGTAATATCCTTTGCTTTCAGTTATTGAGAGGCAAACCTTTTGCACAATATTCTTATGATAGAGGAACTCTACTTTAATGGTTGAAAGTTGTATCAGTGGATGGAGATTACTAATAATATCAAGATTGGGAGATTCTTGGATACTAGGGGAATTAGGAGTATGATATTAGAGCAGGAGAGTGGTGCTGGAGTAAGAAATCAGCCATGATCTTTCTAAATAGCAGTGCTGGCATGAAGGTCTGAGTGACCTCCCCTTGCTCCTATTTCTAATGCTTTTATGTTCTCGTGCAAAAACCCAATTACGTATTGGGAAACAAGATAAGATATTTCTTACTGAATAATTTTCAATAATGTTTTAAATTAAACTTCATTAACTTTACATCTTATATGTGAAAACCATATAATTGTATTTAATTGTATTTATGTATTTATTTGTTTTTGCATTTATTGCATATATGTTTGTACGCACCGTCAGGATTGGCTATTTTTTAATTTCGTTGTACTCGTTGCAATGACAATAAATGAATATTATTATTATTATTATTATTATTATTATTAATAGTTTTTGAATATATTTACTTTGCCTGATAAACCAATATACCTTACTTAGATAGACACAAAATGCTGGAGTTACTCAGCAGGTCAAGCAGATTCTCAAATGAGCATTTTGTATCTATCTTCAGTATAAAACAGCATCTGCAGTTCCTTCCTACACAATCCAATATACCTTGTTTCTAAATAATTTATTTTTTTGATAAAAGACCATTTTCTGACTTTACAATTTATTTCCCAGTTTTCTAAATGCTACTATCTTCTCCTGCCATCTGCATGCTTTGCAATTATGAATACTTTTAAAGTTTAAAAAGAGTATCCCAAAACTCTTATGATTAAGGCAAGATCTTGTCATTGATATTATCTGTGCCTCAACCTGAGAAAACAGTGGCAAATAGTTTTATTTCCTCAAGTTTTGAATGAAGAAATCGGAAATATTGAACTCAAGACATTGTCACATTTGCCAGTAATGTTGCTTCTTCATTTTGTTATGAAATATATATATATCATATATATATCACATCATATCATCATACCTGGTGAACAGTATCAGGGTGGTATTAGTTCACAGTTATCTCTATCAGCATTTCATGTGACGTAATTATGAAGTGCTTCAATCTCAGTTGCTGCTTTTCATTAAGTACATATTACATTGTGAACCATTCTAACAACCAAGATTGCAACTGAAACGTCCAAATTTAAAGATTGCCAGACTGATGGATTATATTTGACTGAGCCACTGTTTCCCTGGAGGGATTGTTCAAAATTCATTGCTATTGTGTACCAAGTCTCAGGGCTCAGACTAAACTCTATTTATTGATACACATATGTCTTTATGCTAATGAGAATTCATTATAAACTCCAACAACAAAGATTTGCAATAGGGAGGAAAAATCTGTTTTAAATTGAGCTGATGTTTGGCTTTAATATAGTATTATGTACAGGATAGTTTAGGAATCTATACAATTGCAGGGCTGAGAGAAAAACACAAGATCATTGAATGTTTGGATGGATTCAGTTCTGTGAATATAAAGCATATTCATATGAACATTACAAATGTTTTCACTAAGTTCAATGTTAATGCCAGAAAAACCAAATGCAAAATGAAGAAAACACAGATGTGCAGCTCTAAGAAAAGCAGCTTGGAGACAAAGTGTGATTTATGAGGACAAATACCAAAATGGTAATGATGGCTAACCTAGAAGAGAGGGCGAATTTATAGTTCAACATATGCTTACATGTGGACCTTTCTAAAAAATCTGGGACACAGTTAGAATTTAAATCATCAGTGCTATTATGTTTACAGCTTAACAATCTGAAATCAAATAACTGTTTTGTGATAATATAATACGATATATTGCTTCAAATCCTGAGATTCTAATTTGACCATAAACTGACCCACCCTACATTCAGCTGACACTGAGGTCTACCACGGTGACTTCACTTGTCTCTGCCCCTGCCTCAGCTCATCTGTTGCTGAAACCTTCATCATGCCTTTCTTTACCTCTATGCTTGAATACATCACATGCAGGCAGTCCCAGCTACTTAAGAGTTCTGCTTCTGAGAAACAGTCCGTCTGCTCCTTTTTACTGTAAGTCAGATAAATCAATTTTCTGCAGCAAACCATATTGTTTGGCTCTGCACACATAATTCTTTCATTTCATTGAATTTCACCATTCTATTATCCATATTTAAACTAAAGTAATATATACTATATATAATTGCTAATGAACACCACAAAACATTTTATTGTCGGTACTGGTGTTGGTATTATTTCTTATTCTCACGCGTACCGAGATACAGTGAAAAACTTATTATTACCATTATCTTGAAAAATTCTGTTAAACAATTATGGGAGAATTTACAGTAAGTCAGCTTTCTGTAAGTCAGGTCTTCCTGTTCTGCACCATCTGTAAACCTAACAAACTAAACTATGCTGCTAAATGCCAGAGGCGAAAATGAGGTGTGAGACAAAAGGATTGAATAGTTGCGAATTGAAGAATAAATGTAGGTTGAAAGGAAGGGAAGAAATAAGTGAAAGTTTAGGTGGAGCACAGGTGGTGTTTAGGAGCACGAGGGGGAGGGGGAGGAGGGAGAAGAAAGAGAGGGGGAGAAAGGAGAAGGGGATACCTAAAACTGGAGAATTCAATGTTCTCAAGCCAAATGTATGAACATTGAATTCTCCAATTTTAGGTAACCCCACTCCCTGTCCCCCTAAACCCCCTATTTCTTCCCTCCTCTTTCCACCTACACTCCTCCGTCCATTTCAACTGTTCAATTCTTTTGTCTCACACCTTACTTTCACCTCTGGCCTTTAACAGCATATATGCCTTTAGCACCCCCCCCCCCCCTCCCCCCAGGTGTAGGAGAGAAAGGGAGATAGTAATCCCTTCTCCCCCTCCCGTTTCTCCCGCACACTTCCCTTCCCCTCCCCCATCCCTCTCCTCTGTGCCCCACCTAGACTTGCACTTATTTCTTATTTCTCTCTTCCCCCTCCACCTACATTCCTTCCTCTGGCTTCACAATTCGTGACTCTTCAATCCTTTTGTCTCACACCTTTGTCCAACCATCTGCCTACCAAATACCCCTCCTGTCTGTGTTCACTTATTCCAATGCCACACTTTGTCCAGCCACTCCTCTCTTCTAAATTTCTTCCCCCCCTCCCCTAATCAGTCTGCAGAAAGGTCCCCACCTGAAACATCATCTATCCATGTTCTCCAGGGATGCTGCCTGACCCGCTGAGTTACTTCAGCACTTTCTATCTTTTTTTAATATACCAGCATCTGCAGTTCCTTGTTTCTACTTTATCAGTGAGAGTTGCAGCATCATTCCTAGGAAGGTGAAGAATGAGGCCGTTTCATTGGAAGAAGAACTAGAAAGTCTAGGTTTTAGTTTCTACATTAAAGTAATGTTCATACACCACCTGCAACCCGAGGTAAAACCACCAAGATACTACTGCTTAGGCATTTCTCTCAACTGACATGTGATCGGTCTTAGCACAAATTTCCAGTCCTGATGATAATCAATACAATACAATACAATATATCTTTATTGTCATTGTACAGGGGTACAATGAGATTGGGAATGCGCCTCCCATACGATGCAATAATTTAATTAGCTAGTCAGTATTAATTTAAACAACCCAATGAAACAAATTGTAACAGTTTTAAAACAGAATAAAGTGCAAGTAGATCTGTGCCGGATCACTGTGCGATGTGACCATCCGGCTCAGCAGAACCAGTTTCGTAGCAGCTATGGCCCTGGGGATGAAGCTGTTCCTGAGTCTGGAGGTGCGGGCGTAGAAGGCCTTGTATCGTCTGCCCGATGGTAGAAGTTCGAACAGACTGTTGCAGGGGTGTGAAGAGTCTTTGTGGATACTGGTGGCTTTACTGAGGCATCGTGTGTTGTAGATGCCCTCCAAGGCTGGTAGCTGTGTTCCGATGGTCCTCTGAGCTCTATGGACTACCCGCTGATGAGCTTTCCTCGCTGCCTCCGTGCAGCTGAGGTACCACACAGGGATGCCATGTGTTAGGATGCTCTCATTGGTGCAGCGGTAGAATGTCGTCAGCAGCTGTTGGGGTAGACCAGACTTCTTCAGTGTTCTTAGGTAGAACAGTCGTTGCTGTGCCTTCTTGACCAGCGCAGCAGTGTTATTGGACCATTATAGGTGCTCCGAAATGTGAGTGCCCAGAAACTTGAAGCTGGACACTCTCTCCATATTGTCCCCGTTGATAAAGATCGGGGTGTATTCCCCGTTGTGTGACCTACGGAAGTTGATGATCAGCTCCTTGGTCTTGGTGGTATTTAGGGACAGCTTGTTATCAGAGCACCAGTCCACCAGGTTCTGCACCTCCGCTCTGTATTTTGTTTCATCACCGTTGGTGATCAGCCCGATCACCGTTGTGTCGTCTGCAAACTTGACAATGGTGTTGGTGTCGAATGCAGGAACACAGTCGTGTGTGAAGAGGGAGTAGAGCATGAGGCTCAGAACACAGCCCTGTGGTGTGCCGGTACTCAGGGTGATAGTGATCTCTGGCAGTTGTCCCTTCTTCTCTTCTACCATCCAACAATTTGTCATTGAAGCTGATCAACATTGTTGTGAAAATGAAAATATATTCTATCTTGGGCTATATTTACGTAATGACCACCACAGCTTCTAAATTCTAAACGCATAATATAGAATCCATCGACCATTACACACTTTCACTGAAGTCATGCCAATACTTGACACATGTGTACCTATGACAAAAAAATTGCTCTATTATATTCCTTATTATGCTTCACAATGCTATCCACTGAATGATTAATTCAGTCTGTAGTGCTGCTTTGATGTTAAATGGGAATTACAATAGGGTAGCACCGTGATACAATATTTTAAACTTTGATAATAATGGTATGGTATGGTATTGGTATGGCATAGAATTGGAGTGGTAACCTCCTGAGTTTCAATAGTAAGACAATGTGGGAAGATACCTCCAGAGAGAAAAAAAAGTAACATTTGAGGGTAAATCAACAAAGACCAATCTCATGAACCCCATAAATGCACTGCAGTTGCAGAATGTACAATCACCAAGATACAGCAAGCCATCAAGGCTTATTGTGTAGCATCTTTCAATCCCACATCACTGATGCCTAGAAGGACAACAGCCGGAGCACGTCATGTTATAGCTCTACCAGATATGCACTTAAATGTTAGTCAATGAAGTTTTTTTCCTAACGGCAGGCCCATTCTGCCTCAAGAGGAAACTCATTCTATCAACTCAAAGATTAAAGCTTTCTTGACCAAATCACTCAGGTTCCCCTTCAGAATGCCTTTATGACATCTAAATAACCAATGCATGTCTACAAGAAATAAAATATTTCTGTTTATCACACAAAATATAAGTTTTGTTACGTATTTGTCATTGTACAATTTGTACAGAACTATTGGAGTTTGATATTAATTCATATTTAAATTAATCTATCATTGCAAATAGCATCTATAACTTTTAATCCATCAGATCAGTGAATACATGCGCATATTAGGATAGCAGCTTTTCTGACTTGTTAACCAACTGACTCATTCATTCAGGAATTATACTGGAGTTGATTACCTTGGGTGCAGAAGAGCTAAAAGCCACATTAATGACAGTTTCTGTATGTCCTGTTAATTTGTGGATGTAGTTACTGGAAGAGAGATCAAACAAATAAGCCTGCAAAGAACAGAAATAGGGAATGGTAAATACAATAGAATCAGACACAGGCACATCAGATCTGCATGAAATTTCCTTTTTATAATAAGACACGGTTCTTTTGTCAGCTTGGTTGAAATGCTCATTTCTCTGAAATGGTGCATAAAACCCAGGACCTATCAACACAGAAGTGAATATGGCTATGTTTTCCTTCTTAGGTAGTCGATCAGGATCAAATATGACTTGCTTCTACTCTAGTTTTGTGTGTTTTGATATGGCTGATGAGGCCAACGTGGGAACCATGGACTCCTCCACATTTGGCGCAGGAGATGGCTGGTAGGACGGATGGATGGATCAATAGTTTGTGAGGTGAAGCACTCCTTCTGGCATTTACACAGGGCTACTAAATGCTCTGGTGCATGGCCTCAAGGTTTTCAATAACACCCTGAATGCTCCTTCTCTATTCATTCATCTACAGTATTCATGGTCCAGAGGTTCAAGGGAGTCAGTGGGGATGCTGCCCTTCTTCAAGGAAACTTTATACACATTCTTGAATTGTTTTCTCTGTCCCATCTGATAATCTCTGATGAAAGAGTCGGAATAACGGTGCAGGAGTCCGATGTCATGGATGCAAACAAAGTGGTTGCACAGTAGCTGCACAGTTGCTTCCCAAGTCACAGTGTGGATTCCAACCATCTCAAGGCACAGTGGACGCGATTTCAAGGGTGGGAGCAGTGAAGGCCAGTGATGGATTGTAGTGATCAGGCAGATTAGACGTGCAAGTAGGATGGGACAGTCATGGAAGACGGAACAAAGGGGTTTACTGGACTGAAATTAACACAGGCAACACCACAGCGAGATGAACAGTATCCTTATGTTCATATTCGTTATATGTTTGTGACTGTATAACTGCAAAATTATGTACAATTAAACTGTAAAATGCTGCATCTTTTACATCACACACTAATTTCCCACAAATACAAAATAACTGCACTTCAAAAGTATTTCAACGATTGCAAAACATTTTGGGACCTCCTCTGGTTGTGAGACAATAGTAGTTCACGTCGTTTTTCATATTTACTGATATATTCTTCAGAAAACCAGTTTTTTCAACATTAGCTCTGTATAAACTTGTTTCAAAATGGCACTAAATTTTCTTGCTGTTAATTTGGAATGGGTGAGTATTTTACTCCATGACTTCAGATGTTTTCAGCCAAATGTTTCATTTATTAAACAGTTCCCTTCTCTGAAAAGTATGTTATAATGAAAAATTGAGTACATAAAAAAAGCACTATATTTGTTGGCTCAACAGTATGAGGAGGAGAAATGTGCTTTCTAACATAAGAACACATTTTTGATTCATTAACTCAAAATCATTGCCATTAAAAATCAATTTACATGCAGAAAGAATATTTGGTCTCAGATTTTCCCTTGCAACATCAGTATCCTGGAATGCAGATTTCATTTTCTCACTGTCATTGCAACTGCCTGTCATTGCAACTGCCCATCATTTCACTAACTCCAGGTGATGGATGCTGTGATTCCTATTGCTGTCTGTCAAGAATTGAGCCAAGTTGCATGGTTTTGCTTGAAAATTAAACCATGTATGAAAACATGCCAGGTGCTCCTTACTGACCTGAAAAGGTCTTAGCCAGTCACTCTTAAGTAAGTATGATGGCATAAACCCAAGTTGGTATTTTATTGATATACTGTGCTAGTCTCGACGGAAAATGCAGGATAGTTCTGAATAGGTGTAAATCGCTGGTTTCCTGAATGGTTACGTGGGTCTGGGAAGAGTAAAGTTAGGTTTTACCTTGCTCTGCCAAGCAAGAGCAGGGCAGCGTAGAAGTGGGGCTTTTAAAATTGAATATGCTACCTTACCTCCTGATCAGCTTCAATCCTGTCAATAACCATTAAAAATGTTCACTGCAGCTAGATTGCTGAGATGCCTGAAGCAAGCAAACAAGAACCTTAGGAATCAAAGTAATTAGGAGATTTTTCCCTCTATGGGATTTTTTTTGTATTTAACCCCATTCGTACTCGGCCAATTAGCCTTCACGAAAGACAAAGAGACTCCGAGGTTATGAAGAGTTTTTCTCTGTAAGGGCTAGGTGGAGCAGACAGACTCATATACAGCTTGGAAACATGATCAATCAGTCTGACGAAGTGTCCCGAACTGAAACATCAACTATTTCATGTTCTCCAGGGATGCTGCCTGACCCACTGAGTTACTCCAGCATTTTGTGCCTTTCCTATGGAAACATGCCCTTTGGTCAAACCTGTTCATGCCTACCAAGGTGACTTCCTGAGCAAATCCCATTTGGTCCTTATGCTTCGAAACATTTCCTATCCATGAACCTGTCCAAATGTCTTTTAAACACCACAGTTATGCCCAATTCTGCCATCATCTGTGTAAAAGACTTTCTCCTTAGGTCCCCTTTAAATCTTTCCCCTCACACCATAAAACTCTGCTATCTACTTTTAGACTCCCCTCGCCTGGGAAAAAGAGTGAGAGCATTCATCTTATCTATGCCCATTATGATTTTATAAACCTCAATAAAATCACACCTCAGCCCATTTTGTTCCAGGGAAAACAGTCCCTGTCCAGTCTCTCCTGATAATTCGAGTCCTCCAATTTCTTCTGCATCCTCTCTAGTGTAATCATATCCTTCCTTGAGGATGGTGTCCAGAACTGCACACAATATTATCGGTGTGAATTCAACACTGCCATGTGCAACTGTAAAATGACATTCCAATTCTTGTACTCAATGCCCCACCCAATGAAGACAAGGATGCCAGATGCCTTCTTCATCAGCTTATCTATCTGTGACGCCACTTTCAGGGAACTGAGTACGTACCCCTCAGTCTCTATGTTCTACAGCACTCCCGAGTAGCCTATCAATTACTACGTAAGTCCTGCCCTGGTTTAACTTGCCAAAGTACAACAATTCACATTTGTCTGTGTTAATTTCCACCTGCCATTCCTTTGCCCACGTTCTCAGTTGATCTGGATCAAATTGTAACCTTCTTCGCTGTCCACCACACCATCAGTTTTGGTGTCATCTGCAAACTTACAAATTGTGTACATTCTCATCCAAATTTGGATGAATTCTTTACCCTGTTTTAGAGAGGGAGTTCAGATCCTGGGTAGAAGACGGTATTGCACTAAAGCAAACCCAGAGTGCCCAGGAGGCTGGAAGTAGATTAATTGCTTGTGAAATTAAGTAACTTTTTTATGGAACTTCAAAGCAAAGACAATGTGGATTCAGGTTAATTTGCAATTATTTGATAAATTAAATTGATAATAATTAGCCTTTCAAATAAAAGATGGCCTATCCCAGCTTAACCTACAAATTATTATTGATGAAATGTGCATGCGTATTTAACCGAGAATCTACTTTACATTCTTTTTCCAACGTTTAGTGAATGCCTGCAAAGTGAGCTTGAAATTGAGATTTTTTCACTGCAAATTCCCTCAGCAAAGATGCTTCAATTTCTCCATGAAGTGTGACTGATTTCTTATTTTCCATTCATTACTTGAATATCATCAATCAAGGTTTGAAGGGCTATACTGATAAATCCGGTTGTGTGTATTTCCTGGCTTTGTGACAATATGCCAATGGAGGTGGTGATCTGATGAGTCATTCTAACCACATGTTTGTTCAAACGTACAGATCCATTCTGGAATGAACCATGAAAGTATTCAAATGTAGTCAGGAAGGAGACCTGGTGAACATCAAATGGGGGCCTTTACATTTTTCCATGCAGTTTCAGTGTTATTCATTGCAATGCTGTACTGTGACTGCTATCATACTTCAATGGCTTGGAATGCACTGAGGGTGAAGTCTAGCTCCATGGAATTGGAACTAAAATTTCACATAAAATTGAAACATTACATACTGCAACATATTGAACAAAACATAATAATTTGCAGGGTTTAATCTAACTTTATATGAAGTGGACAGTTTGAGCTTGTGAAAATCATGCATCTTCATTTTAGGATTCAAATTAGACTACCTTTACAGCCTTGAAACCCCTGCCTTAATAGGAAATAAGTTAAAACCTAGCAATAACATTAATGTGAATCCTTTGTTTTACCTTAAAAGGAAACAGAGAGAGTCATTTTGCCTTACTCTACACTGTAAATTAGCTTTTATCAGGTGGAAGGTATCATGATACATTAAATGGGTAACTACTCAATTCTTGATGATTGTCTCCACTTCAAGACTGAATCTAAATGATTCCTTCACCCCAAGTGCGTGAAGGAGAAATATAGGAGGTCCTTCCTTCCCGCTGATGTGAGACTGCACAACCAGCACTGCTCCCTGCAGACGAGTCAACAATAACAGCTACGAACACACGGAAACAGATGACAATTTATGTATCTTTTATTTATAATGAATGATCTCTTGCTCTCTTGCTATCCACTTCACTGCTGTAACATTGTAAATTTCCCCGGTGTGGGACGAATAAAGGGCCTGTCCCACTTAGGCGATTTTAAGGCGACTGCCGGCGACTAAGCTGTCGCCGACAGTTCACTGGGGTGTCGCGGGCATGATCGTGAGGAGTCTTTCAAGAATCGTAGTGGATCTCAGTGCGTCGCTAAGATATCAACCGGAGTGAAATTTCTCGGCGACAGCTGGCTTGTCGCCAGGTATTGTTGCTTATTGCGGACGCTGTCGCCTGCTGTCCCCAGGTTTGCTTGGTTCACTTAGATGTAT
Source organism: Rhinoraja longicauda (assembly GCF_053455715.1). Classification (NCBI taxonomy): domain Eukaryota; kingdom Metazoa; phylum Chordata; class Chondrichthyes; order Rajiformes; family Arhynchobatidae; genus Rhinoraja; species Rhinoraja longicauda. The sequence goes on along the minus strand of NC_135961.1, from coordinate 47,521,504 downwards.
TTAGAAGCACATAATATTAAAATAAGTAAAGTCATTTCAAGATACCATAAAATACTTGTGTTTAACCAATTTATTTACCGTCAGGACATTTGACAGGTAGATTGGAGGCGACAGTTTGACGGTCAGGTAAGCATGGGAAGTTCCGCGATGTTTATGGCCATCAGCCATTACATTTAAAGTAGGCTTCCAGTCAAGATATGCAACCCAGAAATAAGATATGCATCTCCCATACATTTTCAAAGAATGCCCACACACTTTTCACAAAAATCTATTTAACCACTTTTAAAATTAAATTTCTTAATACTGCAATTAGTAAACTGGAAGTCAATCCAGTTTATGCCTTGTTACAGTGAAGCTTGGTTTTCAAGTAACCTGGGCAAGATGTTACATTTCAAAACTCTCAGGTACTTACCGACTTGTCAGTGATTTCAGCGAAATTTAGGACACCGGAGAAGCATTGACAGCGTGGGAATTTTCGCGATGTTTACGAAGACGGTGTAATCTCAACCTGACTCGGCATTGTCGTGGTCATTGTCGTCGGGTGCAAGAAAATTTCGGCGATCTGCTACGACTTTGACAGTCGCCGGCTGTCGCCTAAAATATATATATATATAAACATAGCACAAAAAGTAAGGAAATTTGTGTTTGGTAGATTATTTCTTTGTTGTAACAATGCTTCTTGGCAATAAATCTTATACCGTTGGAAAGCCTGTATATTTCCCTTTTAAATGGTGCCACATTTGTAAGGAACATGCATTTGTGGGATGAGCAGCAGAGCTGAGTATATGGGTTGCGCCCATGAAAAATTTGCCAAATCTTCTCTGCCAATGCCAAACAGCTTATTCTGCTGTTGCTATTGACTCTTGTTTTGAGCTTCTGGTACCCCCAGGTGCTGACAAGAATGGGATGCCATCCCACAACAGTGTGTGACCAGGCTGGTGACCAGCATGAGGAGGAGGTGCCAGGCTGTTATGGCTGTGTATGGTTCTTCCACACGCTACTGTGGCTCCTGTTTATTAAATGAATAAATTGTTAAATTGCCAATATGTCTTGTTTCTTCAGACTTCAATCATCCAATCCACCAAACAACACCGAACAAGAGCCAATGGCAGAATAAGCTGTTTGGCATTGGCAGAGATTTGGCAAATTTTTCATGGGCGCAACCCACATACTCAGCTCTGCTGCTCATCCCACAAATGCATGTTCCTTACAAATGTGGCACCATTTAAAAGGGAAATAAACAGGCTTTCCAACGGTATAAGATTTATTGCCAAGAAGCATTGTTACAACAAATAAATAATCTACCAAACACAAATTTCCTTACTTTTTGTGCTATGTTTATATATATATATATATGTTGTTGACCAGAACAAGGTCAAAATTACTTCAAAGAAAACAGGACTGTAGTTTTGCCATCCAGCTGGAATGTTGGGCCAAATTGTTAAAGAAGTTCAAGATGGAAGAAAGTCATGACAAATCAGCAGTGCCTCTCGGGGAAGAAAAGGCAGAGAGCTGAGTAAGTTGCTTACTTAGCGAAACAGAGATGTTTACTTTGCTTTGTATTTTGCTATTGCATCTTTTCACGGTGGATGCCATTAAAATAAAGCTAATCTTTGTTATCAGAAAAGAATTAGACACAACCCATATGTCTGGGTGATTCAAGCTTGATTAGATTTTAAAAAGTCCAGGCAGCATTATACAGGACACAAAATTGGCTTGATGATAGGAGTCAGAGGTTGTTTTCAGATTGGAGACCTGTGACCTGCAGAGATCAGTGCAGGTTTCCCTGTTGTTTGTCATCTATATTAAAGATTTGGATTAAAATGTAGTTGGCATGGTTATTACATTTGTGTGTGACACCAATATTGGTGGTATAGTGGATAGTGAAAAAGGTTATTTAAGATTTCAACACATTCTTTAACTTTGGGAGGTTGAATGTGATGGGAAAATATACAATTAATGGCATACTCATTACAGCATTGATGTACAGAGGCATCTTGAGACCAAGTCCATACATCCCTGAAAGTAACAACACAGTAGATAGTTGGTAAAGAAGGCATATGGTATAAACCGAAGATAGACACAAAAAGCTAGAGTAACTCAGCGGGACAGGCAGCATCTCTGGAGAGAAGGAATGGGTGATGTTTCGGGTTGAGACCCTTCTTCAGACTGGTAGGGATAAAAGAAACGAGAGATATAGACGATGATGTGGAGAGATAAAGAACAACGAATGAAAGATATGCAAAAAAGTAACGATGATAAAGGAAACAGCCAATTGTAAGTTGTTTGTAGGGTGAAAATGAGAAGCTAGTGTGACTTGGGTGGGGGAGGGATGGAAAGAGAGGGAATGCCGGGGCTACCTGACGTGAGAGAAATCAATATTCATACCACTGGGCTGTAAGCTGCCCAAGCGAAATATGAGATGCTGTTCCTCCAATTTGCGTTTAGCCTCACTCTGACAATGGAGGAGACCGAGGACAAAAAGATCCGTGTAGGAATGGGAAAGAGAATTAAAGTGTCCAGCAACCAGGAGATCAGGTTGGTTCAGGTGGGCTGAGCAAAGGTGTTCCACAAAACGATCGCCCAATCTGCATTTGGATTCGCTGATGAAGAAGAATCCACATCTTGAACAATGGATACAGTAGATGAGGTTGGAGGAGGTGCAAGTGGACCTCTGCCTTACCTGAAAGGACTGTCGGGATCCCTGGACAGAGTCGTGGGAGGAGGTATAGCGACAGGTGTTGCATCTTCTGCGGTTGCAGGGGAAGGAACCTGGGGAGGGGGTGGTTTGGGTGGGAAGGTGAAGAGATGGAAAAATGTGGCTAGTGGTGGGATCCCGTTGGAGGTGGCAGAAATTTCAGAGGATTATGTGTTGTATGCGGTGGGGTGGATTGTAAGGACTAGGGCGACTCTGTCTCTGTTGCGACTAGGGGGAGGGGGAGCAAGGGCAGAGCTGCGGGGTACCGTGGAGACACGAGTGAGGGCCTCATCTATAATGGGAGAGGGGAACCCTATTCGATAAAGAATGAAGACATCTCGGATGTTCTAGTATGGAACACCTCATCTTAGGCGCAGATGCGGCATAGCCGGAGGAATTGGGCATAGGGGATAGAGTCTTTGCAGGAAGCAGGGTGGAAGAAGTGTAGTCAAGATAGTTGTGGGAGTCAGTGGGTTTGTAATAGACGTCGGTCAATAGACCATTTCCTGTGATGGAGACTGTGCGATCAAGAAAGGGGAGGGAGGTGTCGGAGATGGTCCAAGTAAATTTGAGTGCAGGATGAAAATTGGTGGTGAAGTTGGTGAATGCATATGGTATGCTTGTCTTCATTGGTCAGTGCACTTAGTATAAGAGTCAATCAAGCCACATTTGGAGTATTGCATGCAGTTCTAGTCACCCCATTACGGGAAGGATGTGGAGACTTTGGAAAAGGTGCAAACCAATTTACGGAATGTTGCTTGGATTAGAGGGTTTTAGCTATAAGGAGAGGATGGACAGACTTGGATTTCTTGGTTTTCTTTGCAATGCCAGAGATTGAGGGGAGATATGATAGGTATATAAAATTATGAGGCATAAACAGTTAGAATCTTTTTCCCAGGGTGGAAAGATCAAAGACTAGAGGACTTTGTTTTAAGGTGAGAGGGGAAAAGTTTAAGGGAGACATTGTGGACTGAAGGGTCTGTGCCTGAGCTGCAATGTTCTATGTCATATGTTAACTGGGAAAATGGGCCAAGGAATGGCAGATGGTATTCAACTCAAACAAATACGAAGTGTTCCATTTTGGTAAGATAAACCAGGGTAGGATTAACTGTGCTCTGCTATTGAACACCCATATGGAGTCCACCTACGTGAATGATTTGAATTTCATCACATACTTTTATGTGTTTAAAAGTGTTATGTGAGTTTCACTTCTGTTTGTGTCGTTAAACCTTATTTGTGTGACTTCAGAAGTTTTTTTGAAAATGTTTAAATGCTGCAAAATGCCAGGGACTTAAGAAATGCTCAAATGTCTTTGTTGAGAAAAGAGGTCCACTAAAGATGAGTTTACACTTGCCACGTAGGTCAGCATCAAACCCAGTTGGTCAATTCCAACTCTTGCTGACAGAAATACAAGAACATAGACAGAGTGCCAACCACCATTGCAGCAGATGGTTTTTAAGACTAGTGGAAAATTTATGTTAGAAATAGGACAACTATAAAACCATAAAGTGATAGTATAGTGGAGACAAAAGTAACTGCAGATGCTGGTTTAGAAAAAAAAGTCTTTGACTAATTCAGCAGATCAGACAGCATCACTGGAGGACATCAATCAGGTTTGTACCCTTCCTCAGACTGACTAGTAGGAGGAAGAAAGCTGGAAAAGGTGGGGATGGAACAAACCCCAGCAAGCAATAGGTGGATACATGTGAGGGGGGTATTTTAAGAGCAGATGGGTAGAAAAAAGCTACAGATAAAAAGGAGACAAAAGGGTGTTAAATAAGGAGAGCAGAGGAGTGAAATGAGAAGCCAGAGGAAGAGATATACGGGGAAGGGAGAAAGGGAAAAATGGATGTACAGCTAACGGGGCTAAGGAAGAGAGGGGAAGAAAAAAGAAGGTTGGGGAGAATGTCGACTAAAATTGGAGAATTCAATATTCAAACCATTGGGTTGTAAGCTAGGCAAGTGGAATATGAGGAACTATTCCTCTAGCTTGTTTGTGGCGTTACTCTGGTAATGGAGGAGCCCCAGAACAGAAAGGTCAGCTTGAAAATGGGAAGGGGAGTTAAAATGGTTCGCAACCAGGAGACCCAGCAGACTTTGGAAGACCTAGAGCAAGTGTTTGGCAAGTCGGTCGCCTAGTCTATGTTTGGTCTAACCAATGTAAAGGAGGCCACAGCAGGAGCATGAAATGTAATTGGTTAGAGGAAATGCATGCTAACCATGTCTCACCTGAAAGGACTGCTGGGGCTCTTTGATGGAAATGAGGGAGGTGCAGGGACAAGTCTTATATCTCCTGCAGTTGCAGGGGAGGGTATAGTTTTGGTGGGAAGGGATGAGTACACCAAGCTGTGGAGGGAGTGGTCTCTATGGAAAGCGGAAAGGGGTGGGGATGAGAAGATATGACTGGTGGTGGAATAACGAGAAGGTGGTGGAAAAATCAGGGAATGATGTGTTAATGCAGTGGATGATGGGGTTAAAGATAAGCACCAGGGGACTCCATTTTTCTTCCGTCTTGGGGAGGAGAAGCAAGATCAGAACTACGGACACAGAAGAGATAAGGCAGAGGGAGGAGCAGCAGGAAGAGAACAACTTATTTACTAGAGAAAAAGGACATTTTGGATATCCTCGAATGGAAAATCGCAAGTTAGAAGCAGATGCAGTGGAGAGAGAGAAATTAGTAGGGGATGTCATTCTTGCAAGAGAAAGGAGATGTAGTGTAGATAACTGTGGGAGTCAGTAGGTTTACAATAGACATCAGACGACAGTCTCGCCTCTCTGATGGAGACAGAGAGATTGAGAAGAGACAGAGAGGCGTCAGAGATAGTTGAAGTGAACTTAAGGTCGGGGTGGAAGTTCATGGTGGTGTTGATGAAGGTGCTGGAGGTACCCCGAAATCAGTCATTGGTGTAGTGAAGAAGGTTAATGAGAGACAGCGCATTGGTGCAGCAGTTGGTATTGCTGCTTCACAACTTCTACGATCTGGCTTTGACCCTGACCTTGGGTACTGTCCGTGCAGATTTTGTACGTTCTCTCTAATTGGGCAGATCTACTCTGGATATAGTCAGTTTCCTCCCACATCCCAAAGATATGCTTGTAGGTTAATAGCAAAAATAATCAGAGGAGTTGATGGGTGTGTGAGAGAGAATACATTATAGTGGTTCAGGGAAGTAAGGAGGTGTAGAACTAATGGAATTGCTCCCCAGTGAGTAGCATGAAACCACGAGGCTAAACTGTTTTTTTATAAGGTAAACTAGTCAATGATATCCACATCCATCAAGTAGCTATGCAAAGCTCAAATATAAAAAATGAGCATTTGGTGAGGTAAAGAAGTTGTGATTGTGAATTTTAGAATCAGAAAGAAATGTGACCACTTTCAGGACAGTAGGAGGAAACAAGGGAAGCTCAGAAGAAGAAACATTACACCAGTTTTCCTTTTATACTTTGCTTTCAGTTTTATTCTTACTTAATTTAGGACAATAAACCTATTGTAAGAAATAAGACATTTTCTGTGGGCAGAAGTTCATTCTTTCATCCTTTGTTAATATTTAATGGAAAATGAACACCACAGAATCCATGGATGATGGAATGAGCAATCCACAAATATGCTTTCACTGACAGTCTAGGTTTTAGAAGTCTATAGAAATATGATAAAGAAATTTATCATATTGCTGGAAAGCCTTGAGAGTTTTAAATGAATACAAAAACATTTTGGAAACGTTCAACTTAATACATAGTTCACTTAAACATACAAAGCTTGAAGTTTTATGAAGTCACTTTCAATAAAATGTTTGTACTGAATGCATGTGGATGAAAATAAAAATTTGAAGCACATCAGCCATTGCTCATTTGATAGCACTCTCATCTCAGAGTCAGTACATGTTGAATTAACGACCGTTTCAGAATTTTAAGACAAATATATAGGCTGACACTCGTTGTGATCATCTACAGCAGATAATTGTGTGATGCAGATAATTATAGAATATAGTCATAGAGTATAGACTAATACAGCACAGAAACAGGCCATTCAGCCCAATTGACTGAAGAAGGGTCTTGACCTGAAAGGTCATCCATTCCCTCTCTCCAGATATGCTGCCTGTCCCGCTGAGATACTCCAGCATTTTGTGTCTACATTCAGCCCAATTCATCCATGCTGACTAAGATGCCCCATCCAAGCCAGTCCCATTTGCCTGCATTTGGCCCATCTATCTATACATTACTAAAACTCTCATTTTTTTGTTCCCCCGTTTGTTTGTTCCCTTTGTTTGTGCTGTTTGTTTGTGTCCATTCATCCGGAAACACAGCCAAAATGGTACATGATAGCACAACAATTTTAGGCCCACCTTATTCACCATTGTCCTGGGGTCTGCAGTGGCATGTTTCGTTCAAATTGGTCTTATATTTTTTAAGTTATTGACATTTTAAAGTTTTAAAAATCACTTTTCCATTTTTATTGGCCGTCAGCCGCATTCAATGTCACAATGGGACCCGCCAGAGTGATTAGAGTGGCGGCCAATGAGAGGGGGGGGGGCACGATGGCTACCAGGGACGGGATCCGCCAGAGTGATGAGAGTGAGGGGGCTGAGCTGTTGAGCAGAAACTTTAATGAATGCGCTCCCCCCCCCTGCCAGGAGGATCGGGGCCCTGTCCCGGCGTGCCCCACGCCTGACCTTCCTCCCATGGTGCAGCGCGGCGGCAGAGGGTCATGGTGACCTTCCTCCCGTGGTGCGCAGAGGGTTGTGTTTTTGATGTCGCAATAGGAGAAGATCCACGCGTGCGCAGTTGGGGCCCGTTCATTTAATACAGATGTTCCTCGACTTACGATGCTTCGAATTATGATATTTCGACTTTGCGATGGTGCAAACGGCAACGACCTGTAGTGAGCCACAGCACGCTTCCGGCCACGTGATCTAATACAGATACTCCCCGAATTACGATGCTTCGACTTACGATGTTTTGACTTTGCGGTGGTGCAAACGGCGGGGGGAGGGATAAGGGGGGTTGAGGGGGGCTGGAATGGGTGAGTGGGGAGAAGGCGGAGGGGAGGATAAGGGGGGTTGAGGGGGGATTTAGTGGGTGAGTGGGTGAGGGGGGTTGAGCGGAGGAGGGGGATAAGAGGAGTTGAGGGGGGATGGAGTGGGTGAGTGGGTGGGAGGGTTAGGGGAGGAGGGGAGATAAGGGGGGTTGAGGGGGGATGGAGAGGGTGAGTGGGTGAGTGGGAGGGGGGGTGGGGGGTGGTTGCACGGAGAGCTGCCGGGCCCACAGGAGAGATTTGGACCCAGAGGGTCCACGCCCGTCTAGTATCATCTAAACCTCCTATAAATGTATCTGTCTTATATCATATCTTTATTCATTTATTGGATGCTAATAAAGTCATAATTTATTATGCTTTTGAGCAAGTAGTAACCCTACGAACCTCTGCATCCTGCTGGTGTACACACTCCAAGAATGTTTATAGACCCTCAAAAATGGAGGAGCCGAAACATATTTTATAAGGCTTGGATGTTGTGTGACTTGGATGAGTATGTGGATAGGAAATATGGCTCATTCATAACTCAAGGCCTGATTTGTCAAGACAAAGTATATCAGGTGGACATACTCTGATTTAACAATGGCAAAATGCAATTAACACGATATTGTGAATGAATAGAAGAAACAAGGTGCCACCAAAGACTTAAAATACCAGCAGCTGGGGGCCAGTAAACAATTCTTGGCAAAGTAGTAGATTTCTATGCCTAAGTAGAAAGTTTTACACGGAAGGGAAAGGTTTGGAGTCATATGGGTCTGATTCAGGCAAGTGTGACTGGTTTCATTGTGTAACTTGATCGGCAGTGCCCAGTTGTGGCCAAGGGCCTGCTTCCACGCTGTATCATTCTTTCACCCAAGGACTCTAAAAATAAAAATTGAAGTAAAGATATGTATAATCTTTTAACTCTCAAACAAGTAGCTCAACATTCCAGGGTTTCAATGTTTCCGATGAGATAGAGAGGTAAAAGAGATGAAGGAGTTGCAATATCATATCATCATATATCATATATATACAGCCGGAAACAGGCCTTTTCGGCCCTCCAAGTCCGTGCCGCCCAGTGATCCCCGTACATTAACACTATCCTACACCCACTAGGGACAATTTTTACATTTACCCAGCCAATTAACCTACATACCTGTACGTCTTTGGAGTGTGGGTGGAAACCGAAGATCTCGGAGAAAACCCACGCAGGTCACGGGGAGAACGTACAAACTCCTTACAGTGCAGCACCCGTAGTCAGGATCGAACCTGAGTCTCCGGCGCTGCATTCGCTGTAAAGCAGCAACTCTACCGCTGCGCTACCGTGCCATCAGGAAGAATGCCATAGCTGCACTCAGAGAGGACATACCGGAGGGTTCATCCACTGAAGCAATATGAGTAGAGCTTATACTATGGGGCTCCCAATAGCCAGCGGAAGCTAAGGCAACAGATAGGTAGACACACGGTACGCGGATTATGGAAAGATGCAAAACCAATAGAGTTGGCACAGTGGGTGACATTAACTTCCCCAATAAAGACTGGGACTTCTTTAGTGCAATAGGCGTAGACAGTACAGTAAGGGGCTCAGAATGTATCTTTGCAGGGTACTGGTGTTGAGAATTATTGTGGAAGATGGCTTATCGCCTATCATTAATTATGGTCTATGGATCAGAAAGTTGAGGATCCAGTGGTAGAAGGCAGTGCAGAGTGCAGATGAGTTTGGTTAGTAATATAGTGATGAAGGTGGAACTTCAGTAAATAAATAGAGGCCTGATGTAGGTGTCCGTGTTATCTAGATTATCCCCATGACCCGAGCAATGTGTCATCTAGGAGCTTCTGTGGGTGCAAGCTGTGGACAAATTGGCTGCTGTATCTGTTGCCCTACAGCACTCATTTCCATTTCAGAATTACGTTATTGGTTATAATGTGCTTTGGGATAACCCAAGACCATGAATGCCACTACAAAAATGCACTTACTTCCCTTTAGTAGAGGAAAAATCAACAAAGGCATGACAACAACTATAGTGGGGGTCAGGGAGCATCTGTGGAGGGAAAAAGACAATTGATGTTTCAGACATCATTTCTATTTTCTATCTATTTACCTCCACAAATATTCACTGACCCGCCAAGTTCCGACAGCATTCTTTTTTGCTCAAAACTGAATACGTATTTGTTCTGCCTAATTCATTCCGAATAACAAAATAAGTTCTCTATCACTCCTGTAACTAATACAACAATTCTGTTGTACATCAAAACTGTCTTCAGTAATTGAAATTTCCACTACTCCTTTAACCAATGTCAAAAATAGTCTTACATAAAGCATAACAGACTGCATTTAGACATACAATAATTTATATTGAGTTACCTTATACCACTACGCTGTTCCAATTACAAACTCTTTAAATACTAATCTTAACTCCATAAATGCCAGTGCATTCCTCACCATAATTCCAAAAGTTCATTAAAAAACTAAAAGCAATAAGCCTACCTCAATTATAGAAATCCGCTCATTCCACATTTTAGGCTACAAACACATAGTCCAAAAACCTAGCTTACAATATCAATGTATCTCACTCATTCCAATTGTTGATGTTGTGTTATTTCTTGATCATGGAATCAGACAACGCAGGTGTCGGCTACTTCGCCCATTGCGCTCCATGTCATGACCAGATTTTGAGGAGTATCCTGCTCCAGTCACCACCTGATCCAGGCAATTTGTAGTGAATGAGAGCAGTGCAAGCAATAACAGGTCTCACAACCAAGCTCCTCCTATGGAGTCATGCAAAATTTAAACCAGGAGTTATAAATGTGAACAAAATCTTGAGTGCAATGAGAAATAACGATTAGGATAAAAAGATGAGATCAGAGAGATAGGTCGAAACAGACAGAAACAAGTAAAATTAAATTAAAGAAACTAATTTCTAAACAAATTTGACTCTCTTTTAAAATTAATATTTTGAAGCCATAGAGATTGTCTGCCTCCAACCCCCCTACTCCCCACCATTATTAACAATATTCCTCTGTTCCTGTCTATGCATGCAAATGTTTTCTATTGTACAGAATAACTTTAACCTCGTGGGGAACAGAAAATTACTGCTAGAGGATGCATACAAAACCGACATGATCCCTAACATTATATTGTGATATAATTACTGGGGAGGTGTTAACTCGTAGAAGTCTTCAGTTGCAATATTATCTTGGTTTTAACAACGTAGAACTGTTACAATGTAGCCTGTGGATTTGTTGATATCTCATAATTTCCACAACCAATTGGCGTTAAACAAGGATGCTGGAAAACGCTGTTCAATTCATTGTGTTATAATTATAAGTGTTGTTCGTCTCAATATTATTTAAAGCAACAAATCTGTGCCTATGTGTCAGTGTAGAATGAGTACTCTATCCCTGATTTGCACAATCCCAAGTAGTTCCATATTGCTATCCATGAAATTAAGTAATTTACCACAATTGTGGGATTCTCAACTAAAGACGTCTTCACATCACTGCACTATTTAATGCACACAACTGTCGAGGATTATTTAAATTAGGCTTAAATCTCTGCATGTAAGCTCACATTCTATGCTGTGCAGCAACAAGTGCCTTGATAAGGAAATGCTATATTTTATAGGTGTTATTTTTTTCAGGGGAAACAAGAAATCAAGGCCTTATTTTCCCTCAGGTGGATATGAAAAATCCCGCAGGTAGTGCAGCTAATAGAACTGCTGTATCACAGCTACAGAGATCTGAGTTGAACCTTGACCTCCAACACTGTGTAGAGTTAGCAGTTCTCTCTGTGACCATGTGGGTTTCCATCAGCCATTCTGGCTTCCTCCAGCACCTCAAAAGACTTGTAGGCTGGTACATGAATTGGCCACTGTAAACTTATCCAAGTGTAGGTGGGTGCTAAAATTGATGGGACTGAGGAGAAAATAGGTTACAGGGAGAAATAATGGGATATTGGTATTGCTTTGTGTGCTGGCACAGACTGGATGGGCCAGATGGCCTCCTTCCATGCATATCAATGAAAAGTAGTAGTGTTTTCTCTCAAACATCACAGTGTTGATTCTGATGTGCAAGCGGCCTGCTTCATTTCCTAATTAAAAAAACTACCTACATATCAAAAATGATTAATTAGCTGTATGTCTTCTGTATGTCTTGAGGTTGTGAAATAGTTTAAATAAATGCATCGACTTTGCAAACTATGATATGAGCAAAACAGGTTGCATGATCAGTGACCTAAACACCACCTTAAACATTCACATCCCACCAATAGCACTGTGGCTGTGTTGTGTATCATTTGCAATTCCCAACGACCCCTTGACAGTACCTCCAAAACCTTGTGTTCTCTACCTCAAAGAAAAACAGCTCCAATTCAGCTCCAATTCTCATCTGAATCACATGTCACCCAGACTTAGCAACATTACAACATAGCAACATTTCATTGTTAAATCCACTTGAGCAAATTTGACTTTCAATGTGATCACATTAATTAATGAAAATTTATCAGTCTTGGAAGTAAAATTGACCAAGCAACAATTGCCTTTTGCAAAAGCATAAGAAATTTCTACCAACCCCTGATTATAATTTTCCAGTCGTCTTTGGTGACAAGTCCTTACTTATGTGGTCATATTGTTCAAAAAGAGAGTCCTAGCAATTAGTTCCAAACTTCACTCCTGGCTTTACATTTTAGGTCCCAGACTCCACAGCAGTGAGATAGTACAAATGCAAAACAGTGCAGATGTGATGGAAATAACATTGGTGACAATTCTCAGTGTGTCAGGTTGCATTTCTGAAGAGAGAAAGTAAATTGTTTTGGATTGATGGTTTTTCATGATGATAAACCCCTAACCTGAAACATTAATTCAATTTCCCCCTGTGTGGTTGCGGCCTGAACAAATAATAGTTCCATCATTTTCAGCTTTTATTTCATTGGAAAAACTTTCTCTCCATCTTACTTATTAGATAACATGAAAACATTGATTAAATCCTTCTTTTCCTATTCCAGGGAATAAAACTTTAGCTCCTTTAATCTTTCCAATTAACCCTGAGTTTCCAGATATTATTTTGTATAGCTATCATCTTTCCTTCACTCAAAATCTCCTTCCCTATGTACCATGCCCAGAACTGAACAAAATACTCCAGGCTTAGCCTAATCAGGAAAGGAAAACCAAAAACCTGCAGAATCTGAAATTAAAACTGAAAATGCCAGAAATATTCAGCAGTTCAGGTAGCATCGGTGGAAAGAGATCGAGTTTCAGGTCCGGCACCCTTCATCAGTCCAGGACATGAAATATTAACTGTTTCTCTTTCCATAAATAATGCCCAATTGGCTGCATTTCCAATCAGTCATAGAGTGATACAGTGTGGAAACAGGCCCTTCGGCCCAACTTGCCCACACCAGCCAACATGTCCCAGCTACACTAGTCCCACCTGCCCACGTTTGGTCCATATCCCTCCAAATCTGTCCTATCAATGTACCTGTCTAACCTTTTCTTAAATGTTGGGATAGTCCCTGACTGAACTACCTCCTCTGGCAGCTTGTTCCATACACCTACCACCCTTTGTGTGAAAAAATTACCTCTCAGATTTCTATTAAATCTTTTCCCCTTCACCTTAAACCTATGCCCTCTGGTCCTCGATTCACCTACTCTGGGCAAGAGACTCTGTGCATCTACCCGATCTATTACTCGTATTTTTGGTTTTTATTTGTCTTTTTGACCATATTCTTCACCTGCCCAGGACAATTGAATGATTGATGTACGTGGATTCAGAAATCTCTGTGTACCTCAGCTGGTTCCCACTCCGAACCATTTTGAAGTGCTCTAACCTTTTTCATCCAAAGTGTTGTGTGAAGGCAAGCAAAGTTCAGAATGAATGCTTTCCATTCAAATTATAAACTGAATTTAAATTGTGTAACTGCTATGGATTGTTAGTCCAGACCTCTGGTTGCAGTCTGGGTTGAGTTTGAGTTTAGTTTATTGAAAAGTTTTAGTTGTGTGTGAACCAAGCAGTGGAAAGACAATACAATGGAGCCATCCACAGTGTACAGATACATGATAAAAAGAATAGTACATTGTTCAAGTAAGAAATGCTGCTGCCGGAGTAGAAATTTTAAAAAGTGGAGCGATTGTAATGCGTGATTGCAGATCCACTTCTGTGACTAGCACAAAAAAGATTGTCTGGCTTGTGCGCCATCTTGAACCCATTGTTTCCATTACCCAGTCTGGTAATTTAGCCATTGTATTTCCACTTGTGCCCTTGCTTTTGAATTATTATGACAACAGAAAATCAGTTCTGGCTAATCCAAATCGGAGTTTCTACAAATAATTCTTTAATTCTTTTATTCTACAAATAAACTGCTTTATATGGTTTTCCATTACATTCACATGTATCTCTGAAATGACCAGTTCATTTAGAATATCCCTTCCTCGTTTGATTTACCTTTTTCAATGATAGAAACATACTTCAGATGTCAGCAAAGTCAAATTGATAGCCAGCGATTTAATTTAAAAATTTATCTGTTTTACGTGCAGCTGTTTGAAAATTTGAAATGGAAAGTGGTAAGAAGCCCATACTGAAAGAATGTGATGCTTCTGTCTCCTGCCAAAAAAAGAAAGCATCAAATAACTATTACTTTACTTCTAACAAAAACTACTTCTGATAACATTATTTTTGGAAACCATGCTCCAATGAAGAAGCACACCATCTCCATAATTCTTTGGGGTAAAGGTTCCCTAACGGCCTTGAACTGAAACATTATATGTCGTAAAAGGAATTCTCCAACCGAGCAAAAATGTAAACAATTTAATATAACCAGATCAAAAGGAAAATGTACATTGAAGCACGGAAGATGTGTTGAGAAGAACAGCAGAGAAAATTTAAACTCAAGAGAACCCGAAGAGCAGAATCCCTCAGAATCGTTGCCTTTCCCCCCAGAGTCAAGAGAGTCAAGAGTCATATGTACTGAAAGGGAACAAATAAATTCGTACTTGCAGCAGCATAACATGTCTGTACACACAGTACTTAATAGATAACATAATAAAAAATTAAGTTAAATAAATTAAAAAACCTCGATATCGGTGCAAAACAAAAGAAAAGGCCCAAGGCCCTACTGTAACCAAGACAGTTCGTAGTTCGAAGTTTAGTTGGTGTTTGTAGTGTTCAATGACGATGGTTGTTAGGAAGAAGCTGTTCCTGAACCTGGAGGTCAGTTTTCAGACTCCTATACCTTTTTCCCAATGGCAAGAGTGAAATGAGGATGTGGCCAGAGCAATGTGCGTCCTTGATGATGCTGGCTGCCTTTTTGAAGCAGCACCTTAGATAGATCCCTTCAAATGTGTGGAAGTCATAAAATGTGATGGACTGGGCAGAATTCACCACTTTTTGTAATCTTTGTTTCTGGGTGTTCTAGTTGCTGAGCCAGGATGTGATGCAACCCGTCAATGTGGATTATACTGTGCACCTGTAGAAGTTCAAGAGTGTATTCAGTGACATGCCCAATCTCAGTCTTCTAAAGAAATAAAGGCGTTGATGGGCTTTCTTTATGATTGCATTATTGTGCTTGGTCCAGGACAGATCTTCAGGTATATGCATACCCAGGAACTTGGAAGTTGTTAATACTCTCCACCACCAACCCATTGATGAAGACAGGTTTGTGGATCCATAGCTTTCCCAGACAGGTTGTTATTCTGGCACCATTCAATCAGATGATCGATCTCCCTCCTATACATTTATTCATCATTAACCGTAATTTGTCCAACAATGATAGCGTCGTTGGTGGAGTTAGTACTGATAGAGTTAGTACTGTGTCGGGCTACACAGTCATGGGAATGGAGTCAGTAGAGCAGAGGACTGAGTACACAGCCTTGAGGTGCCCCTGTGCTGATGGTTATCAAGGAGGAAATGTTGTTGCCAATTCGTACTGATTATGCTGATGAGGAAACCGAGGATCCGAGGATCCAGTTACAAAAGGATATGCAGAGACCCAATTCCCTGAGCTTGGTATCACGTTTGAAGGGTATGGTGGTGTTGAACGTCGAGCTGTAGTCGATGAACATCAGCTTGACGGATATGTTTTTATTGTTCAAGTGGTCCAATGCACAGTGGAGAAACAGCGAGATTGCATCCCCCATTGATCTATTGTGGCGGTAAGCCAATTGTAGAGGGTTCTAATTCTTGCTACGGTAGGAGTTGATATGAGACATAACCAACCTCTCAAAGCACTTCGTCACCACGGACGTTAGTGTCACCAGTCCATAGTCGTTGAGGCATGTCATATTAGTCTTCTTGGCAGAGATATTATTAATGGCCTTTTAAAGCAGGTGGGAACCTTAGACCTCAGTAACGGGAGGTTGAAGATGTCCTCAAAAACTGCAGCCGATTTTGAGAACGCATCTAGGTACATCATCAAGTCCAGAACCTCACCGAGGGTTCACCCACCTGAAGGACCTTTGACGTCAGCCTCAGTGACTGAGATTACAATACCATCAGGGGCAATGGGAGCCCAAGAAAGCACATTAGTAATCTCCCTGTCTAAGTCTGTGTAGAACATACGGAGCTTGTCCGGGAGTGATGCCTCGCTGTCGCTTCAGCTGCCACTTGGTTTCGCCATGTAAGAAGTGATGGCATGCAAGCTCTACCACAGCATCTGAATGTCTGTCTCATCCTCCAATTAAGAGCAAAAGTCAATTTTAATCTTTTTGATGGCCTTCTCGAGGTCAAAACTCAATTTCTCGTATGAATCTGCATCAGCAGACTTGAATGCCGGTGATCTGACCCTCAGAGGATTGTGAACATCCTGGTTCATCCGAGGCTTCAGGTTGCGGAACACTCAGATGGCTTTGGTGGGAAAACAGTCCTCCACACTTTTCCTTATGAAGTCGGCAACAACCTTGGCATACCCATTCAAGTTCATTGCCGAGTCCTTGAACATTGACCAGTCTACCAATTCCTATTTGTGTTTATGATGATTATTTTCAGAATGGCTCTCATATTTAACCAAATATTCAAAATACCATTAGTGAGGATTCCAATAAATATCCCTCCTGCTTTGTATGCCACTTCACCACCATATGACACCCATTCTGTCCACACCACTTTTCCTTCATTTCTGGTTAAAGGGAATAAGTAAAGGGACTAGAAGGAGTGGAAGAAAGTTTACTAAGTCTGGTTCCAGGGATTTCACTGTAAGATTAGCATGGAGAAGCTGGGATTGTTTTCAAAGTAAATATCTGGCACAGTCACCCTCACAGAAACAAATAAAGTGCCAGACTCCTCCATCACAGTTGTCACAACTGAAGTATTAAATCAAACAGTTTAGGAAGGTACTAGAAAGAGTGGAAGGAAAAATGCTTTAGGGATTTTGGCAATAAGATTGGAATGCAGAAACTGAGGTTTTTCTCAAAGTTAAGGTGAGATTTGAAAGAGTTGTACAACATTATTCAAGACAAAGATCTACAGAATTTTTTATAATAAGAGAATCTGGGGACCTGGTGGTGCAGGAATGCATGAATGTGAACGATTATCCATAATCTTAGGATGGCAGAACAAGTGCAAGGAGCAGATTGGCCTAATTTTGGTTTACATCTCTTATGTTATTATGTATTTCAGAGAAATATGTTCCCATTACCGGTTGGTTCAAAGAATAAGGAGCACAGATCTAAAATTCTGGGTAAAAGATACAATGAGCAGAGAAGGAAAATCTTTGACTCTGCAAGTAGTTAGAAACTGAAATTCTCTATCGATAAAGCTGAAGGAAGATACAATTAAGGCCTCCAAACAGAAATTAGATGGGCACTTGTTCTCTTCAATCTCCATATTGATGATCTGTCCAAGCAATTGAAAGCCTGTAATACTGGGTGCATGATTGGTAACATTTTAGTGAACCATATTATGTATACAGATGATCTTGTGGTCCTTAGTCCATCTAGCGCTGGTCTACAGCAGCTCCTTGCTATATGTTCTGTGTTTGGTGTGGAACATGATATCAAATATAATGCCAGTAAGAGTGTTGTTATGATCTGTTGAACCAAAGAGGATAAATGTCTAAAATTTCCTGATTTTAAATTGACTGATAATAATCTTAGTGTGTGTAATAAGGTAAAATATCTTGTACATTTTATTACAGAACCAATGACAGATGATGAGGATATTTATAGGCAACGCCGCATGATGTATACATAAGCAAACATTCTCTTGCGCAAGTTTGGTGCATGTACAGATGGGGTGAAGCTGTCTCTGTTCAGAGCATACTGTACACCACTCGACACTGCACACTTGTGGTCAAACTATAAAAAAGCTTGCTTACAGAATCTTCAGGTAGCTTTTAATGATGACATGAGGATATTACTTAAGAGACCAAGATGATGTAGTGCAAGTGAAATGCTTGTGGCTGCAGGTGTTAATACCCGACAAGCCGTGCTAAGAAATTTAATGTATAAATTTATTTGCCGAATTAATGACTCTGAAAATTAGATAATCTTGGCATTATCATTAATAAGGTTTAGTACTACACGCTATCAATCACAGTTGTGGATACATTGGTATAGTTGCCTCCTTGTTGATCACTGATGGCTGATGCTTTAAACCATGCATTAGTAACTTACTATGTTTTTGTATGTAACTTATTGTGCTTCTGTATGTTTATTATATGTAATGTCTTGGCTTTTATCTGGACCTTGAGTCTGTAATAAAGTATTGATTGATTGATTGACTGATGGAACCAGAGCTTGATTCATAGAAGGAATTGTTTGGGAAGATAACCAGAGTTTAATCAAACGAGCATTATCTTCGAGAGAGAATTAGGCCTCAGTCTGGGGAAGCCAGAAGTAACCGTTCATCATCTAATTTATTGTTTATTCACTTTATCCCCCAGTTGGAAAGGATGATATGACGGACTGGCGATATATATCCATGTTAGGATGGTGAGTGACTTGATGAGGAACATGTGGCTGCGCATTTCCATGTGACTGTGGTCCTTGTCCATCTTAGTGACAGAGTTTATTAGTTCAGGAGTTGGTATTAATGAAAAGAAGAAGGTTTTCTGCTCCCTTGCACTGGAAAAGTGAGAACACGTGAAACATATTTTTAATGTATGGCCACTTGCTTCCAGAAGACATAAAGCAGGCAGAACAAGCAAGATCTTTCATGTGATAATATGCATAGAAGTATATCTTTCCCCCAACAAAACTACAAACATAAAGTAGTTAAACCACTTTTATTTCACCGTATTTTTTGTGTGCATGCCTTACTTTGATTGATCCTATGTCTCTTGGCTTATACTTTTACTCATTAAAAAAATCCTCAATGAAGAGTTTAAACAAAATTAATGCACAGCCATTTGAGAGTAAGGGGATTGCTGCACAGAGTTTTTGGGTGTTGGGGAGATTTCCGCTAGACTCTATTACAAAAGAAATTGAACAT
Organism: Rhinoraja longicauda; assembly: GCF_053455715.1. Lineage (NCBI taxonomy): Eukaryota > Metazoa > Chordata > Chondrichthyes > Rajiformes > Arhynchobatidae > Rhinoraja > Rhinoraja longicauda. The sequence continues at coordinate 47,502,383 of NC_135961.1, read as the reverse complement.
ATTGTTTTTGAACTGGAGGAATTCATCTCCTTAGAAACTGATAAGATCAGTCTGTTTTTTTGAAAGGTAGTATTTTTCCCAGATACAGGAAATCCCTGAGAGCACGCAATACTTTGATTTGCACTGTATGATGTGATACTAAAGGAAGAGGGGTTACAATCACGATGTTTCAAAGTTTACAGTTTAACCAGATATGTAGATGTGTGTTAAGTTATGGATTCTTTTGAAAACTGAAAACTTGTTAAAGATAATGGCATTTGTGCATTTACTTCACTTTTAAGTTTACATGAGTATTGTTATCAATTTTATTTACAGAATATAGAAAACTTTGAACTTTTGAATTATGCCTCACTTTTCGTTAATTTAATCAAAATGCAGTACCATAAATTTCTATTCCAGCTCCACTTTTCATCTGGTTCCTCGTGTCAAGGTTTCAAGCTGGTAATCTTTTCCATCCTGTTCACTTGTTGCATGCCTAGAATGCCACTGCTGTTGATTTATTGCCTTGTTTGTGTCAGTCTGATCTTTGGAATTTCATCTACTATGTAATCAAGAAACTAATTGCCCCCTTATCAAATTGTTTGAAATCCAATCACTGCTTTAGTGCAAAAGCAAGCCAATTTAAGGTCATGTTTTACTCACAAAAGATCCAACTTCTCTCAATAAAGATGAATTATTACATGTAGTAGTTATTAAAATTATCCATCTTAATAAAGTAATGAAAATCTACCATACAATCACTGGCTATAAGACATGAGAAAAGGCTACATCGGAAGGATTCACAAAGTGCTGGCTCCTTGTCATTTTTCAAGATATATGATGCCCGTCTGGAGGAATTTGCTTCTTCCCTTGATCTCCCATTATAAAAAAAGATCAAAGGCTAAAAATATTACATTCCATCAAAGTACGAGCGCTAAAGTCTTTACCAAGCGATTAGTTAGTCCCGTGCATGGTCAATATATCAGAAGCTCTTATTATTTTTAAATTGAAACTGTTACAACACCCTCTTCCACGTTTAACATGAAGCCAAGATGCAATAACATAAGTAAGCAATTGAAAAAAAGCCATCTGACCTATTAAGTCTAACTTCCCACAGGCCTTGCAGTATAATTTTTGCTATTTACTTCTTATAATGCATTAAGTGATACATTTTAAATTAAACTTTTTACTGAGCCATTTTCTCAATGTAGTGGAAGATGAGGAAAATCATTTGGTTCGTCGTTAGAACATAGGAGCACGAGTAAGCAAAGTTGCCCTTCGAGTGAGCAAACCCATCAATTTTTTTCCACCTCTGAGCTAATTCAGTGCTATCGCAATATCCCTTGATTTTCTTTACGATCCGAAAACTATAGATCATTGTTTTGAATAGATATAACAACTAAGCTTCAACTGGCATCTGTGATATAAGATTCCAAAATTGCACCATACTCTGAATGAAGAAATCTTTCCTCATCCCTGTCCTAAATATTTTGTTCCATGGCTCCTTATTCTGGACACCACAGCAAAGGGAAATAACCTCCCCAAATTGAGCCTGTCTACACCAGTCAATACTTTGTACATTTTAATTAGATCTCTTCCCATTCTTCTAAACTCTGTTGAAAACAAACCCAGTTGACTTGATATCTCCTTAAATGCGGTTCCTGCTATCAGAGGAATTAGACTGGTGGACTCTATCAATGGTAAATGTATCCTTTTTTAGGTAAAGACACTAAAACTGTAAACATGTTCCAAGTGCAGCCTCTACAAGTCTCTGTACAATAAAAATAACTGACTTACCCCTGTGTTCAAAACCTCTCTTAATAATAATAATAATAATAATAATAAGCATTTATTTTATATAGCGCCTTATCAGGTGCTCAAAGCGCTTTACATAAACAATCAAACATAAAAACAAACAGACAAACTATCCTAACGGAGAAGCGGCGAATAAACAACGCCAGCGTCCTCTCACGTCAGGGTCCGGCAGTAGACAACAAAAAGCACAGGACACACAGATACAATTTTTACACAATTTTTACACAAACAGCCATCACAGTGATTGCTCTAGGCACACCCTCACTGTGATGGAAGGCAAAGTCTTATCTCCTCCTGATTTCTTCTCCCGTGGTGCCACGAGGTGATCGAGGCTCCCAACTTTTTGAAGCCCCCACCGGGCGATGGAAAGTCCCAGGGCCAAGCCGAGCAGGCCGATGAAGGTCCTGAGCTCCCACCGGGCGATGGTAAGTCCCAGGGCCGAGCCAAGCAGGCCGATGAAAGTCCTGAGCCCCCACCGGGCGATGGAAAGTCCCAAGGCCGAGCCAAGCAGGCCGATGAAAGTCCTGAGCCCCCACCGGGCGATGGAAAGTGCTGCGGCCGAGCCACGCAGGGCGATGAAGGGCCTGCGAGCGGGTCGATCATACCTCGCACTTCGGGGCGGTTGAAGCTGCTACGGCTGGAGCTCCCAAAAACCGGCCGCCAGCCAGGGACCTGCGAGCTCCCGATGTTGCGGTCTGCAGGGCCCACGGCCGAAGCCTCCGAAATGGTAAGTCCAGGCCCTGCGACCGGAGTCTTCAAGGTCGATCCCAGCTGGAGGCCGCCGACTCCACGATGTTAGGCCGTAGCGCGAACGGAGATACGACACGGTAAAGGTCGCATCTCCGTTGAGGAGGAGATTTGAAAAAAGGTTTCCCCCAACCCCCCCACCACTCCCCCCACATACACAGAGTTAAAAATAAAACAAAACGTACATTAAACGATGACAATAGACAAAAAAACAAAAAAAAAGACAGAGAGACTGCCGGTGAGCCGCAGCTGCAGAACACAGCCACGCCCCCTTTTTGATAAAGGTAACATACCATTTGCCTTCCTAATCATTTGCTGCATCTGCACATTGCTCTGCAATGACGTACGAGCAGGTCCTCAGAAATATCAACACAACCCATTCTTTCATCATGAAACAAATATTCTAATTTTCTGTTATTTTCATCAAATGGGTGGCCTCACATTTTTCCACCTAATATTCCGTCTACCATATCATCACCCACTTACTCAGCTTGTCCATATACCTGAGAAGCCTCTATATATCTGCCTCCATACTCACTTTCCTGTATAGTTTGCGGTCATCTGCAAACTTCGAAACAAGGTTTTCCACGGTATTTCTGTTCACGTGACAATAATAAATCAATAACTAATGTGACATGTCATTCCCTCAGCCAAGTGGCTGATCTAGATTGTGTATAGCCTGAGCCTAATCACCAGTCCCTGTGGTCCCCCACAAGTTATAACCAGCCAAGCTAAGAAGGATGTGTTTATTGTCACTCTTTGAGTCTGTCCTCACCTTCTCCATCATGGTCTGGTTTGGCTCAGCCACCAAGCACGACATCTGGAGGCTGCAACGGATCGTTCGCACAGCTGAGAAGGTTGTTGGCTGCAACCTTCCCCCCATTGACGAACTGTACACTGCATGGGCCAGGAAGCGAGTGGGCAAGATCATCTCTGACCCCTCTCACCCTGGCCACAAATTCTTCAAAGCACTTCCCTCTGGAAGGTGACTCCGGACTGTCAAAGCAGCCACAGCCAGACATAAAATCAGCTTTTTTCCACGAGTGATAGTTCTACTCAATAACCAAAGTCTGTAGCCTCTTTATTGCTCTGGTTTATTTTCACCCACATGTTTAGATCATAATGTTGTATCCTTATTGTTTTGATGTGGTTATGCTTTATTCTTAATTGTTAACTGTATGTTTGTGTTGTCATTTGTGAGCGGAGCACCAAGGCACATTCTTTGTATATGCATACTTGGCCAATAAACTTATTCATTCATTCAATTCCTGCTGAGTTATTCCAGCATTTTGTGTCTTTTTTGGTAAACCAGCACCTGTAGTCCTTGTGTCTACAATTCTCAATCTATGTCCAGATACTACATAATTCCATGTGCTCTTAGTTCATAAATCAACTGTGTGCAGTTGAAATCCTTCCCATAATCCAAATATACCACATCTAATAGTTCTTATTTAGTCACGTCCTCAAAAACTCAAACAGATTAACAGAGACCCATGGAACTGCAAAGGTTGGAATCATGAAAGCGCTAGAGGAACTCAGCAAGTCAGGCAGCATCTGTGCCCTCCACATAGATATGCAACATTTTGGAAAGGGATGATTAAGCTTGAGTTTCCTTTCTGTGTTATTCCTGTCTTATTATTCCTTTCTAAGTGTTCTATCAGCTTATCTTGGTTTATTATCTTATCCATCCAGTGAAAAGCTCAGCATATTTCCCTCACAATTACAGCCTCCTCCACTCATTGCATGAAGAAGAATTTCTGGATATTAAAGCCAAATTTATGTTATGTATAAAATTATAGAGGCCATTGTTAAAATAAATAGGAACGAAGTATGTTGATTAGCAAAGGACATAGATTTGAGGAAGTGGTTGAAGAAAGAGAGAAGAGATGTGGAAATATTTTGCATTCTAGTTGAATGTTTCCCTGGTATGAGTTGTATGCCCAGAGTGTGAGTCCATCCTCCAACAAAAAAAACCATAAAAACATTAAACACACATTTAAAAAAAAATAGACATATCTCTATCTTTGCATTCCTTTCCATAGATATACTATCCCTATCAAAATCAATGGGGACACACAGAATCTATGGCACGCACAATGGCCATTAACATCAAGTAAATTGTATAACCCCGTGCATGAAAGGCCCAGAATTGTTTCCATTCAAACAGGTTCACTTTAGACTCAGTAAAATCCTGCCCACTGTTAAAGCAGAATTAAACTTCCATCGACAATAAAAGGCTGGAAAATGCAACTACTTTGTAGAATGATAACTTAAGATAAAAGTTTGATTGTTATAGAAAAGTCATGATTAATGATTAATCAAGTTTGTGATTTAGCCTCCACATTTTGATCATGTAGTTCACTCCCAATAATTCCCTGTAGGTGACAACTTTGGTTCATTCATGATGGCTCTACAAACTAATTTTCTTTCCTTTGCGATTCTACATGGTTTTACTTCCAGAAAAAAAACGCTTGATTGAAATTACAGGTTTTTTGCTCTAGTGCATGTTTCCACAAAGCAAATTGGATATAACATGATCAATGAACCCTACTAAAATTACACAGGCCTAATTGGTACACAGCGACTTCGATTGGGAACTGGAGAACTACTTAAGGCTTACTTTGGAAATTGGCAAGCAGAAAAAAGGCTGTCTTAGGAAAAAAAAAGTTTTATTGTCGTCTTTCTGCAGTAATCAGACACCATTGTTTCTTAAGAACACAGCTGCTACTTTCCCGATAGAAGGCCATTGAAATTCATAAGCAATCACCTATTAACACGAGCAATATTACTCTATTTAACAATGTATCATACAGTCTTTAGTATTTTCAGCTTGAATAACAAAAGTACTTATAGTTATAACTTATAGTTATTAAAATGATCTTTATTTTTGAAATTACTGCAGATAAAATAGCGATTTTCAAAAACACAAGTTTTCTTAGAAATTTAAATATCGCATTATAACAATACTACCTGTACTTGTTCCCTCACCCCGATGGCATCACCCAGTAAATGGCACTGTGGGAAATTGTGAATAAATGGCAGTAGAGTGGGGTGTCAGCAAGTGTGATCACCTCAACCCCGTGTGCTTTGGAATAATATTTGGAAGGATATGGGCTAAACACAGACAACTAAGACGAGCTTAGAGGGCATCTTGGTTGGCATGGACGGATTGAGTCAAATGGCCTGTTTCCATACTGTATGACTCTATGAATCCATGAAAATATCTGGAGGGTTTTTTAACTAATTCTAGAAATCGCTGCCGGTACTTTTTAATCATTATATCTAAACCAAACACTTGGTGTTTCATTGGAAGACTTACGTAACTATAAGTTGCAATATAACCATTAGGTTCTTAGTCAAATACATGTCTTTGAATCAATGGTCACACAATTATTGTAAGCATTTTGTTAAACCGCCACAATGTAAAGCATTAGCATGTGTCCTAAAAGTTACTTACACACTTATCTTCAGAGCCTGTAGCCAGAAATCTCCCACAGGGGCTCAGGGCAATGCCACAGTGTTGACAACGGTTCACGTGTCCTTCATATCGGCGCACAGATCTGAAGAAACATCACTTTACGTCAGTTCAATACATTTTCATCGCTTTGATTTTATAGTAACACTAGACGGGCGTGGACCCGTTGGGCCCAAACCTCTCCTGCAGGCCCGGCAACCCTCCATCCAAACCTCTCCTGTGGGCCCGGCAACCCTCCCCCAACTGATGACACTCACCCACTCCATCCCTCCTCAACCCTCTCATTGGCCGTCACTCCCGTCACGCGGAAGGGTCCCGCCCCCCTCCGAGCTGCAACCTTCCCCCAACTGCGCATGCGCGGATCCGGCGGCCATCTATCGTAAGTATTAGATCACCGGACCCCAACTGCGCAGGCACGGACCCGTTGGGTTCCCATTGTGACGTCGAAGACGGAGGTATTACTGCGCTGGCGCAGCTGATGGCAGGGCAAATGGAAAAGGGATTTATTAAAGTTCAAAAAGTGATTTTTAAAGTTTTAAAAAGTGAATAACTTAAAAAATATAACAACCATTAGAACCGCATGCCAATGGTGAGTAAGGTGGGCCTAAAATTATTGCGCTATGGTGTACCGTTTTGGCTGTATTTCAGAAACAAATATATCCACAAACCCACAAATATACAAGATGAGAGTTGAAGTAATATATATATATAGATGGCACAGTCATTTCTTTTAAGGCAAGTTCTTTTAAGGCAAGTACACAATTCGCTCTCCATCTAGTTAGTCCCATTCTCTATCTGGAGAAGTGATTATCAGTTACGTTTTGATTGTAATCATGTGTGGTATGATTTGCCTGGAAAGCATGCAAAATTAAGTTTTTTGTTGTATCTCAGTACATGTAATGATAATAAACTAATACAAATACCAATTATCAGTTGGGTTAATCACTAGATATGACAACAGATTAAACTTTCATCCATCTATGAATACTTTGCAAATTCTTTGAAACAGAAGACACCCCCAATCTTTGTCTACAGTGCCATGCTTAGAGCTGCTCAACCTCAGGCTCTTTCGAAGCTACTCAACTGTCGATTGGAAATTCATTTTGAACACTCCTCTCCATTTTTCATGAAACTTCTTAAGGGTGGAACCCAAGAAATTCTAAGCACAGGTCCTAAATAACTTCTTCAAGATATACCAAGGTGCTCCATAAATGTTTGCAACAAGAGAACAAAAGAAACACCGAGGGAGTAACAGCGAAATGAAAGTTAAAGGCCAGAAATTGCAGGGAAAATCGCAATCGCAAGACTGAGATGAGATGAAATTTCTTCACTCAGAAAACAATGAATCTTTGGAATGTTCTGTAAGAAGATCGCTGAGGCTCAGTCACTGAGTATATTCAAGAAAGTTATTTTTTTTAATATTAAGGAGATCAAGGGATACAGGTTTTGGTGCAGAAAACGGGGACTGAGTGAAAAGATGAGCCATGATTTTACCGAATGGTAGAGCAGGTACAAAAGCCAAATAGATCAATACCGTCATTTTTTTAAGTGATGACACTTGTCTATCATCAATGCAGGCTCTCCGTGCAAAAGCCCAAACTTGGTTGCCTAGTCCCTCCAGGAATTTTCCAAATGCACAAATGCAGAATTTCTCAGCAGATAAATTAGGAAATTTGTTTGCAGATCCTTGAACACAGTCACAAATTTTGGATAAATAAGCCCACAATTAAAAGTACATCCCCAAACGACCCCTAACTGGCAGTCATGCTAACTTCTTTCAGCACAACAATCCAGTAGTTTATGGTCACCATTATTAATATTAACTTTTTATTCCTGATGGACTTAATTTCTTGAATTTAGTTTCCATGCTCTAAGGCAGGATTCAAAACGACTTCTCTGGATTAGTAATCAGGCCTCTGGATATTTTCTTAGATTGATGGAGTTATACAGCACAGAAATTGGCCCTTTGCCCCATAGTCCATGCTGACAAGATGCCCATCTAAGTCAGTCCCCTTGGCCTGCATTTAGCCCATATCCCTCCAAGGTTTTTCCGTCCATGTATTTATCAAATGTTTTTAAAAGTTGTAGTTGTACCTGCATCTGCTCATTCCACACACCCACCATGTGAATAGCCTGCCCCTCAGATCACCTTTAAATCTTTCCCCTCTCACATTAAACCTCTCTCTTTTAGATGCCCCTATCCTGAGGAAAAGAATGGGGCTATCTACCCTGTCTATGCCCCTCATAATTTCATGATTTCATAAACCTCAATAAGGTCATTCCTCAACTTTCTTTGCTCTAAGGAAAACAGTACCTGCCTACCCAATCTCTGAATATCCAATCTTAGTTCAATAGTGTAGGCATTGTGCTGCTCACCTGTGCTACAATAAAGATGTTATAGGTTTCAGGATGAAAGTTCAACTAAAGTTAGTTTTTTAATTTTTGTATATAGTTTAAATGTCCTAATTATTTAAAATTACTAAAGGGTTTTGGGTCATTCAATTTAAAAAAAACATTAAGTAGTTATGACAATTTCTAATTGATAACTGTTTTTCAATAGTTTTTTAATGCTTCTAAATATCAGACTCAAGCATCCAAAAAACTAGACGGCTTTGACAGATGACATAGATCAAGATATGACTTTAAAGGGTTTTTTGGTGCAAATGGATGGGTTTGTTCTGGGCCATGTTGGTCAAGGACCCGCTACCACTCACAGCCTCACCAGACATATCCTGGATGCTCTCATTCAACAAGTTCAGCATCTCAAATGTTCAGTTTAAGGTGTGATTACATTGGAGAGGCTACAGGGGAAATTTAGAAAGACGAGGCCAAGACTGGAAAAGTGTGGCTGCAAGAAAAACTTGAATAAGATAGAGTTGTTTTCTTTGGATAAGAAAAAGCTGCAAAGAGAATAAATTGAGGTGTTTCATATGGAGGTGTTTCAATAGAGACTATGTATACAGATTAGACTGGAAGGAACTCCCTTGGCAGGGGTTCAAAAAGCAGAGGGTATAAAGTTAAAGAAATCGGTAGAAGGATTAGAGGGAGGGATGAGGAAAAACTGTTTTCCACAGAGAGTGATAAGAGTGTGGAGTTCACTGCCTGAAATAGTGTTTGGCACAGAAATCCTATCATGCTCCTGAACTGTGCAGATGTCACCTGCAGAGCTATTGACTAAGTGCTAGAGGGCAGGCTTTATTTTTTTCTTGTCTGACAAGGACACAAGGAGCTGAATGGCCTTTTGCTTCCTTGTAAATTTTCTACGATTATATGACCTGAATACAAATTGGCAGCGAATACAGTTGATGAGATAGTTTCAACAGGTGCTGGGCCAACGTTATCTGATGCAATCAAATTCCTAGGATTTGAAAAACACTTAAGAGACCTGTTATGCTTTTGCAATGCAAGAATCCTGCAAAGAGGCTGATTCATGTGACGGTCTGCTGGGGAAGCTCCTGGTTGCACACTTTGTATAAACATCTGTGGCTCAGTTAGCAGCACTCTCACCTCTGAATCTCCTTCCAGAATCTCAAGCACAAAGGCCGAGGCTGGCCCTACAGCGCAATATTGAGAGTGCCACACTGTTGGAGGCGTTGCTTTTCAGATGAAACATTAAAAGAGTCATAATCATAATCATAGGTAGACACAAAATGCTGGAGTAACTCAGCAGATCAAGCAGCATCTCGGGAGAGAAGGAATGAGTGACGTTTCGGGTCGAAACCCTTCTTCAGACTGATGCTGCCTGACCCGCTGGGTTACTCCAGCATTTTGTGTCTACCTTCGATTTAAACAGCATCTGCAGTTTTTTTCATAATCATAATCATAATTTATTAGCTACGTATATTTTGCAACATACGAGGAATTTGGTTTGCCAAACAGTCATACAAAAAAAGCAACGACGCACAACTACATAAAAAATCGACATAATTTTGTCCTCCACATTGCCCACTATGATGGAAGGCAATAAAGTCTTATCTTCTTTCCTCCTTTTCTCCTGCGGTCGGGGGAGTCGAACCATCTGCAGCCAGGGCGATTGAAGCTCCCGCAGCCAGCAATCGAAGCTCCCACATCGGGGTGATCGAAACTCCCGCGATTGGGGCGGTCGAAACTCCCGTGATTGGGACGGTCAAAGCTCCCGCGGCTTGGAGCTCCCGAAGCCAGTCCCTAACCAGGGACCGCGAGCTACACATTGTTAAAGTCCACAGGCCCCCGCAGTTGGAGCTTCTGAGGTCGATCCCTGGCAAAAGGATTGCCAGCTCCGAGATGTTAAGTCCGCAGGCTCCCGCAATTGGAGCTCCCGAGGTCCCAGCAAGAGACTGCCAGCTCCACAATGTTAGGCCACAGTACAGACGGAGATACGACACGGAAAAAGTCGCATCTCCGTCGAGGAAAGAGATTTAAAAAGTTTCCCCCCACCCACCCCCCCCCCCCCCCCAACCTAGCACAAAACTAAAGATAAACTAAAACATACATCTCCCTCTACTCTCACAGTTGTAAGATCCTATGGCATAAATTTCATCACTGGTGCCCTACATCCTCCTCAATCTGATTATCTGACTACTATCACAGTACTTTTTGTTGGAGCTTTTATGCATAAACTGGCTGTTGTATCTCCTACATTATAATCATGACTAGATTTCAAAATCGTTTTACGTTTTGGAATATCATGAAAGGGGAAAGAGACTACATAAATCCAAGTCTGTTCTTCTTGTCCTGTCATTTAGATCAGCCAACCTCACCCTGTTCTGACTCTCCCATTGCTATAAGAATGCACAGGGTGATGTTCAAATAGCAATGGCAGCATCAGAACAGAATGAGATCGTCTGATCTCAATGACGGGATTTCCGCCTTCCCACCAGCTCTTGAGAGAAATGTGCAATGCTATGCAACAGGATGGTCAGCTCTGCTCTTCAAGGCAGATGTATCTGTTTAAATTGACATGGCCTGCTGAGCTTGATTATAGAGGCACTTGGTCTTACTGAACATATTGAAAGACCCTTTTAATTCTCAAAGTCCGGATGTATTCCCTTTCATTTTGCATACCTTCAAGAAGTATCTATTTCAAGAAAATTACTGCCAGTCACTAAAAATACCCATTGCTTCACGTTCAACCTGCCATAACTCCATTTACACCATGCCGTCTCCAGAAAGCAGCCAACATCAACGACCAGTCACAACCCGGTCATTATTTCATACTTGTTGGGATTAAATTCCATCTGCCGTTGCTCCACCCAATTTTACATCTGATCTAAACTTTGCTATCGCTTTAGCCACCCTTCCTACATATTCACAACATCGTTAACTTTTTTGTCATCCGCAAACATAAATACAATACCAGGATAAATTGTATTGAGCAGATAATTTTGACACATTACCAAGAATGCTCCTGTGATGAGGAAGTTGAAAGATATTATACCACCCCAGCTAATTACTCAATGAGCACAATTTACATTATCATTTACATTAATGATCTGGATGATGGTGTGGCAAATTGGATTAGTAAATATGCAGATGATACTAAGATAGGTGGTGTAGTTAATAATGAAGTAGAGTTTCAAAGTCTACAGAGAGACTTGGGCCTTTTGGAAGGGTGGGCTGAAAGATGGCAGATGGAGTTTAATGCTGATAAGTGTGAGGTGCTGCATTTTGGTAGGACAAATCAAAATAGGACGTACAGGGTAAATGGTAGGGAATTGAGGAATGCAGTGGAACAGAGGGATCTGGGAATAACTGTGCATTGTTCCCTGAAGGTGGAATCTCATGTGGATAGGGTGGTGAAGAAGGCGTTTGGTATGCTTGCCTTTATAAATCAGAGCATCGAGTATAGAAGTTGGGATGTAATGTTAAAATTGTACAGGGCATTGGTGAGGCCGAATCTGGAGTATGGTGTGCAGTTCTGGTCGCCAAATTATAGGAAGGATGTTGACAAAATGGAGAGGGTACAGAGGAGATTTACTAGAATGTTGCCTGGGTTTCAGCACTTAAGCTACAGAGAGAGGTTGAACAGGTTGGGTCTTTATTCTTTGGAGCGTAGAAGGTTGAGGGGGGACTTGATAGAGGTTTTTAAAATTTTGAGAGGGACGGACAGAGTTGACGTGGGTAGGCTTTTCCCTTTGAGAGTGGGGAAGATTCCAACAAGGGGACATAGCTTCAGAATTGAGGGACAAAAGTTTAGGGGTAACATGAGGGGTAACTTCTTTACTCAGAGGGTGGTGGCTGTATGGAATGGGCTTCCGGTGGAAGTGGTGGAGGCAGGCTCGATTTTATTATTTAAGAGTAAATTGGATAGGTATATGGATAAGAGGGGATTAGAGGGTTATGGTCTGAGTGCAGGTAGATGAGACTAGGTCAGGGAGAGTGGTCGGCGTGGACTGGTAGGGCCGAACGGGCCTGTTTCCGTGCTGTAGTTGTTATATGGTTATATGGTTATAATTTCAAATATAAATATGTAGATCCTATATCTGTCTATCATGTACTGAACGGCTTTTATGCGTTATTTAACTTAGCATGGCACCAAAGAGTCTGAGTAAGGTTAAGATAATCGGGAATTGGTAGACTTTTGGATTTTAATGGCATCCTTAAATGGAGGCTTGGCAGGAAAATGAATAATTTACAGGATTATCCATGGTTTCATTCAAAGGTTGGGCAGCTTAGAGGGACCTGGTCTATTAACTCTTTTTTTCTTTTCACAGATTCTGCCTATTCAGCCAAAATGTTTCCAAGCATGTTCTTTTTTTAAAATCACATTTTCAGCATCTGCCTTTTTTTTTTCATTTGTAACATAGGGATGGCATCGTGTTCCCCCTAGCACTGATCCCGATCATAACAGAAGAACAAAACTACCTGGGCCTGATATCTGTCTTGGTCAATATTGGTAAACATCGGTGAGATCACTGGGCTTTTGCACTTTTTTGTTAAATGAAGCGAATAGTACTAAACATGCAGAGGTGAAGAGGGAACATAGATGTACGGTTAGCAGACTAATATTCAAAGGCCTTTAATTTTCAGAAACAAGATTCAGAAACACGAGTTCAAATCCCATCATGGCAGCAAAGCAATTTAAATTCAATTGGATAAAACAGGTTTGCATTTTGTTGAAGGTACAAAGACTTGATGGTGTCCAAAAGTGAGCAGCTCTGCTCCTGAGGCCATAGTATTCACCTGGCCGATCCAATTGAGTTTTTGAATATTGATGGCCAATCCCCATTCTGATTTATGATGGAAGGAAAGTCATTGATGAAGAAGCTGAAAATGGCCGTGCCATTGAGGAACTTCTATAGTGATATCCTAGCACTGAAATAATTCACTTTTCAGTACTACAACCATCTTTGATTTTGCTACAGGTGACACTAACCAGTGAAGGAACTTTGCCAAGATCCATTGACCTTTTGTTTTTGAAAAGGATCTGATGAGGTCTGGAGATGAGTTGGTCTATGAGTGAGCGAGATATTTGTGATTAAGTGCCAGACAATAACATTGTTGATTACACATTCCGTCATTTTATATGAGAAGGGGCTCGACCCGAAACGTCACCAATTCCTTTTCTCCAGAGGTGCTGCCTGACCCGCTGAGTTACTTCAGCATTTTGTGTCTACCTTATATGAGATGAGTGTACACTAATAGGGCAGCAAATAGAGGCTATCGTGCATTATGGGGGAATTGCATTCCTAGAAAATGGACCATATCGTGATTTTTTTCAGAATGTAAAGCCATTTCATAGCGTGTGCATCAAGGAATGTAAGTTGAAAAAAAAAATGTTGTGTTGATTGTTTTACTTTTTCTCACGCGCGAGGGTAAATTTTAATCAGTATCTAAAATTGTGGGGTCATAACCTGTGACTTCTGCATGGACACTATGTGGGGATCACCTGTAATAAGATTGGATTTGTCCTACTTCTTGCGGTTAGGACATATCTAGGCAATTTTCTCTATTGATAGGTAGATAATAGTGTTGTAACTGTAGGGGGACAGTTTGGCTAGAGGTACAACTACATCTGGAGTACAGCTTCAGCACTACAGACAAATTTTATCAGGTCCATAGATTACCTATAGCTAGTGATCTCTGCCAGGAATCAAATGGCTGAAAACTGGGTATTATGATCGTGCAAACCTGAGGTTGAGGCAGGAAATCTATTCAGTAGTTGTGGTGAGGATGGTCGTAAATGCCTCTGTCTTATCATTTGTTTCATATACCTGGCTCCATCACTATAGTGATGGGGATATTTATGAATCTCTTCCTTTCTTAGTCATAGTCATAGTCTTGAATCATACAGGGTGAAAACAGGCCCTTCAGCCCAACTTGCCCAATCCAACCAACGTGTCTCATCTACACAGTCCCACCTGCCTGCGTTTGGCCTTTATCCCTCTAAATGTTTCTTAAACATTGTGATAGTACCTGCCCTAACTACCTCCTCTGGCAGCTAGTTCCATTCTTTCCCCCCTCACCTTAAACCTATGTCGTCTGGTTCTCGATTCCCCTACTCTGGGCAAGAGACTCCACCCATCTACCCGATATATTCCTCTCATGATTTTGTACATCTCTATAAGATCATCCCTCATCCTCCTGCGCTATAAGGAATACAGTCCTAGTCTGATCAACCTCTCCTTACAGTTCAGGCCCTCGAGTCCTGGCAACATCCTTGTAAATCTTCTCTGCACCTTTTCCAGCTCGACAACATTTTTCCTATAACATGATGCCCAGAACTAAACACAATACTCTAAAAGCGGCCTCACCGATGTCTTATATTACTGCAACATTGCCTCACAACTTCTATACTCAATACTCTGACTGATGAAGGACAATGTGCCAAAAGCTTTTTTGACCACCCTATCTACCTGTGGTGCCACTTTGAACGAACTATGTACCTGCACTCCTAGATCCCTCTGCTCTACATTTCCCAGAGCCCTACCATTCAATGTGTATGTCCTGCCCATGTTAATCTTTCCAAAATGCAACACCTCACATTTCTCCTTATCATAGTCTGCTAATTGTTCTAAATGGTCTAATCAAACCCAGGTGGACAGGAAAACATACCAAGCCATGATATATAAGTTGCCTGGCCAATGTCAAATAATGTTAAACTGTAACTAGTTTTTGAATGTTAATATCAATGATAAGCTATGCAAAAGTGCCTATTTGCATTTATGTCTTGGAATAATATCATATGCAATGTTTAATGAGTAAATAAACTACCTTTCCCATTAACAGAGAAACTAAATGTATAGGAAGGAACTGCAGATACTGGTTTACACCGAAGATAGACACAAAATGCTGGAGTAACTCAGCGAGGCAGGCAGCATGTCTGGAGAGAAGGAATGGATGATGTTTCGGGTCGAGACCCTTCTTTAGACTGAGAGTCAGGGGAGGGGAAGATTAGAAACTAATAAACAGTGAAACTAATCTATTAAAAAAGTTCAAGGCTATCATACAAAGACTGAAAGAAATTTTAAAATGACATTCCCATTTCATCCATCATGAGCTCAGGAATCTGGTGGTCTTTTACACAGATTTAGGTTGCCATTGGCATATAGATTACTTAAAATTAGGCTAATATTTTTCACTGTATCATATTAAAGTGTGAATGAACTTGAATACAAGTTTTTTGCTGTCTTAAAATTATGAATATTATGTAATCGCAGTTTGACAGCCTCTGTTAGGTTAGGCATTCCATACAAATGATTTAGCATTTTGAACAATTTATGACATTGTTGTGTTTGGGAAGTTCATGACAATTTATGCAAATGGTGTGGGCAGAGTATTTGCAGAAGTAAAATTCACATTCCCACATCATGACTGCAACATTACTATTTCCTTCAATCCTTTCGTTGACCTAAAAAAAATGTAGACTACAAAAGAATCCTAATTAGAAAAATAATTTATGTACAATAAATAAAATTTGTGTTGACTGTGAGTCAGATTTGATGGATATCCCCACCCAAGAGAGTGCCTGTAACTCAGTTGCAGCAGTTAGTTGTGGTTCTGGAGACATTTGTCACATCTGTCTATCTGCTAGTGCAATAGCAGGACTGTTTTTAAATTAATCGAAAGATATGTTATATTTGAACATTTTACAGTGTACATCTTTGATCAAGCAAGGGGCTAATAATTTACGACAACATGAATAAAAATGCTTTGTAGGCTGAGCTAAATTCATCAGGCCTTTAATTGTTTGTCCAACAACATAGCAGTCAAGCAAGCTAGACTGAATCAAATACGACTGAGATTTTATTTGAAAAGTCATTACACAACCCCTTGCATTCATCTCAATAGCACTATGATGGACTCAAATTCATGCCAACACAAATTCATGTTCAAGAGCACAAATGTAGCATGGTTATTTTATGTTGTTTGCCTGTGGGCTACTGTCAGTGATACAGGGGATCAGCAGAGTTCAATGTCCTTGAGAGAAAAGAAATACGGCAAAAACAAAGATGACCATTTAGGTATTTCCTCTTGTAATCTGATATTTTAACTATTAACTGTTCTTATTGTAAAATAAAACATAACAATTCAATGGTTGTTCCAGTCCAGAACTGTATCTTCCTACTAAATATCGACATTCTACTTCCTGGCTGCAATCTAGACATTGTAAAAAGGTCTTACACCCTGGATTCAAGTAGATCAAAGGGTACAAGACAGGCAAATCAGCTTGTAGTGACCATATGATAGACACAAAATGCTGGAGCAACTCAACAAACTTGAATTTGGAGCTGTAAGGATTCCCACTGCAATAGTGTCTATTTCTGAACAATATGTGATGATCTGTAGAGGTGGTGAAGCAGTTGTGATTAGGATGTGGTAGGCGTGGCTCCATTCATTGTCGATGGCCTGAAATCCTGATATCTGATGACGCAGCAAAGAAACAAAAGATGTGCATTTCCATGGCTTCTTTCTTCTCTCTTTCAGGATGTCCCTAAATGCTTCACAATCACTAAAGTACAGATATGTAAAAGTATAATTGTGAGGTGGTGGGGGTGATGCAGGAATGTTGGAATCTGGAGCAAATGCTGACACTCGCCCTCCCCCCCATCCCCTCCCCCCCCAATATGAGCTGCTCACCCTCTGAGTTCGCCCGATGGTTAAATTCACACTTGTTTTGCAGATAATGCACTCAACCTCCAGTAATAATGCCTGGCTAATTGCTGTTAAATTGAGTACACTGACAGGCCATTTCAGGAATTAAGTCAACACATTGCATTGGGGCTGATGTCACATATAAGCCAGGAAAAGTGGCAGCAGATTCCCTCACTGAAGGAAACTGGTGAACCAGATAAGATTTACCAACGATTCCACAGTCATATTCACTGATACTACCTCTTTTATTCTGGAACTGATTGAATTAAACATTTCTAGCTCCTTCATATGAATTGAAGTCAGTTAAACCTTTTATTTTAATAATGTTGGATGAGGGAGGAATACTGACCAAGGAAATTGTCAGTATTATAGATCTCTGAGGAAACCAATATAGTTTGCATAGTTCATCCAATATGACGGGGCTGTAAAATTGAGAGAAAAACCTTATTGAAAGATTTGCAATGCTAAGGCACGCTCAGCTGTGAACATTGCATCGTGAAAAGATGGCATGAAGATATTGTCAAGGATAAAGGGAACTGAGAATCACAACATAACTGTGGGAAGACTAATCTGAGATGGAATCATATGTCAGGTGTGGGAGACCTGGAATGATTCAGGAAGCTTGAAGAAGATCAAATTTCTTCCAACTGGTCACTGCAAAGATTAAACCATATTTTATTCTCATTCTACATTCTACACTCCCCTGCAGCCAAAATTCCATCTGAAAAACATTGAAAGGAATCCTGTGTGCTCCACAACAAAGCTGTCATCAAAAATACTTGAGGTTATCAAGGAGAAAATGTATAGGGAATGGAACTCATCCCACTTTCAGCGCCACAGTCAAATTAGGCATAGCCTGGTCAGCTTGCTTCTGCTCTTGCTGCATCAGTGAGTTATATTTTCCGATTTGCTGAACAGCCCCTATGGCTTCCTTAAGTACAACTGTCAATTAATGTCATGCCTTCCCAAACTAAAGTCATTTGAACCACATATCAACAAAACAGAAAATTTCAACCCATCATTGTGGCCTGTATTTAACTCCAGATTAGAGAAATGAGAGCCTGCTCTACAGCACCACGCAGTTGTCTATTTTCATTCTATCTTTTCCTCTATCCAATAATGTCTGCATATTTTTTTTAATGGCACTGCACAATTGAATTAAAAACCAATGAAAATACTAATTTTGTATAATGTATTAAAATCACATTCATAATTTGTTAATAATCATGTTACATCCATAAAGCTGTTCACAATCTCAACCAGAAGAAGCAATGCTTCAAACGCAACGGCCACTGAATCGCGTGCTGTGAACACCATCTTGTACAGGACTAGAAGTTCATGTGAACCACAGCTGGCAGCTTCAAAAGAAATTAGCTCTTTCTTTGAAATTTGCAAGCCTGGCATTCAGCAAGAACCCACTAAGCTGGTAAAAGAAAAATGAGTCATTGTTTCCTTCCAATGCTGCATTAATTTGATGATCTCTCGCCAAGCCTGCCCATAGCAATATTGGCTGAGAATAGCTTCTTTTTTCCAAAACTAACAACAATCACCAAAAAAAAAAGTTGCTGCGCCAGAAGGTATCAATTGTCTTGTATTTTTGGCTCTGCAGTTCAACCTTTCAAAAAAAATGTTGAAGAGTCGAAAAAAGAGTTTAATGAAATTAGTTGGTCTCCAGCTGTTACTAACAAGTTTTGTAATTACTTTGTAAAACATAATTCTGAAATAATTTTGAAGATACACGAGATTTAAAATATCCATCTTTTTTTGTGGTTGGCGCCAGTCTGTGGGTTGGGAATTTGTTGGATAACAGATATCAGAGAGTAAGGAATTTGATCTGATTGATGAAATGAGACAAGTGTTGTTCCCCAGGAGATCTATACTTGGGCCTCAGCTTTGCATAGTATATATCAATGACTGCAATGAAGAAATACAGAGCCATATAATTAGTTTTGCAGCTGACACTTTTAAATGGCATAGTGTGTTGTCCAGGAAGGAAATCAGAAAGGTAGATCAGCAGGGCAATTTTGATGGATGCCATCCAAACAAACGTTACTGATTTTGAAGACACAAGGTGTCACTGCAGATGCTGAAATCTTGCTTAGAACATCAAGTGCTGGGTCAGGTGGATAGGCCATGGATAGATGATATTTCGAGTTGGAAATATCAACTCAATATTTCGAGTTCTTCAGTCTGAAGAAGGATCCTGACCCAAAACATTGCCCATCCATGTCTTCCAGAGATGCTGCCTGACCCACTGAGTTACTTCAGCACTTTATGTTCTATGCATACTGATCTGGATCTATCCTACAATCAATTAGAAGTACTTGGGATACTTAGAAGTTCACGACAAAATAGGCCGAAGTCAGTATGGCTTTGTGAAGGGGAGGTCTTGCCTGACAAATTTGCTGGAATTCTTTGAAAAAGTAAATAGAAACATAGAAACAAAGAAAATAGGTGCAGGAGTAGGCCATTCGGACAGACAGAAGGACAGACAAAGGAGTCAGTAGATGTTGTTTACCTAGATTTTCAGAAAGCCTTTGATAAGGTGCCACACGAGAGGCTCCTAAGGAAGATGATAGCCCATGGTATCAAAGGCCAGGTACTAGCACAGATAGCAGTTTGGCTGGATGGCAGAAGGCAAGGAGTGGCAATAAAGGGAGGTTTTTCTGGTTGGCTGCCAATGACTAGTGGAGTTCCGCAGGGCTCGGTGCTGGGGCCTCTACTCTTCACGTTATATAGGATGATTTAGATTGAAAGCTTTATAGACAATAGACAATAGACAATAGGTGCAGGAGTAGGCCATTCGGCCCTTCGAGCCAGCACCGCCATTCAATGTGATCATGGCTGATCATTCTCAATCAGTACCCCGTTCCTGCCTTCTCCCCATACCCCCTGACTCCGCTATCCTTAAGAGCTCTATCTAGCTCTCTCTTGAATGCATTCAGAGAATTGGCCTCCAATGCCTTCTGAGGCAGAGAATTCCACAGGTTCACAACTCTTTGGCTGAAAAAGTTTTTCCCCATCTCCGTTCTAAATGGCCTGTGCCTCATTCTTAAACTGTGGCCCCTGGTTCTGGATTCCCCCAACATTGGGAACATGTTTTCTGCCTCTTTAACGTGTCGAACCCCTTAATAATCTTATACGTTTCGATAAGATCCCCTCTCATCCTTCTAAATTCCAGTGTATACAAGCCTAGTCGCTCCAGTCTTTCAACATATGACAGTCCCGCCATTCCAGGAATTAACCTAGTAAACCTATGCTGCACGCCCTCAATAGCAAGAATATCCTTCCTCAAATTTGGAGACCAAAACTGCACACAGTACTCCAGGTGCGGTCTCACTAGGGCCCTGTACAACTGCAGAAGGACCTCTTTGCTCCAATACTCAACTCCACTTGTTATGAAGGCCAACATTCCATTGGCTTTCTTCACTGCCTGCTGTACCTGCATGCTTCCTTTCAGTGACTGATGCACGAGGACACCCAGATCTCGTTGTACGTCCCCTTTTCCTAACTTGACACCATTCAGATAATAATCTGCCTTTCTATTCTTACCACCAAAGTGGATAACCTCACACTTATCCACATTAAACTGCATCTGCCATGCATCCGCCCACTCACACAACCTGTCCAAGTCACCCTGCAACCTCATAGCATCTTCCTCACAGTTCACACTGCCACCCAGCTTTGTATCATCTGCAAATTTGCTAATGGTACTTTTAATCCCTTCATCCAAGTCATTGATGTATATTGTAAATAGCTGCGGTCCCAGTACCGAGCCTTGCGGTACCCCACTAGTCACTGCCTGCCAATCTGAAAGGGACCCATTTATCCCCACTCTTTGCTTTCTGTCTGTCAACCAATTTTCTATACATGTCAGTAGCCTACCTCCAATACCATGTGCTCTAATTTTGCCCACCAATCTCCTATGTGGGACCTTGTCGAAGGCTTTCTGAAAGTCGAGGTACACCACATCCACCGGCTCTCCCCTGTCAATTTTCCTAGTTACATCCTCAAAAAATTCCAGTAGATTAGTCAAGCATGATTTCCCCTTCGTAAATCCATGCTGACTCGGAACGATCCTGTTACTGCCATCCAAATGCTCGCAATTTCGTCTTTTATAATTGACTCCAGCATCTTCCCCACCACTGATGTCAGACTATCTGGTCTATAATTTTCCGTTTTCCCTCTCCCTCCTTTCTTAAAAAGTGGGATAACATTAGCTACCCTCCAATCCACAGGAACTGACCCTGAATCTATAGAACATTGGAAAATGATCACCAATGTGTCCACAATTTCTAGAGCCACCTCCTTAAGTACCCTGGGATGCAGACCATCAGGCCCTGGGGATTTATCAGCCTTCAGTCCCATCAGTCTACCCAAAACTTTTTCCTGCCTAATGTGGATTTCCTCCAGTTCCTCCATCACCCTAGGATCTCTGGCCACGAGAAAACCTCGGAGATTGTTTGTATCCTCCTTAGTGAAGACAGATCCAAAGTACCGGTTCAACTCGTCTGCCATTTCCATGTTCCCCATAATAAATTCCCCAGCTTCTGTCTTCAAGGGACCCACATTTGCCTTGACTATTTTTTTCCTCTTCACATATCTAAAAAAGCTTTTACTATTCTCCTTTATATTATTGACTAGTTTACCCTCGTACCTCATCTTTTCTCCCCGTATTGCCTTTTTAGTTATCTTCTGTTGCTCTTTAAAAGAGTCCCAATCCTCTGGCTTCCCACTCTTCTTTGCTATGTTATACTTCTTCTCTTTTATTTTTATGCTGTCCTTGACTTCCCTTGTCAGCCACGGGTGCCTCTTACTCCCCTTAGAATCTTTCCTCCTCTTTGGGATAAATTGATCCTGCAACTTCTGCATTATTCCCAGGAATACCTGCCATTGCTGTTCCACCATCTTCCCTGCTAGGGCCTCCTTCCAGTCAATTTTGGGCAGCTCCTGCCTCTGTAATCCCATTTGCTATACTGTAATACTGACACTTCTGATTTTCCCTTCTCCCTCTCAATTTGTAGAGTAAACCTTATCATATCGTGGTCATTGCCTCCTAATGGCTCTTTTACCTCGAGTCCCCTTATCAGATCAGGTTCATTGCACAACACTAAATCCAGAATTGCCTTCTCCCTGGTAGGCTCCAGCACAAGCTGTTCGAAGAATCTATCTCGGAGGCACTCCACAAACTCTCTTTCCTGGGGTCCATTACCAACCTGATTTTCCCAGTCTACCTGCATGTTGAAATCTCCCATAACCACCGTAGCATTACATTTGCGACATGCCAATTTTAGCTCCTGATTCAACTTGTGCCCTATGTCGAGGCTACTGTTTGGGGGCCTGTAGATGACTCCCATTAGGGTCTTTTTACCCTTACAATTCCTAATTTCTATCCATACTGATTCTACATCTCCTGATTCTATGTCACCCCTTGCAAGGGAGTGAATATCATTCCTTACCAACAGAGCGACCCCACCCCCTCTCCCCACCTGTCTGTTTTTTCTGTACGTTGTGTACCCCTGAATATTCAGTTCCCTGCCTTGGTTCTCTTGTAGCCATGTCTCAGTGATTCCCACAACATCATACTTGCCAATGTCTAACTGAGCCTCAAGCTCATCCACTTTATTTTTTATACTTCGCGCATTTAAATACAACACTTTAACTTCGGTATTCACCTCCCCTCTCACACCGGTCACAATTGGCCCTGACCTTACTCTCTTATCCCTTCTAGAACTTCCCTTCCCATTCATTCGAGAGTCCTTTGCAATTTCTCCTGTATTCGCTTCCCCTTTAACTCCATCTTCATATTCCCAATTTGTCAACCCCTCCCCCCCACTACTTAGTTTAAAGCCACACTTGTAACACTAGCAAACCTGCCAGCCAGAATGTTGGTCCCCCAGCTGTTAAGGTGTAACCTGTCTCTTTTGTACAGGTCACCGCTATCCCAGAAGAGATCCCAGTGGTCTAGAAATCTAAATCCCTGCTCCCTGCACCAGCCCCTCAGCCATACATTCATATCCCCGATCTCTCTGTTCCTGCCCTCACCAGCACGAGGTACAGGTAGCAGTCCAGAGACAACCACCTTCGACGTCTTACTTCTCAGTCTTCTTCCTAACTCTCTAAACTCACGTTGCAGTATCTCCTTCCTCTTCCTTCCGACGGTGTTCGTGCCCACGTGCACAACTACTTCCGGTTGATCACCTTCCCTCGCTAGGATGTTCTGCAGCCGCTCCGTGATGTCTTGAACCCTGGCACCAGGGAGGCAACAGACCATCCTCGAGTCCCGCCTGCCGCCACAGAATCTACTGTCCGTACCTCGAACAATGGAGTTACCCAATACTATGGCTCTTCCTGACTTCGGTCTCCCCAGTCGAGTTTCCTTGCCTGGGTTAGAGCTGCCAACATGTCTGCCGCTCGGACTGGAAGCATCTTCTGCCCCGACAGTTCCCAATAGGGTGTCCCTGTTTGCAATAGGCACCGCCACCGGGATCTCCTGTACACCGGGTACTGATTGATAGTGATCAGCCATGATCGCATTGAATGGCGGTGCTGGCTCGAAGGGCTGAATGGCCTACTCCTGCACCTATTGTCTATTGTCTATTGTCTATTGTCTATTGTCTATTGTCCACATTCGCTCCCCCCTGAAACAGTCTCCCACCTTCGCTCGACCTGGACCCTTGGCCTGACAGCCTCACAGTAGGC